>NW_027363301.1:0-600000 GCF_046119375.1 Phyllobates terribilis | reverse complement strand
CCCTAGTTGTCCTGACGCTAACCCTAGTTGTCCTGACGCTAACCCGAGTTTTCCTGACGTTAACCCGAGTTGTCCTGACGCTAACCCGAGTTGTCCTGACGCTAACCCTAGTTGTCCTGACGCTAACCCTAGTTGTCCTGACGCTAACCCGATTTGTCCTGACGCTAACCCGAGTTGTCCTGACGCTAACCCTAGTTGTCCTGACGCTAACCCGAGTTGTCCTGACACTAACCCTACTTGTCCTGACGCTGACCCTAGTTGTCCTGACGCTAACCCTAGATGTCTTGACGCTAACCCTACTTGTCCTGACACTAACCCTAGTTGTCCTGACGCTAACCCGAGTTGTCCTGACGCTAACCCGAGTTGTCCTGACGCTAACCCTAGTTGTCCTGACGCTAACCCTAGTTGTCCTGACGCTAACCCGATTTGTCCTGACGCTAACCCTAGTTGTCCTGACGCTAACCCGAGTTTTCCTGACGTTAACCCGAGTTGTCCTGACGTTAACCCGAGTTGTCCTGACGCTAACCCGAGTTGTCCTGACGCTAACCCTAGTTGTCCTGACGCTAACCCTAGTTGTCCTGACGCTAACCCGAGTTGTCCTGACGCTAACCCTAGTTGTCCTGACGCTAACCCGAGTTGTCCTGACGCTAACCCTACTTGTCCTGACGCTAACCCGAGTTGTCCTGATGCTAACCCGAGTTGTCCTGACGCTAACCCTACTTGTCCTGACGCTAACCCTACTTGTCCTGACGCTAACCCTACTTGTCCTGACGCTAACCCTACTTGTCCTGACGCTAACCCTAGTTGTCCTGACGCTAACCCGAGTTGTCCTGACGCTAACCCTAGTTGTCCTGACGCTAACCCTAGTTGTCCTGACGCTAACCCGAGTTGTCCTGACGCTAACCCTACTTGTCCTGACGCTAACCCGAGTTGTCCTGACGCTAACCCGAGTTGTCCTGACGCTAACCCTAGTTGTCCTGACGCTAACCCTAGTTGTCCTGACGCTAACCCTACTTGTCCTGACGCTAACCCTAGTTGTCCTGACGCTAACCCTAGTTGTCCTGACGCTAACCCTAGTTGTCCTGACGCTAACCCTAGTTGTCGTGACGCTAACCCTAGTTGTCGTGACGCTAACCCTAGTTGTCGTGACGCTAACCCTAGTTGTCCTGACGCTAACCCTAGTTGTCGTGACGCTAACCCTAGTTGTCCTGACGCTAACCCTAGTTGTCCTGACGCTAACCTTAGTTGTCCTGACGCTAACCCTAGTTGTCCTGCCGCTAACCCTAGTTGTCGTGACGCTAACCCTAGTTGTCCTGACGCTAACCCTAGTTGTCCTGACGCTAACCCGAGTTGTCCTGACGCTAACTCTAGTTGTCCTGACGCTAACCCTAGTTGTCCTGACGCTAACCCGATTTGTCCTGACGCTAACCCTAGTTGTCCTGACGCTAACCCTAGTTGTCCTGACGCTAACCCGAGTTGTCCTGACGCTAACCCGAGTTGTCCGGACGCTAACCCGAGTTGTCCTGACGCTAACCCTACTTGTCCTGACGCTAACCCTACTTGTCCTGACGCTAACCCTAGTTGTCCTAACGCTAACCCTAGTTGTCCTGACGCTAACCCTAGTTGTCCTGACGCTAACCCTATTTGTCCTGACACTAACCCTAGTTGTCGTGACGCTAACCCTAGTTGTCGTGACGCTAACCCTAGTTGTCCTGACGCTAACCCTAGTTGTCCTGATGCTAACCCTACTTGTCCTGACGCTAACCCTAGTTGTCCTGACGCTAACCCTACTTGTCCTGAGGCTAACCCTAGTCGTCCTGACGCTAACCCTAGTCGTCCTGACGCAAACCCTAGTCGTCCTGACGCTAACCCTACTTGTCCTGACGCTAACCCTAGTTGTCCTGACGCTAACCCTAGTTGTCCTGACGCGAAACCTAGTTGTCCTGACGCTAACCCTAGTTGTCCTGACGCTAACCCTAGTTGTCCTGACGCTAACCCTAGTTGTCCTGACGCTAGTTGTCCTGATGCTAACCCTAGTTGTCCTGACACTAACCCTACTTGTCCTGACGCTAACCCTACTTGTCCTGACGCTAACCCTAGTTGTCCTGACGCTAACCCTAGTTGTCCTGACGCTAACCCTACTTGTCCTGACGCTAACCCTAGTTGTCCTGACGCTAACCCTAGTTGTCCTGACGCTAACACTAGTTGTCCTGACGCTAACCATAGTTGTCCTGACGCTAACCCTACTTGTCCTGACGCTAACCCAAGTTGTCCTGACGCTAACCATAGATGTCTTGACGCTAACCCTACTTGTCCTGACGCTAACCCTAGTTGTCCTGACGCTAACCCGAGTTGTCCTGACGCTAACCCCAGTTGTCCTGACGCTAACCCTAGTTGTCCTGACGCTAACCCTAGTTGTCCTGACGCTAACCCGAGTTTTCCTGACGTTAACCCGAGTTGTCCTGACGCTAACCCGAGTTGTCCTGACGCTAACCCTAGTTGTCCTGACGCTAACCCTAGTTGTCCTGACGCTAACCCGATTTGTCCTGACGCTAACCCGAGTTGTCCTGACGCTAACCCTAGTTGTCCTGACGCTAACCCGAGTTGTCCTGACACTAACCCTACTTGTCCTGACGCTGACCCTAGTTGTCCTGACGCTAACCCTAGATGTCTTGACGCTAACCCTACTTGTCCTGACACTAACCCTAGTTGTCCTGACGCTAACCCGAGTTGTCCTGACGCTAACCCGAGTTGTCCTGACGCTAACCCTAGTTGTCCTGACGCTAACCCTAGTTGTCCTGACGCTAACCCGATTTGTCCTGACGCTAACCCTAGTTGTCCTGACGCTAACCCGAGTTTTCCTGACGTTAACCCGAGTTGTCCTGACGTTAACCCGAGTTGTCCTGACGCTAACCCGAGTTGTCCTGACGCTAACCCTAGTTGTCCTGACGCTAACCCTAGTTGTCCTGACGCTAACCCGAGTTGTCCTGACGCTAACCCTAGTTGTCCTGACGCTAACCCGAGTTGTCCTGACGCTAACCCTACTTGTCCTGACGCTAACCCGAGTTGTCCTGATGCTAACCCGAGTTGTCCTGACGCTAACCCTACTTGTCCTGACGCTAACCCTACTTGTCCTGACGCTAACCCTACTTGTCCTGACGCTAACCCTACTTGTCCTGACGCTAACCCTAGTTGTCCTGACGCTAACCCGAGTTGTCCTGACGCTAACCCTAGTTGTCCTGACGCTAACCCTAGTTGTCCTGACGCTAACCCGAGTTGTCCTGACGCTAACCCTACTTGTCCTGACGCTAACCCGAGTTGTCCTGACGCTAACCCGAGTTGTCCTGACGCTAACCCTAGTTGTCCTGACGCTAACCCTAGTTGTCCTGACGCTAACCCTACTTGTCCTGACGCTAACCCTAGTTGTCCTGACGCTAACCCTAGTTGTCCTGACGCTAACCCTAGTTGTCCTGACGCTAACCCTAGTTGTCGTGACGCTAACCCTAGTTGTCCTGACGCTAACCCTAGTTGTCGTGACGCCCCTATGTCCTGACGCTTTCCCTAGTTGTCCTGACGCTAACCCTAGTTGTCCTGACGCTAACCTTAGTTGTCCTGACGCTAACCCTAGTTGTCCTGCCGCTAACCCTAGTTGTCGTGACGCTAACCCTAGTTGTCCTGACGCTAACCCTAGTTGTCCTGACGCTAACCCTAGTTGTCCTGACGCTAACGCTAGTTGTCCTCACGATAACCCTAGTTGTCGTGATGCCAACCCTAGTTGTCCTGATGCTAAGCTAACCCTAGTTGTCCTGACGCTAACCCTAGTTGTCCTGACGCTAACCCTAGTTGTCCTGACGCTAAACCTAGTTGTCCTGACGCTAACCCTAGTTGTCCTGACGCTAACCCTAGTTGTCCTGACGCTAACCCTAGTTGTCCTGACGCTAACCCTAGTTGTCCTGACGCTAACCCTAGTTGTCCTGACGCTAACCGTAGTTGTCGTGACGCTAACCCTAGTTGTCCTGATGCTAACCCTAGTTGTCCTGACGCTAACCCTAGTTGTCCTGACGCTAACCCTACTTGTCCTGACGCTAACCCTAGTTGTCCTGACGCTAACCCTAGTTGTCCTGACGCTAACCCTACTTGTCCTGACGCTAACCCTACTTGTCCTGATGCTAACCCTACTTGTCCTGACGCTAACCCTACTTGTACTGACGCTAACCCTAGTTGTCCTGACGCTAACCCTAGTTGTCGTGACGCTAACCCTACTTGTCCTGACACTAACCCTAGTTGTCCTGACGCTAACCCTAGTTGTCCTGACGATAACCCTACTTGTCCTGACGCTAACCCTAGTTGTCCTGACGCTAACCCTACATGTCCTGACGCTAACCCTAGTTGTCCTGACGCTAACCCTACTTGTCCTGACGCTAACCCTAGTTGTCCTGACGCTAACCCTAGTTGTCCTGACGCTAACCCTACATGTCCTGACGCTAACCCTAGTTGTCCTGACGCTAACCCTTGTTGTCCTGACGCTAACCCTTGTTGTCCTGACGCTAACCCTAGTTGTCCTGACGCTAACCCTAGTTGTCCTGACGCTAACCCTACTTGTCCTGACGCTAACCCTAGTTGTCCTGACGCTAACCCTAGTTGTCGTGACGCTAACCCTAGTTGTCCTGACGCTAACCCTACTTGTCGTGACGCTAACCCTAGTTGTCCTGACGCTAACCCTAGTTGTCGTGACGCTAACCCTAGTTGTCGTGACGCTAACCCAAGTTGTCGTGACGCTAACCCTAGTTGTCGTGACGCTAACCCTAGTTGTCGTGACGCTAACCCTAGTTGTCGTGACGCTAACCCTAGTTGTCGTGACGCTAACCCTAGTTGTCGTGACGCTAACCCTAGTTGTCCTGATGCTAACCCTAGTTGTCGTGACGCCAACCCTAGTTGTCCTGATGCTAACCCTAGTTGTCGTGACGCTAACCCTAGTTGTCCTGACGCTAACCCTAGTTGTCCTGACGCTAACCCTACTTGTCCTGACGCTAACCCTAGTTGTCCTGACGCTAACCCTAGTTGTCGTGACGCTAACCCTAGTTGTCCTGACGCTAACCCTACTTGTCGTGACGCTAACCCTAGTTGTCCTGACGCTAACCCTAGTTGTCCTGACGCTAACCCTAGTTGTCCTGATGCTAACCCTAGTTGTCGTGACGCTAACCCAAGTTGTCGTGACGCTAACCCTAGTTGTCGTGACGCTAACCCTAGTTGTCGTGACGCTAACCCTAGTTGTCGTGACGCTAACCCTAGTTGTCCTGACGCTAACCCTAGTTGTCCTGACGCTAACCCTAGTTGTCCTGATGCTAACCCTAGTTGTCGTGACGCCAACCCTAGTTGTCCTGATGCTAACCCTAGTTGTCGTGACGCTAACCCTAGTTGTCCTGACGCTAACCCTAGTTGTCCTGACGCTAACCCTAGTTGTCGTGACGCTAACCCTAGTTGTCCTGACGCTAACCCTAGTTGTCGTGACGCTAACCCTAGTTGTCCTGACGCTAACCCTAGTTGTCCTGACGCTAACCCTAGTTGTCCTGACGCTAACCCTAGTTGTCCTGACGGTAACCCTAGTTGTCCTGACGCTAACCCTACTTGTCCTGACGCTAACCCTAGTTGTCCTGACGGTAACCCTAGTTGTCCTGACGCTATCCCTAATTGTCCTGACGCTAACCCTAGTTGTCGGGACGCTAACCCTAGTTGTCCTCACGCTAAACCTAGTTGTCCTGACGCTAACCCTAGTTGTCCTGACGCTAACCCTAGTTGTCCTGACGGTAACCCTAGTTGTCCTGACGCTATCCCTAGTTGTCCTGACGCTAACCCTAGTTGTCGGGACGCTAACCCTAGTTGTCCTCACGCTAACCCTAGTTGTCCTGACGCTAACCCTAGTTGTCCTGACGCTAACCCTAGTTGTCCTGACGCTAACCCTAGTTGTCCTGACGCTAACCCTAGTTGTCGTGACGCTAACCCTAGTTGTCGTGACGCTAACCCTAGTTGTCCTGACGCTAACCCTAGTTGTCCTGACGCTAACCCTAGTTGTCCTGACGCTAATCCTAGTTGTCCTGACGCTAACCCTAGTTGTCCTGACGCTAACCCTACTTGTCCTGACGCTAACCCTAGTTGTCCTGACGCTAACCCTAGTTGTCCTGACGCTAACCCTACTTGTCCTGACGCTAACCCTAGTTGTCGTGACGCTAACCCTAGTTGTCGTGACGCTAACCCTAGTTGTCCTGACGCTAACCCTAGTTGTCCTGACGCTAACCCTAGTTGTCGTGACGCTAACCCTAGTTGTCCTGACGCTAACCCTAGTTGTCCTGACGCTAACCCTAGTTGTCCTGACGCTAACCCTAGTTGTCCTGACGGTAACCCTAGTTGTCCTGACGCTAACCCTACTTGTCCTGACGCTAACCCTAGTTGTCCTGACGGTAACCCTAGTTGTCCTGACGCTATCCCTAATTGTCCTGACGCTAACCCTAGTTGTCGGGACGCTAACCCTAGTTGTCCTCACGCTAAACCTAGTTGTCCTGACGCTAACCCTAGTTGTCCTGACGCTAACCCTAGTTGTCCTGACGGTAACCCTAGTTGTCCTGACGCTATCCCTAGTTGTCCTGACGCTAACCCTAGTTGTCGGGACGCTAACCCTAGTTGTCCTCACGCTAACCCTAGTTGTCCTCACGCTAACCCTAGTTGTCCTGACGCTAACCCTAGTTGTCGTGACGCTAACCCTAGTTGTCCTGACGCTAACCCTAGTTGTCCTGACGCTAACCCTAGTTGTCCTGACGCTAATCCTAGTTGTCCTGACGCTAACCCTAGTTGTCCTGACGCTAACCCTACTTGTCCTGACGCTAACCCTACTTGTCCTGACGCTAACCCTAGTTGTCCTGACGCTAACCCTACTTGTCCTGACGCTAACCCTACTTGTCCTGACGCTAACCCTAGTTGTCCTGACGCTAACCCTAGTTGTCGTGACGCTAACCCTAGTTGTCGTGACGCTAACCCTAGTTGTCGTGACGCTAACCCTAGTTGTCGTGACGCTAACCCTAGTTGTCCTGACGCTAACCCTAGTTGTCCTGACGCTAACCCTAGTTGTCGTGACGCTAACCCTAGTTGTCGTGACGCTAACCCTAGTTGTCCTGACGCTAACCCTAGTTGTCCTGACGCTAACCCTAGTTGTCCTGACGCTAACCCTAGTTGTCCTGACGCTAACCCTAGTTGTCCTGACGCTAACCCTAGTTGTCCTGACGCTAACCCTAGTTGTCGTGACGCTAACTCTAGTTGTCCTGACGCTAACCCTAGTTGTCCTGACGCTAACCCTAGTTGTCCTGACGCTAACCCTAGTTGTCCTGACGCTAACCCTAGTTGTCCTGACGCTAACCCTAGTTGTCCTGACGCTAACCCTAGTTGTCCTGACGCTAACCCTACTTGTCCTGACGCTAACCCTACTTGTCCTGACGCTAACCCTACTTGTCCTGACGCTAACCCTACTTGTCCTGACGGTAACCCTACTTGTCCTGACGCTAACCCTACTTGTCCTGACGCTAACTCTACTTGTCCTGACGCTCACCCTAGTTGTCCTGACGCTAACCCTAGTTGTCCTGACGCTAACCCTAGTTGTCCTGACGCTAACCCTACTTGTCCTGACGCTAACCCTAGTTGTCCTGACGCTAACCCGAGTTGTCCTGACGCTAACCCGAGTTGTCCTGACGCTAACCCGAGTTGTCCTGACGCTAACCCTAGTTGTCCTGACGCTAACCCGATTTGTCCTTACGCTAACCCTAGTTGTCCTAACGGTAACCCTAGTTGTCCTGACGCTAACCCGAGTTGTCCTGACGCTAACCCGAGTTGTCCTGACGCTAACCCGAGTTGTCCTGACGCTAACCCGAGTTGTCCTGACGCTAATCCTAGTTGTCCTGACGCTAACCCGATTTGTCCTGACGCTAACCCGATTTGTCCTGACGCTAACCCGATTTGTCCTGACGCTAACCCTAGTTGTCCTGACGCTAACCCTAGTTGTCCTGACGCTAACCCTAGTTGTCCTGACGCTAACCCTAGTTGTCCTGACGCTAACCCTTGTTGTCCTGACGCTAACCCTAGTTGTCCTGACGCTAACCCTAGTTGTCCTGACGCTAACCCTACTTGTCCTGACGCTAACCCTAGTTGTCCTGACGCTAACCCTACTTGTCCTGAGGCTAACCCTACTTGTCCTGACGCTAACCCTAGTTGTCCTGACGCTAACCCTAGTTGTCCTGACGCTAACCCTAGTTGTCCTGACGCTAACCCTAGTTGTCCTGACGCTAACCCTAGTTGTCCTGACGCTAACCCTAGTTGTCCTGACGCTAACCCTAGTTGTCCTGACGCTAACCCTAGTTGTCCTGACGCTAATCCTACTTGTCCTGACGCTAACCCTACTTGTCCTGACGCTAACCCTACTTGTCCTGACGCTAACCCTAGTTGTCCTGACGCTAACCCTAGTTGTCCTGACGCTAACCCTAGTTGTCCTGACGCTAACCCTAGTTGTCCTGACGCTAACCCTAGTTGTCCTGACGCTAACCCTACTTGTCCTGACGCTAACCCTAGTTGTCGTGACGCTAACCCTAGTTGTCGTGACGCTAACCCTAGTTGTCCTGACGCTAACCCTAGTTGTCGTGACGCTAACCCTAGTTGTCCTGACGCTAACCCTAGTTGTCCTGACGCTAACCCTAGTTGTCCTGACGCTAACCCTAGTTGTCCTGACGCTAACCCTAGTTGTCCTGACGCTAACCCTAGTTGTCCTGACGCTAACCCTAGTTGTCCTGACGCTAACCCTAGTTGTCCTGACGCTAACCCTACTTGTCCTGACGCTAACCCTACTTGTCCTGACGCTAACCCTACTTGTCCTGACGCTAACCCTACTTGTCCTGACGCTAACCCTAGTTGTCCTGACGCTAACCCTACTTGTCCTGACGCTAACCCTACTTGTCCTGACGCTAACCCTACTTGTCCTGACGCTAACCCTAGTTGTCCTGACGCTAACCCTAGTTGTCCTGACGCTAACCCTAGTTGTCGTGACGCTAACCCTAGTTGTCCTGACGCTAATCCTAGTTGTCGTGACGCTAACCCTAGTTGTCCTGACGCTAACCCTAGTTGTCCTGACGCTAACCCTAGTTGTCCTGATGCTAACCCTAGTTGTCGTGACGCTAACCCTAGTTGTCGTGACGCTAACCCTAGTTGTCGTGACGCTAACCCTAGTTGTCCTGATGCTAACCCTAGTTGTCGTGACGCTAACCCTAGTTGTCCTGACGCTAACCTTAGTTGTCCTGACGCTAACCCTAGTTGTCCTGATGCTAACCCTAGTTGTCATGACGCCAACCCTAGTTGTCCTGATGCTAACCCTAGTTGTCGTGACGCTAACCCTAGTTGTCCTGACGCTAACCCTAGTTGTCGTGACGCTAACCCTAGTTGTCCTGACGCTAACCCTAGTTGTCCTGACGCTAACCCTAGTTGTCGTGACGCTAACCCTAGTTGTCCTGACGCTAACCATAGTTGTCGTGACGCTAACCCTAGTTGTCGTGACGCTAACCCTAGTTGTCCTGACGCTAACCCTAGTTGTCCTGACGCTAACCCTAGTTGTCCTGACGGTAACCCTAGTTGTCGTGACGCTAACTCTAGTTGTCCTGACGCTAACCCTAGTTGTCCTGACGCTAACCCTAGTTGTCCTGACGCAAACCCTAGTTGTCCTGACGCTAACCCTAGTTGTCCGGAAGCTAACCCTAGTTGTCCTGACGCTAACCCTAGTTGTCCTGACGATAACCCTAGTTGTCCTGACGCTAACCCTAGTTGTCCTGACGCTAACCCGAGTTGTCCTGACGCTAACCCGATTTGTCCTGACGCTAACCCGAGTTGTCCTGACGCTAGGCCTAGTTGTCCTGACGCTAACCCTAGTTGTCCTGACGCTAACCCTAGTTGTCCTGACGCTAACCTTAGTTGTCCTGACGCTAACCCTAGTTGTCCTGACGCTAACCCTAGTTTTCCTGACGCTAACCGTAGTTGTCCTGACGCTAACCCTAGTTGTCCTGACGCTAACCCTAGTTGTCCTGACGCTAACCCTAGTTGTCGTGACGCTAACCCTAGTTGTCGTGACGCTAACCCTAGTTGTCCTGACGCTAACCCTAGTTGTCCTGACGCTAACCCTAGTTGTCCTGACGCTAACCCTAGTTGTCCTGATGCTAACCCTAGTTGTCGTGACGCCAACCCTAGTTGTCCTGATGCTAACCCTAGTTGTCGTGACGCTAACCTTAGTTGTCCTGACGCTAACCCTAGTTGTCCTGACGCTAAACCTAGTTGTCCTGACGCTAACCCTAGTTGTCCTGACGCTAACCCTAGTTGTCCTGATGCTAACCCTAGTTGTCCTGACGGTAACCCTAGTTGTCCTGACGCTAACCCTACTTGTCCTGACGCTAACCCTAGTTGTCCTGACGCTAACCCTAGTTGTCCTGACGCTAACCCTAGTTGTCGTGACGCTAACCCTAGTTGTCGTGACGCTAACCCTAGTTGTCCTGACGCTAACCCTAGTTGTCGTGACGCTAACCCTAGTTGTCCTGACGCTAACCCTAGTTGTCCTGACGCTAACCCTAATTGTCGTGACGCTAACCCTAGTTGTCCTGATGCTAACCCTAGTTGTCCTGACGCTAACCCTAGTTGTCCTGACGCTAACCCTAGTTGTCGTGACCCTAACTCTAGTTGTCGTGACGCTAACTCTAGTCCTGACACTAACACTAGTTGTCCTGACGCTAACCCTAGTTGTCCTGACGCTAACCCTAGTTGTCCTGACGCAAACCCTAGTTGTCCTGACGCTAACCCTAGTTGTCCGGAAGCTAACCCTAGTTGTCCGGAAGCTAACCCTAGTTGTCCTGACGCTAACCCTAGTTGTCCTGACGCTAACCCTAGTTGTCCTGACGCTAACCCTACTTGTCTTGACGCTAACCCGACTTGTCTTGACGCTAACCCTAGTTGTCCTGACGCTAACCCTAGTTGTCCTGACGCTAACCCTACTTGTCCTAACGCTAACCCTAGTTGTCCTGACGCTAACCCTAGTTGTCCTGACGCTAACCCTAGTTGTCCTGACGCTAACCCTAGTTGTCCTGACGCTAACCCTAGTTGTCCTGACGCTAACCCGAGTTGTCCTGACGCTAACCCGAGTTGTCCTGACGCTAACCCTAGTTGTCCTGACGCTAACCCTAGTTGTCCTGACGCTAACCCTAGTTGTCCTGACGCTAACCCGATTTGTCCTGACGCTAACCCTAGTTGTCCTGACGCTAACCCGAGTTTTCCTGACGTTAACCCGAGTTGTCCTGACGCTAACCCGAGTTGTCCTGACGCTAACCCGAGTTGTCCTTACGCTAACCCTAGTTGTCCTGACGCTAACCCTAGTTGTCCTGACGCTAACCCTAGTTGTCCTGACGCTAACCCGAGTTGTCCTGACGCTAACCCGAGTTGTCCTGACGCTAACCCTAGTTGTCCTGATGCTAACCCGAGTTGTCCTGACACTAGCCCTACTTGTCCTGACGCTAACCCGAGTTGTCCTGACGCTAACCCGAGTTGTCCTGACGCTAACCCGAGTTGTCCTGACGCTAACCCTACTTGTCCTGACGCTAACCCTACTTGTCCTGACGCTAACCCTACTTGTCCTGACGCTAACCCTACTTGTCCTGACGCTAACCCTACTTGTCCTGACGCTAACCCTAGTTGTCCTGACGCTAACCCTAGTTGTCGTGACGCTAACCCTAGTTGTCGTGACGCTAACCCTAGTTGTCCTGACGCTAACCCTAGTTGTCCTGACGCTAACCCTAGTTGTCGTGACGCTAACCCTAGTTGTCGTGACGCTAACCCTAGTTGTCGTGACGCTAACCCTAGTTGTCGTGACGCTAACCCTAGTTGTCGTGACGCTAACCCTAGTTGTCCTGACGCTAACCCTAGTTGTCCTGACGCTAACCCTAGTTGTCCTGACGCTAACCCTAGTTGTCCTGACGCTAACCCTAGTTGTCGTGACGCTAACCCTAGTTGTCCTGACGCTAACCCTAGTTGTCCTGACGCTAACCCTAGTTGTCCTGACGCTAACCCTAGTTGTCCTTATGCTAACCCTAGTTGTCGTGATGCCAACCCTAGTTGTCCTGATGCTAACCGTAGTTGTCCTAACGCTAACCCTAGTTGTCCTGACGCTAACCCTACTTGTCCTGACGCTAACCCTACTTGTCCTGACGCTAACCCTAGTTGTCCTGACGCTAACCCTAGTTGTCCTGACGCTAACCCTACTTGTCCTGACGCTAACCCTACTTGTCCTGACGCTAACCCTAGATGTCCTGACGCTAACCCTACTTGTCCTGACGCTAACCCTAGTTGTCCTGACGCTAACCCGAGTTGTCCTGACGCTAACCCTAGTTGTCCTGACGCTAACCCTAGTTGTCCTGACGCTAACCCTAGTTGTCCTGACGCTAACCCGATTTGTCCTGACGCTAACCCTAGTTGTCCTAACGCTAACCCTAGTTGTCCTGACGCTAACCCGAGTTGTCCTGACGTTAACCCGAGTTGTCCTGACGCTAACCCGAGTTGTCCTGACGCTAACCCGAGTTGTCCTGACGTTAACCCGAGTTGTCCTGACGCTAACCCTAGTTGTCCTGACGCTAAACCTAGTTGTCGTGACGCTAACCCTAGTTGTCCTGACGCTAACCCTAGTTGTCGTGACGCTAACTCTAGTTGTCCTGACGCTAACCCTAGTTGTCCTGACGCTAACCCTAGTTGTCCTGACGCTAACCCTAGTTGTCCTGACGCTAACCCTAGTTGACCTGACGCTAACCCTAGTTGACCTGACGCTAACCCTAGTTGTCCTGACGCTAACCCTAGTTGTCCTGAAGCTAACCCTAGTTGTCCTGACGCTAACCCTAGTTGTCCTGACGCTAACCCTAGTTGTCCTGACGCTAACCCTACTTGTCCTGACGCTAACCCTACTTGTCCTGACGCTAACCCTACTTGTCCTGACGCTAACCCTACTTGTCCTGACGCTAACCCTAGTTGTCCTGACGCTAACCCTAGTTGTCCTGACGCTAACCCTAGTTGTCCTAACGCTAACCCTAGTTGTCCTGACGCTAACCCTAGTTGTCCTGACGCTAACCCTACTTGTCCTGACGCTAACCCTAGTTGTCCTGACGCTAACCCTAGTTGTCCTGACGCTAGCCCTACTTGTCCTGACGCTAACCCTAGTTGTCCTGACGCTAACCCTAGTTGTCCTGACGCTAACCCTAGTTGTCCTGACGCTAACCCTAGTTGTCCTGACGCTAACCCTAGTTGTCCTGACGCTAACCCTAGATGTCCTGACGCTAACCCTAGTTGTCCTGACGCTAACCCGAGTTGTCCTGACGCTAACCCTAGTTGTCCTGATGCTAACCCTAGTTGTCCTGACGCTAACCCTAGTTGTCCTGACGCTAACCCTAGTTGTCCTGACGCTAACCCGATTTGTCCTGACGCTAACCCTAGTTGTCCTGACGCTAACCCTACTTGTCCTGACGCTAACCCTAGTTGTCCTGACGCTAACCCTAGATGTCCTGACGCTAACCCTACTTGTCCTGACGCTAACCCTAGTTGTCCTGACGCTAACCCGAGTTGTCCTGACGCTAACCCTAGTTGTCCTGACGCTAACCCTAGTTGTCCTGACGCTAACCCGATTTGTCCTGACGCTAACCCTAGTTGTCCTAACGCTAACCCTAGTTGTCCTGACGCTAACCCGAGTTGTCCTGACGTTAACCCGGGTTGTCCTGACGCTAACCCGAGTTGTCCTGACGCTAACCCGAGTTGTCCTGACGCTAACCCTAGTTGTCCTGACGCTAACCCTAGTTGTCCTGACGCTAACCCTAGTTGTCCTGACGCTAACCCTAGTTGTCCTGACGCTAATCCTACTTGTCCTGACGCTAACCCTACTTGTCCTGACGCTAACCCTACTTGTCCTGACGCTAACCCTAGTTGTCCTGACGCTAACCCTACTTGTCCTGACGCTAACCCTACTTGTCCTGACGCTAACCCTACTTGTCCTGACGCTAACCCTAGTTGTCCTGACGCTAACCCTAGTTGTCCTGACGCTAGCCCTACTTGTCCTGACGCTAACCCTAGTTGTCCTGACGCTAACCCTAGTTGTCCTGACGCTAACCCTAGTTGTCCTGACGCTAACCCTAGTTGTCCTGACGCTAACCCTAGTTGTCCTGACGCTAACCCTAGTTGTCCTGACGCTAACCCTAGATGTCCTGACGCTAACCCTACTTGTCCTGACGCTAACCCTAGTTGTCCTGACGCTAACCCGAGTTGTCCTGACGCTAACCCGAGTTGTCCTGACGCTAACCCTAGTTGTCCTGACGCTAACCCTAGTTGTCCTGACGCTAACCCGATTTGTCCTGACGCTAACCCTAGTTGTCCTGACGCTAACCCTAGTTTTCCTGACGCTATCCCGAGTTTTCCTGACGTTAACCCGAGTTGTCCTGACGCTAACCCGAGTTGTCCTGACGCTAACCCGAGTTGTCCTTACGCTAACCCTAGTTGTCCTGACGCTAACCCTAGTTGTCCTGACGCTAACCCGATTTGTCCTGACGCTAACCCGAGTTGTCCTGACGCTAACCCTAGTTGTCCTGACGCTAACCCTAGTTGTCCTGACGCTAACCCGAGTTGTCCTGACGCTAACCCTACTTGTCCTGACGCTAACCCTACTTGTCCTGACGCTAACCCTACTTGTCCTGACGCTAACCCTACTTGTCCTGACGCTAACCCTAGTTGTCCTGACGCTAACCCTAGTTGTCGTGACGCTAACCCTAGTTGTCCTGACGCTAACCCTAGTTGTCGTGACGCTAACCCTAGTTGTCCTGACGCTAACCTAAGTTGTCCTGACGCTAACCCTAGTTGTCCTGACGCTAACCCTAGTTGTCGTGACGCTAACCCTAGTTGTCGTGACGCTAACCCTAGTTGTCGTGACGCTAACCCTAGTTGTCGTGACGCTAACCCTAGTTGTCCTGACGCTAACCCTAGTTGTCCTGACGCTATCCCTAGTTGTCGTGACGCTAACCCTAGTTGTCCTGACGCTAACCCTAGTTGTCGTGACGCTAACCCTAGTTGTCCTGACGCTAACCCTAGTTGTCCTGACGCTAACCCTAGTTGTCCTGATGCTAACCCTAGTTGTCGTGATGCCATCCCTAGTTGTCCTGACGCTAACCCTAGTTGTCCTGACGCTAACCCTAGTTGTCCTGACGCTAACCCTAGTTGTCCTGACGCTAACCCTAGTTGTCCTGACGCTAAACCTAGTTGTCCTGACGCTAACCCTAGTTGTCCTGACGGTAACCCTAGTTGTCCTGACGCTAACCCTAGTTGTCCTGACTTTAACCCTAGTTGTCCTGACGCTAACCCTAGTTGTCGTGACGCTAACCCTAGTTGTCCTGACGCTAACCCTAGTTGTCCTGACGCTAACCCTAGTTGTCCTGACGCTAACCCTAGTTGTCGTGACGCTAACTCTAGTTGTCCTGACGCTAACCCTAGTTGTCCTGACGCTGACCCTAGTTGTCCTGACGCTAACCCTAGTTGTCCTGACGCTAACCCTAGTTGTCTTGACGCTAACCCTAGTTGTCCTGACGCAAACCCTAGTTGTCCTGACGCTAACCCTAGTTGTCTTGAAGCTAACCCTAGTTGTCCTGACGCTAACCCTAGTTGTCCTGACGCTAACCCTAGTTGTCCTGACGGTGACCCTAGTTGTCCTGACGGTGACCCTAGTTGTCCTGACGCTAACCCTAGTTGTCCTGACGCTAACCCTAGTTGTCCTGACGCTAACCCTAGTTGTCGGGACGCTAACCCTAGTTGTCGGGACGCTAACCCTAGTTGTCGTGACGCTAACCCTAGTTGTCCTGACGCTAACCCTAGTTGTCCTTACGCTAACCCTAGTTGTCCTGACGCTAACCCTAGTTGTCGTGACGCTAACCCTAGTTGTCCTGACGCTAACCCTAGTTGTCCTGACGCTAACCCTAGTTGTCCTGACGCTAACCCTAGTTGTCGTGACGCTAACCCTAGTTGTCGTGACGCTAGCCCTAGTTAGCCTGACGCTAACCCTAGTTGTCCTGACGCTAACCCTAGTTGTCCTGACGCTAACCCTAGTTGTCCTGACGCTAACCCTAGTTGTCGTGACGCTAACCCTAGTTGTCGTGACGCTAACCCTAGTTGTCGTGACGCTAACCCTAGTTGTCGTGACGCTAACCCTAGTTGTCGTGACGCTAACCCTAGTTGTCCCGACGCTAACCCTAGTTGTCCCGATGCTAACCCTAGTTATCCTGACGCTAACCCTAGTTGTCCTGACGCTAACCCTAGTTGTCCTGACGCTAACCCTAGTTGTCCCGACGCTAACCCTAGTTGTCCCGACGCTAACCCTAGTTGTCCTGACGCTAACCCTAGTTGTCCTGACGCTAACCCTAGTTGTCCTGACGCTAACCCTAGTTGTCCTGACGCTAACCCTAGTTGTCCTGACGCTAACCCTAGTTGTCGTGAGGCTAACCCTAGGTGTCCTGACGCTAACCCTAGTTGTCGTGACGCTAACCCTAGTTGTCCTGACGCTAACCCTAGATGTCCTGACGCTAACAATAGTTGTCCTGACGCTAACCCTAGTTGTCGTGACGCTAACCCTAGTTGTCGTGACGCTAACCCTAGTTGTCGTGACGCTAACCCTAGTTGTCGTGACGCTAACCCTAGTTGTCGTGACGCTAACCCTAGTTGTCGTGACGCTAACCCTAGTTGTCCTGACGCTAACCCTAGTTGTCCTGACGCTAACCCTAGTTGTCCTGACGCTAACCCTAGTTGTCCTGACGCTAACCCTAGTTGTCCTGACGCTAACCCTAGTAGTCCTGACGCTAACCCTACTTGTCCTGACGCTAACCCTACTTGTCCTGACGCTAACCCTAGTTGTCCTGACGCTAACCCTAGTTGTCCTGACGCTAACCCTACTTGTCCTGACGCTAACCCTAGTTGTCCTGACGCTAACCCTAGATGTCCTGACGCTAACCCTACTTGTCCTGACGCTAACCCTAGTTGTCCTGACGCTAACCCGAGTTGTCCTGACGCTAACCCTAGTTGTCCTGACGCTAACCCTAGTTGTCCTGACGCTAACCCGATTTGTCCTGACGCTAACCCGATTTGTCCTAACGCTAACCCTAGTTGTCCTGACGCTAACCCGAGTTGTCCTGACGCTAACCCGGGTTGTCCTGACGCTAACCCGAGTTGTCCTGACGCTAACCCGAGTTGTCCTGACGCTAACCCTAGTTGTCCTGACGCTAACCCTAGTTGTCCTGACGCTAACCCTAGTTGTCCTGACGCTAACCCTAGTTGTCCTGACACTAACCCTACTTGTCCTGACGCTAACCCTACTTGTCCTGACGCTAACCCTACTTGTCCTGACGCTAACCCTAGTTGTCCTGACGCTAACCCTACTTGTCCTGACGCTAACCCTACTTGTCCTGACGCTAACCCTAGTTGTCCTGACGCTAACCCTAGTTGTCCTGACGCTAGCCCTACTTGTCCTGACGCTAACCCTAGTTGTCCTGACGCTAACCCTAGTTGTCCTGACGCTAACCCTAGTTGTCCTGACGCTAACCCTACTTGTCCTGACGCTAACCCTAGTTGTCCTGACGCTAACCCTAGATGTCCTGACGCTAACCCTACTTGTCCTGACACTAACCCTAGTTGTCCTGACGCTAACCCTAGTTGTCCTGACGCTAACCCGAGTTGTCCTGACGCTAACCCGAGTTGTCCTGATGCTAACCCTAGTTGTCCTGACGCTAACCCTAGTTGTCCTGACGCTAACCCGATTTGTCCTGACGCTAACCCTAGTTGTCCTGACGCTAACCCTAGTTTTCCTGACGCTATCCCGAGTTTTCCTGACGTTAACCCGAGTTGTCCTGACGCTAACCCTAGTTGTCCTGACGCTATCCCTAGTTGTCGTGACGCTAACCCTAGTTGTCCTGACGCTAACCCTAGTTGTCGTGACGCTAACCCTAGTTGTCCTGACGCTAACCCTAGTTGTCCTGACGCTAACCCTAGTTGTCCTGACGCTAACCCTAGTTGTCCTGACGCTAACCCTAGTTGTCGTGACGCCATCCCTAGTTGTCCTGACGCCAACCCTAGTTGTCCTGACGCTAACCCTAGTTGTCCTGACGCTAACCCTAGTTGTCCTGACGCTAACCCTAGTTGTCGTGACGCTAACCCTAGTTGTCCTGACGCTAACCCTAGTTGTCCTGATGCTAACCCTAGTTGTCCTGACGCTAACCCTAGTTGTCGTGACGCTAACTCTAGTTGTCCTGACGCTAACCCTAGTTGTCCTGACGCTAACCCTAGTTGTCCTGACGCTGACCCTAGTTGTCCTGACACTAACCCTAGTTGTCCTGACGCTAACCCTAGTTGTCTTGACGCTAACCCTAGTTGTCCTGACGCAAACCCTAGTTGTCCTGACGCTAACCCTAGTTGTCTTGAAGCTAACCCTAGTTGTCCTGACGCTAACCCTAGTTGTCCTGACGCTAACCCTAGTTGTCCTGACGGTGACCCTAGTTGTCCTGACGGTAACCCTAGTTGTCCTGACGCTAACCCTAGTTGTCCTGACGCTAACCCTAGTTGTCCTGACGCTAACCCTAGTTGTCCTGACGCTAACCCTAGTTGTCGGGACGCTAACCCTAGTTGTCGTGACGCTAACCCTAGTTGTCCTGACGCTAACCCTAGTTGTCCTTACGCTAACCCTAGTTGTCCTGACGCTAACCCTAGATGTCCTGACGCTAACCCTAGTTGTCGTGACGCTAACCCTAGTTGTCCTGACGCTAACCCTAGTTGTCGTGACGCTAACCCTAGTTGTCCTGACGCTAACCCTAGTTGTCCTGACGCTAGCCCTAGTTAGCCTGACGCTAACCCTAGTTGTCCTGACGCTAACCCTAGTTGTCCTGACGCTAACCCTAGTTGTCCTGACGCTAACCCTAGTTGTCGTGACGCTAACCCTAGTTGTCGTGACGCTAACCCTAGTTGTCCTGACGCTAACCCTAGTTGTCCTGACGCTAACCCTAGTTGTCGTGACGCTAACCCTAGTTGTCCTGACGCTAACCCTAGTTGTCCTGACGCTAGCCCTAGTTAGCCTGACGCTAACCCTAGTTGTCCTGACGCTAACCCTAGTTGTCCTGACGCTAACCCTAGTTGTCGTGACGCTAACCCTAGTTGTCCTGACGCTAACCCTAGTTGTCCTGACGCTAACCCTAGTTGTCCTGACGCTAACCCTAGTTGTCGTGACGCTAACTCTAGTTGTCCTGACGCTAACCCTAGTTGTCCTGACGCTGACCCTAGTTGTCCTGACGCTAACCCTAGTTGTCCTGACGCTAACCCTAGTTGTCTTGACGCTAACCCTAGTTGTCCTGACGCAAACCCTAGTTGTCCTGACGCTAACCCTAGTTGTCTTGAAGCTAACCCTAGTTGTCCTGACGCTAACCCTAGTTGTCCTGACGCTAACCCTAGTTGTCCTGACGGTGACCCTAGTTGTCCTGACGGTAACCCTAGTTGTCCTGACGCTAACCCTAGTTGTCCTGACGCTAACCCTAGTTGTCCTGACGCTAACCCTAGTTGTCCTGACGCTAACCCTAGTTGTCGGGACGCTAACCCTAGTTGTCGTGACGCTAACCCTAGTTGTCCTGACGCTAACCCTAGTTGTCCTGACGCTAACCCTAGTTGTCCTTACGCTAACCCTAGTTGTCCTGACGCTAACCCTAGATGTCCTGACGCTAACCCTAGTTGTCGTGACGCTAACCCTAGTTGTCGTGACGCTAACCCTAGTTGTCCTGACGCTAACCCTAGTTGTCCTGACGCTAACCCTAGTTGTCCTGACGCTAACCCTAGTTGTCCTGACGCTAACCCTAGTTAGCCTGACGCTAACCCTAGTTGTCCTGACGCTAACCCTAGTTGTCCTGACGCTAACCCTAGTTGTCCTGACGCTAACCCTAGTTGTCGTGACGCTAACCCTAGTTGTCCTGACGCTAACCCTAGTTGTCGTGACGCTAACCCTAGTTGTCGTGACGCTAACCCTAGTTGTCCTGACGCTAACCCTAGTTGTCCCGACGCTAACCCTAGTTGTCCCGATGCTAACCCTAGTTATCCTGACGCTAACCCTAGTTATCCTGACGCTAACCCTAGTTGTCCTGACGCTAACCCTAGTTGTCCCGACGCTAACCCTAGTTGTCCTGACGCTAACCCTAGTTGTCCTGACGCTAACCCTAGTTGTCCTGACGCTGTCACACTGTCACAGAATACTGGAGGTAGGGGGCCTAAGCTGACCCTAAGCTGGGGCCCTGACTAATCCCTCATCCTGGAGGTACTGTTAAAGGTACAGAGGTCCAGGCCGCCAGCGTAACCCCTACCTCCTGAGGATCCCTGCACCACAGTAATCTAGTCCTGAGAAGGACCCCGATCACAACAATTGGGAACCAGCGATAATATGCCCACACACAGTATTTAGACGAACGAGACAGTACAAGGGAAAAACCAAAACCACCTTGCATACAACTTCAACAAAACTACAACAGAGGGAACACCAACGGGAAAGGAGATAAATGATAAAGCGAGGAAAGGGAAATAACACTTTCAAATACACTTATCTCAGCAACTCCAAACACCACGATCCGCTCTGCAAGTCTGAATGAAAAGCTTTCACCGACACCTCACAAACAGACCTGCAGGAATATAAAGGAGTCTCACTAACGAAGCATTGATTGCAGCTGGGCGAGGCTGGACCTCAGCTAGCCCAGAGAGAGAGAGAATTAACTCCTTCACTGCCGAGAAAACACAAAGCACCAACAAGTCAGCTGCGAGAAGTCAGGCTGTGTACTCGTGACGATCTTCGTGGCAACACACCCGTGACAGTACCCCCCCTTCTACGAGGGGCCTCCGGACCCTCAGGGCCAGGTTTATCCGGGTGAGTCGTGTGGAAGGCCCGAACTAATCGGTCTGCGTTAATATCCGACGCAGGAACCCACATCCTCTCCTCAGGACCATACCCCTTCCAATGAACCAAGTACTGAAGGGACCGGCGATTAAAGCGTGAATCAATGACCCTCGATACCTGGAACTCCAAGTTACCATTGACAACCACAGGAGGGGGAGGTAAAGGTGACGGTACCACCGGCGCCACATACCTCTTAAGCAATGATCTGTGAAACACGTTGTGAATTTTAAACGTAGGGGGGAGGTCAAGACGGAATGCCACCGGATTAATAACAGAACTGATTCTGTACGGCCCGATGAACCTGGGACCCAGTTTCCAGGAGGGAACCTTAAGTTTAATATTCCTGGTAGACAACCATACCTGATCGTTCACACTTAGGTCCGGACCAGACACTCTCCTCCTATCAGCCATACGTTTGTATCGGTTCCCCATAGTATTCAGATTCTTCAGCACCCCTCTCCATACTGAAGCGAGAGATGAGGAAAATCGTTCCTCCTCCGGAACCCCCGAAGAGCCCCCCCTACTGAAAGTACAAAACTGGGGGTGAAAACCATATGCCCCAAAAAACGGGGACTTACCAGTGGACTCGCTTCGCCTATTATTGAGAGCAAATTCTGCCAGAGGTAGGAAAGAAGCCCAGTCCTCCTGGTTCTCTGACACAAAACACCGAAGATATGTCTCCAAGCTCTGGTTCATACGTTCCGTCTGACCATTGGTCTGAGGATGAAAAGCCGACGAGAATGACAAATGCATCCCCCGCCGTGCACAAAACGCCTTCCAGAACTTGGACACAAACTGAGACCCCCGATCAGACACCACCTCGGAGGGAACCCCGTGAAGCCTCACAATCTCCCCAATGAACACCTGCGCAAGAGTTTTAGCATTAGGGAGAGCCGGAAGAGCGATAAAATGTGCCATCTTGCTGAACCTGTCCACTACAACGAGTATGACCGTTTTACCCGAAGACGGAGGGAGGTCCGTAATAAAGTCCATAGACAGATGAGTCCAAGGACGCTCCGGGATCTTCAAAGGTAAGAGGGCCCCAGACGGACGGGTATGTGAGGTCTTAGAGCGCGCACAAACCCCACAGGACGCGACAAAAGTTACCACCTCTTTATGTAAGTTAGGCCACCAAAACCGACGCGAGAGGAGATCCACAGTTGCTTTACTCCCCGGGTGTCCTGCAAAAACTGAGTTATGGTGTGCCTCGATCACCTTTTGTCGCAACTGATCTGGAACGAACAGTCTCCCCGGAGGTCCAACAGGGGCGTCCCCCTGAGCCTCCAATATCTCCTCCTCCAGCTCAGAGCATACTGCCGAAACCACCACCCCCTCCTGAAGAACAGGAATCGGGTCGTCCGTATTCCCGGCCCCAGGGAAACTACGAGATAAGGCATCCGCCTTTACATTTTTAGACCCAGGACGATATGTAACGACGAAATTAAACCTGGTAAAAAACAATGACCACCTAGCTTGTCTGGGATTCAGACGTTTAGCGGACTCCAGATATAGCAGGTTCTTGTGATCGGTGATGACGGTGACCGGATGAACTGCCCCCTCCAAAAAGTGGCGCCACTCCTCAAAAGCTAACTTAATGGCCAGGAGTTCCCTATTGCCGACATCGTAATTCCTCTCAGCGGACGACAATTTTTTAGAGAAAAAGGCGCACGGATGCCACTTACCAGGGGACGAACCCTGTGACAATACTGCTCCCACCCCTACCTCGGAAGCGTCTACCTCTACAAAGAATGGCTGAGACGCATCAGGTTGAATGAGTATGGGTGCCGAGGCAAAACATTTTTTCAAGGAGGAGAATGCTTGACAAGCCTTGTCAGACCACCTAGAAAAATCCGTCCCCTTTTTAGTCATGTCTGTGAGAGGCTTAACCACGGACGAGAAATTACGAATGAACTTCCGGTAATAGTTAGCAAACCCCAGGAAACGTTGTAGTGCCTTAAGATTCTCCGGCCGATCCCACTCAAGAACTGCCCGCACTTTCCCAGGGTCCATACGAAAACCGGACGCAGAAACCAGGAAGCCTAAAAACTGGAGTTCCTGTACGGCGAACACACACTTTTCCCACTTGGCATACAGTTTATTATCCCGCAAGATCTGTAACACCTGTCTAACGTGCTCCTGATGAGACACCAGATCCGGCGAGTAAATTAAGATATCATCCAGATATATGACAACAAACTGTCCCACCAGATGGCGAAAAATATCATTAACAAAGTGTTGAAACACCGCCGGGGCATTAGTCAGACCGAATGGCATGACAAGGTTCTCATAATGCCCCTCCGGAGTGTTAAAAGCCGTCTTCCACTCATCCCCCTCCTTCATCCTAATCAAATTGTACGCCCCCCTGAGATCCAACTTAGAGAACCATTTGGCGCCCACGATCTGATTAAAGAGATCGGGAATAAGTGGGAGCGGATACGGATCTCGGACCGTAATCCGATTAAGTTCACGGAAATCCAGGCAAGGGCGTAGGCCTCCATCTTTCTTCTTAACAAAGAAGAACCCCGCGGCCACCGGTGAAGATGAAGGTCTAATATGCCCCTTAGCCAGACTTTCAGAAATATAATCCTTCATGGCCTGCCTCTCAGGACCAGAAAGGTTATACAACCTAGCTTTAGGTAACTTGGCCTCAGGGAGCAGTTTTACAGAACAGTCATACTCGCGATGAGGAGGTAGTTCCTGACACCCATTCTCCGAGAATACATCCTCAAAGTCTGCCAGAAATGGAGGTAAGACCCAAGGAGTAACCGCACCGATGACCGTGTTCATGCAGTTTTTATTACAGAATTTACTCCATTGGCTTATCTCTCTGGTTTGCCAATTAATAACAGGGTTATGCTTAGCTAACCAAGGAAGGCCCAACACTATAGGAGTGGGAAGACCCTCCAACACGTAGCAAGACAACAGTTCTTTATGTATTGCCCCCACTTGAAGTTTTACACCATGCACAGCTTGCAAAAAACTTCCCTGACCGAGAGGCCTGGCATCGATCGAGAATATGGGGATGGGTTTAGCCAACTCACTCAATCGCATACCTTGAACCCGGGCAAACCGAGCATCAACCAGATTAGCCCCGGCCCCACTATCCAGAAGAACAGATATCCTCTCAGTTCTCGTACCCACCACCACCTCCGCCGGTACGAGAAACTGAGACGAACCTAGGGACGAAATACCTACTCCCAGATTGCCGTCCACCACACAACCTGGGATCAACAGTTTTTTCGACGACTCTTTACTCAGCAAGGGGCGGGATGGACACCCCCCAATAAAATGTCCCTTTTTCCCGCAGAGGAAACACCTTCCTGTCTTATGGCGCACCACCGGTCCCCTTCCCCGAAATGATGTCCCTCCTAATTGCATAGGCTCCTCCGGACTGACCAGGGGAACCACCATATGAGGGGACCTTGTAAGAGGTGGAGACATTACAGGGGGTAGAGTTATCCCGCACCTCTCCCGAAGCCGTCTGTCAACGCGAATAGCAAGGGCCATAGCGGCTTCCAGTGACGCGGGAGAGTCATACTGTGCCAACACATCCTGTAATTTGTCGGATAAACCATGACAAAACTGGCTCCTAAGAGCCGGGTCATTCCACTGGGTGTCCGTGGCCCACCTACGGAACTCCGAACAGAATTCCTCCGCCGGACGATCTCCCTGCTGAATCCTACGTAACTTAGACTCAGCAAGGGAGATCCGATCTGGGTCATCATATACGAGTCCCAAAGCAGCGAAAAACCTATCCACTGACTGGAGAACCGGGGAGCTTGGGGGAAGAGAGAACGCCCAAGATTGTGGGTCCCCTTGTAGGAGCGAGATGACAATTCCCACCCTTTGTTCTTCACTGCCCGATGACCGAGGCCGCAGCCGAAAGTACAATTTGCATGCCTCCCGGAAAACAAAAAACTTGTCCCGCCCCCCAGTGAACCTGTCAGGGAGAGCTACTTTAGGTTCTGGTCCGGCTTGCTCCAGAGGATGCAAAACCTTGGACCTAACGTCCGCCAGCCCCATGGACAAACTCTGCAACTGCTGAGCTAGACCGGCTACTGGATCCATGGTAGCTGGAGAAAAACTAAGTTGGTCGGTGAAAATGTCACACTGTCACAGAATACTGGAGGTAGGGGGCCTAAGCTGACCCTAAGCTGGGGCCCTGACTAATCCCTCATCCTGGAGGTACTGTTAAAGGTACAGAGGTCCAGGCCGCCAGCGTAACCCCTACCTCCTGAGGATCCCTGCACCACAGTAATCTAGTCCTGAGAAGGACCCCGATCACAACAATTGGGAACCAGCGATAATATGCCCACACACAGTATTTAGACGAACGAGACAGTACAAGGGAAAAACCAAAACCACCTTGCATACAACTTCAACAAAACTACAACAGAGGGAACACCAACGGGAAAGGAGATAAATGATAAAGCGAGGAAAGGGAAATAACACTTTCAAATACACTTATCTCAGCAACTCCAAACACCACGATCCGCTCTGCAAGTCTGAATGAAAAGCTTTCACCGACACCTCACAAACAGACCTGCAGGAATATAAAGGAGTCTCACTAACGAAGCATTGATTGCAGCTGGGCGAGGCTGGACCTCAGCTAGCCCAGAGAGAGAGAGAATTAACTCCTTCACTGCCGAGAAAACACAAAGCACCAACAAGTCAGCTGCGAGAAGTCAGGCTGTGTACTCGTGACGATCTTCGTGGCAACACACCCGTGACAGACGCTTACCCTAGTTGTCCTGACGCTAACCCTAGTTGTCCTGACGCTAAACCTAGTTGTCCTGACGCTAACCCTAGTTGTCCTGACGCTAACCCTAGTTGTCCTGACGCTAACCCTAGTTGTCGTGAGGCTAACCCTAGGTGTCCTGACGCTAACCCTAGTTGTCGTGACGCTAACCCTAGTTGTCCTGACGCTAACCCTAGATGTCCTGACGCTAACAATAGTTGTCCTGACGCTAACCCTAGTTGTCGTGACGCTAACCCTAGTTGTCCTGATGCTAACCCTAGTTGTCCTGACGCTAACCCTACTTGTCCTGACGCTAACCCTAGTTGTCGTGACGCTAACCCTAGGTGTCCTGACGCTAACCCTAGTTGTTGTGACGCTAACCCTAGTTGTCCTGACGCTAACCCTATGTGTCGTGACGCTAACCCTAGTTGTCCTGACGCTAACCCTAGTTGTCGTGACGCTAACCCTAGTTGTCCTGACGCTAACCCTAGTTGTCCTGATGCTAACCCTAGTTGTCCTGACGCTAACCCTAGTTGTCGTGACGCTAACCCTAGTTGTCCTGACGCTAACCCTAGTTGTCCTGACGCTAACCCTAGTTGTCGTGACGCTAACCTTAGTTGTCCTGACGCTAACCCTAGTTGTCGTGACGCTAACCCTAGTTGTCCTGACGCTAACCCTAGTTGTCGTGACGCTAACCCTAGTTGTCCTGACGCTAACCCTAGTTGTCCTGACGCTAACCCTAGTTGTCCTGACGATAACCCTAGTTGTCCTGACTCTAACCCTAGTTGTCCTGACTCTAACCCTAGTTGTCCTGACGCTAACCCTAGTTGTCCTGACGCTAACCCTAGTTGTCCTGACTCTAACCCTAGTTGTCCTGACGCTAACCCTAGTTGTCCTGACTCTAACCCTAGTTGTCGTGACGCTAACCCTAGTTGTCCTGACGCTAACCCTAGTTGTCGTGACGCTAACGCTAGTTGTCCTGACGCTAACCCTAGTGGTCGTGACGCTAACCCTAGTTGTCCTGACGCTAACCCTAGTTGTTCTGACGCTAACCCTAGTTGTCCCGACGCTAACCCTAGTTGTCCCGATGCTAACCCTAGTTATCCTGACGCTAACCCTAGTTGTCCTGACGCTAACCCTAGTTGTCCTGACGCTAACCCTAGTTGTCCCGACGCTAACCCTAGTTGTCCTGACGCTAACCCTAGTTGTCCTGACGCTAACCCTAGTTGTCCTGACGCTATCCCTAGTTGTCCTGACGCTAACCCTAGTTGTCCTGACGCTAACCCTAGTTGTCCTGACGCTAACCCTAGTTGTCCTGACGCTAAACCTAGTTGTCCTGACGCTAACCCTAGTTGTCCTGACGCTAACCCTAGTTGTCCTGACGCTATCCCTAGTTGTCGTGACGCTAACCCTAGGTGTCCTGACGCTAACCCTAGTTGTCGTGACGCTAACCCTAGTTGTCCTGACGCTAACCCTAGATGTCCTGACGCTAACCCTAGTTGTCCTGACGCTAACCCTAGTTGTCGTGATGCTAACCCTAGTTGTCCTGACGCTAACCCTAGTTGTCCTGACGCTAACCCTACTTGTCCTGACGCTAACCCTAGTTGTCGTGACGCTAACCCTAGGTGTCCTGACGCTAACCCTAGTTGTTGTGACGCTAACCCTAGTTGTCCTGACGCTAACCCTAGTTGTCCTGACGCTAACCCTAGTTAGCCTGACGCTAACCCTAGTTGTCGTGACGCTAACCCTAGTTGTCCTGACGGTAACCCTAGTTGTCCTGACGCTAACCCTAGTTGTCCTGACGCTAACCCTAGTTGTCCTGACGCTAACCCTAGTTGTCCTGACGCTAACCCTAGTTGTCGTGATGCTAACCCTAGTTGTCCTGATGCTAACCCTAGTTGTGACGCTAACCCTAGTTGTCCTGACGCAAACCCTAGTTGTCGTGACGCTAACCCTAGTTGTCGTGACGCTAACCCTAGTTGTCCTGACGCTAACCCTAGTTGTCCTGACGATAACCCTAGTTGTCCTGACGCTAACCCTAGTTGTCCTGACGCTAACCCTAGTTGTCCCGACGCTAACCCTAGTTGTCCCGACGCTAACCCTAGTTGTCCTGAGGCTAACCCTAGTTGTCCTGACGCTAACCCTAGTTGTCCCGACGCTAACCCTAGTTGTCCTGACGCTAACCCTGGTTGTCCTGACGCTAACCCTAGTTGTCCTGACGCTATCCCTAGTTGTCCTGACGCTAACCCTAGTTGTCCTGACGCTTACCCTAGTTGTCCTGACGCTAACCCTAGTTGTCCTGACGCTAACCCTAGTTGTCCTGACGCTAACCCTAGTTGTCCTGACGCTTACCCTAGTTGTCCTGACGCTAACCCTAGTTGTCCTGACGCTAACCCTAGTTGTCCTGGCGCTAACCCTAGTTGTAATGGCGCTAACCCTAGTTGTCCTGGCGCTAACCCTAGTTGTCCTGACGCTAACCCGAGTTGTCCTGACGTTAACCCGAGTTGTCCTGACTCTAACCCGAGTTGTCCTGACGCTAACCCGAGTTGTCCTGACGCTAACCCTAGTTGTCCTGACGCTAACCCTAGTTGTCCTGACGCTAACCCGATTTGTCCTGACGCTAACCCTACTTGTCCTGACGCTAACCCTACTTGTCCTGACGCTAACCCTAGTTGTCCTGACGCTAACCCTAGTTGTCCTGACGCTAACCCTACTTGTCCTGATGCTAACCCTAGTTGTCCTGACGCTAACCCTAGTTGTCCTGACGCTAACCCTACTTGTCCTGAGGCTAACCCTAGTTGTCCTGACGCTAACCCTAGTTGTCCTGACGCTAACCCTACTTGTCCTGACGCTAACCCTAGTTGTCCTGACGCTAACCCTAGTTGTCCTGACGCTAAACCTAGTTGTCCTGACGCTAACCCTAGTTGTCCAGACGCTAACCCTAGTTGTCCTGACGCTAACCCTAGTTGTCCTGACGCTAACCCTAGTTGTCCTGACGCTAATCCTACTTGTCCTGACGCTAACCCTACTTGTCCTGACGCTAACCCTACTTGTCCTGACGCTAACCCTACTTGTCCTGACGCTAACCCTACTTGTCCTGACGCTAACCCTAGTTGTCCTGACGCTAACCCTAGTTGTCCTGACGCTAACCCTACTTGTCCTGATGCAAACCCTACTTGTCCTGACGCTAACCCTAGTTGTCCTGACGCTAACCCTACTT
The DNA here is from genome assembly GCF_046119375.1 of Phyllobates terribilis. NCBI lineage: Eukaryota > Metazoa > Chordata > Amphibia > Anura > Dendrobatidae > Phyllobates > Phyllobates terribilis. The sequence goes on along the minus strand of NW_027363301.1, from coordinate 570,993 downwards.
GTCCTGACGCTAACCCTAGTTGTCCTGACGCTAACCCGAGTTGTCCTGACGCTAACCCGAGTTGTCCTGACGCTAACCCTAGTTGTCCTGACCCTAACCCTAGTTGTCCTGACGCTAACCCGATTTGTCCTGACGCTAACCCTAGTTGTCCTGACGCTAACCCTAGTTTTCCTGACGCTAACCCGAGTTTTCCTGACGTTAACCCGAGTTGTCCTGACGCTAACCCGAGTTGTCCTGACGCTAACCCGAGTTGTCCTGACGCTAACCCGAGTTGTCCTTACGCTAACCCTAGTTGTCCTGACGCTAACCCTAGTTGTCCTGACGCTAACTCTAGTTGTCCTGACGCTATCCCTAGTTGTCGTGACGCTAACCCTAGGTGTCCTGACGCTAACCCTAGTTGTCGTGACGCTAACCCTAGTTGTCCTGACGCTAACCCTAGATGTCCTGACGCTAACCCTAGTTGTCCTGACGCTAACCCTAGTTGTCGTGACGCTAACCCTAGTTGTCCTGACGCTAACCCTAGATGTCCTGACGCTAACCCTACTTGTCCTGACGCTAACCCTAGTTGTCGTGACGCTAACCCTAGGTGTCCTGACGCTAACCCTAGTTGTTGTGACGCTAACCCTAGTTGTCCTGACGCTAACCCTAGTTGTCCTGACGCTAACCCTAGTTAGCCTGACGCTAACCCTAGTTGTCGTGACGCTAACCCTAGTTGTCCTGACGGTAACCCTAGTTGTCCTGACGCTAACCCTAGTTGTCCTGACGCTAACCCTAGTTGTCCTGACGCTAACCCTAGTTGTCCTGACGCTAACCCTTGTTGTCGTGATGCTAACCCTAGTTGTCCTGATGCTAACCCTAGTTGTGACGCTAACCCTAGTTGTCCTGACGCAAACCCTAGTTGTCCTGACGCTAACCCTAGTTGTCGTGACGCTAACCCTAGTTGTCCTGACGCTAACCCTAGTTGTCCTGACGATAACCCTAGTTGTCCTGACTCTAACCCTAGTTGTCCTGACGCTAACCCTAGTTGTCCTGACTCTAACCCTAGTTGTCGTGACGCTAACCCTAGTTGTCCTAACGCTAACCCTAGTTGTCGTGACGCTAACGCTAGTTGTCCTGATGCTAACCCTCGTTGTCCTGACGCTAACCCTAGTTGTCCTGACGCTAACCCTAGTTGTCCTGATGCTAACCCTAGTTGTCCCGACGCTAACCCTAGTTGTCCTGAGGCTAACCCTAGTTGTCCTGACGCTAACCCTAGTTGTCCCGACGCTAACCCTAGTTGTCCTGACGCTAACCCTGGTTGTCCTGACGCTAACCCTAGTTGTCCTGACGCTATCCCTAGTTGTCCTGACGCTAACCCTAGTTGTCCTGACGCTTACCCTAGTTGTCCTGACGCTTACCCTAGTTGTCCTGACGCTTACCCTAGTTGTCCTGATGCTAACCCTAGTTGTCCTGACGCTAACCCTAGTTGTCCTGGCGCTAACCCTAGTTGTAATGGCGCTAACCCTAGTTGTCCTGGCGCTAACCCTAGTTGTCCTGACGCTAACCCGAGTTGTCCTGACGTTAACCCGAGTTGTCCTGACTCTAACCCGAGTTGTCCTGACGCTAACCCGAGTTGTCCTGACGCTAACCCTAGTTGTCCTGACGCTAACCCTAGTTGTCCTGACGCTAACCCGATTTGTCCTGACGCTAACCCTACTTGTCCTGACGCTAACCATACTTGTCCTGACACTAACCCTAGTTGTCCTGACGCTAACCCTAGTTGTCCTGACGCTAACCCTACTTGTCCTGATGCTAACCCTACTTGTCCTGACGCTAACCCTAGTTGTCCTGACGCTAACCCTAGTTGTCCTGACGCTAACCCTACTTGTCCTGAGGCTAACCCTAGTTGTCCTGACGCTAACCCTAGTTGTCCTGACGCTAACCCTAGTTGTCCTGACGCTAACCCTAGTTGTCCTGACGCTAAACCTAGTTGTCCTGACGCTAACCCTAGTTGTCCAGACGCTAACCCTAGTTGTCCTGACGCTAACCCTAGTTGTCCTGATGCTAACCCTAGTTGTCGTGACACTAATCCTACTTGTCCTGACGCTAACCCTACTTGTCCTGACGCTAACCCTACTTGTCCTGACGCTAACCCTAGTTGTCCTGACGCTAACCCTAGTTGTCCTGACGCTAACCCTACTTGTCCTGATGCAAACCCTACTTGTCCTGACGCTAACCCTAGTTGTCCTGACGCTAACCCTAGTTGTCCTGACGCTAACCCTAGTTGTCCTGACGCTAACCCGAGTTGTCCTGACGCTAACCCTAGTTGTCCTGACCCTAACCCTAGTTGTCCTGACGCTAACCCGATTTGTCCTGACGCTAACCCTAGTTGTCCTGACGCTAACCCTAGTTTTCCTGACGCTAACCCGAGTTTTCCTGACGTTAACCCGAGTTGTCCTGACGCTAACCCGAGTTGTCCTGACGCTAACCCGAGTTGTCCTGACACTAACCCTACTTGTCCTGACGCTAACCCGAGTTGTCCTGACGCTAACCTGAGTTGTCCTGATGCTAACCTGAGTTGTCCTGATGCTAACCTGAGTTGTCCTGATGCTAACCCTACTTGTCCTGACGCTAACCCTAGTTGTCCTGACGCTAACCCTAGTTGTCCTGACGCTAACCCTAGTTGTCCTGACGCTAACTCTAGTTGTCCTGACGCTAACCCTAGTTGTCGTGACGCTAACCCTAGTTGTCCTGACGCTAACCCTAGTTGTCGGGACGCTAACCCTAGTTGTCGTGACGCTAACCCTAGTTGTCCTGACTCTAACCCTAGTTGTCGTGACGCTAACCCTAGTTGTCGTGACGCTAACCCTAGTTGTCGTGACGCTAACCCTAGTTGTCCTGACGCTAACCCTAGTTGTCCTGACGCTAACCCTAGTTGTCCTGACGCTAACCCTAGTTAGCCTGACGCTAACCCTAGTTGTCGTGACGCTAACCCTAGTTGTCCTGACGCTAACCCTAGTTGTCCTGACGCTAACCCTAGTTGTCGTGACGCTAACCCTAGTTGTCCCGACGCTAACCCTAGTTGTCCCGACGCTAACCCTAGTTGTCCTGACGCTAACCCTAGTTGTCCCGACGCTAACCCTAGTTGTCCTGACGCTAACCCTAGTTGTCCTGACGCTATCCCTAGTTGTCCTGACGCTAACCCTAGTTGTCCTGACGCTAACCCTAGTTGTCCTGACGCTAACCCTAGTTGTCCTGACGCTAACCCTAGTTGTCCTGACGCTAACCCTAGTTGTCCTGACGCTAACCCTAGTTGTCCTGACGCTAACCCTAGTTGTCGTGACGCTAACCCTAGTTGTCCTGACGCTAACCCTAGTTGTCCTGACGCTATCCCTAGTTGTCCTGACGCTAACCCTAGTTGTCCTGACGCTAACCCTAGTTGTCCTGACGCTGACCCTAGTTGTCCTGACGCTAACCCTAGTTGTCCTGACGCTAACCCTAGTTGTCCTGACGCTAACCCTACTTGTCCTGACGCTAACCCTACTTGTCCTGACGCTAACCCTAGTTGTCGTGACGCTAACCCTAGGTGTCCTGACGCTAACCCTAGTTGTTGTGACGCTAACCCTAGTTGTCCTGACGCTAACCCTAGTTGTCCTGACGCTAACCCTAGTTAGCCTGACGCTAACCCTAGTTGTCGTGACGCTAACCCTAGTTGTCCTGACGGTAACCCTAGTTGTCCTGACGCTAACCCTAGTTGTCCTGACGCTAACCCTAGTTGTCCTGACGCTAACCCTAGTTGTCGTGATGCTAACCCTAGTTGTCCTGATGCTAACCCTAGTTGTGACGCTAACCCTAGTTGTCCTGACGCAAACCCTAGTTGTCCTGACGCTAACCCTAGTTGTCGTGACGCTAACCCTAGTTGTCCTGACGCTAACCCTAGTTGTCCTGACGATAACCCTAGTTGTCCTGACTCTAACCCTAGTTGTCCTGACGCTAACCCGAGTTGTCCTGACGCTAACCCGAGTTGTCCTGACGCTAACCCGAGTTGTCCTTACGCTAACCCTAGTTGTCCTGACGCTAACCCTAGTTGTCCTGACGCTAACTCTAGTTGTCCTGACGCTAACCCTAGTTGTCGTGACGCTAACCCTAGTTGTCCTGACGCTAACCCTAGTTGTCGGGACGCTAACCCTAGTTGTCGTGACGCTAACCCTAGTTGTCCTGACTCTAACCCTAGTTGTCCTGACGCTAACCCTATTTGTCGTGACGCTAACCCTAGTTGTCCTGACGCTAACCCTAGTTGTCCTGACGCTAACCCTAGTTGTCGTGACGCTAACCCTAGTTGTCCTGACGCTAACCCTAGTTGTCCTGACGCTAACCCTAGTTGTCCCGACGCTAACCCTAGTTGTCCCGACGCTAACCCTAGTTGTCCCGACGCTAACCCTAGTTGTCCTGACGCTAACCCTAGTTGTCCTGACGCTAACCCTACTTGTCCTGACGCTAACCCTACTTGTCCTGACGCTAACCCTAGTTGTCCTGACGCTAACCCTAGTTGTCGTGACGCTAACCCTAGTTGTCCTGACGCTAACCCTAGTTGTCCTGACGCTAACCCTAGTTGTCCCGACGCTAACCCTAGTTGTCCCGACGCTAACCCTAGTTGTCCCGACGCTAACCCTAGTTGTCCTGACGCTAACCCTAGTTGTCCTGACGCTAACCCTACTTGTCCTGACGCTAACCCTACTTGTCCTGACGCTAACCCTAGTTGTCCTGACGCTAACCCTAGTTGTCCTGACGCTAACCCTAGTTGTCGTGACGCTAACCCTAGTTGTCCTGACGCTAACCCTAGTTGTCCTGACGCTAACCCTAGTTGTCGTGACGCTAACCCTAGTTGTCGTGACGCTAACCCTAGTTGTCGTGACGCTAACCCTAGTTGTCGTGACGCTAACCCTAGTTGTCCTGACGCTAACCCTAGTTGTCCTGACGCAAACCCTAGTTGTCCTGACGCTAACCCTAGTTGTCTTGAAGCTAACCCTAGTTGTCCTGACGCTAACCCTAGTTGTCCTGACGCTAACCCTAGTTGTCCTGACGCTAACCCGAGTTGTCCTGACGCTAACCCGAGTTGTCCTGACGCTAACCCTAGTTGTCCTGACGCTAACCCTAGTTGTCCTGACGCTAACCCTACTTGTCCTGACGCTAACCCTAGTTTTCCTGACGCTAACCCGAGTTTTCCTGACGTTAACCCGAGTTGTCCTGACGCTAACCCGAGTTGTCCTGACGCTAACCCGAGTTGTCCTGACGCTAACCCGAGTTGTCCTGACGCTAACCCGAGTTGTCCTGACGCTAACCCTAGTTGTCCTGACGCTAACCCTCGTTGTCCTGACGCTAACCCGATTTGTCCTGACGCTAACCCGAGTTGTCCTGACGCTAACCCTAGTTGTCCTGACGCTAACCCTAGTTGTCCTGACGCTAACCCGAGTTGTCCTGACACTAACCCTACTTGTCCTGACGCTAACCCGAGTTGTCCTGACGCTAACCTGAGTTGTCCTGATGCTAACCTGAGTTGTCCTGATGCTAACCCTACTTGTCCTGACGCTAACCCTAGTTGTCCTGACGCTAACCCTAGTTGTCCTGACGCTAACCCTAGTTGTCGTGACGCTAACCCTAGTTGTCCTGACGCTAACTCTAGTTGTCCTGACGCTAACCCTAGTTGTCGTGACGCTAACCCTAGTTGTCGTGACGCTAACCCTAGTTGTCAGGACGCTAACCCTAGTTGTCGTGACGCTAACCCTAGTTGTCCTGACGCTAACCCTAGTTGTCCTGACGCTAACCCTAGTTGTCGTGACGCTAACCCTAGTTGTCCTGACGCTAACCCTAGTTGTCCTGACGCTAACCCTAGTTGTCCTGACGATAACCCTAGTTGTCCTGACTCTAACCCTAGTTGTCCTGACGCTAACCCTAGTTGTCCTGACGCTAACCCTAGTTGTCAGGACGCTAACCCTAGTTGTCGTGACGCTAACCCTAGTTGTCCTGACGCTAACCCTAGTTGTCGTGACGCTAACCCTAGTTGTCCTGACGCTAACCCTAGTTGTCCTGACGCTAACCCTAGTTGTCCTGACGATAACCCTAGTTGTCCTGACTCTAACCCTAGTTGTCCTGACGCTAACCCTAGTTGTCCTGACTCTAACCCTAGTTGTCGTGACGCTAACCCTAGTTGTCCTGACGCTAACCCTAGTTGTCGTGATGCTAACGCTAGTTGTCCTGATGCTAACCCTAGTTGTCCTGACGCTAACCCTAGTTGTCCTGACGCTAACCCTAGTTGTCCCGATGCTAACCCTAGTTGTCCCGACGCTAACCCTAGTTGTCCTGAGGCTAACCCTAGTTGTCCTGACGCTAACCCTAGTTGTCCCGACGCTAACCCTAGTTGTCCTGACGCTAACCCTGGTTGTCCTGACGCTAACCCTAGTTGTCCTGACGCTAACCCTAGTTGTCCTGACGCTATCCCTAGTTGTCCTGACGCTAACCCTAGTTGTCCTGACGCTTACCCTAGTTGTCCTGACGCTAACCCTAGTTGTCCTGACGCTAACCCTAGTTGTCCTGACGCTAACCCTAGTTGTCCTGACGCTTACCCTAGTTGTCCTGACGCTAACCCTAGTTGTCCTGACGCTAACCCTAGTTGTCCTGGCGCTAACCCTAGTTGTCCTGGCGCTAACCCTAGTTGTCCTGGCGCTAACCCTAGTTGTCCTGACGCTAACCCGAGTTGTCCTGACGTTAACCCGAGTTGTCCTGACGCTAACCCGAGTTGTCCTGACGCTAACCCGAGTTGTCCTGACGCTAACCCTAGTTGTCCTGACGCTAACCCTAGTTGTCCTGACGCTAACCCGATTTGTCCTGACGCTAACCCTACTTGTCCTGACGCTAACCCTACTTGTCCTGACGCTAACCCTAGTTGTCCTGACGCTAACCCTAGTTGTCCTGACGCTAACCCTACTTGTCCTGACGCTAACCCTAGTTGTCCTGACGCTAACCCTAGTTGTCCTGACGCTAACCCTAGTTGTCCTGACTCTAACCCTAGTTGTCCTGACGCTAACCCAAGTTGTCCTGACTCTAACCCTAGTTGTCGTGACGCTAACCCTAGTTGTCCTGACGCTAACCCTAGTTGTCGTGACGCTAACGCTAGTTGTCCTGACGCTAACCCTAGTTGTCCTGACGCTAACCCTAGTTGTCCTGACGCTAACCCTAGTTGTCCTGATGCTAACCCTAGTTGTCCCGACGCTTACCCTAGTTGTCCTGAGGCTAACCCTAGTTGTCCTGACGCTAACCCTAGTTGTCCCGACGCTAACCCTAGTTGTCCTGACGCTAACCCTGGTTGTCCTGACGCTAACACTAGTTGTCCTGACGCTATCCCTAGTTGTCCTGACGCTAACCCTAGTTGTCCTGACGCTTACCCTAGTTGTCCTGACGCTAACCCTAGTTGTCCTGACGCTAACCCTAGTTGTCCTGACGCTAACCCTAGTTGTCCTGACGCTTACCCTAGTTGTCCTGATGCTAACCCTAGTTGTCCTGACGCTAACCCTAGTTGTCCTGGCGCTAACCCTAGTTGTAATGGCGCTAACCCTAGTTGTCCTGGCGCTAACCCTAGTTGTCCTGACGCTAACCCGAGTTGTCCTGACGTTAACCCGAGTTGTCCTGACGCTAACCCGAGTTGTCCTGACGCTAACCCGAGTTGTCCTGACGCTAACCCTAGTTGTCCTGACGCTAACCCTAGTTGTCCTGACGCTAACCCGATTTGTCCTGACGCTAACCCTACTTGTCCTGACGCTAACCCTACTTGTCCTGACGCTAACCCTAGTTGTCCTGACGCTAACCCTAGTTGTCCTGACGCTAACCCTACTTGTCCTGACGCTAACCCTACTTGTCCTGAGGCTAACCCTAGTTGTCCTGACGCTAACCCTAGTTGTCCTGACGCTAACCCTACTTGTCCTGACGCTAACCCTAGTTGTCCTGACGCTAACCCTAGTTGTCCTGACGCTAAACCTAGTTGTCCTGACGCTAACCCTAGTTGTCCAGACGCTAACCCTAGTTGTCCTGACGCTAACCCTGGTTGTCCTGATGTTAACCCTAGTTGTCCTGACACTAATCCTACTTGTCCTGACGCTAACCCTACTTGTCCTGACGCTAACCCTACTTGTCCTGACGCTAACCCTAGTTGTCCTGATGCTAACCCTAGTTGTCCTGACGCTAACCCTACTTGTCCTGATGCAAACCCTACTTGTCCTGACGCTAACCCTAGTTGTCCTGACGCTAACCCTACTTGTCCTGACGCTAACCCTAGTTGTCCTGACGCTAACCCGAGTTGTCCTGACGCTAACCCGAGTTGTCCTGACGCTAACCCTAGTTGTCCTGACCCTAACCCTAGTTGTCCTGACGCTAACCCGATTTGTCCTGACGCTAACCCTAGTTTTCCTGACGCTAACCCGAGTTTTCCTGACGTTAACCCGAGTTGTCCTGACGCTAACCCGAGTTGTCCTGACGCTAACCCTAGTTTTCCTGACGCTAACCCGAGTTTTCCTGACGTTAACCCGAGTTGTCCTGACGCTAACCCGAGTTGTCCTGACGCTAACCCGAGTTGTCCTGACGCTAACCCGAGTTGTCCTTACGCTAACCCTAGTTGTCCTGACGCTAACCCTAGTTGTCCTGACGCTAACCCGATTTGTCCTGACGCTAACCCGAGTTGTCCTGACGCTAACCCTAGTTGTCCTAACGCTAACCCGAGTTGTCCTGACACTAACCCTACTTGTCCTGACGCTAACCCGAGTTGTCCTGACGCTAACCTGAGTTGTCCTGATGCTAACCTGAGTTGTCCTGATGCTAACCCTACTTGTCCTGACGCTAACCCTAGTTGTCCTGACGCTAACCCTAGTTGTCCTGACGCTAACCCTAGTTGTCGTGACGCTAACCCTAGTTGTCCTGACGCTAACTCTAGTTGTCCTGACGCTAACCCTAGTTGTCCTGACGCTAACCCTAGTTGTCCTGACGCTAACCCTAGTTGTCAGGACGCTAACCCTAGTTGTCGTGACGCTAACCCTAGTTGTCCTGACGCTAACCCTAGTTGTCCTGACGCTAACCCTAGTTGTCCTGACGCTAACCCTAGTTAGCCTGACGCTAACCCTACTTGTCCTGACGCTAACCCTAGTTGTCGTGACGCTAACCCTAGGTGTCCTGACGCTAACCCTAGTTGTTGTGACGCTAACCCTAGTTGTCCTGACGCTAACCCTAGTTGTCCTGACGCTAACCCTAGTTAGCCTGACGCTAACCCTAGTTGTCGTGACGCTAACCCTAGTTGTCCTGACGGTAACCCTAGTTGTCCTGACGCTAACCCTAGTTGTCCTGACGCTAACCCTAGTTGTCCTGACGCTAACCCTAGTTGTCCTGACGCTAACCCTAGTTGTCGTGATGCTAACCCTAGTTGTCGTGATGCTAACCCTAGTTGTGACGCTAACCCTAGTTGTCCTGACGCAAACCCTAGTTGTCCTGACGCTAACCCTAGTTGTCGTGACGCTAACCCTAGTTGTCCTGACGCTAACCCTAGTTGTCCTGACGATAACCCTAGTTGTCCTGACTCTAACCCTAGTTGTCCTGACGCTAACCCTAGTTGTCCTGACTCTAACCCTAGTTGTCGTGACGCTAACCCTAGTTGTCCTGACGCTAACCCTAGTTGTCGTGACGCTAACGCTAGTTGTCCTGATGCTAACCCTAGTTGTCCTGACGCTAACCCTAGTTGTCCTGACGCTAACCCTAGTTGTCCCGATGCTAACCCTAGTTGTCCCGACGCTAACCCTAGTTGTCCTGAGGCTAACCCTAGTTGTCCTGACGCTAACCCTAGTTGTCCCGACGCTGACCCTAGTTGTCCCGACGCTAACCCTGGTTGTCCTGACGCTAACCCTAGTTGTCCTGACGCTATCCCTAGTTGTCCTGACGCTAACCCTAGTTGTCCTGACGCTTACCCTAGTTGTCCTGACGCTAACCCTAGTTGTCCTGACGCTAACCCTAGTTGTCCTGACGCTAACCCTAGTTGTCCTGACGCTTAACCTAGTTGTCCTGATGCTAACCCTAGTTGTCCTGACGCTAACCCTAGTTGTCCTGGCGCTAACCCTAGTTGTAATGGCGCTAACCCTAGTTGTCCTGGCGCTAACCCTAGTTGTCCTGACGCTAACCCGAGTTGTCCTGACGTTAACCCGAGTTGTCCTGACGCTAACCCGAGTTGTCCTGACGCTAACCCGAGTTGTCCTGACGCTAACCCTAGTTGTCCTGACGCTAACCCTAGTTGTCCTGACGCTAACCCGATTTGTCCTGACGCTAACCCTACTTGTCCTGACGCTAACCCTACTTGTCCTGACACTAACCCTAGTTGTCCTGACGCTAACCCTAGTTGTCCTGACGCTAACCCTACTTGTCCTGATGCTAACCCTAGTTGTCCTGACGCTAACCCTAGTTGTCCTGACGCTAACCCTAGTTGTCCTGAGGCTAACCCTAGTTGTCCTGACGCTAACCCTAGTTGTCCTGACGCTAACCCTAGTTGTCCTGACGCTAAACCTAGTTGTCCTGACGCTAACCCTAGTTGTCCAGACGCTAACCCTAGTTGTCCTGACGCTAACCCTAGTTGTCCTGACGCTAACCCTAGTTGTCCTGACACTAATCCTACTTGTCCTGACGCTAACCCTACTTGTCCTGACGCTAACCCTACTTGTCCTGACGCTAACCCTAGTTGTCCTGACGCTAACCCTAGTTGTCCTGACGCTAACCCTACTTGTCCTGATGCAAACCCTACTTGTCCTGACGCTAACCCTAGTTGTCCTGACGCTAACCCTACTTGTCCTGACGCTAACCCTAGTTGTCCTGACAGTAACACGAGTTGTCCTGACGCTAACCCGAGTTGTCCTGACGCTAACCCTAGTTGTCCTGACCCTAACCCTAGTTGTCCTGACGCTAACCCGATTTGTCCTGACGCTAACCCGATTTGTCCTGACGCTAACCCTAGTTTTCCTGACGCTAACCCGAGTTTTCCTGACGTTAACCCGAGTTGTCCTGACGCTAACCCGAGTTGTCCTGACGCTAACCCGAGTTGTCCTGACGCTAACCCGAGTTGTCCTTACGCTAACCCTAGTTGTCCTGACGCTAACCCTAGTTGTCCTGACGCTAACTCTAGTTGTCCTGACGCTAACCCTAGTTGTCGTGACGCTAACCCTAGTTGTCCTGACGCTAACCCTAGTTGTCGGGACGCTAACCCTAGTTGTCGTGACGCTAACCCTAGTTGTCCTGACTCTAACCCTAGTTGTCCTGACGCTAACCCTAGTTGTCGTGACGCTAACCCTAGTTGTCCTGACGCTAACCCTAGTTGTCCTGACGCTAACCCTAGTTAGCCTGACGCTAACCCTAGTTGTCGTGACGCTAACCCTAGTTGTCGTGACGCTAACCCTAGTTGTCCTGACGCTAACCCTAGTTGTCGTGACGCTAACCCTAGTTGTCCTGACGCTAACCCTAGTTGTCGTGACGCTAACCCTAGTTGTTCTGACGCTAACCCTAGTTGTCCCGACGCTAACCCTAGTTGTCCCGACGCTAACCCTAGTTATCCTGACGCTAACCCTAGTTGTCCTGACGCTAACCCTAGTTGTCCTGACGCTAACCCTAGTTGTCCCGACGCTAACCCTAGTTGTCCCGACGCTAACCCTAGTTGTCCTGACGCTAACCCTGGTTGTCCTGACGCTATTGTCCTGACGCTAACCCTAGTTGTCCTGACGCTAACCCTAGTTGTCCTGACGCTAACCCTAGTTGTCCTGACGCTAACCCTAGTTGTCCTGACGCTAACCCTAGTTGTCCTGACGCTAACCCTAGTTGTCGTGACGCTAACCCTAGGTGTCCTGACGTTAACCCTAGTTGTCGTGACGCTAACCCTAGTTGTCCTGACGCTAACCCTAGTTGTCCTGACGCTAACCCTAGATGTCCTGACGCTAACCCTAGTTGTCCTGACGCTAACCCTAGTTGTCGTGACGCTAACCCTAGTTGTCCTGACGCTAACCCTAGTTGTCCTGACGCTAACCCTACTTGTCCTGACGCTAACCCTAGTTGTCGTGACGCTAACCCTAGGTGTTCTGACGCTAACCCTAGTTGTTGTGACGCTAACCCTAGTTGTTGTGACGCTAACCCTAGTTGTCCTGACGCTAACCCTATGTGTCCTGACGCTAACCCTAGTTGTCCTGATGCTAACCCTAGTTGTGACGCTAACCCTAGTTGTCTTGACGCAAACCCTAGTTGTCCTGACGCTAACCCTAGTTGTCGTGACGCTAACCCTAGTTGTCCTGACGCTAACCCTAGTTGTCCTGACGCTAACCCTAGTTGTCCTGACGCTAACCCTAGTTGTCCTGACTCTAACCCTAGTTGTCCTGACTCTAACCCTAGTTGTCGTAACGCTAACCCTAGTTGTCCTGACGCTAACCCTAGTTGTCCTGACGCTAACCCTAGTTGTCCTGACACTAACCCTAGTTGTCCTGACGCTAACCCTACTTGTCCTGATGCAAACCCTACTTGTCCTGACGCTAACCCTAGTTGTCCTGACACTAACCCTACTTGTCCTGACGCTAACCCTAGTTGTCCTGACAGTAACACGAGTTGTCCTGACGCTAACCCGAGTTGTCCTGACGCTAACCCTAGTTGTCCTGACCCTAACCCTAGTTGTCCTGACGCTAACCCGATTTGTCCTGACGCTAACCCGATTTGTCCTGACGCTAACCCTAGTTTTCCTGACGCTAACCCGAGTTTTCCTGACGTTAACCTGAGTTGTCCTGACGCTAACCCGAGTTGTCCTGACGCTAACCCGAGTTGTCCTGACGCTAACCCGAGTTGTCCTGACGCTAACCCGAGTTGTCCTGACGCTAACCCTAGTTGTCCTGACGCTAACTCTAGTTGTCCTGACGCTAACCCTAGTTGTCGTGACGCTAACCCTAGTTGTCGTGACGCTAACCCTAGTTGTCCTGACGCTAACCCTAGTTGTCGTGACGCTAACCCTAGTTGTCGTGACGCTAACCCTAGTTGTCCTGACTCTAACCCTAGTTGTCGTGACGCTAACCCTAGTTGTCGTGACGCTAACCCTAGTTGTCCTGACGCTAACCCTAGTTGTCCTGACGCTAACCCTAGTTGTCCTGACGCTAACCCTAGTTAGCCTGACGCTAACCCTAGTTGTCCTGACGCTAACCCTAGTTGTCCTGACGCTAACCCTAGTTGTCGTGACGCTAACCCTAGTTGTCCTGACGCTAACCCTAGTTGTCGTGACGCTAACCCTAGTTGTTCTGACGCTAACCCTAGTTGTCCCGACGCTAACCCTAGTTGTCCCGACGCTAACCCTAGTTATCCTGACGCTAACCCTAGTTGTCCTGACGCTAACCCTAGTTGTCCTGACGCTAACCCTAGTTGTCCCGACGCTAACCCTAGTTGTCCCGACGCTAACCCTAGTTGTCCTGACGCTAACCCTGGTTGTCCTGACGCTATTGTCCTGACGCTAACCCTAGTTGTCCTGACGCTAACCCTAGTTGTCCTGACGCTAACCCTAGTTGTCCTGACGCTAACCCTAGTTGTCCTGACGCTAACCCTAGTTGTCCTGACGCTAACCCTAGTTGTCGTGACGCTAACCCTAGGTGTCCTGACGTTAACCCTAGTTGTCGTGACGCTAACCCTAGTTGTCCTGACGCTAACCCTAGTTGTCCTGACGCTAACCCTAGATGTCCTGACGCTAACCCTAGTTGTCCTGACGCTAACCCTAGTTGTCCTGACGCTAACCCTAGTTGTCGTGACGCTAACCCTAGTTGTCCTGACGCTAACCCTAGTTGTCCTGACGCTAACCCTACTTGTCCTGACGCTAACCCTAGTTGTCGTGACGCTAACCCTAGGTGTTCTGACGCTAACCCTAGTTGTTGTGACGCTAACCCTAGTTGTTGTGACGCTAACCCTAGTTGTCCTGACGCTAACCCTATGTGTCCTGACGCTAACCCTAGTTGTCCTGATGCTAACCCTAGTTGTGACGCTAACCCTAGTTGTCTTGACGCAAACCCTAGTTGTCCTGACGCTAACCCTAGTTGTCGTGACGCTAACCCTAGTTGTCCTGACGCTAACCCTAGTTGTCCTGACGCTAACCCTAGTTGTCCTGACGCTAACCCTAGTTGTCCTGACTCTAACCCTAGTTGTCGTAACGCTAACCCTAGTTGTCCTGACGCTAACCCTAGTTGTCCTGACGCTAACCCTAGTTGTCCTGACACTAACCCTAGTTGTCCTGACGCTAACCCTACTTGTCCTGATGCAAACCCTACTTGTCCTGACGCTAACCCTAGTTGTCCTGACACTAACCCTACTTGTCCTGACGCTAACCCTAGTTGTCCTGACAGTAACACGAGTTGTCCTGACGCTAACCCGAGTTGTCCTGACGCTAACCCTAGTTGTCCTGACCCTAACCCTAGTTGTCCTGACGCTAACCCGATTTGTCCTGACGCTAACCCTAGTTGTCCTGACGCTAACCCTAGTTTTCCTGACGCTAACCCGAGTTTTCCTGACGTTAACCCGAGTTGTCCTGACGCTAACCCGAGTTGTCCTGACGCTAACCCGAGTTGTCCTGACGCTAACCCGAGTTGTCCTTACGCTAACCCTAGTTGTCCTGACGCTAACCCTAGTTGTCCTGACGCTAACTCTAGTTGTCCTGACGCTAACCCTAGTTGTCGTGACGCTAACCCTAGTTGTCCTGACGCTAACCCTAGTTGTCGGGACGCTAACCCTAGTTGTCGTGACGCTAACCCTAGTTGTCCTGACTCTAACCCTAGTTGTCCTGACGCTAACCCTAGTTGTCGTGACGCTAACCCTAGTTGTCCTGACGCTAACCCTAGTTGTCCTGACGCTAACCCTAGTTAGCCTGACCCTAACCCTAGTTGTCGTGACGCTAACCCTAGTTGTCCTGACGCTAACCCTAGTTGTCCTGACGCTAACCCTAGTTGTCGTGACGCTAACCCTAGTTGTCCTGACGCTAACCCTAGTTGTCGTGACGCTAACCCTAGTTGTTCTGACGCTAACCCTAGTTGTCCCGACGCTAACCCTAGTTGTCCCGATGCTAACCCTAGTTATCCTGACGCTAACCCTAGTTGTCCTGACGCTAACCCTAGTTGTCCTGACGCTAACCCTAGTTGTCCCGACGCTAACCCTAGTTGTCCTGACGCTAACCCTAGTTGTCCTGACGCTAACCCTGGTTGTCCTGACGCTATCCCTAGTTGTCCTGACGCTAACCCTAGTTGTCCTGACGCTAACCCTAGTTGTCCTGACGCTAAACCTAGTTGTCCTGACGCTAACCCTAGTTGTCCTGACGCTAACCCTAGTTGTCGTGACGCTAACCCTAGGTGTCCTGACGTTAACCCTAGTTGTCGTGACGCTAACCCTAGTTGTCCTGACGCTAACCCTAGATGTCCTGACGCTAACCCTAGTTGTCCTGACGCTAACCCTAGTTGTCGTGACGCTAACCCTAGTTGTCGTGACGCTAACCCTAGTTGTCCTGACGCTAACCCTACTTGTCCTGACGCTAACCCTAGTTGTCGTGACGCTAACCCTAGGTGTTCTGACGCTAACCCTAGTTGTTGTGACGCTAACCCTAGTTGTCCTGACGCTAACCCTATGTGTCCTGACGCTAACCCTAGTTGTCCTGATGCTAACCCTAGTTGTGACGCTAACCCTAGTTGTCTTGACGCAAACCCTAGTTGTCCTGACGCTAACCCTAGTTGTCGTGACGCTAACCCTAGTTGTCCTGACGCTAACCCTAGTTGTCCTGACGCTAACCCTAGTTGTCCTGACGCTAACCCTAGTTGTCCTGACTCTAACCCTAGTTGTCGTGACGCTAACCCTAGTTGTCCTGACGCTAACCCTAGTTGTCGTGACGCTAACGCTAGTTGTCGTGACGATAACCCTAGTTGTCCTGACGATAACCCTAGTTGTCCTGACGCTAACCCTAGTTGTCCTGACGCTAACCCTAGTTGTCCTGACTCTAACCCTAGTTGTCGTGACGCTAACCCTAGTTGTCCTGACGCTAACCCTAGTTGTCGTGACGCTAACGCTAGTTGTCCTGATGCTAACCCTAGTTGTCCTGACGCTAACCCTAGTTGTCCTGACGCTAACCCTAGTTGTCCTGATGCTAACCCTAGTTGTCCCGAAGCTAACCCTAGTTGTCCTGAGGCTAACCCTAGTTGTCCTGAGGCTAACCCTAGTTGTCCCGACGCTAACCCTAGTTGTCCTGACGCTAACCCTAGTTGTCGTGACGCTAACACTAGTTGTCCTGACGCTAACCCTAGTTGTCCCGACGCTAACCCTAGTTGTCCCGACGCTAACCCTAGTTGTCCTGACGCTAACCCTGGTTGTCCTGACGCTAACCCTAGTTGTCCTGACGCTATCCCTAGTTGTCCTGACGCTAACCCTAGTTGTCCTGACTCTTACCCTAGTTGTCCTGACGCTAACCCTAGTTGTCCTGACGCTAACCCTAGTTGTCCTGACGCTAACCCTAGTTGTCCTGACGCTTACCCTAGTTGTCCTGATGCTAACCCTAGTTGTCCTGACGCTAACCCTAGTTGTCCTGGCGCTAACCCTAGTTGTAATGGCGCTAACCCTAGTTGTCCTGGCGCTAACCCTAGTTGTCCTGACGCTAACCCGAGTTGTCCTGACGTTAACCCGAGTTGTCCTGACGCTAACCCGAGTTGTCCTGACGCTATCCCGAGTTGTCCTGACGCTAACCCTAGTTGTCCTGACGCTAACCCTAGTTGTCCTGACGCTAACCCTACTTGTCCTGACGCTAACCCTACTTGTCCTGACGCTAACCCTACTTGTCCTGACGCTAACCCTAGTTGTCCTGACGCTAACCCTAGTTGTCCTGACGCTAACCCTAGTTGTCCTGACGCTAACCCTAGTTGTCCTGACGCTAACCCTAGTTGTCCTGACGCTAACCCTAGTTGTCGTGACGCTAACCCTAGTTGTCCTGACGCTAACCCTAGTTGTCCTGACGCTAAGCCTAGTTGTCCTGACGCTAACCCTACTTGTCCTGACGCTAACCCTTGTTTTCCTGACGCTAACCCGAGTTTTCCTGACGTTAACCCGAGTTGTCCTGACGCTAACCCGAGTTGTCCTGACGCTAACCCGAGTTGTCCTGACGCTAACCCGAGTTGTCCTTACGCTAACCCTAGTTGTCCTGACGCTAACCCTAGTTGTCCTGACGCTAACCCGATTTGTCCTGACGCTAACCCGAGTTGTCCTTACGCTAACCCTAGTTGTCCTGACGCTAACCCTAGTTGTCCTGACGCTAACCTGAGTTGTCCTGACGCTAACCTGAGTTGTCCTGACGCTATCCCTACTTGTCCTGACGCTAACCCTACTTGTCCTGACGCTAACCCTACTTGTCCTGACGCTAACCCTAGTTGTCCTGACGCTAACTCTAGTTGTCCTGACGCTAACCCTAGTTGTCCTGACGCTAACCCTAGTTGTCCTGACGGTAACCCTAGTTGTCCTGACGCTAACCCTAGTTGTCCTGACGCTAACCCTAGTTGTCGTGACGCTAACCCTAGTTGTCCTGACGCTAACCCTAGTTGTCCTGACGCTAACCCTAGTTGTCGTGACGCTAACCCTAGTTGTCCTGACGCTAACCCTAGTTGTCCTGACGCTAACCCTAGTTGTCCTGATGCTAACCCTAGTTGTCGTGATGCCAACCCTAGTTGTCCTGATGCTAACCCTAGTTGTCCTGATGCTAACCCTAGTTGTCGTGACGCTAACCCTAGTTGTCCTGACGCTAACCCTAGTTGTCCTGACGCTAACCCTAGTTGTCCTGATGCTAACCCTAGTTGTCCTGACGCTAACCCTAGTTGTCGTGACGCTAACCCTAGTTGTCCTGACGCTAACCCTAGTTGTCGGGACGCTAACCCTAGTTGTCGTGACGCTAACCCTAGTTGTCCTGACTCTAACCCTAGTTGTCCTGATGCTAACCCTAGTTGTCGTGACGCTAACCCTAGTTGTCCTGACGCTAACCCTAGTTGTCCTGACGCTAACCCTAGTTAGCCTGACCCTAACCCTAGTTGTCGTGACGCTAACCCTAGTTGTCCTGACGCTAACCCTAGTTGTCCTGACGCTAACCCTAGTTGTCGTGACGCTAACCCTAGTTGTCCTGACGCTAACCCTAGTTGTCGTGACGCTAACCCTAGTTGTTCTGACGCTAACCCTAGTTGTCCCGACGCTAACCCTAGTTGTCCCGATGCTAACCCTAGTTATCCTGACGCTAACCCTAGTTGTCCTGACGCTAACCCTAGTTGTCCTGACGCTAACCCTAGTTGTCCCGACGCTAACCCTAGTTGTCCTGACGCTAACCCTAGTTGTCCTGACGCTAACCCTGGTTGTCCTGACGCTATCCCTAGTTGTCCTGACGCTATCCCTAGTTGTCCTGACGCTAACCCTAGTTGTCCTGACGCTAACCCTAGTTGTCCTGACGCTAACCCTAGTTGTCCTGACGCTAAACCTAGTTGTCCTGACGCTAACCCTAGTTGTCCTGACGCTAACCCTAGTTGTCGTGACGCTAACCCTAGGTGTCCTGACGTTAACCCTAGTTGTCGTGACGCTAACCCTAGTTGTCCTGACGCTAACCCTAGATGTCCTGACGCTAACCCTAGTTGTCCTGACGCTAACCCTAGTTGTCGTGACGCTAACCCTAGTTGTCCTGACGCTAACCCTAGTTGTCCTGACGCTAACCCTACTTGTCCTGACGCTAACCCTAGTTGTCGTGACGCTAACCCTAGGTGTTCTGACGCTAACCCTAGTTGTTGTGACGCTAACCCTAGTTGTCCTGACGCTAACCCTATGTGTCCTGACGCTAACCCTAGTTGTCCTGATGCTAACCCTAGTTGTGACGCTAACCCTAGTTGTCTTGACGCAAACCCTAGTTGTCGTGACGCTAACCCTAGTTGTCGTGACGCTAACCCTAGTTGTCCTGACGCTAACCCTAGTTGTCCTGACGCTAACCCTAGTTGTCCTGACGCTAACCCTAGTTGTCCTGACTCTAACCCTAGTTGTCGTGACGCTAACCCTAGTTGTCCTGACGCTAACCCTAGTTGTCGTGACGATAACCCAAGTTGTCCTGACGATAACCCTAGTTGTCCTGACGCTAACCCTAGTTGTCCTGACGCTAACCCTAGTTGTCCTGACTCTAACCCTAGTTGTCGTGACGCTAACCCTAGTTGTCCTGACGCTAACCCTAGTTGTCGTGACGCTAACGCTAGTTGTCCTGATGCTAACCCTAGTTGTCCTGACGCTAACCCTAGTTGTCCTGACGCTAACCCTAGTTGTCCTGATGCTAACCCTAGTTGTCCCGAAGCTAACCCTAGTTGTCCTGAGGCTAACCCTAGTTGTCCTGACGCTAACCCTAGTTGTCCCGACGCTAACCCTAGTTGTCCTGACGCTAACCCTAGTTGTCGTGACGCTAACACTAGTTGTCCTGACGCTAACCCTAGTTGTCCCGACGCTAACCCTAGTTGTCCTGACGCTAACCCTGGTTGTCCTGACGCTAACCCTAGTTGTCCTGACGCTATCCCTAGTTGTCCTGACGCTAACCCTAGTTGTCCTGACTCTTACCCTAGTTGTCCTGACGCTAACCCTAGTTGTCCTGACGCTAACCCTAGTTGTCCTGACGCTAACCCTAGTTGTCCTGACGCTTACCCTAGTTGTCCTGATGCTAACCCTAGTTGTCCTGACGCTAACCCTAGTTGTCCTGGCGCTAACCCTAGTTGTCCTGGCGCTAACCCTAGTTGTCCTGGCGCTAACCCTAGTTGTCCTGACGCTAACCCGAGTTGTCCTGACGTTAACCCGAGTTGTCCTGACGCTAACCCGAGTTGTCCTGACGCTAACCCGAGTTGTCCTGACGCTAACCCGAGTTGTCCTGACGCTAACCCTAGTTGTCCTGACGCTAACCCTAGTTGTCCTGACGCTAACCCTACTTGTCCTGACGCTAACCCTACTTGTCCTGACGCTAACCCTAGTTGTCCTGACGCTAACCCTAGTTGTCCTGACGCTAACCCTAGTTGTCCTGACGCTAACCCTAGTTGTCCTGACGCTAACCCTAGTTGTCGTGACGCTAACCCTAGTTGTCGTGACGCTAACCCTAGTTGTCGTGACGCTAACCCTAGTTGTCCTGACGCTAAGCCTAGTTGTCCTGACGCTAAGCCTAGTTGTCCTGACGCTAACCCTTGTTTTCCTGACGCTAACCCGAGTTGTCCTGACGCTAACCCGAGTTGTCCTGACGCTAACCCGAGTTGTCCTGACGCTAACCCGAGTTGTCCTGACGCTAACCCGAGTTGTCCTTACGCTAACCCGAGTTGTCCTTACGCTAACCCTAGTTGTCCTGACGCTAACCCGATTTGTCCTGACGCTAACCCGAGTTGTCCTTACGCTAACCCTAGTTGTCCTGACGCTAACCCTAGTTGTCCTGACGCTAACCTGAGTTGTCCTGATGCTAACCTGAGTTGTCCTGACGCTATCCCTACTTGTCCTGACGCTAACCCTACTTGTCCTGACGCTAACCCTACTTGTCCTGACGCTAACCCTAGTTGTCCTGACGCTAACTCTAGTTGTCCTGACGCTAACCCTAGTTGTCCTGACGCTAACCCTAGTTGTCGTGACGGTAACCCTAGTTGTCCTGACGCTAACCCTAGTTGTCCTGACGCTAACCCTAGTTGTCGTGACGCTAACCCTAGTTGTCGTGACGCTAACCCTAGTTGTCCTGACGCTAACCCTAGTTGTCGTGACGCTAACCCTAGTTGTCCTGACGCTAACCCTAGTTGTCCTGACGCTAACCCTAGTTTCCTGACGCTAACCCTAGTTGTCGTGACGCTAACCCTAGTTGTCCTGACGCTAACCCTAGTTGTCCTGATGCTAACCCTAGTTGTCCTGACGCTAACCCTAGTTGTCCTGACGCTAACCCTAGTTGTCCTGATGCTAACCCTAGTTGTCGTGATGCCAACCCTAGTTGTCCTGATGCTAACCCTAGTTGTCGTGACGCTAACCCTAGTTGTCCTGACGCTAACCCTAGTTGTCCTGACGCTAACCCTAGTTGTCCTGACGCTAACCCTAGTTGTCCTGACGCTAACCCTAGTTGTCCTGACGCTAAACCTAGTTGTCCTGACGCTATCCCTAGTTGTCCTGACGCTAACCCTAGTTGTCCTGACGGTAACCCTAGTTGTCCTGACGCTAACCCTAGTTGTCGTGACGCTAACCCTAGTTGTCGTGACGCTAACCCTAGTTGTCGTGACGCTAACCCTAGTTGTCGTGACGCTAACCCTAGTTGTCGTGACGCTAACCCTAGTTGTCGTGACGCTAACCCTAGTTGTCGTGACGCTAACCCTAGTTGTCCTGACGCTATCCCTAGTTGTCCTGACGCTAACCCTAGTTGTCCTGACGCTAACCCTAGTTGTCCTGACGCTAACCCTAGTTGTCGTGACGCTAACCCTAGTTGTCCTGACGCTAACCCTAGTTGTCCTGACGCTAACCCTAGTTGTCCTGACGCTAACCCTAGTTGTCCTGACGCTAACCCTAGTTGTCGTGACGCTAATCCTAGTTGTCCTGACGCTAACCCTAGTTGTCGTGACGCTAACCCTAGTTGTCCTGACGCTAACCCTAGTTGTCCTGACGCTAACCCTAGTTGTCCTGACGCTAACCCTAGTTGTCGTGACGCTAACCCTAGTTGTCGTGACGCTAACCCTAGTTGTCGTGACGCTAACCCTAGTTGTCGTGACGCTAACCCTAGTTGTCCTGACGCTAACCCTAGTTGTCCTGACGCTAACCCTAGTTGTCGTGACGCTAACCCTAGTTGTCCTGACGCTAACCCTAGTTGTCCTGACGCTAACCCTAGTTGTCGTGACGCTAACCCTAGTTGTCCTGACGCTAACCCTAGTTGTCCTGACGCTAACCCTAGTTGTCCTGACGCTAACCCTAGTTGTCCTGACGCTAACCCTAGTTGTCGTGACGCCAACCCTAGTTGTCCTGATGCTAACCCTAGTTGTCGTGACGCTAACCCTAGTTGTCCTGACGCTAACTCTAGTTGTCCTGACGCTAACCCTAGTTGTCCTGACGCTAAACTTAGTTGTCCTGACGCTAACCCTAGTTGTCCTGACGCTAACCCTAGTTGTCCTGACGGTAACCCTAGTTGTCCTGACGCTAACCCTAGTTGTCCTGACGCTAACCCTAGTTGTCCTGACGCTAACCCTAGTTGTCGTGACGCTAACCCTAGTTGTCCTGACGCTAACCCTAGTTGTCGTGACGCTAACCCTAGTTGTCGTGACGCTAACCCTAGTTGTCGTGACGCTAACCCTAGTTGTCCTGACGCTAACCCTAGTTGTCCTGACGCTAACTCTAGTTGTCCTGACGCTAACCCTAGTTGTCGTGACGCTAACCCTAGTTGTCGTGACGCTAACCCTAGTTGTCCTGACGCTAACCCTAGTTGTCCTGACGCTAACCCTAGTTGTCCTGACGCTAACCTTAGTTGTCCTGACGCTAACCCTAGTTGTCCTGACGCTAACCCTAGTTGTCCTGACGCTAACCCTAGTTGTCCTGACGCTAACCCTAGTTGTCCTGACGCAAACCCTAGTTGTCCTGACGCTAACCCTAGTTGTCCTGAAGCTAACCCTAGTTGTCCTGACGCTAACCCTAGTTGTCCTGACGCTAACCCTAGTTGTCCTGACGCTAACCTTAGTTGTCCTGACGGTAACCCTAGTTGTCCTGACGCTAACCATAGTTGTCCTGACGCTAACCCTAGTTGTCCTGACGCTAACCCTAGTTGTCCTGACGCTAACCCTAGTTGTCCTGACGCTAAACCTAGTTGTACTGACGCTATCCCTAGTTGTCCTGACGCTAACCCTAGTTGTCCTGACGGTAACCCTAGTTGTCCTGACGGTAACCCTAGTTGTCCTGACGCTAACCCTAGTTGTCCTGATGCTAACCCTAGTTGTTCTGAAGCTAATCCTAGTTGTCGTGACGCTAACCCTAGTTGTCCTGACGCTAACCCTAGTTGTCGTGACGCTAACCCTAGTTGTCGTGACGCTAACCCTAGTTGTCCTGACGCTAACCCTAGTTGTCGTGACGCTAACCCTAGTTGTCCTGACGCTAACCCTAGTTGTCCTGACGCTAACCCTAGTTGTCCTGACGCTAACCCTAGTTGTCGTGACGCTAACTCTAGTTGTCCTGACGCTAACCCTAGTTGTCGTGACGCTATCCCTAGTTGTCCTGACGCTAACCCTAGTTGTCCTGACGCTAACCCTAGTTGTTGTGACGCTAACCCTAGTTGTCCTGACGCTAACCCTAGTTGTCCTGACGCTAACCCTAGTTGTCATGATGCTAACCCTAGTTGTCCTGACGCTAAACCTAGTTGTCCTGACGCTAACCCTAGTTGTCCTGACGCTAACCCTAGTTGTCCTGACGGTAACGATAGTTGTCCTGACGCTAACCCTAGTTGTCCTGACGCTAACCCTAGTTGTCCTGACGCTAACCCTAGTTGTCGTGACGCTAACCCTAGTTGTCCTGACGCTAACCCTAGTTGTCGTGACGCTAACCCTAGTTGTCCTGACGCTAACCCTAGTTGTCCTGACGCTAACCCTAGTTGTCCTGACGCTAACCCTAATTGTCCTGACGCTAACCCTAGTTGTCGTGACGCTAACTCTAGTTGTCCTGACGCTAACCCTAGTTGTCGTGACGCTATCCCTAGTTGTCCTGACGCTAACCCTAGTTGTCCTGACGCTAACCCGAGTTGTCCTGACGCTAACCCTACTTGTCCTGACGCTAACCCGAGTTGTCCTGACGCTAACCCGAGTTGTCCTGATGCTAACCCGAGTTGTCCTGACGCTAACCCTACTTGTCCTGACGCTAACCCTAGTTGTCCTGACGCTAACCCTAGTTGTCCTGATGCTAACCCTAGTTGTCGTGATTCCAACCCTAGTTGTCGTGATGCTAACCCTAGTTGTCGTGACGCTAACCCTAGTTGTCCTGACGCTAACCCTAGTTGTCCTGACGCTAACCCTAGTTGTCCTGATGCTAACCCTAGTTGTCCTGACACTAAACCTAGTTGTCCTGACGCTAACCCTAGTTGTCCTGACGCTAACCCTAGTTGTCCTGATGCTAACCCTAGTTGTCCTGACGGTAACCCTAGTTGTCCTGACGCTAACCCCAGTTGTCCTGACGCTAACCCTAGTTGTCGTGACGCTAACCCTAGTTGTCGTGACGCTAACCCTAGTTGTCCTGACGCTAACCCTAGTTGTCCTGACGCTAACCCTAGTTGTCCTGAAGCTAACCCTAGTTGTCCTGACGCTAACCCTAGTTGTCCTGACGGTAACCCTAGTTGTCCTGACGCTAACCCTAGTTGTCCTGATGCTAACCCTAGTTGTTCTGAAGCTAATCCTAGTTGTCGTGACGCTAACCCTAGTTGTCCTGACGCTAACCCTAGTTGTCGTGACGCTAACCCTAGTTGTCGTGACGCTAACCCTAGTTGTCCTGACGCTAACCCTAGTTGTCGTGACGCTAACCCTAGTTGTCCTGACGCTAACCCTAGTTGTCCTGACGCTAACCCTAGTTGTCCTGACGCTAACCCTAGTTGTCGTGACGCTAACTCTAGTTGTCCTGACGCTAACCCTAGTTGTCGTGACGCTATCCCTAGTTGTCCTGACGCTAACCCTAGTTGTCCTGACGCTAACCCTAGTTGTCATGATGCTAACCCTAGTTGTCCTGACGCTAAACCTAGTTGTCCTGACGCTAACCCTAGTTGTCCTGACGCTAACCCTAGTTGTCCTGACGGTAACGATAGTTGTCCTGACGCTAACCCTAGTTGTCCTGACGCTAACCCTAGTTGTCCTGACGCTAACCCTAGTTGTCGTGACGCTAACCCTAGTTGTCCTGACGCTAACCCTAGTTGTCGTGACGCTAACCCTAGTTGTCCTGACGCTAACCCTAGTTGTCCTGACGCTAACCCTAGTTGTCCTGACGCTAACCCTAATTGTCCTGACGCTAACCCTAGTTGTCGTGACGCTAACTCTAGTTGTCCTGACGCTAACCCTAGTTGTCGTGACGCTATCCCTAGTTGTCCTGACGCTAACCCTAGTTGTCCTGACGCTAACCCGAGTTGTCCTGATGCTAACCCGAGTTGTCCTGACGCTAACCCTACTTGTCCTGACGCTAACCCTAGTTGTCCTGACGCTAACCCTAGTTGTCCTGATGCTAACCCTAGTTGTCGTGATTCCAACCCTAGTTGTCGTGATGCTAACCCTAGTTGTCGTGACGCTAACCCTAGTTGTCCTGACGCTAACCCTAGTTGTCCTGACGCTAACCCTAGTTGTCCTGATGCTAACCCTAGTTGTCCTGACACTAAACCTAGTTGTCCTGACGCTAACCCTAGTTGTCCTGACGCTAACCCTAGTTGTCCTGATGCTAACCCTAGTTGTCCTGACGGTAACCCTAGTTGTCCTGACGCTAACCCCAGTTGTCCTGACGCTAACCCTAGTTGTCGTGACGCTAACCCTAGTTGTCGTGACGCTAACCCTAGTTGTCCTGACGCTAACCCTAGTTGTCCTGACGCTAACCCTAGTTGTCCTGACGCTAACCCTAGTTGTCCTGACGCTAACCCTAGTTGTCCTGACGCTAACCCTAGTTGTCCTGACGCTAACCTTAGTTGTCCTGACGGTAACCCTAGTTGTCCTGACGCTAACCCTAGTTGTCCTGACGCTAACCCTAGTTGTCCTGAAGCTAACCCTAGTTGTCCTGACGCTAACCCTAGTTGTCCTGACGCTAACCCTAGTTGTCCTGACGCTAACCTTAGTTGTCCTGACGCTAACCCTAGTTGTCCTGACGCTAACCCTAGTTGTCCTGATGCTAACCCTAGTTGTCGTGATGCCAACCCTAGTTGTCCTGATGCTAACCCTAGTTGTCGTGACGCTAACCCTAGTTGTCCTGACGCTAACCCTAGTTGTCCTGACGCTAACCCTAGTTGTCCTGACGCTAACCCTAGATGTCCTGATGCTAACCCTAGTTGTCCTGACGCTAACCCTAGTTGTCCTGACGCTAACCCTAGTTGTCCTGACGCTAACCCTAGTTGTCCTGACGCTAACCCTAGTTGTCCTGACGCTAACCCTAGTTGTCCTGACGCTAACCCTACTTGTCCTGACGCTAACCCTAGTTGTCGTGACGCTAACCCTAGTTGTCCTGACGCTAACCCTACTTGTCCTGACGCTAACCCTAGTTGTCCTGACGCTAAACTTAGTTGTCCTGACGCTAACCCTAGTTGTCCTGACGCTAACCCTAGTTGTCCTGACGCTAACCCTAGTTGTCCTGACGGTAACCCTAGTTGTCCTGACGCTAACCCTAGTTGTCCTGACGCTAACCCTAGTTGTCGTGACGCTAACCCTAGTTGTCGTGACGCTAACCCTAGTTGTCGTGACGCTAACCCTAGTTGTCGTGACGCTAACCCTAGTTGTCGTGACGCTAACCCTAGTTGTCGTGACGCTAACCCTAGTTGTCGTGACGCTAACCCTAGTTGTCCTGACGCTAACCCTAGTTGTCCTGACGCTAACCCTAGTTTCCTGACGCTAACCCTAGTTGTCGTGACGCTAACCCTAGTTGTCCTGACGCTAACCCTAGTTGTCCTGATGCTAACCCTAGTTGTCCTGACGCTAACCCTAGTTGTCCTGACGCTAACCCTAGTTGTCCTGATGCTAACCCTAGTTGTCGTGATGCCAACCCTAGTTGTCCTGATGCTAACCCTAGTTGTCGTGACGCTAACCCTAGTTGTCCTGACGCTACCCCTAGTTGTCCTGACGCTAACCCTAGTTGTCCTGACGCTAACCCTAGTTGTCCTGACGCTAACCCTAGTTGTCCTGACGCTAAACCTAGTTGTCCTGACGCTATCCCTAGTTGTCCTGACGCTAACCCTAGTTGTCCTGACGGTAACCCTAGTTGTCCTGACGCTAACCCTAGTTGTCGTGACGCTAACCCTAGTTGTCGTGACGCTAACCCTAGTTGTCGTGACGCTAACCCTAGTTGTCGTGACGCTAACCCTAGTTGTCGTGACGCTAACCCTAGTTGTCGTGACGCTAACCCTAGTTGTCGTGACGCTAACCCTAGTTGTCCTGACGCTATCCCTAGTTGTCCTGACGCTAACCCTAGTTGTCCTGACGCTAACCCTAGTTGTCCTGACGCTAACCCTAGTTGTCGTGACGCTAACCCTAGTTGTCCTGACGCTAACCCTAGTTGTCCTGACGCTAACCCTAGTTGTCCTGACGCTAACCCTAGTTGTCCTGACGCTAACCCTAGTTGTCGTGACGCTAATCCTAGTTGTCCTGACGCTAACCCTAGTTGTCGTGACGCTAACCCTAGTTGTCCTGACGCTAACCCTAGTTGTCCTGACGCTAACCCTAGTTGTCCTGACGCTAACCCTAGTTGTCGTGACGCTAACCCTAGTTGTCGTGACGTTAACCCTAGTTGTCGTGACGCTAACCCTAGTTGTCGTGACGCTAACCCTAGTTGTCCTGACGCTAACCCTAGTTGTCCTGACGCTAACCCTAGTTGTCGTGACGCTAACCCTAGTTGTCCTGACGCTAACCCTAGTTGTCCTGACGCTAACCCTAGTTGTCGTGACGCTAACCCTAGTTGTCCTGACGCTAACCCTAGTTGTCCTGACGCTAACCCTAGTTGTCCTGACGCTAACCCTAGTTGTCCTGACGCTAACCCTAGTTGTCGTGACGCCAACCCTAGTTGTCCTGATGCTAACCCTAGTTGTCGTGACGCTAACCCTAGTTGTCCTGACGCTAACTCTAGTTGTCCTGACGCTAACCCTAGTTGTCCTGACGCTAAACTTAGTTGTCCTGACGCTAACCCTAGTTGTCCTGACGCTAACCCTAGTTGTCCTGACGGTAACCCTAGTTGTCCTGACGCTAACCCTAGTTGTCCTGACGCTAACCCTAGTTGTCCTGACGCTAACCCTAGTTGTCGTGACGCTAACCCTAGTTGTCCTGACGCTAACCCTAGTTGTCGTGACGCTAACCCTAGTTGTCGTGACGCTAACCCTAGTTGTCGTGACGCTAACCCTAGTTGTCCTGACGCTAACCCTAGTTGTCCTGACGCTAACTCTAGTTGTCCTGACGCTAACCCTAGTTGTCGTGACGCTAACCCTAGTTGTCGTGACGCTAACCCTAGTTGTCCTGACGCTAACCCTAGTTGTCCTGACGCTAACCCTAGTTGTCCTGACGCTAACCTTAGTTGTCCTGACGCTAACCCTAGTTGTCCTGACGCTAACCCTAGTTGTCCTGACGCTAACCCTAGTTGTCCTGACGCTAACCCTAGTTGTCCTGACGCAAACCCTAGTTGTCCTGACGCTAACCCTAGTTGTCCTGAAGCTAACCCTAGTTGTCCTGACGCTAACCCTAGTTGTCCTGACGCTAACCCTAGTTGTCCTGACGCTAACCTTAGTTGTCCTGACGGTAACCCTAGTTGTCCTGACGCTAACCATAGTTGTCCTGACGCTAACCCTAGTTGTCCTGACGCTAACCCTAGTTGTCCTGACGCTAACCCTAGTTGTCCTGACGCTAAACCTAGTTGTACTGACGCTATCCCTAGTTGTCCTGACGCTAACCCTAGTTGTCCTGACGGTAACCCTAGTTGTCCTGACGGTAACCCTAGTTGTCCTGACGCTAACCCTAGTTGTCCTGATGCTAACCCTAGTTGTTCTGAAGCTAATCCTAGTTGTCGTGACGCTAACCCTAGTTGTCCTGACGCTAACCCTAGTTGTCGTGACGCTAACCCTAGTTGTCGTGACGCTAACCCTAGTTGTCCTGACGCTAACCCTAGTTGTCGTGACGCTAACCCTAGTTGTCCTGACGCTAACCCTAGTTGTCCTGACGCTAACCCTAGTTGTCCTGACGCTAACCCTAGTTGTCGTGACGCTAACTCTAGTTGTCCTGACGCTAACCCTAGTTGTCGTGACGCTATCCCTAGTTGTCCTGACGCTAACCCTAGTTGTCCTGACGCTAACCCTAGTTGTCATGATGCTAACCCTAGTTGTCCTGACGCTAAACCTAGTTGTCCTGACGCTAACCCTAGTTGTCCTGACGCTAACCCTAGTTGTCCTGACGGTAACGATAGTTGTCCTGACGCTAACCCTAGTTGTCCTGACGCTAACCCTAGTTGTCCTGACGCTAACCCTAGTTGTCGTGACGCTAACCCTAGTTGTCCTGACGCTAACCCTAGTTGTCGTGACGCTAACCCTAGTTGTCCTGACGCTAACCCTAGTTGTCCTGACGCTAACCCTAGTTGTCCTGACGCTAACCCTAATTGTCCTGACGCTAACCCTAGTTGTCGTGACGCTAACTCTAGTTGTCCTGACGCTAACCCTAGTTGTCGTGACGCTATCCCTAGTTGTCCTGACGCTAACCCTAGTTGTCCTGACGCTAACCCGAGTTGTCCTGACGCTAACCCTACTTGTCCTGACGCTAACCCGAGTTGTCCTGACGCTAACCCGAGTTGTCCTGATGCTAACCCGAGTTGTCCTGACGCTAACCCTACTTGTCCTGACGCTAACCCTAGTTGTCCTGACGCTAACCCTAGTTGTCCTGATGCTAACCCTAGTTGTCGTGATTCCAACCCTAGTTGTCGTGATGCTAACCCTAGTTGTCGTGACGCTAACCCTAGTTGTCCTGACGCTAACCCTAGTTGTCCTGACGCTAACCCTAGTTGTCCTGATGCTAACCCTAGTTGTCCTGACACTAAACCTAGTTGTCCTGACGCTAACCCTAGTTGTCCTGACGCTAACCCTAGTTGTCCTGATGCTAACCCTAGTTGTCCTGACGGTAACCCTAGTTGTCCTGACGCTAACCCCAGTTGTCCTGACGCTAACCCTAGTTGTCGTGACGCTAACCCTAGTTGTCGTGACGCTAACCCTAGTTGTCCTGACGCTAACCCTAGTTGTCCTGACGCTAACCCTAGTTGTCCTGAAGCTAACCCTAGTTGTCCTGACGCTAACCCTAGTTGTCCTGACGCTAACCCTAGTTGTCCTGACGCTAACCTTAGTTGTCCTGACGGTAACCCTAGTTGTCCTGACGCTAACCCTAGTTGTCCTGACGCTAACCCTAGTTGTCCTGAAGCTAACCCTAGTTGTCCTGACGCTAACCCTAGTTGTCCTGACGCTAACCCTAGTTGTCCTGACGCTAACCTTAGTTATCCTGACGCTAACCCTAGTTGTCCTGACGCTAACCCTAGTTGTCCTGATGCTAACCCTAGTTGTCGTGATGCCAACCCTAGTTGTCCTGATGCTAACCCTAGTTGTCGTGACGCTAACCCTAGTTGTCCTGACGCTAACCCTAGTTGTCCTGACGCTAACCCTAGTTGTCCTGACGCTAACCCTAGATGTCCTGATGCTAACCCTAGTTGTCCTGACGCTAACCCTAGTTGTCCTGACGCTAACCCTAGTTGTCCTGACGCTAACCCTAGTTGTCCTGACGCTAACCCTAGTTGTCCTGACGCTAACCCTAGTTGTCCTGACGCTAACCCTACTTGTCCTGACGCTAACCCTAGTTGTCGTGACGCTAACCCTAGTTGTCCTGACGCTAACCCTACTTGTCCTGACGCTAACCCTAGTTGTCCTGACGCTAAACTTAGTTGTCCTGACGCTAACCCTAGTTGTCCTGACGCTAACCCTAGTTGTCCTGACGCTAACCCTAGTTGTCCTGACGGTAACCCTAGTTGTCCTGACGCTAACCCTAGTTGTCCTGACGCTAACCCTAGTTGTCGTGACGCTAACCCTAGTTGTCGTGACGCTAACCCTAGTTGTCGTGACGCTAACCCTAGTTGTCGTGACGCTAACCCTAGTTGTCGTGACGCTAACCCTAGTTGTCGTGACGCTAACCCTAGTTGTCGTGACGCTAACCCTAGTTGTCCTGACGCTAACCCTAGTTGTCCTGACGCTAACCTTAGTTGTCCTGACGGTAACCCTAGTTGTCCTGACGCTAACCCTAGTTGTCCTGACGCTAACCCTAGTTGTCCTGAAGCTAACCCTAGTTGTCCTGACGCTAACCCTAGTTGTCCTGACGCTAACCCTAGTTGTCCTGACGCTAACCTTAGTTGTCCTGACGCTAACCTTAGTTGTCCTGACGCTAACCCTAGCTGTCCTGACGCTAACCCTAGTTGTCCTGACGCTAACCCTAGTTGTCCTGACGCTAACCCTAGTTGTCCTGACGCAAACCCTAGTTGTCCTGACGCTAACCCTAGTTGTCCTGACGCTAAACCTAGTTGTACTGACACTATCCCTAGTTGTCCTGACGCTAACCCTAGTTGTCCTGACGGTAACCCTAGTTGTCCTGACGCTAACCCTAGTTGTCCTGATGCTAACCCTAGTTGTTCTGAAGCTAATCCTAGTTGTCGTGACGCTAACCCTAGTTGTCCTGACGCTAACCCTAGTTGTCGAGACGCTAACCCTAGTTGTCCTGACGCTAACCCTAGTTGTCCTGACGCTAACCCTAGTTGTCGTGACGCTAACCCTAGTTGTCCTGACGCTAACCCTAGTTGTCCTGACGCTAACCCTAGTTGTCCTGACGCTAACCCTAGTTGTCGTGACGCTAACTCTAGTTGTCCTGACGCTAACCCTAGTTGTCGTGACGCTATCCCTAGTTGTCCTGACGCTAACCCTAGTTGTCCTGACGCTAACCCTAGTTGTTGTGACGCTAACCCTAGTTGTCCTGACGCTAACCCTAGTTGTCCTGACGCTAACCCTAGTTGTCATGATGCCAACCCTAGTTGTCCTGACGCTAAACCTAGTTGTCCTGACGCTAACCCTAGTTGTCCTGACGCTAACCCTAGTTGTCCTGACGGTAACGATAGTTGTCCTGACGCTAACCCTAGTTGTCCTGACGCTAACCCTAGTTGTCCTGACGCTAACCCTAGTTGTCGTGACGCTAACCCTAGTTGTCCTGACGCTAACCCTAGTTGTCGTGACGCTAACCCTAGTTGTCCTGACGCTAACCCTAGTTGTCCTGACGCTAACCCTATTTGTCCTGACGCTAACCCTAGTTGTCGTGACGCTAACTCTAGTTGTCCTGACGCTAACCCTAGTTGTCGTGACGCTATCCCTAGTTGTCCTGACGCTAACCCTAGTTGTCCTGACGCTAACCCGAGTTGTCCTGACGCTAACCCTACTTGTCCTGACGCTAACCCGAGTTGTCCTGACGCTAACCCGAGTTGTCCTGACGCTAACCCGAGTTGTCCTGACGCTAACCCTACTTGTCCTGACGCTAACCCTACTTGTCCTGACGCTAACCCTAGTTGTCCTGACGCTAACCCTAGTTGTCCTGATGCTAACCCTAGTTGTCGTGATTCCAAACCTAGTTGTCGTGATGCTAACCCTAGTTGTCGTGACGCTAACCCTAGTTGTCCTGACGCTAACCCTAGTTGTCCTGACGCTAACCCTAGTTGTCCTGATGCTAACCCTAGTTGTCCTGACGCTAAACCTAGTTGTCCTGACGCTAACCCTAGTTGTCCTGACGCTAACCCTAGTTGTCCTGATGCTAACCCTAGTTGTCCTGACGCTAATCCTAGTTGTCCTGACGCTAACCCTAGTTGTCGTGACGCTAACCCTAGTTGTCCTGACGCTAACCCTAGTTGTCCTGACGCTAACCCTAGTTGTCCTGACGCTAACCCTAGTTGTCGTGACGCTAACTCTAGTTGTCCTGACGCTAACCCTAGTTGTCGTGACGCTATCCCTAGTTGTCGTGACGCTAACCCTAGTTGTCCTGACGCTAACCCTAGTTGTTGTGACGCTAACCCTAGTTGTCCTGACGCTAACCCTAGTTGTCCTGACGCTAACCCTAGTTGTCATGATGCCAACCCTAGTTGTCCTGACGCTAAACCTAGTTGTCCTGACGCTAACCCTAGTTGTCCTGACGCTAACCCTAGTTGTCCTGACGGTAACGATAGTTGTCCTGACGCTAACCCTAGTTGTCCTGACGCTAACCCTAGTTGTCGTGACGCTAACCCTAGTTGTCCTGACGCTAACCCTAGTTGTCGTGACGCTAACCCTAGTTGTCCTGACGCTAACCCTAGTTGTCCTGACGCTAACCCTAGTTGTCGTGACGCTAACTCTAGTTGTCCTGACGCTAACCCTAGTTGTCGTGACGCTATCCCTAGTTGTCCTGACGCTAACCCTAGTTGTCCTGACGCTAACCCGAGTTGTCCTGACGCTAACCCTACTTGTCCTGACGCTAACCCGAGTTGTCCTGACGCTAACCCGAGTTGTCCTGATGCTAACCCGAGTTGTCCTGACGCTAACCCTACTTGTCCTGACGCTAACCCTAGTTGTCCTGACGCTAACCCTAGTTGTCCTGATGCTAACCCTAGTTGTCGTGATTCCAACCCTAGTTGTCGTGATGCTAACCCTAGTTGTCGTGACGCTAACCCTAGTTGTCCTGACGCTAACCCTAGTTGTCCTGACGCTAACCCTAGTTGTCCTGATGCTAACCCTAGTTGTCCTGACACTAAACCTAGTTGTCCTGACGCTAACCCTAGTTGTCCTGACGCTAACCCTAGTTGTCCTGATGCTAACCCTAGTTGTCCTGACGGTAACCCTAGTTGTCCTGACGCTAACACCAGTTGTCCTGACGCTAACCCTAGTTGTCGTGACGCTAACCCTAGTTGTCGTGACGCTAACCCTAGTTGTCCTGACGCTAACCCTAGTTGTCCTGACGCTAACCCTAGTTGTCCTGAAGCTAACCCTAGTTGTCCTGACGCTAACCCTAGTTGTCCTGACGCTAACCCTAGTTGTCCTGACGCTAACCTTAGTTGTCCTGACGGTAACCCTAGTTGTCCTGACGCTAACCCTAGTTGTCCTGACGCTAACCCTAGTTGTCCTGAAGCTAACCCTAGTTGTCCTGACGCTAACCCTAGTTGTCCTGACGCTAACCCTAGTTGTCCTGACGCTAACCTTAGTTGTCCTGACGCTAACCCTAGTTGTCCTGACGCTAACCCTAGTTGTCCTGATGCTAACCCTAGTTGTCGTGATGCCAACCCTAGTTGTCCTGATGCTAACCCTAGTTGTCGTGACGCTAACCCTAGTTGTCCTGACGCTAACCCTAGTTGTCCTGACGCTAACCCTAGTTGTCCTGACGCTAACCCTAGATGTCCTGATGCTAACCCTAGTTGTCCTGACGCTAACCCTAGTTGTCCTGACGCTAACCCTAGTTGTCCTGACGCTAACCCTAGTTGTCCTGACGCTAACCCTAGTTGTCCTGACGCTAACCCTAGTTGTCCTGACGCTAACCCTACTTGTCCTGACGCTAACCCTAGTTGTCGTGACGCTAACCCTAGTTGTCCTGACGCTAACCCTACTTGTCCTGACGCTAACCCTAGTTGTCCTGACGCTAAACTTAGTTGTCCTGACGCTAACCCTAGTTGTCCTGACGCTAACCCTAGTTGTCCTGACGCTAACCCTAGTTGTCCTGACGGTAACCCTAGTTGTCCTGACGCTAACCCTAGTTGTCCTGACGCTAACCCTAGTTGTCGTGACGCTAACCCTAGTTGTCGTGACGCTAACCCTAGTTGTCGTGACGCTAACCCTAGTTGTCGTGACGCTAACCCTAGTTGTCGTGACGCTAACCCTAGTTGTCCTGACGCTAACCCTAGTTGTCCTGACGCTAACCTTAGTTGTCCTGACGGTAACCCTAGTTGTCCTGACGCTAACCCTAGTTGTCCTGACGCTAACCCTAGTTGTCCTGAAGCTAACCCTAGTTGTCCTGACGCTAACCCTAGTTGTCCTGACGCTAACCCTAGTTGTCCTGACGCTAACCTTAGTTGTCCTGACGCTAACCTTAGTTGTCCTGACGCTAACCCTAGCTGTCCTGACGCTAACCCTAGTTGTCCTGACGCTAACCCTAGTTGTCCTGACGCTAACCCTAGTTGTCCTGACGCAAACCCTAGTTGTCCTGACGCTAACCCTAGTTGTCCTGACGCTAAACCTAGTTGTACTGACACTATCCCTAGTTGTCCTGACGCTAACCCTAGTTGTCCTGACGGTAACCCTAGTTGTCCTGACGCTAACCCTAGTTGTCCTGATGCTAACCCTAGTTGTTCTGAAGCTAATCCTAGTTGTCGTGACGCTAACCCTAGTTGTCCTGACGCTAACCCTAGTTGTCGAGACGCTAACCCTAGTTGTCCTGACGCTAACCCTAGTTGTCCTGACGCTAACCCTAGTTGTCGTGACGCTAACCCTAGTTGTCCTGACGCTAACCCTAGTTGTCCTGACGCTAACCCTAGTTGTCCTGACGCTAACCCTAGTTGTCGTGACGCTAACTCTAGTTGTCCTGACGCTAACCCTAGTTGTCGTGACGCTATCCCTAGTTGTCCTGACGCTAACCCTAGTTGTCCTCACGCTAACCCTAGTTGTTGTGACGCTAACCCTAGTTGTCCTGACGCTAACCCTAGTTGTCCTGACGCTAACCCTAGTTGTCATGATGCCAACCCTAGTTGTCCTGACGCTAAACCTAGTTGTCCTGACGCTAACCCTAGTTGTCCTGACGCTAACCCTAGTTGTCCTGACGGTAACGATAGTTGTCCTGACGCTAACCCTAGTTGTCCTGACGCTAACCCTAGTTGTCCTGACGCTAACCCTAGTTGTCGTGACGCTAACCCTAGTTGTCCTGACGCTAACCCTAGTTGTCGTGACGCTAACCCTAGTTGTCCTGACGCTAACCCTAGTTGTCCTGACGCTAACCCTATTTGTCCTGACGCTAACCCTAGTTGTCGTGACGCTAACTCTAGTTGTCCTGACGCTAACCCTAGTTGTCGTGACGCTATCCCTAGTTGTCCTGACGCTAACCCTAGTTGTCCTGACGCTAACCCGAGTTGTCCTGACGCTAACCCTACTTGTCCTGACGCTAACCCGAGTTGTCCTGACGCTAACCCGAGTTGTCCTGACGCTAACCCGAGTTGTCCTGACGCTAACCCTACTTGTCCTGACGCTAACCCTACTTGTCCTGACGCTAACCCTAGTTGTCCTGACGCTAACCCTAGTTGTCCTGATGCTAACCCTAGTTGTCGTGATTCCAAACCTAGTTGTCGTGATGCTAACCCTAGTTGTCGTGACGCTAACCCTAGTTGTCCTGACGCTAACCCTAGTTGTCCTGACGCTAACCCTAGTTGTCCTGATGCTAACCCTAGTTGTCCTGACGCTAAACCTAGTTGTCCTGACGCTAACCCTAGTTGTCCTGACGCTAACCCTAGTTGTCCTGATGCTAACCCTAGTTGTCCTGACGCTAATCCTAGTTGTCCTGACGCTAACCCTAGTTGTCGTGACGCTAACCCTAGTTGTCCTGACGCTAACCCTAGTTGTCCTGACGCTAACCCTAGTTGTCCTGACGCTAACCCTAGTTGTCGTGACGCTAACTCTAGTTGTCCTGACGCTAACCCTAGTTGTCGTGACGCTATCCCTAGTTGTCGTGACGCTAACCCTAGTTGTCCTGACGCTAACCCTAGTTGTTGTGACGCTAACCCTAGTTGTCCTGACGCTAACCCTAGTTGTCCTGACGCTAACCCTAGTTGTCATGATGCCAACCCTAGTTGTCCTGACGCTAAACCTAGTTGTCCTGACGCTAACCCTAGTTGTCCTGACGCTAACCCTAGTTGTCCTGACGGTAACGATAGTTGTCCTGACGCTAACCCTAGTTGTCCTGACGCTAACCCTAGTTGTCGTGACGCTAACCCTAGTTGTCCTGACGCTAACCCTAGTTGTCGTGACGCTAACCCTAGTTGTCCTGACGCTAACCCTAGTTGTCCTGACGCTAACCCTAGTTGTCGTGACGCTAACTCTAGTTGTCCTGACGCTAACCCTAGTTGTCGTGACGCTATCCCTAGTTGTCCTGACGCTAACCCTAGTTGTCCTGACGCTAACCCGAGTTGTCCTGACGCTAACCCTACTTGTCCTGACGCTAACCCGAGTTGTCCTGACGCTAACCCGAGTTGTCCTGATGCTAACCCGAGTTGTCCTGACGCTAACCCTACTTGTCCTGACGCTAACCCTAGTTGTCCTGACGCTAACCCTAGTTGTCCTGATGCTAACCCTAGTTGTCGTGATTCCAAACCTAGTTGTCGTGATGCTAACCTTAGTTGTCGTGACGCTAACCCTAGTTGTCCTGACGCTAACCCTAGTTGTCCTGACGCTAACCCTAGTTGTCCTGATGCTAACCCTAGTTGTCCTGACGCTAAACCTAGTTGTCCTGACGCTAACCCTAGTTGTCCTGACGCTAACTCTAGTTGTCCTGACGCTAACCCTAGTTGTCGTGACGCTATCCCTAGTTGTCCTGACGCTAACCCTAGTTGTCCTGACGCTAACCCGAGTTGTCCTGACGCTAACCCTACTTGTCCTGACGCTAACCCGAGTTGTCCTGACGCTAACCCGAGTTGTCCTGATGCTAACCCGAGTTGTCCTGACGCTAACCCTACTTGTCCTGACGCTAACCCTAGTTGTCCTGACGCTAACCCTAGTTGTCCTGATGCTAACCCTAGTTGTCGTGATTCCAACCCTAGTTGTCGTGATGCTAACCCTAGTTGTCGTGACGCTAACCCTAGTTGTCCTGACGCTAACCCTAGTTGTCCTGACGCTAACCCTAGTTGTCCTGATGCTAACCCTAGTTGTCCTGACACTAAACCTAGTTGTCCTGACGCTAACCCTAGTTGTCCTGACGCTAACCCTAGTTGTCCTGATGCTAACCCTAGTTGTCCTGACGGTAACCCTAGTTGTCCTGACGCTAACCCCAGTTGTCCTGACGCTAACCCTAGTTGTCGTGACGCTAACCCTAGTTGTCGTGACGCTAACCCTAGTTGTCCTGACGCTAACCCTAGTTGTCCTGACGCTAACCCTAGTTGTCCTGAAGCTAACCCTAGTTGTCCTGACGCTAACCCTAGTTGTCCTGACGCTAACCCTAGTTGTCCTGACGCTAACCTTAGTTGTCCTGACGGTAACCCTAGTTGTCCTGACGCTAACCCTAGTTGTCCTGACGCTAACCCTAGTTGTCCTGAAGCTAACCCTAGTTGTCCTGACGCTAACCCTAGTTGTCCTGACGCTAACCCTAGTTGTCCTGACGCTAACCTTAGTTGTCCTGACGCTAACCCTAGTTGTCCTGACGCTAACCCTAGTTGTCCTGATGCTAACCCTAGTTGTCGTGATGCCAACCCTAGTTGTCCTGATGCTAACCCTAGTTGTCGTGACGCTAACCCTAGTTGTCCTGACGCTAACCCTAGTTGTCCTGACGCTAACCCTAGTTGTCCTGACGCTAACCCTAGATGTCCTGATGCTAACCCTAGTTGTCCTGACGCTAACCCTAGTTGTCCTGACGCTAACCCTAGTTGTCCTGACGCTAACCCTAGTTGTCCTGACGCTAACCCTAGTTGTCCTGACGCTAACCCTACTTGTCCTGACGCTAACCCTAGTTGTCGTGACGCTAACCCTAGTTGTCCTGACGCTAACCCTACTTGTCCTGACGCTAACCCTAGTTGTCCTGACGCTAAACTTAGTTGTCCTGACGCTAACCCTAGTTGTCCTGACGCTAACCCTAGTTGTCCTGACGCTAACCCTAGTTGTCCTGACGGTAACCCTAGTTGTCCTGACGCTAACCCTAGTTGTCCTGACGCTAACCCTAGTTGTCGTGACGCTAACCCTAGTTGTCGTGACGCTAACCCTAGTTGTCGTGACGCTAACCCTAGTTGTCGTGACGCTAACCCTAGTTGTCGTGACGCTAACCCTAGTTGTCGTGACGCTAACCCTAGTTGTCGTGACGCTAACCCTAGTTGTCCTGACGCTAACCCTAGTTGTCCTGACGCTAACCTTAGTTGTCCTGACGGTAACCCTAGTTGTCCTGACGCTAACCCTAGTTGTCCTGACGCTAACCCTAGTTGTCCTGAAGCTAACCCTAGTTGTCCTGACGCTAACCCTAGTTGTCCTGACGCTAACCCTAGTTGTCCTGACGCTAACCTTAGTTGTCCTGACGCTAACCTTAGTTGTCCTGACGCTAACCCTAGCTGTCCTGACGCTAACCCTAGTTGTCCTGACGCTAACCCTAGTTGTCCTGACGCTAACCCTAGTTGTCCTGACGCAAACCCTAGTTGTCCTGACGCTAACCCTAGTTGTCCTGACGCTAAACCTAGTTGTACTGACACTATCCCTAGTTGTCCTGACGCTAACCCTAGTTGTCCTGACGGTAACCCTAGTTGTCCTGACGCTAACCCTAGTTGTCCTGATGCTAACCCTAGTTGTTCTGAAGCTAATCCTAGTTGTCGTGACGCTAACCCTAGTTGTCCTGACGCTAACCCTAGTTGTCGAGACGCTAACCCTAGTTGTCCTGACGCTAACCCTAGTTGTCCTGACGCTAACCCTAGTTGTCGTGACGCTAACCCTAGTTGTCCTGACGCTAACCCTAGTTGTCCTGACGCTAACCCTAGTTGTCCTGACGCTAACCCTAGTTGTCGTGACGCTAACTCTAGTTGTCCTGACGCTAACCCTAGTTGTCGTGACGCTATCCCTAGTTGTCCTGACGCTAACCCTAGTTGTCCTGACGCTAACCCTAGTTGTTGTGACGCTAACCCTAGTTGTCCTGACGCTAACCCTAGTTGTCCTGA
This sequence comes from Phyllobates terribilis, assembly GCF_046119375.1. Classification (NCBI taxonomy): domain Eukaryota; kingdom Metazoa; phylum Chordata; class Amphibia; order Anura; family Dendrobatidae; genus Phyllobates; species Phyllobates terribilis. The sequence continues at coordinate 531,291 of NW_027363301.1, read as the reverse complement.
CGCTAACCCTAGTTGTCATGATGCCAACCCTAGTTGTCCTGACGCTAAACCTAGTTGTCCTGACGCTAACCCTAGTTGTCCTGACGCTAACCCTAGTTGTCCTGACGGTAACGATAGTTGTCCTGACGCTAACCCTAGTTGTCCTGACGCTAACCCTAGTTGTCTTGACGCTAACCCTAGTTGTCGTGACGCTAACCCTAGTTGTCCTGACGCTAACCCTAGTTGTCGTGACGCTAACCCTAGTTGTCCTGACGCTAACCCTAGTTGTCCTGACGCTAACCCTATTTGTCCTGACGCTAACCCTAGTTGTCGTGACGCTAACTCTAGTTGTCCTGACGCTAACCCTAGTTGTCGTGACGCTATCCCTAGTTGTCCTGACGCTAACCCTAGTTGTCCTGACGCTAACCCGAGTTGTCCTGACGCTAACCCTACTTGTCCTGACGCTAACCCGAGTTGTCCTGACGCTAACCCGAGTTGTCCTGACGCTAACCCGAGTTGTCCTGACGCTAACCCTACTTGTCCTGACGCTAACCCTACTTGTCCTGACGCTAACCCTAGTTGTCCTGACGCTAACCCTAGTTGTCCTGATGCTAACCCTAGTTGTCGTGATTCCAAACCTAGTTGTCGTGATGCTAACCCTAGTTGTCGTGATGCTAACCCTAGTTGTCGTGACGCTAACCCTAGTTGTCCTGACGCTAACCCTAGTTGTCCTGACGCTAACCCTAGTTGTCCTGATGCTAACCCTAGTTGTCCTGACGCTAAACCTAGTTGTCCTGACGCTAACCCTAGTTGTCCTGACGCTAACCCTAGTTGTCCTGATGCTAACCCTAGTTGTCCTGACGCTAATCCTAGTTGTCCTGACGCTAACCCTAGTTGTCGTGACGCTAACCCTAGTTGTCCTGACGCTAACCCTAGTTGTCCTGACGCTAACCCTAGTTGTCCTGACGCTAACCCTAGTTGTCGTGACGCTAACTCTAGTTGTCCTGACGCTAACCCTAGTTGTCGTGACGCTATCCCTAGTTGTCGTGACGCTAACCCTAGTTGTCCTGACGCTAACCCTAGTTGTTGTGACGCTAACCCTAGTTGTCCTGACGCTAACCCTAGTTGTCCTGACGCTAACCCTAGTTGTCATGATGCCAACCCTAGTTGTCCTGACGCTAAACCTAGTTGTCCTGACGCTAACCCTAGTTGTCCTGACGCTAACCCTAGTTGTCCTGACGGTAACGATAGTTGTCCTGACGCTAACCCTAGTTGTCCTGACGCTAACCCTAGTTGTCCTGACGCTAACCCTAGTTGTCGTGACGCTAACCCTAGTTGTCCTGACGCTAACCCTAGTTGTCGTGACGCTAACCCTAGTTGTCCTGACGCTAACCCTAGTTGTCCTGACGCTAACCCTAGTTGTCGTGACGCTAACTCTAGTTGTCCTGACGCTAACCCTAGTTGTCGTGACGCTATCCCTAGTTGTCCTGACGCTAACCCTAGTTGTCCTGACGCTAACCCGAGTTGTCCTGACGCTAACCCTACTTGTCCTGACGCTAACCCGAGTTGTCCTGACGCTAACCCGAGTTGTCCTGATGCTAACCCGAGTTGTCCTGACGCTAACCCTACTTGTCCTGACGCTAACCCTAGTTGTCCTGACGCTAACCCTAGTTGTCCTGATGCTAACCCTAGTTGTCGTGATTCCAAACCTAGTTGTCGTGATGCTAACCTTAGTTGTCGTGACGCTAACCCTAGTTGTCCTGACGCTAACCCTAGTTGTCCTGACGCTAACCCTAGTTGTCCTGATGCTAACCCTAGTTGTCCTGACGCTAAACCTAGTTGTCCTGACGCTAACCCTAGTTGTCCTGACGCTAACCCTAGTTGTCCTGATGCTAACCCTAGTTGTCCTGACGCTAACCCTAGTTGTCCTGACGCTAACCCTAGTTGTCCTGACGCTAACCCTAGTTGTCGTGACGCTAACCCTAGTTGTCCTGACGCTAACCCTAGTTGTCCTGACGCTAACCCTAGTTGTCCTGAAGCTAACCCTAGTTGTCCTGACGCTAACCCTAGTTGTCCTGACGCTAACCTTAGTTGTCCTGACGGTAACCCTAGTTGTCCTGACGCTAACCCTAGTTGTCCTGAAGCTAACCCTAGTTGTCCTGACGCTAACCCTAGTTGTCCTGACGCTAACCCTAGTTGTCCTGACGCTAACCTTAGTTGTCCTGACGCTAACCCTAGTTGTCCTGACGCTAACCCTAGTTGTCCTGACGCTAACCCTAGTTGTCCTGACGCTAACCCTAGTTGTCCTGACGCTAACCCTAGTTGTCCTGACGCTAACCCTAGTTGTCCTGACGCTAAACCTAGTTGTCCTGACGCTATCCCTAGTTGTCCTGACGCTAACCCTAGTTGTCCTGACGGTAACCCTAGTTGTCCTGACGCTAACCCTAGTTGTCCTGACGCTAACCCTAGTTGTCCTGATGCTAACCCTAGTTGTCCTGAAGCTAATCCTAGTTGTCGTGACGCTAACCCTAGTTGTCCTGACGCTAACCCTAGTTGTCGTGACGCTAACCCTAGTTGTCCTGACGCTAACCCTAGTTGTCCTGACGCTAACCCTAGTTGTCGTGACGCTAACCCTATTTGTCCTGACGCTAACCCTAGTTGTCCTGACGCTAACCCTAGTTGTCCTGACGCTAACCCTAGTTGTCGTGACGCTAACTCTAGTTGTCCTGACGCTAACCCTAGTTGTCGTGACGCTATCCCTAGTTGTCCTGACGCTAACCCTAGTTGTCCTGACGCTAACCCTAGTTGTCCTGACGCTAACCCTAGTTGTCGTGACGCTAACCCTAGTTGTCCTGACGCTAACCCTAGTTGTCCTGACGCTAACCCTAGTTGTCATGATGCTAACCCTAGTTGTCCTGACGCTAAACCTAGTTGTCCTGACGCTAACCCTAGTTGTCCTGACGCTAACCGTAGTTGTCCTGACGGTAACCCTAGTTGTCCTGACGGTAACCCTAGTTGTCCTGACGCTAACCCTAGTTGTCCTGACGCTAACCCTAGTTGTCCTGACGCTAACCCTAGTTGTCGTGACTCTAACCCTAGTAGTCCTGACGCTAACCCTAGTTGTCGTGACGCTAACCCTAGTTGTCCTGACGCTAACCCTAGTTGTCCTGACGCTAACCCTAGTTGTCCTGACGCTACCCCTAGTTGTCGTGACGCTAACTCTAGTTGTCCTGACGCTAACCCTAGTTGTCGTGACGCTATCCCTAGTTGTCCTGACGCTAACCCTAGTTGTCCTGACGCTAACCCGAGTTGTCCTGACACTAACCCTACTTGTCCTGACGCTAACCCGAGTTGTCCTGACGCTAACCCGAGTTGTCCTGATGCTAACCCGAGTTGTCCTGACGCTAACCCTACTTGTCCTGACGCTAACCCTAGTTGTCCTGACGCTAACCCTAGTTGTCCTGATGCTAACCCTAGTTGTCGTGATGCCAACCCTAGTTGTCGTGATGCCAACCCTAGTTGTCGTGATGCTAACCCTAGTTGTCGTGACGCTAACCCTAGTTGTCCTGACGCTAACCCTAGTTGTCCTGACGCTAACCCTAGTTGTCGTGACGCTAACTCTAGTTGTCCTGACGCTAACCCTAGTTGTCGTGACGCTATCCCTAGTTGTCCTGACGCTAACCCTAGTTGTCCTGACGCTAACCCGAGTTGTCCTGACGCTAACCCTACTTGTCCTGACGCTAACCCGAGTTGTCCTGACGCTAACCCGAGTTGTCCTGATGCTAACCCGAGTTGTTCTGACGCTAACCCTACTTGTCCTGACGCTAACCCTAGTTGTCCTGACGCTAACCCTAGTTGTCCTGATGCTAACCCTAGTTGTCGTGATTCCAAACCTAGTTGTCGTGATGCTAACCCTAGTTGTCGTGACGCTAACCCTAGTTGTCCTGACGCTAACCCTAGTTGTCCTGACGCTAACCCTAGTTGTCCTGATGCTAACCCTAGTTGTCCTGACGCTAAACCTAGTTGTCCTGACGCTAACCCTAGTTGTCCTGACGCTAACCCTAGTTGTCCTGACGCTAACCCTAGTTGTCCTGACGCTAACCCTAGTTGTCCTGACGCTAACCCTAGTTGTCGTGACGCTAACCCTAGTTGTCCTGACGCTAACCCTAGTTGTCCTGACGCTAACCCTAGTTGTCCTGAAGCTAACCCTAGTTGTCCTGACGCTAACCCTAGTTGTCCTGACGCTAACCCTAGTTGTCCTGACGCTAACCTTAGTTGTCCTGACGGTAACCCTAGTTGTCCTGACGCTAACCCTAGTTGTCCTGACGCTAACCCTAGTTGTCCTGAAGCTAACCCTAGTTGTCCTGACGCTAACCCTAGTTGTCCTGACGCTAACCCTAGTTGTCCTGACGCTAACCTTAGTTGTCCTGACGCTAACCCTAGTTGTCCTGACGCTAACCCTAGTTGTCCTGACGCTAACTCTAGTTGTCCTGACGCTAACCCTAGTTGTCCTGACGCTAACCCTAGTTGTCCTGACGCAAACCCTAGTTGTCCTGAAGCTAACCCTAGTTGTCTTGACGCTAACCCTAGTTGTCTTGACGCTAACCCTAGTTGTCCTGACGCTAACCCTAGTTGTCCTGACGCTAACCCTAGTTGTCCTGACGCTAACCTTAGTTGTCCTGACGGTAACCCTAGTTGTCCTGACGCTAACCCTAGTTGTCCTGACGCTAACCCTAGTTGTCCTGACGCTAACCCTAGTTGTCCTGACGCTAACCCTAGTTGTCCTGACGCTAAACCTAGTTGTCCTGACGCTATCCCTAGTTGTCCTGACGCTAACCCTAGTTGTCCTGACGCTAACCCTAGTTGTCCTGATGCTAACCCTAGTTGTCCTGAAGCTAATCCTAGTTGTCGTGACGCTAACCCTAGTTGTCCTGACGCTAACCCTAGTTGTCGTGACGCTAACCCTAGTTGTCCTGACGCTAACCCTAGTTGTCCTGACGCTAACCCTAGTTGTCGTGACGCTAACCCTAGTTGTCGTGACGCTAACCCTAGTTGTCCTGACGCTAACCCTAGTTGTCCTGACGCTAACCCTAGTTGTCGTGACGCTAACTCTAGTTGTCCTGACGCTAACCCTAGTTGTCGTGACGCTATCCCTAGTTGTCCTGACGCTAACCCTAGTTGTCCTGACGCTAACCCTAGTTGTCGTGACGCTAACCCTAGTTGTCGTGACGCTAACCCTAGTTGTCCTGACGCTAACCCTAGTTGTCCTGATGCTAACCCTAGTTGTCATGACGCTAACCCTAGTTGTCCTGACGCTAAACCTAGTTGTCCTGACGCTAACCCTAGTTGTCCTGACGCTAACCGTAGTTGTCCTGACGGTAACCCTAGTTGTCCTGACGCTAACCCTAGTTGTCCTGACGCTAACCCTAGTTGTCCTGACGCTAACCCTAGTTGTCGTGACTCTAACCCTAGTAGTCCTGACGCTAACCCTAGTTGTCGTGACGCTAACCCTAGTTGTCCTGACGCTAACCCTAGTTGTCCTGACGCTAACCCTAGTTGTCCTGACGCTACCCCTAGTTGTCGTGACGCTAACTCTAGTTGTCCTGACGCTAACCCTAGTTGTCGTGACGCTATCCCTAGTTGTCCTGACGCTAACCCTAGTTGTCCTGACGCTAACCCGAGTTGTCCTGACACTAACCCTACTTGTCCTGACGCTAACCCGAGTTGTCCTGACGCTAACCCGAGTTGTCCTGATGCTAACCCGAGTTGTCCTGACGCTAACCCTACTTGTCCTGACGCTAACCCTAGTTGTCCTGACGCTAACCCTAGTTGTCCTGACGCTAACCCTAGTTGTCCTGATGCTAACCCTAGTTGTCGTGACGCCAACCCTAGTTGTCGTGACGCTAACCCTAGTTGTCGTGACGCTAACCCTAGTTGTCCTGACGCTAACCCTAGTTGTCCTGACGCTAACCCTAGTTGTCCTGACGCTAACCCTAGTTGTCGTGACACTAACTCTAGTTGTCCTGACGCTAACCCTAGTTGTCGTGACGCTATCCCTAGTTGTCCTGACGCTAACCCTAGTTGTCCTGACGCTAACCCTAGTTGTCCTGACGCTAACCCTACTTGTCCTGACGCTAACCCTACTTGTCCTGACGCTAACCCGAGTTGTCCTGACGCTAACCCGAGTTGTCCTGATGCTAACCCGAGTTGTTCTGACGCTAACCCTACTTGTCCTGACGCTAACCCTAGTTGTCCTGACGCTAACCCTAGTTGTCCTGATGCTAACCCTAGTTGTCGTGATTCCAAACCTAGTTGTCGTGATGCTAACCCTAGTTGTCGTGACGCTAACCCTAGTTGTCCTGACGCTAACCCTAGTTGTCCTGACGCTAACCCTAGTTGTCCTGACGCTAACCCTAGTTGTCCTGACGCTAACCCTAGTTGTCCTGACGCTAAACCTAGTTGTCCTGACGCTATCCCTAGTTGTCCTGACGCTATCCCTAGTTGTCCTGACGCTAACCCTAGTTGTCCTGACGGTAACCCTAGTTGTCCTGACGCTAACCCTAGTTGTCCTGATGCTAACCCTAGTTGTCCTGAAGCTAATCCTAGTTGTCGTGACGCTAACCCTAGTTGTCCTGACGCTAACCCTAGTTGTCGTGACGCTAACCCGAGTTGTCCTGACGCTAACCCTACTTGTCCTGACGCTAACCCTACTTGTCCTGACGCTAACCCTAGTTGTCCTGACGCTAACCCTAGTTGTCCTGATGCTAACCCTAGTTGTCGTGATTCCAAACCTAGTTGTCGTGATGCTAACCCTAGTTGTCGTGACGCTAACCCTAGTTGTCCTGACGCTAACCCTAGTTGTCCTGACGCTAACCCTAGTTGTCCTGATGCTAACCCTAGTTGTCCTGACGCTAAACCTAGTTGTCCTGACGCTAACCCTAGTTGTCCTGACGCTAACCCTAGTTGTCCTGATGCTAACCCTAGTTGTCCTGACGCTAATCCTAGTTGTCCTGACGCTAACCCTAGTTGTCGTGACGCTAACCCTAGTTGTCCTGACGCTAACCCTAGTTGTCCTGACGCTAACCCTAGTTGTCCTGACGCTAACCCTAGTTGTCGTGACGCTAACTCTAGTTGTCCTGACGCTAACCCTAGTTGTCGTGACGCTATCCCTAGTTGTCGTGACGCTAACCCTAGTTGTCCTGACGCTAACCCTAGTTGTTGTGACGCTAACCCTAGTTGTCCTGACGCTAACCCTAGTTGTCCTGACGCTAACCCTAGTTGTCATGATGCCAACCCTAGTTGTCCTGACGCTAAACCTAGTTGTCCTGACGCTAACCCTAGTTGTCCTGACGCTAACCCTAGTTGTCCTGACGGTAACGATAGTTGTCCTGACGCTAACCCTAGTTGTCCTGACGCTAACCCTAGTTGTCGTGACGCTAACCCTAGTTGTCCTGACGCTAACCCTAGTTGTCGTGACGCTAACCCTAGTTGTCCTGACGCTAACCCTAGTTGTCCTGACGCTAACCCTAGTTGTCGTGACGCTAACTCTAGTTGTCCTGACGCTAACCCTAGTTGTCGTGACGCTATCCCTAGTTGTCCTGACGCTAACCCTAGTTGTCCTGACGCTAACCCGAGTTGTCCTGACGCTAACCCTACTTGTCCTGACGCTAACCCGAGTTGTCCTGACGCTAACCCTAGTTGTCCTGACGGTAACCCTAGTTGTCCTGACGCTAACCCTAGTTGTCCTGACGCTAACCCTAGTTGTCCTGACGCTAAACCTAGTTGTCCTGACGCTATCCCTAGTTGTCCTGACGCTATCCCTAGTTGTCCTGACGCTAACCCTAGTTGTCCTGACGGTAACCCTAGTTGTCCTGACGCTAACCCTAGTTGTCCTGATGCTAACCCTAGTTGTCCTGAAGCTAATCCTAGTTGTCGTGACGCTAACCCTAGTTGTCCTGACGCTAACCCTAGTTGTCGTGACGCTAACCCGAGTTGTCCTGACGCTAACCCTACTTGTCCTGACGCTAACCCTACTTGTCCTGACGCTAACCCTAGTTGTCCTGACGCTAACCCTAGTTGTCCTGATGCTAACCCTAGTTGTCGTGATTCCAAACCTAGTTGTCGTGATGCTAACCCTAGTTGTCGTGACGCTAACCCTAGTTGTCCTGACGCTAACCCTAGTTGTCCTGACGCTAACCCTAGTTGTCCTGATGCTAACCCTAGTTGTCCTGACGCTAAACCTAGTTGTCCTGACGCTAACCCTAGTTGTCCTGACGCTAACCCTAGTTGTCCTGATGCTAACCCTAGTTGTCCTGACGCTAATCCTAGTTGTCCTGACGCTAACCCTAGTTGTCGTGACGCTAACCCTAGTTGTCCTGACGCTAACCCTAGTTGTCCTGACGCTAACCCTAGTTGTCCTGACGCTAACCCTAGTTGTCGTGACGCTAACTCTAGTTGTCCTGACGCTAACCCTAGTTGTCGTGACGCTATCCCTAGTTGTCGTGACGCTAACCCTAGTTGTCCTGACGCTAACCCTAGTTGTTGTGACGCTAACCCTAGTTGTCCTGACGCTAACCCTAGTTGTCCTGACGCTAACCCTAGTTGTCATGATGCCAACCCTAGTTGTCCTGACGCTAAACCTAGTTGTCCTGACGCTAACCCTAGTTGTCCTGACGCTAACCCTAGTTGTCCTGACGGTAACGATAGTTGTCCTGACGCTAACCCTAGTTGTCCTGACGCTAACCCTAGTTGTCGTGACGCTAACCCTAGTTGTCCTGACGCTAACCCTAGTTGTCGTGACGCTAACCCTAGTTGTCCTGACGCTAACCCTAGTTGTCCTGACGCTAACCCTAGTTGTCGTGACGCTAACTCTAGTTGTCCTGACGCTAACCCTAGTTGTCGTGACGCTATCCCTAGTTGTCCTGACGCTAACCCTAGTTGTCCTGACGCTAACCCGAGTTGTCCTGACGCTAACCCTACTTGTCCTGACGCTAACCCGAGTTGTCCTGACGCTAACCCGAGTTGTCCTGATGCTAACCCGAGTTGTCCTGACGCTAACCCTACTTGTCCTGACGCTAACCCTAGTTGTCCTGACGCTAACCCTAGTTGTCCTGATGCTAACCCTAGTTGTCGTGATTCCAAACCTAGTTGTCGTGATGCTAACCTTAGTTGTCGTGACGCTAACCCTAGTTGTCCTGACGCTAACCCTAGTTGTCCTGACGCTAACCCTAGTTGTCCTGATGCTAACCCTAGTTGTCCTGACGCTAAACCTAGTTGTCCTGACGCTAACCCTAGTTGTCCTGACGCTAACTCTAGTTGTCCTGACGCTAACCCTAGTTGTCGTGACGCTATCCCTAGTTGTCCTGACGCTAACCCTAGTTGTCCTGACGCTAACCCGAGTTGTCCTGACGCTAACCCTACTTGTCCTGACGCTAACCCGAGTTGTCCTGACGCTAACCCGAGTTGTCCTGATGCTAACCCGAGTTGTCCTGACGCTAACCCTACTTGTCCTGACGCTAACCCTAGTTGTCCTGACGCTAACCCTAGTTGTCCTGATGCTAACCCTAGTTGTCGTGATTCCAACCCTAGTTGTCGTGATGCTAACCCTAGTTGTCGTGACGCTAACCCTAGTTGTCCTGACGCTAACCCTAGTTGTCCTGACGCTAACCCTAGTTGTCCTGATGCTAACCCTAGTTGTCCTGACACTAAACCTAGTTGTCCTGACGCTAACCCTAGTTGTCCTGACGCTAACCCTAGTTGTCCTGATGCTAACCCTAGTTGTCCTGACGGTAACCCTAGTTGTCCTGACGCTAACCCCAGTTGTCCTGACGCTAACCCTAGTTGTCGTGACGCTAACCCTAGTTGTCGTGACGCTAACCCTAGTTGTCCTGACGCTAACCCTAGTTGTCCTGACGCTAACCCTAGTTGTCCTGAAGCTAACCCTAGTTGTCCTGACGCTAACCCTAGTTGTCCTGACGCTAACCCTAGTTGTCCTGACGCTAACCTTAGTTGTCCTGACGGTAACCCTAGTTGTCCTGACGCTAACCCTAGTTGTCCTGACGCTAACCCTAGTTGTCCTGAAGCTAACCCTAGTTGTCCTGACGCTAACCCTAGTTGTCCTGACGCTAACCCTAGTTGTCCTGACGCTAACCTTAGTTGTCCTGACGCTAACCCTAGTTGTCCTGACGCTAACCCTAGTTGTCCTGATGCTAACCCTAGTTGTCGTGATGCCAACCCTAGTTGTCCTGATGCTAACCCTAGTTGTCGTGACGCTAACCCTAGTTGTCCTGACGCTAACCCTAGTTGTCCTGACGCTAACCCTAGTTGTCCTGACGCTAACCCTAGATGTCCTGATGCTAACCCTAGTTGTCCTGACGCTAACCCTAGTTGTCCTGACGCTAACCCTAGTTGTCCTGACGCTAACCCTAGTTGTCCTGACGCTAACCCTAGTTGTCCTGACGCTAACCCTACTTGTCCTGACGCTAACCCTAGTTGTCGTGACGCTAACCCTAGTTGTCCTGACGCTAACCCTACTTGTCCTGACGCTAACCCTAGTTGTCCTGACGCTAAACTTAGTTGTCCTGACGCTAACCCTAGTTGTCCTGACGCTAACCCTAGTTGTCCTGACGCTAACCCTAGTTGTCCTGACGGTAACCCTAGTTGTCCTGACGCTAACCCTAGTTGTCCTGACGCTAACCCTAGTTGTCGTGACGCTAACCCTAGTTGTCGTGACGCTAACCCTAGTTGTCGTGACGCTAACCCTAGTTGTCGTGACGCTAACCCTAGTTGTCGTGACGCTAACCCTAGTTGTCGTGACGCTAACCCTAGTTGTCGTGACGCTAACCCTAGTTGTCCTGACGCTAACCCTAGTTGTCCTGACGCTAACCTTAGTTGTCCTGACGGTAACCCTAGTTGTCCTGACGCTAACCCTAGTTGTCCTGACGCTAACCCTAGTTGTCCTGAAGCTAACCCTAGTTGTCCTGACGCTAACCCTAGTTGTCCTGACGCTAACCCTAGTTGTCCTGACGCTAACCTTAGTTGTCCTGACGCTAACCTTAGTTGTCCTGACGCTAACCCTAGCTGTCCTGACGCTAACCCTAGTTGTCCTGACGCTAACCCTAGTTGTCCTGACGCTAACCCTAGTTGTCCTGACGCAAACCCTAGTTGTCCTGACGCTAACCCTAGTTGTCCTGACGCTAAACCTAGTTGTACTGACACTATCCCTAGTTGTCCTGACGCTAACCCTAGTTGTCCTGACGGTAACCCTAGTTGTCCTGACGCTAACCCTAGTTGTCCTGATGCTAACCCTAGTTGTTCTGAAGCTAATCCTAGTTGTCGTGACGCTAACCCTAGTTGTCCTGACGCTAACCCTAGTTGTCGAGACGCTAACCCTAGTTGTCCTGACGCTAACCCTAGTTGTCCTGACGCTAACCCTAGTTGTCGTGACGCTAACCCTAGTTGTCCTGACGCTAACCCTAGTTGTCCTGACGCTAACCCTAGTTGTCCTGACGCTAACCCTAGTTGTCGTGACGCTAACTCTAGTTGTCCTGACGCTAACCCTAGTTGTCGTGACGCTATCCCTAGTTGTCCTGACGCTAACCCTAGTTGTCCTGACGCTAACCCTAGTTGTTGTGACGCTAACCCTAGTTGTCCTGACGCTAACCCGAGTTGTCCTGACGCTAACCCGAGTTGTCCTGACGCTAACCCGAGTTGTCCTGACGCTAACCCTACTTGTCCTGACGCTAACCCTACTTGTCCTGACGCTAACCCTAGTTGTCCTGACGCTAACCCTAGTTGTCCTGATGCTAACCCTAGTTGTCGTGATTCCAAACCTAGTTGTCGTGATGCTAACCCTAGTTGTCGTGATGCTAACCCTAGTTGTCGTGACGCTAACCCTAGTTGTCCTGACGCTAACCCTAGTTGTCCTGACGCTAACCCTAGTTGTCCTGATGCTAACCCTAGTTGTCCTGACGCTAAACCTAGTTGTCCTGACGCTAACCCTAGTTGTCCTGACGCTAACCCTAGTTGTCCTGATGCTAACCCTAGTTGTCCTGACGCTAATCCTAGTTGTCCTGACGCTAACCCTAGTTGTCGTGACGCTAACCCTAGTTGTCCTGACGCTAACCCTAGTTGTCCTGACGCTAACCCTAGTTGTCCTGACGCTAACCCTAGTTGTCGTGACGCTAACTCTAGTTGTCCTGACGCTAACCCTAGTTGTCGTGACGCTATCCCTAGTTGTCGTGACGCTAACCCTAGTTGTCCTGACGCTAACCCTAGTTGTTGTGACGCTAACCCTAGTTGTCCTGACGCTAACCCTAGTTGTCCTGACGCTAACCCTAGTTGTCATGATGCCAACCCTAGTTGTCCTGACGCTAAACCTAGTTGTCCTGACGCTAACCCTAGTTGTCCTGACGCTAACCCTAGTTGTCCTGACGGTAACGATAGTTGTCCTGACGCTAACCCTAGTTGTCCTGACGCTAACCCTAGTTGTCCTGACGCTAACCCTAGTTGTCGTGACGCTAACCCTAGTTGTCCTGACGCTAACCCTAGTTGTCGTGACGCTAACCCTAGTTGTCCTGACGCTAACCCTAGTTGTCCTGACGCTAACCCTAGTTGTCGTGACGCTAACTCTAGTTGTCCTGACGCTAACCCTAGTTGTCGTGACGCTATCCCTAGTTGTCCTGACGCTAACCCTAGTTGTCCTGACGCTAACCCGAGTTGTCCTGACGCTAACCCTACTTGTCCTGACGCTAACCCGAGTTGTCCTGACGCTAACCCGAGTTGTCCTGATGCTAACCCGAGTTGTCCTGACGCTAACCCTACTTGTCCTGACGCTAACCCTAGTTGTCCTGACGCTAACCCTAGTTGTCCTGATGCTAACCCTAGTTGTCGTGATTCCAAACCTAGTTGTCGTGATGCTAACCTTAGTTGTCGTGACGCTAACCCTAGTTGTCCTGACGCTAACCCTAGTTGTCCTGACGCTAACCCTAGTTGTCCTGATGCTAACCCTAGTTGTCCTGACGCTAAACCTAGTTGTCCTGACGCTAACCCTAGTTGTCCTGACGCTAACCCTAGTTGTCCTGATGCTAACCCTAGTTGTCCTGACGCTAACCCTAGTTGTCCTGACGCTAACCCTAGTTGTCCTGACGCTAACCCTAGTTGTCGTGACGCTAACCCTAGTTGTCCTGACGCTAACCCTAGTTGTCCTGACGCTAACCCTAGTTGTCCTGAAGCTAACCCTAGTTGTCCTGACGCTAACCCTAGTTGTCCTGACGCTAACCTTAGTTGTCCTGACGGTAACCCTAGTTGTCCTGACGCTAACCCTAGTTGTCCTGAAGCTAACCCTAGTTGTCCTGACGCTAACCCTAGTTGTCCTGACGCTAACCCTAGTTGTCCTGACGCTAACCTTAGTTGTCCTGACGCTAACCCTAGTTGTCCTGACGCTAACCCTAGTTGTCCTGACGCTAACCCTAGTTGTCCTGACGCTAACCCTAGTTGTCCTGACGCTAACCCTAGTTGTCCTGACGCTAAACCTAGTTGTCCTGACGCTATCCCTAGTTGTCCTGACGCTAACCCTAGTTGTCCTGACGGTAACCCTAGTTGTCCTGACGCTAACCCTAGTTGTCCTGACGCTAACCCTAGTTGTCCTGATGCTAACCCTAGTTGTCCTGAAGCTAATCCTAGTTGTCGTGACGCTAACCCTAGTTGTCCTGACGCTAACCCTAGTTGTCGTGACGCTAACCCTAGTTGTCCTGACGCTAACCCTAGTTGTCCTGACGCTAACCCTAGTTGTCGTGACGCTAACCCTAGTTGTCCTGACGCTAACCCTAGTTGTCCTGACGCTAACCCTAGTTGTCCTGACGCTAACCCTAGTTGTCGTGACGCTAACTCTAGTTGTCCTGACGCTAACCCTAGTTGTCGTGACGCTATCCCTAGTTGTCCTGACGCTAACCCTAGTTGTCCTGACGCTAACCCTAGTTGTCCTGACGCTAACCCTAGTTGTCGTGACGCTAACCCTAGTTGTCCTGACGCTAACCCTAGTTGTCCTGACGCTAACCCTAGTTGTCATGATGCTAACCCTAGTTGTCCTGACGCTAAACCTAGTTGTCCTGACGCTAACCCTAGTTGTCCTGACGCTAACCGTAGTTGTCCTGACGGTAACCCTAGTTGTCCTGACGGTAACCCTAGTTGTCCTGACGCTAACCCTAGTTGTCCTGACGCTAACCCTAGTTGTCCTGACGCTAACCCTAGTTGTCGTGACTCTAACCCTAGTAGTCCTGACGCTAACCCTAGTTGTCGTGACGCTAACCCTAGTTGTCCTGACGCTAACCCTAGTTGTCCTGACGCTAACCCTAGTTGTCCTGACGCTACCCCTAGTTGTCGTGACGCTAACTCTAGTTGTCCTGACGCTAACCCTAGTTGTCGTGACGCTATCCCTAGTTGTCCTGACGCTAACCCTAGTTGTCCTGACGCTAACCCGAGTTGTCCTGACACTAACCCTACTTGTCCTGACGCTAACCCGAGTTGTCCTGACGCTAACCCGAGTTGTCCTGATGCTAACCCGAGTTGTCCTGACGCTAACCCTACTTGTCCTGACGCTAACCCTAGTTGTCCTGACGCTAACCCTAGTTGTCCTGATGCTAACCCTAGTTGTCGTGATGCCAACCCTAGTTGTCGTGATGCCAACCCTAGTTGTCGTGATGCTAACCCTAGTTGTCGTGACGCTAACCCTAGTTGTCCTGACGCTAACCCTAGTTGTCCTGACGCTAACCCTAGTTGTCGTGACGCTAACTCTAGTTGTCCTGACGCTAACCCTAGTTGTCGTGACGCTATCCCTAGTTGTCCTGACGCTAACCCTAGTTGTCCTGACGCTAACCCGAGTTGTCCTGACGCTAACCCTACTTGTCCTGACGCTAACCCGAGTTGTCCTGACGCTAACCCGAGTTGTCCTGATGCTAACCCGAGTTGTTCTGACGCTAACCCTACTTGTCCTGACGCTAACCCTAGTTGTCCTGACGCTAACCCTAGTTGTCCTGATGCTAACCCTAGTTGTCGTGATTCCAAACCTAGTTGTCGTGATGCTAACCCTAGTTGTCGTGACGCTAACCCTAGTTGTCCTGACGCTAACCCTAGTTGTCCTGACGCTAACCCTAGTTGTCCTGATGCTAACCCTAGTTGTCCTGACGCTAAACCTAGTTGTCCTGACGCTAACCCTAGTTGTCGTGACGCTAACCCTAGTTGTCCTGACGCTAACCCTAGTTGTCCTGACGCTAACCCTAGTTGTCCTGACGCTAACCCTAGTTGTCGTGACGCTAACCCTAGTTGTCCTGACGCTAACCCTAGTTGTCCTGACGCTAACCCTAGTTGTCCTGAAGCTAACCCTAGTTGTCCTGACGCTAACCCTAGTTGTCCTGACGCTAACCCTAGTTGTCCTGACGCTAACCTTAGTTGTCCTGACGGTAACCCTAGTTGTCCTGACGCTAACCCTAGTTGTCCTGACGCTAACCCTAGTTGTCCTGAAGCTAACCCTAGTTGTCCTGACGCTAACCCTAGTTGTCCTGACGCTAACCCTAGTTGTCCTGACGCTAACCTTAGTTGTCCTGACGCTAACCCTAGTTGTCCTGACGCTAACCCTAGTTGTCCTGACGCTAACTCTAGTTGTCCTGACGCTAACCCTAGTTGTCCTGACGCTAACCCTAGTTGTCCTGACGCAAACCCTAGTTGTCCTGAAGCTAACCCTAGTTGTCTTGACGCTAACCCTAGTTGTCTTGACGCTAACCCTAGTTGTCCTGACGCTAACCCTAGTTGTCCTGACGCTAACCCTAGTTGTCCTGACGCTAACCTTAGTTGTCCTGACGGTAACCCTAGTTGTCCTGACGCTAACCCTAGTTGTCCTGACGCTAACCCTAGTTGTCCTGACGCTAACCCTAGTTGTCCTGACGCTAACCCTAGTTGTCCTGACGCTAAACCTAGTTGTCCTGACGCTATCCCTAGTTGTCCTGACGCTAACCCTAGTTGTCCTGACGCTAACCCTAGTTGTCCTGATGCTAACCCTAGTTGTCCTGAAGCTAATCCTAGTTGTCGTGACGCTAACCCTAGTTGTCCTGACGCTAACCCTAGTTGTCGTGACGCTAACCCTAGTTGTCCTGACGCTAACCCTAGTTGTCCTGACGCTAACCCTAGTTGTCGTGACGCTAACCCTAGTTGTCGTGACGCTAACCCTAGTTGTCCTGACGCTAACCCTAGTTGTCCTGACGCTAACCCTAGTTGTCGTGACGCTAACTCTAGTTGTCCTGACGCTAACCCTAGTTGTCGTGACGCTATCCCTAGTTGTCCTGACGCTAACCCTAGTTGTCCTGACGCTAACCCTAGTTGTCGTGACGCTAACCCTAGTTGTCGTGACGCTAACCCTAGTTGTCCTGACGCTAACCCTAGTTGTCCTGATGCTAACCCTAGTTGTCATGACGCTAACCCTAGTTGTCCTGACGCTAAACCTAGTTGTCCTGACGCTAACCCTAGTTGTCCTGACGCTAACCGTAGTTGTCCTGACGGTAACCCTAGTTGTCCTGACGCTAACCCTAGTTGTCCTGACGCTAACCCTAGTTGTCCTGACGCTAACCCTAGTTGTCGTGACTCTAACCCTAGTAGTCCTGACGCTAACCCTAGTTGTCGTGACGCTAACCCTAGTTGTCCTGACGCTAACCCTAGTTGTCCTGACGCTAACCCTAGTTGTCCTGACGCTACCCCTAGTTGTCGTGACGCTAACTCTAGTTGTCCTGACGCTAACCCTAGTTGTCGTGACGCTATCCCTAGTTGTCCTGACGCTAACCCTAGTTGTCCTGACGCTAACCCGAGTTGTCCTGACACTAACCCTACTTGTCCTGACGCTAACCCGAGTTGTCCTGACGCTAACCCGAGTTGTCCTGATGCTAACCCGAGTTGTCCTGACGCTAACCCTACTTGTCCTGACGCTAACCCTAGTTGTCCTGACGCTAACCCTAGTTGTCCTGACGCTAACCCTAGTTGTCCTGATGCTAACCCTAGTTGTCGTGACGCCAACCCTAGTTGTCGTGACGCTAACCCTAGTTGTCGTGACGCTAACCCTAGTTGTCCTGACGCTAACCCTAGTTGTCCTGACGCTAACCCTAGTTGTCCTGACGCTAACCCTAGTTGTCGTGACACTAACTCTAGTTGTCCTGACGCTAACCCTAGTTGTCGTGACGCTATCCCTAGTTGTCCTGACGCTAACCCTAGTTGTCCTGACGCTAACCCTAGTTGTCCTGACGCTAACCCTACTTGTCCTGACGCTAACCCTACTTGTCCTGACGCTAACCCGAGTTGTCCTGACGCTAACCCGAGTTGTCCTGATGCTAACCCGAGTTGTTCTGACGCTAACCCTACTTGTCCTGACGCTAACCCTAGTTGTCCTGACGCTAACCCTAGTTGTCCTGATGCTAACCCTAGTTGTCGTGATTCCAAACCTAGTTGTCGTGATGCTAACCCTAGTTGTCGTGACGCTAACCCTAGTTGTCCTGACGCTAACCCTAGTTGTCCTGACGCTAACCCTAGTTGTCCTGACGCTAACCCTAGTTGTCCTGACGCTAACCCTAGTTGTCCTGACGCTAAACCTAGTTGTCCTGACGCTATCCCTAGTTGTCCTGACGCTATCCCTAGTTGTCCTGACGCTAACCCTAGTTGTCCTGACGGTAACCCTAGTTGTCCTGACGCTAACCCTAGTTGTCCTGATGCTAACCCTAGTTGTCCTGAAGCTAATCCTAGTTGTCGTGACGCTAACCCTAGTTGTCCTGACGCTAACCCTAGTTGTCGTGACGCTAACCCTAGTTGTCCTGACGCTAACCCTAGTTGTCCTGACGCTAACCCTAGTTGTCGTGACGCTAACCCTAGTTGTCCTGACGCTAACCCTAGTTGTCCTGACGCTAACCCTAGTTGTCCTGACGCTAACCCTAGTTGTCGTGACGCTAACTCTAGTTGTCCTGACGCTAACCCTAGTTGTCGTGACGCTATCCCTAGTTGTCCTGACGCTAACCCTAGTTGTCGTGACGCTAACCCTAGTTGTCGTGACGCTAACCCTAGTTGTCCTGACGCTAACCCTAGTTGTCCTGACGCTAACCCTAGTTGTCATGATGCTAACCCTAGTTGTCGTGACGCTAACCCTAGTTGTCCTGACGCTAACCCTAGTTGTCCTGACGCTAACCCTAGTTGTCCTGACGCTAACCCTAGTTGTCGTGACGCTAACCCTAGTTGTCCTGACGCTAACCCTAGTTGTCCTGACGCTAACCCTAGTTGTCCTGACGCTAACCCTAGTTGTCCTGACGATAACCCTAGTTGTCCTGATGCTAACCCTAGTTGTCGTGACGCCAACCCTAGTTGTCCTGATGCTAACCCTAGTTGTCGTGACGCTAACCCTAGTTGTCCTGACGCTAACCCTAGTTGTCCTGACGCTAAAACTAGTTGTCCTGACGCTAACCCTAGTTGTCCTGACGCTAACCCTAGTTGTCCTGACGGTAACCCTAGTTGTCCTGACGCTAACCCTAGTTGTCCTGACGCTAACCCTAGTTGTCCTGACGCTAACCCTTGTTGTCCTGACGCTAACCCTAGTAGTCCTGACGCTAACGCTAGTTGTCGTGACGCTAACCCTAGTTGTCGTGACGCTAACCCTAGTTGTCGTGACGCTAACCCTAGTTGTCCTGACGCTAACCCTAGTTGTCCTGACGCTACCCCTAGTTGTCGTGACGCTAACTCTAGTTGTCCTGACGCTAACCCTAGTTGTCGTGACGCTAACCCTAGTTGTCCTGACGCTAACCCTAGTTGTCCTGACGCTAACCCTAGTTGTCGTGACGCTAACCCTAGTTGTCGTGACGCTAACCCTAGTTGTCCTGACGCTAACCCTAGTTGTCCTGACGCTAACCCTAGTTGTCCTGATGCTAACCCTAGTTGTCGTGATGCCAACCCTAGTTGTCCTGATGCTAACCCTAGTTGTCGTGACGCTAACGCTAGTTGTCCTGACGCTAACCCTAGTTGT
Organism: Phyllobates terribilis; assembly: GCF_046119375.1. Taxonomy (NCBI): domain Eukaryota; kingdom Metazoa; phylum Chordata; class Amphibia; order Anura; family Dendrobatidae; genus Phyllobates; species Phyllobates terribilis. The sequence continues at coordinate 512,270 of NW_027363301.1, read as the reverse complement.
CCTGACGCTAACCCTAGTTGTCCTGACGCTAACCCTAGATGTCCTGATGCTAACCCTAGTTGTCCTGACGCTAACCCTAGTTGTCCTGACGCTAACCCTAGTTGTCCTGACGCTAACCCTACTTGTCCTGACGCTAACCCTAGTTGTCGTGACGCTAACCCTAGTTGTCCTGACGCTAAACCTACTTGTCCTGACGCTAACCCTAGTTGTCCTGACGCTAACCCTAGTTGTCCTGACGCTAACCCTAGTTGTCCTGACGCTAACCCTAGTTGTCCTGACGCTAACCCTAGTTGTCGTGACGCTAACCCTAGTTGTCCTGACGCTAACCCTAGTTGTCGTGACGCTAACCCTAGTTGTCCTGACGCTAACCCTAGTTGTCCTGACGCTAACCCTAGTTGTCCTGATGCTAACCCTAGTTGTCCTGATGCAAACCCTAGTTGTCCTGATGCTAACCCTAGTTGTCGTGACGCTAACCCTAGTTGTCCTGACGCTAACCCTAGTTGTCCTGACGCTAACCCTAGTTGTCCTGACGCTAACCCTAGTTGTCCTGACGCTAACCCGAGTTGTCCTGACACTAACCCTACTTGTCCTGACGCTAACCCGAGTTGTCCTGACGCTAACCCTAGTTGTCGTGACGGTAACCCTAGTTGTCCTGACGCTAACCCTAGTTGTCGTGACGCTAACTCTAGTTGTCCTGACGCTAACCCTAGTTGTCGTGACGCTATCCCTAGTTGTCCTGACGCTAACCCTAGTTGTCCTGACGCTAACCCTAGTTGTCCTGACGCTAAACCTACTTGTCCTGACGCTAACCCTAGTTGTCCTGACGCTAACCCTAGTTGTCCTGACGCTAACCCTAGTTGTCCTGACGCTAACCCTAGTTGTCGTGACGGTAACCCTAGTTGTCCTGACGCTAACCCTAGTTGTCGTGACGCTATCCCTAGTTGTCCTGACGCTAACCCTAGTTGTCCTGACGCTAACCCGAGTTGTCCTGACACTAACCCTACTTGTCCTGACGCTAACCCGAGTTGTCCTGACGCTAACCCTAGTTGTCGTGACGGTAACCCTAGTTGTCCTGACGCTAACCCTAGTTGTCGTGACGCTAACTCTAGTTGTCCTGACGCTAACCCTAGTTGTCGTGACGCTATCCCTAGTTGTCCTGACGCTAACCCTAGTTGTCCTGACGCTAACCCTAGTTGTCCTGACGCTAAACCTACTTGTCCTGACGCTAACCCTAGTTGTCCTGACGCTAACCCTAGTTGTCCTGACGCTAACCCTAGTTGTCCTGACGCTAACCCTAGTTGTCGTGACGGTAACCCTAGTTGTCCTGACGCTAACCCTAGTTGTCGTGACGCTAACCCTAGTTGTCCTGACGCTAACCCTAGTTGTCCTGACGCTAACCCTAGTTGTCCTGACGCTAACCCTAGTTGTCGTGATGCTAACCCTAGTTGTCGTGATGCAAACCCTAGTTGTCCTGATGCTAACCCTAGTTGTCGTGACGCTAACCCTAGTTGTCCTGACGCTAACCCTAGTTGTCCTGACGCTAACCCTAGTTGTCCTGACGCTAACCCTAGTTGTCCTGATGCTAACCCTAGTTGTCCTGACGCTAACCCTAGTTGTCCTGACGCTAACCCTACTTGTCCTGACGCTAACCCTAGTTGTCCTGACGCTAACCCTAGTTGTCCTGACGCTAACCCTAGTTGTCCTGACGCTAACCCTAGTTGTCCTGACGCTAACCCTACTTGTCCTGACGCTAACCCTAGTTGTCCTGACGCTAACCCTAGTTGTCCTGACGCTAACCCTCCTTGTCCTGATGCTAACCCTACTTGTCCTGACGCTAACCCTACTTGTCCTGACGCTAACCCTAGTTGTCCTGACGCTAACCCTAGTTGTCCTGACGCTAACCCTACTTGTCCTGACGCTAACCCTAGTCGTCCTGAAGCTAACCCTAGTTGTCCTGACGCTAACCCTAGTTGTCCTGACGCTAACCCTAGTTGTCGTGACGCTAACCCTAGTTGTCCTGACGCTAACCCTAGTTGTCGTGACGCTAACCCTAGTTGTCCTGACGCTAACCCTAGTTGTCCTGACGCTAACCCTAGTTGTCCTGACGCTAACCCTAGTTGTCGTGACGCTAACCCTAGTTGTCCTGACGCTAACCCTAGTTGTCCTGACGCTAACCCTAGTTGTCCTGACGCTAACCCTAGTTGTCCTGACGATAACCCTAGTTGTCCTGATGCTAACCCTAGTTGTCGTGACGCCAACCCTAGTTGTCCTGATGCTAACCCTAGTTGTCGTGACGCTAACCCTAGTTGTCCTGACGCTAACCCTAGTTGTCCTGACGCTAAAACTAGTTGTCCTGACGCTAACCCTAGTTGTCCTGACGCTAACCCTAGTTGTCCTGACGGTAACCCTAGTTGTCCTGACGCTAACCCTAGTTGTCCTGACGCTAACCCTTGTTTCCTGACGCTAACCCTTGTTTCCTGACGCTAACCCTAGTTGTCGTGACGCTAACCCTAGTTGTCGTGACGCTAACCCTAGTTGTCCTGATGCTAACCCTAGTTGTCGTGACGCTAACCCTAGTTGTCGTGACGCTAACCCTAGTTGTCGTGACGCTAACCCTAGTTGTCGTGACGCTAACCCTAGTTGTCGTGACGCTAACCCTAGTTGTCGTGACGCTAACCCTAGTTGTCGTGACGCTAACCCTAGTTGTCGTGACGCTAACCCTAGTTGTCCTGACGCTAACCCTAGTTGTCCTGACGCTAACCCTAGTTGTCGTGACGCTAACCCTAGTTGTCGTGACGCTAACCCTAGTTGTCCTGACGCTAACCCTAGTTGTCCTGATGCTAACCCTAGTTGTCGTGACGCTAACCCTAGTTGTCCTGACGCTAACCCTAGTTGTCCTGACGCTAACCCTAGTTGTCCTGACGCTAACCCTAGTTGTCCTGATGCTAACCCTAGTTGTCCTGACGCTAACCCTAGTTGTCCTGACGATAACCCTAGTTGTCCTGATGCTAACCCTAGTTGTCGTGACGCCAACCCTAGTTGTCCTGATGCTAACCCTAGTTGTCGTGACGCTAACCCTAGTTGTCCTGACGCTAACCCTAGTTGTCCTGACGCTAAAACTAGTTGTCCTGACGCTAACCCTAGTTGTCCTGACGCTAACCCTAGTTGTCCTGACGGTAACCCTAGTTGTCCTGACGCTAACCCTAGTTGTCCTGACGCTAACCCTTGTTTCCTGACGCTAACCCTAGTTGTCGTGACGCTAACCCTAGTTGTCCTGATGCTAACCCTAGTTGTCGTGACGCTAACTCTAGTTGTCCTGACGCTAACCCTAGTTGTCGTGACGCTATCCCTAGTTGTCCTGACGCTAACCCTAGTTGTCCTGACGCTAACCCTAGTTGTCCTGACGCTAAACCTACTTGTCCTGACGCTAACCCTAGTTGTCCTGACGCTAACCCTAGTTGTCCTGACGCTAACCCTAGTTGTCCTGACGCTAACCCTAGTTGTCCTGACGCTAACCCTAGTTGTCCTGACGCTAACCCTAGTTGTCGTGATGCTAACCCTAGTTGTCGTGATGCAAACCCTAGTTGTCCTGACGCTAACCCTAGTTGTCCTGACGCTAACCCTACTTGTCCTGACGCTAACCCTAGTTGTCCTGACGCTAACCCTAGTTGTCCTGACGCTAACCCTAGTTGTCCTGACGCTAACCCTAGTTGTCCTGACGCTAACCCTACTTGTCCTGACGCTAACCCTAGTTGTCCTGACGCTAACCCTAGTTGTCCTGACGCTAACCCTAGTTGTCCTGACGCTAACCCTCCTTGTCCTGATGCTAACCCTACTTGTCCTGACGCTAACCCTACTTGTCCTGACGCTAACCCTAGTTGTCCTGACGCTAACCCTAGTTGTCCTGACGCTAACCCTACTTGTCCTGACGCTAACCCTAGTCGTCCTGACGCTAACCCTAGTTGTCCTGACTCTAACCCTAGTTGTCGTGACGCTAACCCTAGTTGTCGTGACGCTAACCCTAGTTGTCCTGACGCTAACCCTAGTTGTCGTGACGCTAACCCTAGTTGTCCTGACGCTAACCCTAGTTGTCCTGACGCTAACCCTAGTTGTCCTGACGCTAACCCTAGTTGTCGTGACGCTAACCCTAGTTGTCCTGACGCTAACCCTAGTTGTCCTGACGCTAACCCTAGTTGTCCTGACGCTAACCCTAGTTGTCCTGACGATAACCCTAGTTGTCCTGATGCTAACCCTAGTTGTCGTGACGCCAACCCTAGTTGTCCTGATGCTAACCCTAGTTGTCGTGACGCTAACCCTAGTTGTCCTGACGCTAACCCTAGTTGTCCTGACGCTAAAACTAGTTGTCCTGACGCTAACCCTAGTTGTCCTGACGCTAACCCTAGTTGTCCTGACGGTAACCCTAGTTGTCCTGACGCTAACCCTAGTTGTCCTGACGCTAACCCTTGTTTCCTGACGCTAACCCTTGTTTCCTGACGCTAACCCTAGTTGTCGTGACGCTAACCCTAGTTGTCCTGATGCTAACCCTAGTTGTCGTGACGCTAACCCTAGTTGTCCTGATGCTAACCCTAGTTGTCCTGACGCTAACCCTAGTTGTCCTGACGCTAACCCTAGTTGTCCTGACGCTAACCCTACTTGTCCTGATGCTAACCCTAGTTGTCCTGACGCTAACCCTACTTGTCCTGACGCTAACCCTACTTGTCCTGACGCTAACCCTACTTGTCCTGACGCTAACCCTAGTCGTCCTGACGCTAACCCTAGTCGTCCTGACGCTAACCCTAGTTGTCCTGACGCTAACCCTAGTTGTCCTGACTCTAACCCTAGTTGTCGTGACGCTAACCCTAGTTGTCGTGACGCTAACCCTAGTTGTCGTGACGCTAACCCTAGTTGTCCTGACGCTAACCCTAGTTGTCGTGACGCTAACCCTAGTTGTCCTGACGCTAACCCTAGTTGTCCTGACGCTAACCCTAGTTGTCGTGACGCTAACCCTAGTTGTCGTGACGCTAACCCTAGTTGTCCTGACGCTAACCCTAGTTGTCCTGATGCTAACCCTAGTTGTCGTGACGCTAACCCTAGTTGTCCTGACGCTAGCCCTAGTTGTCCTGATGCTAACCCTAGTTGTCCTGACGCTAACCCTAGTTGTCCTGACGCTAACCCTAGTTGTCCTGACGCTAACCCTAGTTGTCCTGACGATAACCCTAGTTGTCCTGATGCTAACCCTAGTTGTCGTGACGCCAACCCTAGTTGTCCTGATGCTAACCCTAGTTGTCGTGACGCTAACCCTAGTTGTCCTGACGCTAACCCTAGTTGTCCTGACGCTAAAACTAGTTGTCCTGACGCTAACCCTAGTTGTCCTGACGCTAACCCTAGTTGTCCTGACGGTAACCCTAGTTGTCCTGACGCTAACCCTAGTTGTCCTGACGCTAACCCTTGTTTCCTGACGCTAACACTAGTTGTCGTGACGCTAACCCTAGTTGTCCTGATGCTAACCCTAGTTGTCGTGACGCTAACCCTAGTTGTCGTGACGCTAACCCTAGTTGTCCTGACGCTAACCCTAGTTGTCCGGACGCTAACTCTAGTTGTCCTGACGCTAACCCTAGTTGTCGTGACGCTCACCCTAGTTGTCGTGACGCTCACCCTAGTTGTCCTGACGCTAACCCTAGTTGTCCTGACGCTAACCCTAGATGTCCTGACGCTAACCCTAGTTGTCGTGACGCTAACCCTAGTTGTCCTGATGCTAACCCTAGTTGTCCTGACGCTAACCCTACTTGTCCTGACGCTAACCCTAGTTGTCCTGACGCTAACCCTAGTTGTCCTGACGCTAACCCTAGTTGTCCTGACGCTAACCCTAGTTGTCCTGACGCTAACCCTAGTTGTCCTGACGCTAACCCTAGTTGTCCTGACGCTAACCCTAGTTGTCCTGACGCTAACCCTAGTTGTCCTGACGCTAACCCTAGTTGTCCTGACGCTAACCCTAGTTGTCCTGACGCTAACCCTAGTTGTCCTGACGCTAACCCTACTTGTCCTGATGCTAACCCTAGTTGTCCTGACGCTAACCCTACTTGTCCTGACGCTAACCCTACTTGTCCTGACGCTAACCCTAGTTGTCCTGACGCTAACCCTACTTGTCCTGACGCTAACCCTAGTCGTCCTGACGCTAACCCTAGTTGTCCTGACGCTAACCCTAGTTGTCCTGACTCTAACCCTAGTTGTCGTGACGCTAACCCTAGTTGTCGTGACGCTAACCCTAGTTGTCGTGACGCTAACCCTAGTTGTCCTGACGCTAACCCTAGTTGTCGTGACGCTAACCCTAGTTGTCCTGACGCTAACCCTAGTTGTCCTGACGCTAACCCTAGTTGTCCTGACGCTAACCCTAGTTGTCGTGACGCTAACCCTAGTTGTCCTGACGCTAACCCTAGTTGTCCTGACGCTAACCCTAGTTGTCCTGACGCTAACCCTAGTTGTCCTGACGATAACCCTAGTTGTCCTGATGCTAACCCTAGTTGTCGTGACGCCAACCCTAGTTGTCCTGATGCTAACCCTAGTTGTCGTGACGCTAACCCTAGTTGTCCTGACGCTAACCCTAGTTGTCCTGACGCTAAAACTAGTTGTCCTGACGCTAACCCTAGTTGTCCTGACGCTAACCCTAGTTGTCCTGACGGTAACCCTAGTTGTCCTGACGCTAACCCTAGTTGTCCTGACGCTAACCCTTGTTTCCTGACGCTAACCCTAGTTGTCGTGACGCTAACCCTAGTTGTCCTGATGCTAACCCTAGTTGTCGTGACGCTAACCCTAGTTGTCCTGACGCTAACCCTAGTTGTCCTGACGCTAACCCTAGTTGTCCTGACGCTAACCCTAGTTGTCCTGACGCTAACCCTACTTGTCCTGATGCTAACCCTAGTTGTCCTGACGCTAACCCTACTTGTCCTGACGCTAACCCTAGTTGTCCTGACGCTAACCCTACTTGTCCTGACGCTAACCCTAGTCGTCCTGACGCTAACCCTAGTTGTCCTGACGCTAACCCTAGTTGTCCTGACTCTAACCCTAGTTGTCGTGACGCTAACCCTAGTTGTCGTGACGCTAACCCTAGTTGTCGTGACGCTAACCCTAGTTGTCGTGACGCTAACCCTAGTTGTCCTGACGCTAACCCTAGTTGTCCTGACGCTAACCCTAGTTGTCCTGACGCTAACCCTAGTTGTCCTGACGCTAACCCTAGTTGTCGTGACGCTAACCCTAGTTGTCCTGACGCTAACCCTAGTTGTCCTGATGCTAACCCTAGTTGTCGTGACGCTAACCCTAGTTGTCCTGACGCTAACCCTAGTTGTCGTGACGCTAACCCTAGTTGTCGTGACGCTAACCCTAGTTGTCCTGACGCTAACCCTAGTTGTCCTGACGCTAACCCTAGTTGTCCTGACGATAACCCTAGTTGTCCTGATGCTAACCCTAGTTGTCGTGACGCCAACCCTAGTTGTCCTGATGCTAACCCTAGTTGTCGTGACGCTAACCCTAGTTGTCCTGACGCTAACCCTAGTTGTCCTGACGCTAAAACTAGTTGTCCTGACGCTAACCCTAGTTGTCCTGACGCTAACCCTAGTTGTCCTGACGGTAACCCTAGTTGTCCTGACGCTAACCCTAGTTGTCCTGACGCTAACCCTTGTTTCCTGACGCTAACCCTAGTTGTCGTGACGCTAACCCTAGTTGTCCTGATGCTAACCCTAGTTGTCGTGACGCTAACCCTAGTTGTCCTGACGCTAACCCTAGTTGTCCTGACGCTAACCCTAGTTGTCCGGACGCTAACTCTAGTTGTCCTGACGCTAACCCTAGTTGTCGTGACGCTCACCCTAGTTGTCCTGACGCTAACCCTAGTTGTCCTGACGCTAACCCTAGATGTCCTGACGCTAACCCTAGTTGTCGTGACGCTAACCCTAGTTGTCCTGACGCTAACCCTAGTTGTCCTGACGCTAACCCTAGTTGTCCTGACGCTAACCCTACTTGTCCTGACGCTAACCCTAGTTGTCCTGACGCTAACCCTAGTTGTCCTGACGCTAACCCTAGTTGTACTGACGCTAACCCTAGTTGTCCTGACGCTAACCCTAGTTGTCCTGACGCTAACCCTACTTGTCCTGACGCTAACCCTAGTTGTCCTGACGCTAACCCTAGTTGTCCTGACGCTAACCCTACTTGTCCTGATGCTAACCCTAGTTGTCCTGACGCTAACCCTACTTGTCCTGACGCTAACCCTACTTGTCCTGACGCTAACCCTAGTTGTCCTGACGCTAACCCTACTTGTCCTGACGCTAACCCTAGTCGTCCTGACGCTAACCCTAGTCGTCCTGACGCTAACCCTAGTTGTCCTGACTCTAACCCTAGTTGTCGTGACGCTAACCCTAGTTGTCGTGACGCTAACCCTAGTTGTCCTGACGCTAACCCTAGTTGTCGTGACGCTAACCCTAGTTGTCCTGACGCTAACCCTAGTTGTCCTGACGCTAACCCTAGTTGTCCTGACGCTAACCCTAGTTGTCGTGACGCTAACCCTAGTTGTCCTGACGCTAACCCTAGTTGTCCTGACGCTAACCCTAGTTGTCCTGACGCTAACCCTAGTTGTCCTGACGATAACCCTAGTTGTCCTGATGCTAACCCTAGTTGTCGTGACGCCAACCCTAGTTGTCCTGATGCTAACCCTAGTTGTCGTGACGCTAACCCTAGTTGTCCTGACGCTAACCCTAGTTGTCCTGACGCTAACCCTAGTTGTCCTGACGCTAAAACTAGTTGTCCTGACGCTAACCCTAGTTGTCCTGACGCTAACCCTAGTTGTCCTGACGGTAACCCTAGTTGTCCTGACGCTAACCCTAGTTGTCCTGACGCTAACCCTTGTTTCCTGACGCTAACCCTAGTTGTCGTGACGCTAACCCTAGTTGTCCTGATGCTAACCCTAGTTGTCATGACGCTAACCCTAGTTGTCCTGACGCTAACCCTAGTTGTCCTGACGCTAACCCTAGTTGTCCTGACGCTAACCCTACTTGTCCTGATGCTAACCCTAGTTGTCCTGACGCTAACCCTACTTGTCCTGACGCTAACCCTAGTTGTCCTGACGCTAACCCTAGTTGTCCTGACGCTAACCCTACTTGTCCTGACGCTAACCCTAGTCGTCCTGACGCTAACCCTAGTTGTCCTGACGCTAACCCTAGTTGTCCTGACTCTAACCCTAGTTGTCGTGACGCTAACCCTAGTTGTCGTGACGCTAACCCTAGTTGTCCTGACGCTAACCCTAGTTGTCGTGACGCTAACCCTAGTTGTCCTGACGCTAACCCTAGTTGTCCTGACGCTAACCCTAGTTGTCCTGACGCTAACCCTAGTTGTCGTGACGCTAACCCTAGTTGTCCTGACGCTAACCCTAGTTGTCCTGACGCTAACCCTAGTTGTCCTGACGCTAACCCTAGTTGTCCTGACGCTAACCCTAGTTGTCCTGACGATAACCCTAGTTGTCCTGATGCTAACCCTAGTTGTCGTGACGCCAACCCTAGTTGTCCTGATGCTAACCCTAGTTGTCGTGACGCTAACCCTAGTTGTCCTGACGCTAACCCTAGTTGTCCTGACGCTAACCCTAGTTGTCCTGACGCTAAAACTAGTTGTCCTGACGCTAACCCTAGTTGTCCTGACGCTAACCCTAGTTGTCCTGACGGTAACCCTAGTTGTCCTGACGCTAACCCTAGTTGTCCTGACGCTAACCCTTGTTTCCTGACGCTAACCCTAGTTGTCGTGACGCTAACCCTAGTTGTCCTGATGCTAACCCTAGTTGTCGTGAAGCTAACCCTAGTTGTCCTGACGCTAACCCTAGTTGTCCTGACGCTAACTCTAGTTGTCCTGACGCTAACCCTAGTTGTCGTGACGCTCACCCTAGTTGTCGTGACGCTAACCCTAGTTGTCCTGACGCTAACCCTAGATGTCCTGACGCTAACCCTAGTTGTCGTGACGCTAACCCTAGTTGTCCTGACGCTAACCCTAGTTGTCCTGACGCTAACCCTAGTTGTCCTGACGCTAACCCTAGTTGTCCTGACGCTAACCCTAGTTGTCCTGACGCTAACCCTAGTTGTCCTGACGCAAACCCTAGTTGTCCTGACGCTAACCCTAGTTGTCCTGAAGCTAACCCTAGTTGTCCTGACGCTAACCCGAGTTGTCCTGACGCTAACCCTACTTGTCCTGACGCTAACCCTACTTGTCCTGACGCTAACCTTAGTTGTCCTGACGGTAACCCTAGTTGTCCTGACGCTAACCATAGTTGTCCTGACGCTAACCCTAGTTGTCCTGACGCTAACCCTAGTTGTCCTGACGCTAACCCTAGTTGTCCTGACGCTAACCCTAGTTGTCCTGACGCTAACCCTAGTTGTCGTGACGCTAACCCTAGTTGTCCTGACGCTCACCCTAGTTGTCGTGACGCTAACCCTAGTTGTCCTGACGCTAACCCTAGTTGTCCTGACGCTAACCCTAGTTGTCCTGACGCTAACCCTAGTTGTCGTGACGCTAACTCTAGTTGTCCTGACACTAACCCTAGTTGTCCTGACGCTAACCCTAGTTGTCCTGACGCTAACCCTAGTTGTCGTGACGCTAACCCTACTTGTCCTGATGCTAACCCTACTTGTCCTGACACTAACCCTAGTTGTCCTGACGCTAACCCTAGTTGTCCTGACGCTAACCCTACTTGTCCTAACGCTAACCCTAGTTGTCCTGACGCTAACCCTAGTTGTCCTGACGCTAACCCTACTTGTCCTGACGCTAACCCTAGTTGTCCTGACGCTAACCCTACTTGTCCTGACGCTAACCCTAGTTGTCCTGACGCTAACCCTACTTGTCCTGACACTAACCCGAGTTGTCCTGACGCTAACCCGAGTTGTCCTGACGCTAACCCGAGTTGTCCTGACGCTAGCCATAGTTGTCCTGACGCTAACCCTAGTTGTCCTGACGCTAACCCTAGTTGTCCTGACACTAACCCGAGTTGTCCTGACGCTAACCCGAGTTGTCCTGACGCTAACCCGAGTTGTCCTGACGCTAGCCATAGTTGTCCTGACGCTAACCCTAGTTGTCCTGACGCTAACCCTAGTTGTCCTGACGCTAACCCTAGTTGTCCTGACGCTAACCCTAGTTGTCCTGACGCTAACCCTACTTGTCCTGACGCTAACCCTACTTGTCCTGACGCTAACCCTACTTGTCCTGACGCTAACCCTACTTGTCCTGACGCTAACCCTAGTTGTCCTGACGCTAACCGTAGTTGTCCTGACGCTAACCCTACTTGTCCTGACGCTAACCCTAGTTGTCCTGACGCTAACCCTACTTGTCCTGACGCTAACCCTACTTGTCCTGACGCTAACCCTAGTTGTCCTGACGCTAACCCTACTTGTCCTGACGCTAACCCTAGTTGTCCTGAAGCTAACCCTAGTTGTCCTGACGCTAACCCTACTTGTCCTGACGCTAACCCTACTTGTCCTGACGCTAACCCTAGTTGTCCTGACGCTAACCCTAAATGTCCTGACGCTAACCCTACTTGTCCTGACGCTAACCCTAGTTGTCCTGACGCTAACCCGAGTTGTCCTGACGCTAACCCTAGTTGTCCTGACGCTAACCCTAGTTGTCCTGACGCTAACCCTAGTTGTCCTGACGCTAACCCTAGTTGTCCTGACGCTAACCCTACTTGTCCTGACGCTAACCCTACTTGTCCTGACGCTAACCCTAATTGTCCTGACGCTAACCCTAGTTGTCCTGACGCTAACCGTAGTTGTCCTGACGCTAACCCTACTTGTCCTGACGCTAACCCTAGTTGTCCTGACGCTAACCCTACTTGTCCTGACGCTAACGCTACTTGTCCTGACGCTAACCCTAGTTGTCCTGACGCTAACCCTACTTGTCCTGACGCTAACCCTAGTTGTCCTGAAGCTAACCCTAGTTGTCCTGACGCTAACCCTAGTTGTCCTGACGCTAACCCTACTTGTCCTGACGCTAACCCTAGTTGTCCTGACGCTAACCCTAGATGTCCTGACGCTAACCCTACTTGTCCTGACGCTAACCCGAGTTGTCCTGACGCTAACCCGAGTTGTCCTGACGCTAACCCTAGTTGTCCTGATGCTAACCCTAGTTGTCCTGACGCTAACCCTAGTTGTCCTGACGCTAACCCTAGTTGTCCTGACGCTAACCCTAGTTGTCGTGACGCTAAACCTAGTTGTCCTGACGCTAACCCTAGTTGTCCTGACGCTAACCCTAGTTGTCCTGACGCTAACCCTAGTTGTTCTGATGCTAACCCTAGTTGTCGTGACGCCAACCCTAGTTGTCCTGATGCTAACCCTAGTTGTCGTGACGCTAACCCTAGTTGTCCTGACGCTAACCCTAGTTGTCGTGACGCTAACCCTAGTTGTCCTGACGCTAACCCTAGTTGTCCTGACGCTAACCCTAGTTGTCCTGACGCTAACCCTAGTTGTCGTGACGCTAACCCTAGTTGTCCTGACGCTAACCCTAGTTGTCCTGACGCTAACCCTAGTTGTCCTGACGCTAACCCTAGTTGTCCTGACGCTAACCCTTGTTTCCTGACGCTAACCCTAGTTGTCGTGACGCTAACCCTAGTTGTCCTGATGCTAACCCTAGTTGTCGTGACGCTAACCCTAGTTGTCCTGACGCTAACCCTAGTTGTCCTGACGCTAACCCTAGTTGTCCGGACGCTAACTCTAGTTGTCCTGACGCTAACCCTAGTTGTCGTGACGCTCACCCTAGTTGTCCTGACGCTAACCCTAGTTGTCCTGACGCTAACCCTAGATGTCCTGACGCTAACCCTAGTTGTCGTGACGCTAACCCTAGTTGTCCTGATGCTAACCCTAGTTGTCCTGACGCTAACCCTAGTTGTCCTGACGCTAACCCTACTTGTCCTGACACTAACCCTAGTTGTCCTGACGCTAACCCTAGTTGTCCTGACGCTAACCCTAGTTGTCCTGACGCTAACCCTAGTTGTCCTGACGCTAACCCTAGTTGTCCTGACGCTAACCCTACTTGTCCTGACGCTAACCCTAGTTGTCCTGACGCTAACCCTACTTGTCCTGACGCTAACCCTAGTTGTCCTGACGCTAACCCTACTTGTCCTGACGCTAACCCTAGTTGTCCTGACGCTAACCCTAGTTGTCCTGACGCTAACCCTACTTGTCCTGACGCTAACCCTAGTTGTCCTGACGCTAACCCTAGTTGTCCTGACGCTAACCCTAGTTGTCCTGACTCTAACCCTAGTTGTCCTGACGCTAACCCTAGTTGTCGTGACGCTAACCCTAGTTGTCCTGACGCTAACCCTAGTTGTCGTGACGCTAACCCTAGTTGTCCTGACGCTAACCCTAGTTGTCCTGACGCTAACCCTAGTTGTCCTGACGCTAACCCTAGTTGTCCTGACGCTAACCCTAGTTGTCCTGACGCTAACCCTAGTTGTCCTGACGCTAACCCTAGTTGTCCTGACGATAACCCTAGTTGTCCTGATGCTAACCCTAGTTGTCGTGACGCCAACCCTAGTTGTCCTGATGCTAACCCTAGTTGTCGTGACGCTAACCCTAGTTGTCGTGACGCTAACCCTAGTTGTCCTGACGCTAAAACTAGTTGTCCTGACGCTAACCCTAGTTGTCCTGACGCTAACCCTAGTTGTCCTGACGGTAACCCTAGTTGTCCTGACGCTAACCCTAGTTGTCCTGACGCTAACCCTTGTTTCCTGACGCTAACCCTAGATGTCGTGACGCTAACCCTAGTTGTCCTGATGCTAACCCTAGTTGTCGTGACGCTAACCCTAGTTGTCCTGACGCTAACCCTAGTTGTCCTGACGCTAACCCTAGTTGTCCTGACGCTAACCCTAGTTGTCCTGACGCTAACCCTACTTGTCCTGATGCTAACCCTAGTTGTCCTGACGCTAACCCTACTTGTCCTGACGCTAACCCTAGTTGTCCTGACGCTAACCCTAGTTGTCCTGACGCTAACCCTACTTGTCCTGACGCTAACCCTAGTCGTCCTGACGCTAACCCTAGTTGTCCTGACGCTAACCCTAGTTGTCCTGACTCTAACCCTAGTTGTCGTGACGCTAACCCTAGTTGTCGTGACGCTAACCCTAGTTGTCCTGATGCTAACCCTAGTTGTCGTGACGCTAACCCTAGTTGTCCTGACGCTAACCCTAGTTGTCCTGACGCTAACCCTAGTTGTCCTGACGCTAACCCTAGTTGTCGTGACGCTAACCCTAGTTGTCCTGACGCTAACCCTAGTTGTCCTGACGCTAACCCTAGTTGTCCTGACGCTAACCCTAGTTGTCCTGACGATAACCCTAGTTGTCCTGATGCTAACCCTAGTTGTCGTGACGCCAACCCTAGTTGTCCTGATGCTAACCCTAGTTGTCGTGACGCTAACCCTAGTTGTCCTGACGCTAACCCTAGTTGTCCTGACGCTAAAACTAGTTGTCCTGACGCTAACCCTAGTTGTCCTGACGCTAACCCTAGTTGTCCTGACGGTAACCCTAGTTGTCCTGACGCTAACCCTAGTTGTCCTGACGCTAACCCTTGTTTCCTGACGCTAACCCTCGTTGTCCTGACGCTAACCCTAGTTGTCCTGACGCTAACTCTAGTTGTCCTGACGCTAACCCTAGTTGTCGTGACGCTCACCCTAGTTGTCCTGACGCTAACCCTAGTTGTCCTGACGCTAACCCTAGATGTCCTGACGCTAACCCTAGTTGTCGTGACGCTAACCCTAGTTGTCCTGACGCTAACCCTAGTTGTCCTGACGCTAACCCAAGTTGTCCTGACGCAAACCCTAGTTGTCCTGACGCTAACCCTAGTTGTCCTGAAGCTAACCCTAGTTGTCCTGACGCTAACCCGAGTTGTCCTGACGCTAACCCTACTTGTCCTGACGCTAACCCTACTTGTCCTGACGCTAACCTTAGTTGTCCTGACGGTAACCCTAGTTGTCCTGACGCTAACCATAGTTGTCCTGACGCTAACCCTAGTTGTCCTGACGCTAACCCTAGTTGTCGTGACGCTAACCCTAGTTGTCGTTACGCTAACCCTAGTTGTCCTGACGCTAACCCTAGTTGTCGTGACGCTAACCCTAGTTGTTGTGACGCTAACCCTAGTTGTCCTGACGCTAACCCTAGTTGTCCTGACGCTAACCCTAGTTGTCCTGACGCTAACCCTAGTTGTCGTGACGCTAACCCTAGTTGTCCTGACGCTCACCCTAGTTGTCGTGACGCTAACCCTAGTTGTCCTGACGCTAACCCTAGTTGTCCTGACGCTAACCCTAGTTGTCCTGACGCTAACCCTAGTTGTCCTGACGCTAACCCTAGTTGTCGTGACGCTAACTCTAGTTGTCCTGACACTAACCCTAGTTGTCCTGACGCTAACCCTAGTTGTCCTGACGCTAACCCTAGTTGTCGTGACGCTAACCCTACTTGTCCTGACGCTAACCCTACTTGTCCTGACGCTAACCCTAGTTGTCCTGACGCTAACCCTAGTTGTCCTGACGCTAACCCTACTTGTCCTAACGCTAACCCTAGTTGTCCTGACGCTAACCCTAGTTGTCCTGACGCTAACCCTACTTGTCCTGACGCTAACCCTAGTTGTCCTGACGCTAACCCTACTTGTCCTGACGCTAACCCTAGTTGTCCTGACGCTAACCCTACTTGTCCTGACACTAACCCGAGTTGTCCTGACGCTAACCCGAGTTGTCCTGACGCTAACCCGAGTTGTCCTGACGCTAGCCATAGTTGTCCTGACGCTAACCCTAGTTGTCCTGACGCTAACCCTAGTTGTCCTGACACTAACCCGAGTTGTCCTGACGCTAACCCGAGTTGTCCTGACGCTAACCCGAGTTGTCCTGACGCTAGCCATAGTTGTCCTGACGCTAACCCTAGTTGTCCTGACGCTAACCCTAGTTGTCCTGACGCTAACCCTAGTTGTCCTGACGCTAACCCTACTTGTCCTGACGCTAACCCTACTTGTCCTGACGCTAACCCTAGTTGTCCTGACGCTAACCGTAGTTGTCCTGACGCTAACCCTACTTGTCCTGACGCTAACCCTAGTTGTACTGACGCTAACCCTACTTGTCCTGACGCTAACCCTACTTGTCCTGACGCTAACCCTAGTTGTCCTGACGCTAACCCTACTTGTCCTGACGCTAACCCTAGTTGTCCTGAAGCTAACCCTAGTTGTCCTGACGCTAACCCTAGTTGTCCTGACGCTAACCCTACTTGTCCTGACGCTAACCCTAGTTGTCCTGACGCTAACCCTAAATGTCCTGACGCTAACCCTACTTGTCCTGACGCTAACCCTAGTTGTCCTGACGCTAACCCGAGTTGTCCTGACGCTAACCCTAGTTGTCCTGACGCTAACCCTAGTTGTCCTGACGCTAACCCTAGTTGTCCTGACGCTAACCCTACTTGTCCTGACGCTAACCCTACTTGTCCTGACGCTAACCCTAGTTGTCCTGACGCTAACCGTAGTTGTCCTGACGCTAACCCTACTTGTCCTGACGCTAACCCTAGTTGTCCTGACGCTAACCCTACTTGTCCTGACGCTAACGCTACTTGTCCTGACGCTAACCCTAGTTGTCCTGACGCTAACCCTACTTGTCCTGACGCTAACCCTAGTTGTCCTGAAGCTAACCCTAGTTGTCCTGACGCTAACCCTAGTTGTCCTGACGCTAACCCTAGTTGTCCTGACGCTAACCCTACTTGTCCTGACGCTAACCCTAGTTGTCCTGAAGCTAACCCTAGATGTCCTGACGCTAACCCTACTTGTCCTGACGCTAACCCGAGTTGTCCTGACGCTAACCCGAGTTGTCCTGACGCTAACCCTAGTTGTCCTGATGCTAACCCTAGTTGTCCTGACGCTAACCCTAGTTGTACTGACGCTAACCCTAGTTGTCCTGACGCTAACCCTAGTTGTCGTGACGCTAAACCTAGTTGTCCTGACGCTAACCCTAGTTGTCCTGACGCTAACCCTAGTTGTCCTGACGCTAACCCTAGTTGTTCTGATGCTAACCCTAGTTGTCGTGACGCCAACCCTAGTTGTCCTGATGCTAACCCTAGTTGTCGTGACGCTAACCCTAGTTGTCCTGACGCTAACCCTAGTTGTCCTGACGCTAACCCTAGTTGTCTTGACACTAAACCTAGTTGTCCTGACGCTAACCCTAGTTGTCCTGACGGTAACCCTATTTGTCCTGACGCTAACCCTAGTTGTCCTGACGCTAACCCTAGTTGTCCTGACGCTAACCCTAGTTGTCGTGACTCTAACCCTAGTTGTCCTGATGCTAACCCTAGTTGTCGTGACGCTAACCCTAGTTGTCCTGACGCTAACCCTAGTTGTCCTGACGCTAACTCTAGTTGTCCTGACGCTAACCCTAGTTGTCCTGACGCTAACCCTAGTTGTCGTGACGCTAACCCTAGTTGTCCTGACGCTAACCCTAGTTGTCCTGACGCTAACCCTAGATGTCCTGACGCTAACCCTAGTTGTCGTGACGCTAACCCTAGTTGTCCTGACGCTAACCCTAGTTGTCGTGACACTAACCCTAGTTGTCCTGACGCTAACCCTAGTTGTCCTGACGCTAACCCTAGTTGTCCTGGCGCTAACCCTAGTTGTCCTGACGCTAACCCTAGTTGTCCTGACGCTAACCCTAGTTGTCCTGAAGCTAACCCTAGTTGTCCTGACGCTAACCCTAGTTGTCCTGACGCTAACCCTAGTTGTCCTGACGCTAACATTAGTTGTCCTGACGCTAACCTTAGTTGTCCTGACGGTAACCCTAGTTGTCCTGACGCTAACCATAGTTGTCGTGACGCTAACCCTAGTTGTCGTGACGCTAACCCTAGTTGTCCTGACGCTAACCCTAGTTGTCGTGACGCTAACCCTAGTTGTCGTGACGCTAACCCTAGTTGTCCTGACGCTAACCCTAGTTGTCCTGACGCTAACCCTAGTTGTCCTGACGCTAACCCTAGTTGTCGTGACGCTAACCCTAGTTGTCCTGACGCTAACCCTAGTTGTCGTGACGCTAACCCTAGTTGTCCTGACGCTAACCCTAGTTGTCCTGACGCTAACCCTAGTTGTCCTGACGCTAACCCTAGTTGTCGTGACGCTAACTCTAGTTGTCCTGACACTAACCCTAGTTGTCCTGACGCTAAACCTAGTTGTCCTGACGCTAACCCTAGTTGTCGTGACGCTAACCCTACTTGTCCTGATGCTAACCCTACTTGTCCTGACACTAACCCTAGTTGTCCTGACGCTAACCCTAGTTGTCCTGACGCTAACCCTACTTGTCCTAACGCTAACCCTAGTTGTCCTGACGCTAAACCTAGTTGTCCTGACGCTAACCCTACTTGTCCTGACGCTAACCCTAGTTGTCCTGACGCTAACCCTACTTGTCCTGACGCTAACCCTAGTTGTCCTGACGCTAACCCTACTTGTCCTGACGCTAACCCTAGTTGTCCTGACGCTAACCCTAGTTGTCCTGACGATAACCCTAGTTGTCCTGACGCTAACCCTAGTTGTCCTGACACTAACCCGAGTTGTCCTGACGCTAACTCGAGTTGTCCTGACGCTAACCCGAGTTGTCCTGACGCTAGCCCTTGTTGTCCTGACGCTAACCCTAGTTGTCCTGACGCTAACCCTAGTTGTCCTGACGCTAACCCTAGTTGTCCTGACGCTAACCCTACTTGTCCTGACGCTAACCCTACTTGTCCTGACGCTAACCCTAGTTGTCCTGACGCTAACCCTACTTGTCCTGACGCTAACCCTACTTGTCCTGACGCTAACCCTAGTTGTCCTGACGCTAACCCTAGTTGTCCTGACGCTAACCCTACTTGTCCTGACGCTAACCCTAGTTGTCCTGACGCTAACCCTACTTGTCCTGACGCTAACCCTACTTGTCCTGACGCTAACCCTAGTTGTCCTGACGCTAACCCTAGTTGTCCTGACGCTAACCCTACTTGTCCTGACGCTAACCCTACTTGTCCTGACGCTAACCCTAGTTGTCCTGACGCTAACCCTACTTGTCCTGACGCTAACCCTAGTTGTCCTGAAGCTAACCCTAGTTGTCCTGACGCTAACCCTAGTTGTCCTGACGCTAACCCTACTTGTCCTGACGATAACCCTAGTTGTCCTGACGCTAACCCTAGATGTCCTGACGCTAACCCTACTTGTCCTGACGCTAACCCTAGTTGTCCTGACGCTAACCCTAGTTGTCCTGACGCTAACCCTAGTTGTCCTGATGCTAACCCTAGTTGTCCTGAAGCTAACCCTAGTTGTCCTGACGCTAACCCTAGTTGTCCTGACGCTAACCCTACTTGTCCTGACGCTAACCCTAGTTGTCCTGACGCTAACCCTAGATGTCCTGACGCTAACCCTACTTGTCCTGACGCTAACCCTACTTGTCCTGACGCTAACCCTAGTTGTCCTGACGCTAACCCGAGTTGTCCTGACGCTAACCCGAGTTGTCCTGACGCTAACCCTAGTTGTCCTGACGCTAACCCGATTTGTCCTGACGCTAACCCTAGTTGTCCTAACGCTAACCCTAGTTGTCCTGACGCTAACCCGAGTTGTCCTGATGTTAACCCGAGTTGTCCTGACGCTAACCCGAGTTGTCCTGACGCTAACCCTAGTTGTCCTGACGCTAACCCGATTTGTCCTGACGCTAACCCTAGTTGTCCTAACGCTAACCCTAGTTGTCCTGACGCTAACCCGAGTTGTCCTGATGTTAACCCGAGTTGTCCTGACGCTAACCCGAGTTGTCCTGACGCTAACCCTAGTTGTCGTGACGCTAACCCTACTTGTCCTGACGCTAACCCTACTTGTCCTGACACTAACCCTAGTTGTCCTGACGCTAACCCTAGTTGTCCTGACGCTAATCCTACTTGTCCTAACGCTAACCCTAGTTGTCCTGACGCTAACCCTAGTTGTCCTGACGCTAACCCTACTTGTCCTGACGCTAACCTAGTTGTCCTGACGGTAACCCTACTTGTCCTGACGCTAACCCTAGTTGTCCTGACGCTAACCCTACTTGTCCTGACGCTAACCCTAGTTGTCCTGACGCTAACCCTAGTTGTCCTGACAATAACCCTAGTTGTCCTGACGCTAACCCTAGTTGTCCTGACGCTAACCCGAGTTGTCCTGACGCTAACCCGAGTTGTCCTGACGCTAACCCGAGTTGTCCTGACGCTAACCCTAGTTGTCCTGACGCTAACCCTAGTTGTCCTGACGCTAACCCTACTTGTCCTGACGCTAACCCTAGTTGTCCTGACGCTAACCCTACTTGTCCTGACGCTAACCCTACTTGTCCTGACGCTAACCCTAGTTGTCCTGACGCTAACCCTACTTGTCCTGACGCTAACCCTAGTTGTCCTGACGCTAACCCTACTTGTCCTGACGCTAACCCTACTTGTCCTGACGCTAACCCTAGTTGTCCTGACGCTAACCCTACTTGTCCTGACGCTAACCCTAGTTGTCCTGACGCTAACCCTAGTTGTCCTGACGCTAACCCTACTTGTCCTGACGCTAACCCTACTTGTCCTGAAGCTAACCCTAGTTGTCCTGACGCTAACCCTAGTTGTCCTGACGCTAACCCTACTTGTCCTGACGCTAACCCTAGTTGTCCTGACGCTAACCCTAGATGTCCTGACGCTAACCCTACTTGTCCTGACGCTAACCCTAGTTGTCCTGACGCTAACCCGAGTTGTCCTGACGCTAACCCGAGTTGTCCTGACGCTAACCCTAGTTGTCCTGACGCTAACCCTAGTTGTCCTGACGCTAACCCGATTTGTCCTGACGCTAACCCTAGTTGTCCTGACGCTAACCCTAGTTGTCCTGACGCTAACCCGAGTTGTCCTGACGTTAACCCGAGTTGTCCTGACGCTAACCCGAGTTGTCCTGACGCTAACCCTAGTTGTCGTGACGCTAACCCTACTTGTCCTGACGCTAACCCTACTTGTCCTGACACTAACCCTAGTTGTCCTGACGCTAACCCTAGTTGTCCTGACACTAATCCTACTTGTCCTAACGCTAACCCTAGTTGTCCTGACGCTAACCCTAGTTGTCCTGACGCTAACCCTACTTGTCCTGACGCTAACCTAGTTGTCCTGACGCTAACCCTACTTGTCCCGACGCTAACCCTAGTTGTCCTGACGCTAACCCTACTTGTCCTGACGCTAACCCTAGTTGTCCTGACGCTAACCCTAGTTGTCCTGACGATAACCCTAGTTGTCCTGATGCTAACCCTAGTTGTCCTGACCCTAACCCGAGTTGTCCTGACGCTAACCCGAGTTGTCCTGACGCTAACCCGAGTTGTCCTGACGCTAACCCTAGTTGTCCTGACGCTAACCCTAGTTGTCCTGACGCTAACCCTACTTGTCCTGACGCTAACCCTAGTTGTCCTGACGCTAACCATACTTGTCCTGACGCTAACCCTACTTGTCCTGACGCTAACCCTACTTGTCCTGACGCTAACCCTAGTTGTCCTGACGCTAACCCTAGTTGTCCTGACGCTAACCCTAGTTGTCCTGACGCTAACCCTAGTTGTCCTGACGCTAACCCTACTTGTCCTGACGCTAACCCTACTTGTCCTGACGCTAACCCTAGTTGTCCTGACGCTAACCCTACTTGTCCTGACGCTAACCCTAGTTGTCCTGAAGCTAACCCTAGTTGTCCTGACGCTAACCCTAGTTGTCCTGACGCTAACCCTACTTGTCCTGACGCTAACCCTAGTTGTCCTGACGCTAACCCTAGATGTCCTGACGCTAACCCTACTTGTCCTGACGCTAACCCTAGTTGTCCTGAAGCTAACCCGAGTTGTCCTGACGCTAACCCGAGTTGTCCTGACGCAAACCCTAGTTGTCCTGACGCTAACCCTAGTTGTCCTGATGCTAACCCGATTTGTCCTGACGCTAACCCTAGTTGTCCTAACGCTAACCCTAGTTGTCCTGACGCTAACCCGAGTTGTCCTGACGTTAACCCGAGTTGTCCTGACGCTAACCCGAGTTGTCCTGACGCTAACCCGAGTTGTCCTGACGCTAACCCTACTTGTCCTGACGCTAACCCTAGTTGTCCTGACGCTAACCCTAGTTGTCCTGACGCTAACCCTAGTTGTCCTGACGCTAACCCTAGTTGTCCTGACGCTAACCTTAGTTGTCCTGACGGTAACCCTAGTTGTCCTGACGCTAACCATAGTTGTCCTGACGCTAACCCTAGTTGTCCTGACGCTAACCCTAGTTGTCGTGACGCTAACCCTAGTTGTCGTTACGCTAACCCTAGTTGTCCTGACGCTAACCCTAGTTGTCGTGACGCTAACCCTAGTTGTCGTGACGCTAACCCTAGTTGTCGTGACGCTAACCCTAGTTGTCCTGACGCTAACCCTAGTTGTCCTGACGCTAACCCTAGTTGTCGTGACGCTAACCCTAGTTGTCCTGACGCTAACCCTAGTTGTCGTGACGCTAACCCTAGTTGTCCTGACGCTAACCCTAGTTGTCCTGACGCTAACCCTAGTTGTCCTGACGCTAACCCTAGTTGTCGTGACGCTAACTCTAGTTGTCCTGACGCTAACCCTAGTTGTCCTGACGCTAAACCTAGTTGTCCTGACGCTAACCCTAGTTGTCGTGACGCTAACCCTACTTGTCCTGATGCTAACCCTACTTGTCCTGACACTAACCCTAGTTGTCCTGACGCTAACCCTAGTTGTCCTGACGCTAACCCTAGTTGTCCTGACGCTAACCCTACTTGTCCTAACGCTAACCCTAGTTGTCCTGACGCTAACCCTAGTTGTCCTGACGCTAACCCTACTTGTCCTGACGCTAACCCTAGTTGTCCTGACGCTAACCCTACTTGTCCTGACGCTAACCCTAGTTGTCCTGACGCTAACCCTACTTGTCCTGACGCTAACCCTAGTTGTCCTGACGCTAACCCTAGTTGTCCTGACGATAACCCTAGTTGTCCTGACGCTAACCCTAGTTGTCCTGACACTAACTCGAGTTGTCCTGACGCTAACTCGAGTTGTCCTGACGCTAACCCGAGTTGTCCTGACGCTAGCCCTTGTTGTCCTGACGCTAACCCTAGTTGTCCTGACGCTAACCCTAGTTGTCCTGACGCTAACCCTAGTTGTCCTGACGCTAACCCTACTTGTCCTGACGCTAACCCTACTTGTCCTGACGCTAACCCTAGTTGTCCTGACGCTAACCCGAGTTGTCCTGACGTTAACCCGAGTTGTCCTGACGCTAACCCGAGTTGTCCTGACGCTAACCCGAGTTGTCCTGACGCTAACCCTACTTGTCCTGACGCTAACCCTAGTTGTCCTGACGCTAACCCTAGTTGTCCTGACGCTAACCCTAGTTGTCCTGACGCTAACCCTAGTTGTCCTGACGCTAACCTTAGTTGTCCTGACGGTAACCCTAGTTGTCCTGACGCTAACCCTAGTTGTCCTGACGCTAACCCTAGTTGTCCTGACGCTAACCCTAGTTGTCGTGACGCTAACCCTAGTTGTCGTTACGCTAACCCTAGTTGTCCTGACGCTAACCCTAGTTGTCGTGACGCTAACCCTAGTTGTCGTGACGCTAACCCTAGTTGTCCTGACGCTAACCCTAGTTGTCCTGACGCTAACCCTAGTTGTCCTGACGCTAACCCTAGTTGTCGTGACGCTAACCCTAGTTGTCCTGACGCTAACCCTAGTTGTCGTGACGCTAACCCTAGTTGTCCTGACGCTAACCCTAGTTGTCCTGACGCTAACCCTAGTTGTCCTGACGCTAACCCTAGTTGTCGTGACGCTAACTCTAGTTGTCCTGACACTAACCCTAGTTGTCCTGACGCTAAACCTAGTTGTCCTGACGCTAACCCTAGTTGTCGTGACGCTAACCCTACTTGTCCTGATGCTAACCCTACTTGTCCTGACACTAACCCTAGTTGTCCTGACGCTAACCCTAGTTGTCCTGACGCTAACCCTACTTGTCCTGACGCTAACCCTAGTTGTCCTGACGCTAACCCTAGTTGTCCTGACGCTAACCCTACTTGTCCTGACGCTAACCCTAGTTGTCCTGACGCTAACCCTACTTGTCCTGACGCTAACCCTACTTGTCCTGACGCTAACCCTAGTTGTCCTGACGCTAACCCTAGTTGTCCTGACGCTAACCCTAGTTGTCCTGACGCTAACCCGAGTTGTCCTGACGCTAACTCGAGTTGTCCTGACGCTAACCCGAGTTGTCCTGACGCTAGCCCTTGTTGTCCTGACGCTAACCCTAGTTGTCCTGACGCTAACCCTAGTTGTCCTGACGCTAACCCTACTTGTCCTGACGCTAACCCTAGTTGTCCTGACGCTAACCCTAGTTGTCCTGACGCTAACCCTAGTTGTCCTGACGCTAACCCTACTTGTCCTGACGCTAACCCTAGTTGTCCTGACGCTAACCCTAGTTGTCCTGACGCTAACCCTACTTGTCCTGACGCTAACCCTACTTGTCCTGACGCTAACCCTACTTGTCCTGACGCTAACCCTACTTGTCCTGACGCTAACCCTAGTTGTCCTGACGCTAACCCTAGTTGTCCTGACGCTAACCCTAGTTGTCCTGACGCTAACCCTACTTGTCCTGACGCTAACCCTAGTTGTCCTGACGCTAACCCTACTTGTCCTGACGCTAACCCTAGTTGTCCTGAAGCTAACCCTAGTTGTCCTGACGCTAACCCTAGTTGTCCTGACGCTAACCCTACTTGTCCTGACGATAACCCTAGTTGTCCTGACGCTAACCCTAGATGTCCTGACGCTAACCCTACTTGTCCTGACGCTAACCCTAGTTGTCCTGACGCTAACCCTAGTTGTCCTGACGCTAACCCTACTTGTCCTGACGCTAACCCTAGTTGTCCTGAAGCTAACCCTAGTTGTCCTGACGCTAACCCTAGTTGTCCTGACGCTAACCCTACTTGTCCTGACGCTAACCCTAGTTGTCCTGACGCTAACCCTAGATGTCCTGACGCTAACCCTACTTGTCCTGACGCTAACCCTAGTTGTCCTGACGCTAACCCTAGATGTCCTGACGCTAACCCTACTTGTCCTGACGCTAACCCTAGTTGTCCTGACGCTAACCCGAGTTGTCCTGACGCTAACCCGAGTTGTCCTGACGCTAACCCTAGTTGTCCTGACGCTAACCCTAGTTGTCCTGACGCTAACCCGATTTGTCCTGACGCTAACCCGATTTGTCCTAACGCTAACCCTAGTTGTCCTGACGCTAACCCGAGTTGTCCTGACGTTAACCCGAGTTGTCCTGACGTTAACCCGAGTTGTCCTGACGCTAACCCGAGTTGTCCTGACGCTAACCCTAGTTGTCCTGACGCTAACCCGATTTGTCCTGACGCTAACCCGATTTGTCCTGACGCTTACCCTAGTTGTCCTAACGCTAACCCTAGTTGTCCTGACGCTAACCCGAGTTGTCCTGATGTTAACCCGAGTTGTCCTGACGCTAACCCGAGTTGTCCTGACGCTAACCCTACTTGTCCTGACGCTAACCCTACTTGTCCTGACACTAACCCTAGTTGTCCTGACGCTAACCCTAGTTGTCCTGACGCTAATCCTACTTGTCCTAACGCTAACCCTAGTTGTCCTGACGCTAACCCTAGTTGTCCTGACGCTAACCCTACTTGTCCTGACGCTAACCTAGTTGTCCTGACGCTAACCCTACTTGTCCTGACGCTAACCCTAGTTGTCCTGACGCTAACCCTACTTGTCCTGACGCTAACCCTAGTTGTCCTGACGCTAACCCTAGTTGTCCTGACAATAACCCTAGTTGTCCTGACGCTAACCCTAGTTGTCCTGACGCTAACCCGAGTTGTCCTGACGCTAACCCGAGTTGTCCTGACGCTAACCCGAGTTGTCCTGACGCTAACCCTAGTTGTCCTGACGCTAACCCTAGTTGTCCTGACACTAATCCTACTTGTCCTAACGCTAACCCTAGTTGTCCTGACGCTAACCCTAGTTGTCCTGACGCTAACCCTACTTGTCCTGACGCTAACCTAGTTGTCCTGACGCTAACCCTACTTGTCCCGACGCTAACCCTAGTTGTCCTGACGCTAACCCTACTTGTCCTGACGCTAACCCTAGTTGTCCTGACGCTAACCCTAGTTGTCCTGACGATAACCCTAGTTGTCCTGATGCTAACCCTAGTTGTCCTGACACTAACCCGAGTTGTCCTGACGCTAACCCGAGTTGTCCTGACGCTAACCCGAGTTGTCCTGACGCTAACCCTAGTTGTCCTGACGCTAACCCTAGTTGTCCTGACGCTAACCCTACTTGTCCTGACGCTAACCCTAGTTGTCCTGACGCTAACCATACTTGTCCTGACGCTAACCCTACTTGTCCTGACGCTAACCCTACTTGTCCTGACGCTAACCCTAGTTGTCCTGACGCTAACCCTAGTTGTCCTGACGCTAACCCTACTTGTCCTGACGCTAACCCTAGTTGTCCTGACGCTAACCCTACTTGTCCTGACGCTAACCCTACTTGTCCTGACGCTAACCCTAGTTGTCCTGACGCTAACCCTACTTGTCCTGACGCTAACCCTAGTTGTCCTGAAGCTAGCCCTAGTTGTCCTGACGCTAACCCTAGTTGTCCTGACGCTAACCCTACTTGTCCTGACGCTAACCCTAGTTGTCCTGACGCTAACCCTAGATGTCCTGACGCTAACCCTACTTGTCCTGACGCTAACCCTAGTTGTCCTGAAGCTAACCCGAGTTGTCCTGACGCTAACCCGAGTTGTCCTGACGCAAACCCTAGTTGTCCTGACGCTAACCCTAGTTGTCCTGACGCTAACCCGATTTGTCCTGACTCTAACCCTAGTTGTCCTAACGCTAACCCTAGTTGTCCTGACGCTAACCCGAGTTGTCCTGACGTTAACCCGAGTTGTCCTGACGCTAACCCGAGTTGTCCTGACGCTAACCCGAGTTGTCCTGACGCTAACCCGAGTTGTCCTGACGCTAACCCGAGTTGTCCTGACGCTAACCCTAGTTGTCCTGACGCTAACCCTAGTTGTCGTGACGCTAACCCTAGTTGTCGTGACGCTAACCCTAGTTGTCCTGACGCTAACCCTAGTTGTACTGACGCTAACCCTAGTTGTCCTGACGCTAACCCTAGTTGTCCTGACGCTAACCCTACTTGTCCTGAGGCTAACCCTAGTTGTCCTGACGCTAACCCTAGTTGTCCTGACGCTAACCCTACTTGTCCTGACGCTAACCCTAGTTGTCCTGACGCTAACCCTAGTTGTCCTGACGCTAAACCTAGTTGTCCTGACGCTAACCCTAGTTGTCCTGACGCTAACCCTAGTTGTCCTGATGCTAACCCTAGTTGTCCTGACACTAATCCTAATTGTCCTGACGCTAACCCTACTTGTCCTGACGCTAACCCTACTTGTCCTGACGCTAACCCTAGTTGTCCTGACGCTAACCCTAGTTGTCCTGACGCTAACCCCACTTGTCCTGACGCTAACCCTACTTGTCCTGACACTAACCCTAGTTGTCCTGACGCTAACCCTAGTTGTCCTGACGCTAACCCTAGTTGTCCTGACGCTAACCCTAGTTGTCGTGACGCTAACCCTAGTTGTCGTGACGCTAACCCTAGTTGTCGTGACGCTAACCCTAGTTGTCCTGACGCTAACCCTAGTTGTCCTGACGCTAACCCTACTTGTCCTGAGGCTAACCCTAGTTGTCCTGACGCTAACCCTACTTGTCCTGACGCTAACCCTAGTTGTCCTGACGCTAACCCTAGTTGTCCTGACGCTAACCCTAGTTGTCCTGACGCTAACCCTACTTGTCCTGAGGCTAACCCTAGTTGTCCTGACGCTAACCCTACTTGTCCTGACGCTAACCCTAGTTGTCCTGACGCTAACCCGAGTTGTCCTGACGCTAACCCGAGTTGTCCTGACGCAAACCCTAGTTGTCCTGACGCTAACCCTAGTTGTCCTGACGCTAACCCGATTTGTCCTGACTCTAACCCTAGTTGTCCTAACGCTAACCCTAGTTGTCCTGACGCTAACCCGAGTTGTCCTGACGTTAACCCGAGTTGTCCTGACGCTAACCCGAGTTGTCCTGACGCTAACCCGAGTTGTCCTGACGCTAACCCGAGTTGTCCTGACGCTAACCCTAGTTGTCCTGACGCTAACCCTAGTTGTCCTGACGCTAACCCTAGTTGTCGTGACGCTAACCCTAGTTGTCGTGACGCTAACCCTAGTTGTCCTGACGCTAACCCTAGTTGTACTGATGCTAACCCTAGTTGTCCTGACGCTAACCCTAGTTGTCCTGACGCTAACCCTACTTGTCCTGAGGCTAACCCTAGTTGTCCTGACGCTAACCCTAGTTGTCCTGACGCTAACCCTACTTGTCCTGACGCTAACCCTAGTTGTCCTGACGCTAACCCTAGTTGTCCTGACGCTAAACCTAGTTGTCCTGACGCTAACCCTAGTTGTCCTGACGCTAACCCTAGTTGTCCTGATGCTAACCCTAGTTGTCCTGACACTAATCCTAATTGTCCTGACGCTAACCCTACTTGTCCTGACGCTAACCCTACTTGTCCTGACGCTAACCCTAGTTGTCCTGACGCTAACCCTAGTTGTCCTGACGCTAACCCCACTTGTCCTGACGCTAACCCTACTTGTCCTGACACTAACCCTAGTTGTCCTGACGCTAACCCTAGTTGTCCTGACGCTAACCCTAGTTGTCCTGACGCTAACCCTAGTTGTCGTGACGCTAACCCTAGTTGTCGTGACGCTAACCCTAGTTGTCGTGACGCTAACCCTAGTTGTACTGACGCTAACCCTAGTTGTACTGATGCTAACCCTAGTTGTCCTGACGCTAACCCTAGTTGTCCTGACGCTAACCCTAGTTGTCCTGACGCTAACCCTAGTTGTCCTGACGCTAACCCTAGTTGTCCTGACGCTAACCCTAGTTGTCCTGACGCTAACCCTAGTTGTCCTGACGCTAACCCTAGTTGTCCTGACGCTAACCCTAGTTGTCCTGACGCTAACCCTAGTTGTCCTGACGCTAACCCTAGTTGTCCTGACACTAATCCTAATTGTCCTGACGCTAACCCTACTTGTCCTGACGCTAACCCTACTTGTCCTGACGCTAACCCTAGTTGTCCTGACGCTAACCCTAGTTGTCCTGACGCTAACCCCACTTGTCCTGACGCTAACCCTACTTGTCCTGACACTAACCCTAGTTGTCCTGACGCTAACCCTAGTTGTCCTGACGCTAACCCTACTTGTCCTAACGCTAACCCTAGTTGTCCTGACGCTAACCCTAGTTGTCCTGACGCTAACCCTACTTGTCCTGATGCTAACCCTAGTTGTCCTGACGCTAACCCTAGTTGTCCTGACGCTAATCCTACTTGTCCTGACGCTAACCCTACTTGTCCTGACGCTAACCCTACTTGTCCTGACGCTAACCCTAGTTGTATTGACGCTAACCCTAGTTGTCCTGACGCTAACCCTACTTGTCCTGACGCTAACCCTAGTTGTCCTGACGCTAACCCTAGTTGTCCTGACGCTAACCCTAGTTGTCCTGACGCTAACCCTAGTTGTCCTGACGCTAACCCTAGATGTCCTGACGCTAACCCTACTTGTCCTGACGCTAACCCTAGTTGTCCTGACGCTAACCCTAGTTGTCCTGACGCTAACCCGAGATGTCCTGACGCTAACCCGAGTTGTCCTGACGCTAACCCTAGTTGTCCTGACGCTAACCCGATTTGTCCTGACGCTAACCCTAGTTGTCCTAACGCTAACCCTAGTTGTCCTGACGCTAACCCGAGTTGTCCTGACGTTAACCCGAGTTGTCCTGACGCTAACCCGAGTTGTCCTGACGCTAACCCTAGTTGTCCTGACGCTAACCCTAGTTGTCCTGACGCTAACCCGATTTGTCCTGACGCTAACCCTAGTTGTCCTAACGCTAACCCTAGTTGTCCTGACGCTAACCCGAGTTGTCCTGATGTTAACCCGAGTTGTCCTGACGCTAACCCGAGTTGTCCTGACGCTAACCCTAGTTGTCCTGACGCTAACCCTAGTTGTCGTGACGCTAACCCTACTTGTCCTGACGCTAACCCTACTTGTCCTGACACTAACCCTAGTTGTCCTGACGCTAACCCTAGTTGTCCTGACGCTAATCCTACTTGTCCTAACGCTAACCCTAGTTGTCCTGACGCTAACCCTAGTTGTCCTGACGCTAACCCTAGTTGTCCTGACGCTAACCCTAGTTGTCCTGACGCTAACCCTAGTTGTCCTGACGCTAATCCTACTTGTCCTAACGCTAACCCTAGTTGTCCTGACGCTAACCCTAGTTGTCCTGACGCTAACCCTAGTTGTCCTGACGCTAACCCTACTTGTCCTGACGCTAACCTAGTTGTCCTGACGCTAACCCTACTTGTCCTGACGCTAACCCTACTTGTCCTGACGCTAACCCTAGTTGTCCTGACGCTAACCCTAGTTGTCCTGACAATAACCCTAGTTGTCCTGACGCTAACCCTAGTTGTCCTGACGCTAACCCGAGTTGTCCTGACGCTAACCCGAGTTGTCCTGACGCTAACCCGAGTTGTCCTGACGCTAACCCTAGTTGTCCTGACGCTAACCCTAGTTGTCCTGACGCTAACCCTACTTGTCCTGACGCTAACCCTAGTTGTCCTGACGCTAACCCTACTTGTCCTGACGCTAACCCTACTTGTCCTGACGCTAACCCTAGTTGTCCTGACGCTAACCCTACTTGTCCTGACGCTAACCCTAGTTGTCCTGACGCTAACCCTACTTGTCCTGACGCTAACTCTACTTGTCCTTACGCTAACCCTACTTGTCCTGACGCTAACCCTACTTGTCCTGACGCTAACCCTAGTTGTCCTGACGCTAACCCTACTTGTCCTGACGCTAACCCTAATTGTCCTGACGCTAACCCTACTTGTCCTGAAGCTAACCCTAGTTGTCCTGACGCTAACCCTAGTTGTCCTGACGCTAACCCTACTTGTCCTGACGCTAACCCTAGTTGTCCTGACGCTAACCCTAGATGTCCTGACGCTAACCCTACTTGTCCTGACGCTAACCCTAGTTGTCCTGACGCTAACCCGAGTTGTCCTGACGCTAACCCGAGTTGTCCTGACGCTAACCCTAGTTGTCCTGACGCTAACCCTAGTTGTCCTGACGCTAACCCGATTTGTCCTGACGCTAACCCTAGTTGTCCTGACGCTAACCCTAGTTGTCCTGACGCTAACCCGAGTTGTCCTGATGTTAACCCGAGTTGTCCTGACGCTAACCCGAGTTGTCCTGACGCTAACCCTAGTTGTCGTGACGCTAACCCTAGTTGTCCTGACGCTAACCCGAGTTGTCCTGACGCTAACCCTACTTGTCCTGACGCTAACCCTAGTTGTCCTGACGCTAACCCTAGTTGTCCTGACGCTAACCCGATTTGTCCTGACGCTAACCCTAGTTGTCCTAACGCTAACCCTAGTTGTCCTGACGCTAACCCGAGTTGTCCTGACGTTAACCCGAGTTGTCCTGACGCTAACCCGAGTTGTCCTGACGCTAACCCGAGTTGTCCTGACGCTAACCCTACTTGTCCTGACGCTAACCCTAGTTGTCCTGACGCTAACCCGAGTTGTCCTGACGCTAACCCTACTTGTCCTGACGCTAACCCTAGTTGTCCTGACGCTAACCCTAGTTGTCCTGAGGCTAACCCTAGTTGTCCTGACGCTAACCCTAGTTGTCCTGACGCTAACCCTAGTTGTCCTGACGCTAACCCTACTTGTCCTGACGCTAACCCTAGTTGTCCTGACGCTAACCCTAGTTGTACTGATGCTAACCCTAGTTGTCCTGACGCTAACCCTAGTTGTCCTGACGCTAACCCTAGTTGTCCTGATGCTAACCCTAGTTGTCCTGACACTAATCCTAATTGTCCTGACGCTAACCCTACTTGTCCTGACGCTAACCCTACTTGTCCTGACGCTAACCCTAGTTGTCCTGACGCTAACCCTAGTTGTCCTGACGCTAACCCCACTTGTCCTGACGCTAACCCTACTTGTCCTGACACTAACCCTAGTTGTCCTGACGCTAACCCTAGTTGTCCTGACGCTAACCCTAGTTGTCCTGACGCTAACCCTAGTTGTCGTGACGCTAACCCTAGTTGTCGTGACGCTAACCCTAGTTGTCCTGACGCTAACCCTAGTTGTACTGATGCTAACCCTAGTTGTCCTGACGCTAACCCTAGTTGTCCTGATGCTAACCCTACTTGTCCTGAGGCTAACCCTAGTTGTCCTGACGCTAACCCTAGTTGTCCTGACGCTAACCCTACTTGTCCTGACGCTAACCCTAGTTGTCCTGACGCTAACCCTAGTTGTCCTGACGCTAAACCTAGTTGTCCTGACGCTAACCCTAGTTGTCCTGACGCTAACCCTAGTTGTCCTGATGCTAACCCTAGTTGTCCTGACACTAATCCTAATTGTCCTGACGCTAACCCTACTTGTCCTGACGCTAACCCTACTTGTCCTGACGCTAACCCTAGTTGTCCTGACGCTAACCCTAGTTGTCCTGACGCTAACCCCACTTGTCCTGACGCTAACCCTACTTGTCCTGACGCTAACCCTAGTTGTCCTGACGCTAACCCTAGTTGTCCTGACGCTAACCCTACTTGTCCTAACGCTAACCCTAGTTGTCCTGACGCTAACCCTAGTTGTCCTGACGCTAACCCTACTTGTCCTGATGCTAACCCTAGTTGTCCTGACGCTAATCCTACTTGTCCTGACGCTAACCCTACTTGTCCTGACGCTAACCCTACTTGTCCTGACGCTAACCCTAGTTGTATTGACGCTAACCCTAGTTGTCCTGACGCTAACCCTACTTGTCCTGACGCTAACCCTAGTTGTCCTGACGCTAACCCTAGTTGTCCTGACGCTAACCCTAGTTGTCCTGACGCTAACCCTAGTTGTCCTGACGCTAACCCTAGATGTCCTGACGCTAACCCTACTTGTCCTGACGCTAACCCTAGTTGTATTGACGCTAACCCTAGTTGTCCTGACGCTAACCCTACTTGTCCTGACGCTAACCCTAGTTGTCCTGACGCTAACCCTAGTTGTCCTGACGCTAACCCGAGATGTCCTGACGCTAACCCGAGTTGTCCTGACGCTAACCCTAGTTGTCCTGACGCTAACCCTAGTTTTCCTGACGCTAACCCGAGTTTTCCTGACGTTAACCCGAGTTGTCCTGACGCTAACCCTACTTGTCCTGACGCTAACCCTAGTTGTCCTGACGCTAACCCTAGTTGTCCTGACGCTAAACCTAGTTGTCCTGACGCTAACCCTAGTTGTCCTGACGCTAACCCTAGTTGTCCTGATGCTAACCCTAGTTGTCCTGACACTAATCCTAATTGTCCTGACGCTAACCCTACTTGTCCTGACGCTAACCCTACTTGTCCTGACGCTAACCCTAGTTGTCCTGACGCTAACCCTAGTTGTCCTGACGCTAACCCCACTTGTCCTGACGCTAACCCTACTTGTCCTGACACTAACCCTAGTTGTCCTGACACTAACCCTAGTTGTCCTGACGCTAACCCTACTTGTCCTAACGCTAACCCTAGTTGTCCTGACGCTAACCCTAGTTGTCCTGACGCTAACCCTACTTGTCCTGATGCTAACCCTAGTTGTCCTGACGCTAATCCTACTTGTCCTGACGCTAACCCTACTTGTCCTGACGCTAACCCTACTTGTCCTGACGCTAACCCTAGTTGTCCTGACGCTAACCCCACTTGTCCTGACGCTAACCCTACTTGTCCTGACACTAACCCTAGTTGTCCTGACGCTAACCCTAGTTGTCCTGACGCTAACCCTACTTGTCCTAACGCTAACCCTAGTTGTCCTGACGCTAACCCTAGTTGTCCTGACGCTAACCCTACTTGTCCTGATGCTAACCCTAGTTGTCCTGACGCTAATCCTACTTGTCCTGACGCTAACCCTACTTGTCCTGACGCTAACCCTACTTGTCCTGACGCTAACCCTAGTTGTATTGACGCTAACCCTAGTTGTCCTGACGCTAACCCTAGTTGTCCTGACGCTAACCCTAGTTGTCCTGACGCTAACCCTAGTTGTCCTGACGCTAACCCTAGTTGTCCTGACGCTAACCCTAGTTGTCCTGACGCTAACCCTAGATGTCCTGACGCTAACCCTACTTGTCCTGACGCTAACCCTAGTTGTATTGACGCTAACCCTAGTTGTCCTGACGCTAACCCTACTTGTCCTGACGCTAACCCTAGTTGTCCTGACGCTAACCCTAGTTGTCCTGACGCTAACCCGAGATGTCCTGACGCTAACCCGAGTTGTCCTGACGCTAACCCTAGTTGTCCTGACGCTAACCCTAGTTTTCCTGACGCTAACCCGAGTTTTCCTGACGTTAACCCGAGTTGTCCTGACGCTAACCCGAGTTGTCCTGACGCTAACCCGAGTTGTCCTTACGCTAACCCTAGTTGTCCTGACGCTACCCCTAGTTGTCCTGACGCTAACCCGATTTGTCCTGACGCTAACCCGAGTTGTCCTGACGCTAACCCTAGTTGTCCTGATGCTAACCCGAGTTGTCCTGACACTAACCCTACTTGTCCTGACGCTAACCCTAGTTGTCCTGACGCTAACCCGAGTTGTCCTGACGCTAACCCTACTTGTCCTGATGCTAACCCTACTTGTCCTGACGCTAACCCTAGTTGTCCTGACGCTAACCCTAGTTGTCCTGACGCTAACCCTAGTTGTCCTGACGCTAACCCTAGTTGTCGTGACGCTAACCCTAGTTGTCCTGACGCTAACCCTAGTTGTCCTGACGCTAACCCTAGTTGTCATGACGCTAACCCTAGTTGTCGTGACGCTAACCCTAGTTGTCCTCACGCTAACCCTAGTTGTCGTGACGCTAACCCTAGTTGTCCTGACGCTAACCCTAGTTGTCCTGACGCTAACCCTAGTTGTCGTGACGCTAACCCTAGTTGTCCTGATGCTAACCCTAGTTGTTGTGACGCTAACCCTAGTTGTCCTGACGCTAACCCTAGTTGTCCTGACTCTAACCCTAGTTGTCCTGACGCTAACCCTAGTTGTCGTGACGCTAACCCTAGTTGTCCTGACGCTAACCCTAGTTGTCCTGACGCTAACCCTACTTGTCCTGACGCTAACCCTAGGTGTCCTGACGCTAACCCTACTTGTCCTGACGCTAACCCTAGTTGTCCTGACGCTAACCCTAGTTGTCCTGACGATAACCCTAGTTGTCCTGACGCTAACCCTACTTGTCCTGACGCTAACCCTACTTGTCCTGACGCTAACCCTAGTTGTCCTGACGCTAACCCTAGTTGTCCTGACGCTAACCCTAGTTGTCCTGACGCTAAACCTAGTTGTCCTGACGCTAACCCTAGTTGTCCTGACGCTAACCCTAGTTGTCCTGATGCTAACCCTAGTTGTCCTGACACTAATCCTAATTGTCCTGACGCTAACCCTACTTGTCCTGACGCTAACCCTACTTGTCCTGACGCTAACCCTAGTTGTCCTGACGCTAACCCTAGTTGTCCTGACGCTAACCCCACTTGTCCTGACGCTAACCCTACTTGTCCTGACACTAACCCTAGTTGTCCTGACGCTAACCCTAGTTGTCCTGACGCTAACCCTACTTGTCCTAACGCTAACCCTAGTTGTCCTGACGCTAACCCTAGTTGTCCTGACGCTAACCCTACTTGTCCTGATGCTAACCCTAGTTGTCCTGACGCTAACCCTACTTGTCCTGACGCTAACCCTAGTTGTCCTGACGCTAATCCTACTTGTCCTGACGCTAACCCTACTTGTCCTGACGCTAACCCTACTTGTCCTGACGCTAACCCTAGTTGTATTGACGCTAACCCTAGTTGTCCTGACGCTAACCCTACTTGTCCTGACGCTAACCCTAGTTGTCCTGACGCTAACCCTAGTTGTCCTGACGCTAACCCTAGTTGTCCTGACGCTAACCCTAGTTGTCCTGACGCTAACCCTAGATGTCCTGACGCTAACCCTACTTGTCCTGACGCTAACCCTACTTGTCCTGACGCTAACCCTAGTTGTCCTGACGCTAACCCTAGTTGTCCTGACGCTAACCCGAGATGTCCTGACGCTAACCCGAGTTGTCCTGACGCTAACCCTAGTTGTCCTGACGCTAACCCTAGTTTTCCTGACGCTAACCCGAGTTTTCCTGACGTTAACCCGAGTTGTCCTGACGCTAACCCGAGTTGTCCTGACGCTAACCCGAGTTGTCCTTACGCTAACCCTAGTTGTCCTGACGCTACCCCTAGTTGTCCTGACGCTAACCCGATTTGTCCTGACGCTAACCCGAGTTGTCCTGACGCTAACCCTAGTTGTCCTGATGCTAACCCGAGTTGTCCTGACGCTAACCCTACTTGTCCTGACGCTAACCCGAGTTGTCCTGACGCTAACCCGAGTTGTCCTGACGCTAACCCTACTTGTCCTGATGCTAACCCTACTTGTCCTGACGCTAACCCTAGTTGTCCTGACGCTAACCCTAGTTGTCCTGACGCTAACCCTAGTTGTCCTGACACTAACCCTAGTTGTCGTGACGCTAACCCTAGTTGTCCTGACGCTAACCCTAGTTGTCCTGACGCTAACCCTAGTTGTCGTGACGCTAACCCTAGTTGTCGTGACGCTAACCCTAGTTGTCGTGACGCTAACCCTAGTTGTCCTGACGCTAACCCTAGTTGTCGTGACGCTAACCCTAGTTGTCCTGACGCTAACCCTAGTTGTCCTGACGCTAACCCTAGTTGTCGTGACGCTAACCCTAGTTGTCCTGATGCTAACCCTAGTTGTTGTGACGCTAACCCTAGTTGTCCTGACGCTAACCCTAGTTGTCCTGACTCTAACCCTAGTTGTCCTGATGCTAACCCTAGTTGTCGTGATGCCAACCCTAGTTGTCGTGATGCCAACCCTAGTTGTCCTGATCCTAACCCTAGTTGTCGTGACGCTAACCCTAGTTGTCCTGACGCTAACCCTAGTTGTCCTGACGCTAACCCTACTTGTCCTGACGCTAACCCTAGTTGTCCTGACGCTAACCCTACTTGTCCTGACGCTAACCCTAGTTGTCCTGACGCTAACCCTAGTTGTCCTGACGATAACCCTAGTTGTCCTGACGCTAACCCTAGTTGTCCTGACGCTAACCCGAGTTGTCCTGGCGCTAACCTGAGTTGTCCTGACGCTAACCCGAGTTGTCCTGGCGCTAACCTGAGTTGTCCTGACGCTAACCCGAGTTGTCCTGACGCTAGCCCTAGTTGTCCTGAC
The DNA here is from genome assembly GCF_046119375.1 of Phyllobates terribilis. Taxonomy (NCBI): domain Eukaryota; kingdom Metazoa; phylum Chordata; class Amphibia; order Anura; family Dendrobatidae; genus Phyllobates; species Phyllobates terribilis. The sequence goes on along the minus strand of NW_027363301.1, from coordinate 474,944 downwards.
GCTAACCCTAGTTGTCCTGACGCTAACCCTAGTTGTCCTGATGCTAACCCTAGTTGTCCTGACGCTAACTCTAGTTGTCCTGACGCTAACCCTAGTTGTCCTGACGCTAACCCTAGTTGTCCTGACGCTAACCCTAGTTGTCCTGACGCTAACCCTAGTTGTCCTGACGCTAACCCTAGTTGTCCTGACGCTAACCCTAGTTGTCCTGACGCTAACCCTAGTTGTCCTGACGCTAACCCTAGTTGTCCTGACGCTAACCCTACTTGTCCTGACGCTAACCCTAGTTGTCCTGACGCTAACCCTAGTTGTCCTGACTCTAACCCTAGTTGTCCTGACGCTAACCCTAGTTGTCCTGACGCTAACCCTAGTTGTCCTGACGCTAACCCTACTTGTCCTGACGCTAACCCTAGTTGTCCTGACGCTAACCCTAGTTGTCCTGACGCTAACCCTACTTGTCCTGACGCTAACCCTAGTTGTCCTGACGCTAACCCTAGATGTCCTGACGCTAACCCTACTTGTCCTGACTCTAACGCTAGTTGTCCAGACGCTAACCCGAGTTGTCCTGACGCTAACCCGAGTTGTCCTGACGCTAACCCTAGTTGTCCTGACGCTAACCCTAGTTGTCCTGACGCTAACCCGATTTGTCCTGACGCTAACCCTAGTTGTCCTAACGCTAACCCTAGTTGTCCTGACGCTAACCCGAGTTGTCCTGACGTTAACCCGAGTTGTCCTGACGCTAACCCGAGTTGTCCTGACGCTAACCCTAGTTGTCCTGACGCTAACCCTAGTTGTCGTGACGCTAACCCTAGCTGTCGTGACGCTAACCCTAGCTGTCCTGACGCTAACCCTAGCTGTCGTGACGCTAACCCTAGCTGTCCTGACGCTAACCCTAGCTGTCCTGACGCTAACCCTAGTTGTCCTGACGCTAACCATAGTTGTCCTGACGCTAACCCTAGTTGTCGTGACGCTAACCCTAGTTGTCCTGACGCTAACCCTAGTTGTCGTGACGCTAACCCTAGTTGTCCTGACGCTAACCCTAGTTGTCCTGACGCTAACCCTAGTTGTCCTGACTCTAACCCTAGTTGTCCTGACGCTAACCCTAGTTGTCCTGACGCTAACCCTACTTGTCCTGACGCTAACCCTACTTGTCCTGACGCTAACCCTAGTTGTCCTGACGCTAACCCTAGTTGTCCTGACGCTGACCCTACTTGTCCTGACGCTAACCCTAGTTGTCCTGACGCTAACCCTAGTTGTCCTGACGCTAACCCTAGTTGTCCTGACGCTAACCCTAGTTGTCCTGACGCTAACCCTAGTTGTCCTGACGCTAACCCTACTTGTCCTGACGCTAACCCTAGTTGTCCTGACGCTAACCCTAGTTGTCCTGACGCTAACCCTAGTTGTCCTGACGCTAACCCTAGTTGTCGTGACGTTAACTCTAGTTGTCCTGACGCTAACCCTAGTTGTCCTGACGCTAACCCTAGCTGTCCTGACGCTAACCCTAGTTGTCCTGACGCAAACCCTAGTTGTCCTGACGCTAACCCTAGTTGTCCTGAAGCTAACCCTAGTTGTCCTGACGCTAACCCTAGTTGTCCTGACGCTAACCCTAGTTGTCCTGACGCTAACCCTAGTTGTCCTGACGCTAACCCTAGTTGTCCTGACGCTAACCCTTGTTGTCCTGACGCTAACCCTAGTTGTCCTGACGCTAACCCTACTTGTCCTGACGCTAACCCTAGTTGTCCTGACGCTAACCCTAGTTGTCCTGACGCTAACCCTACTTGTCCTGACGCTAACCCTAGTTGTCCTGACGCTAACCCTAGTTGTCCTGACGCTAACCCTAGTTGTCGTGACGCTAACTCTAGTTGTCCTGACGCTAACCCTAGTTGTCCTGACGCTAACCCTAGTTGTCCTGACGCTAACCCTAGTTGTCTTGACGCAAACCCTAGTTGTCCTGACGCTAACCCTAGTTGTCCTGAAGCTAACCCTAGTTGTCCTGACGCTAACCCTACTTGTCCTGACGCTAACCCTAGTTGTCCTGACGCTAACCCTAGTTGTCCTGACGCTAACCCTAGTTGTCCTGACTCTAACCCTAGTTGTCCTGACGCTAACCCTAGTTCTCCTGACGCTAACCCTACTTGTCCTGACGCTAACCCTAGTTCTCCTGACGCTAACCCTACTTGTCCTGACGCTAACCCTACTTGTCCTGACGCTAACCCTACTTGTCCTGACGCTAACCCTACTTGTCCTGACGCTAACCCTAGTTGTCCTGACGCTAACCCTACTTGTCCTGACGCTAACCCTAGTTGTCCTGACGCTAACCCTAGTTGTCCTGACGCTAACCCTAGTTGTCCTGACGCTAACCCTAGTTGTCCTGACGCTAACCCTAGTTGTCCTGACGCTAACCCTACTTGTCCTGACGCTAACCCTAGTTGTCCTGACGCTAACCCTAGTTGTCCTGACGCTAACCCTAGTTGTCGTGACGCTAACTCTAGTTGTCCTGACGCTAACCCTAGCTGTCCTGACGCTAACCCTAGCTGTCCTGACGCTAACCCTAGTTGTCCTGACGCAAACCCTAGTTGTCCTGACGCTAACCCTAGTTGTCCTGACGCTAACCCTAGTTGTCCTGACGCTAACCCTAGTTGTCCTGACGCTAACCCTAGTTGTCCTGACGCTAACCCTAGTTGTCCTGACGCTAACCCTAGTTGTCCTGACGCTAACCCTTGTTGTCCTGACGCTAACCCTAGTTGTCCTGACGCTAACCCTACTTGTCCTGACGCTAACCCTAGTTGTCCTGACGCTAACCCTAGTTGTCCTGACTCTAACCCTAGTTGTCCTGACGCTAACCCTAGTTCTCCTGACGCTAACCCTACTTGTCCTGACGCTAACCCTAGTTCTCCTGACGCTAACCCTACTTGTCCTGACGCTAACCCTACTTGTCCTGACGCTAACCCTACTTGTCCTGACGCTAACCCTAGTTGTCCTGACGCTAACCCTACTTGTCCTGACGCTAACCCTACTTGTCCTGACGCTAACCCTAGTTGTCCTGACGCTAACCCTACTTGTCCTGACGCTAACCCTAGTTGTCCTGACGCTAACCCTAGTTGTCCTGACGCTAACCCTAGTTGTCCTGACACTAATCCTAATTGTCCTGACGCTAACCCTACTTGTCCTGACGCTAACCCTACTTGTCCTGACGCTAACCCTAGTTGTCCTGACGCTAACCCTAGTTGTCCTGACGCTAACCCCACTTGTCCTGACGCTAACCCTACTTGTCCTGACACTAACCCTAGTTGTCCTGACGCTAACCCTAGTTGTCCTGACGCTAACCCTAGTTGTCCTGACGCTAACCCTAGTTGTCGTGACGCTAACCCTAGTTGTCGTGACGCTAACCCTAGTTGTCGTGACGCTAACCCTAGTTGTACTGATGCTAACCCTAGTTGTCCTGACGCTAACCCTAGTTGTCCTGATGCTAACCCTACTTGTCCTGAGGCTAACCCTAGTTGTCCTGACGCTAACCCTAGTTGTCCTGACGCTAACCCTACTTGTCCTGACGCTAACCCTAGTTGTCCTGACGCTAACCCTAGTTGTCCTGACGCTAAACCTAGTTGTCCTGACGCTAACCCTAGTTGTCCTGACGCTAACCCTAGTTGTCCTGATGCTAACCCTAGTTGTCCTGACACTAATCCTAATTGTCCTGACGCTAACCCTACTTGTCCTGACGCTAACCCTACTTGTCCTGACGCTAACCCTAGTTGTCCTGACGCTAACCCTAGTTGTCCTGACGCTAACCCCACTTGTCCTGACGCTAACCCTACTTGTCCTGACGCTAACCCTAGTTGTCCTGACGCTAACACTAGTTGTCCTGACGCTAACCCTACTTGTCCTAACGCTAACCCTAGTTGTCCTGACGCTAACCCTAGTTGTCCTGACGCTAACCCTACTTGTCCTGATGCTAACCCGAGTTGTCCTGACACTAACCCTACTTGTCCTGACGCTAACCCTAGTTGTCCTGACGCTAACCCGAGTTGTCCTGACGCTAAACCTACTTGTCCTGATGCTAACCCTACTTGTCCTGACGCTAACCCTAGTTGTCCTGACGCTAACCCTAGTTGTCCTGACGCTAACCCTAGTTGTCCTGACGCTAACCCTAGTTGTCGTGACGCTAACCCTAGTTGTCCTGACGCTAACCCTAGTTGTCCTGACGCTAACCCTAGTTGTCGTGACGCTAACCCTAGTTGTCGTGACGCTAACCCTAGTTGTCCTCACGCTAACCCTAGTTGTCGTGACGCTAACCCTAGTTGTCCTGACGCTAACCCTAGTTGTCCTGACGCTAACCCTAGTTGTCGTGACGCTAACCCTAGTTGTCCTGATGCTAACCCTAGTTGTTGTGACGCTAACCCTAGTTGTCCTGACGCTAACCCTAGTTGTCCTGACTCTAACCCTAGTTGTCCTGACGCTAACCCTAGTTGTCGTGACGCTAACCCTAGTTGTCCTGACGCTAACCCTAGTTGTCCTGACGCTAACCCTACTTGTCCTGACGCTAACCCTAGTTGTCCTGACGCTAACCCTACTTGTCCTGACGCTAACCCTAGTTGTCCTGACGCTAACCCTAGTTGTCCTGACGATAACCCTAGTTGTCCTGACGCTAACCCTACTTGTCCTGACGCTAACCCTACTTGTCCTGACGCTAACCCTAGTTGTCCTGACGCTAACCCTAGTTGTCCTGACGCTAACCCTAGTTGTCCTGACGCTAAACCTAGTTGTCCTGACGCTAACCCTAGTTGTCCTGACGCTAACCCTAGTTGTCCTGATGCTAACCCTAGTTGTCCTGACACTAATCCTAATTGTCCTGACGCTAACCCTACTTGTCCTGACGCTAACCCTACTTGTCCTGACGCTAACCCTAGTTGTCCTGACGCTAACCCTAGTTGTCCTGACGCTAACCCCACTTGTCCTGACGCTAACCCTACTTGTCCTGACGCTAACCCTAGTTGTCCTGACGCTAACCCTAGTTGTCCTGACGCTAACCCTACTTGTCCTAACGCTAACCCTAGTTGTCCTGACGCTAACCCTAGTTGTCCTGACGCTAACCCTACTTGTCCTGATGCTAACCCTAGTTGTCCTGACGCTAACCCTACTTGTCCTGACGCTAACCCTAGTTGTCCTGACGCTAATCCTACTTGTCCTGACGCTAACCCTACTTGTCCTGACGCTAACCCTACTTGTCCTGACGCTAACCCTAGTTGTATTGACGCTAACCCTAGTTGTCCTGACGCTAACCCTACTTGTCCTGACGCTAACCCTAGTTGTCCTGACGCTAACCCTAGTTGTCCTGACGCTAACCCTAGTTGTCCTGACGCTAACCCTAGTTGTCCTGACGCTAACCCTAGATGTCCTGACGCTAACCCTACTTGTCCTGACGCTAACCCTACTTGTCCTGACGCTAACCCTAGTTGTCCTGACGCTAACCCTAGTTGTCCTGACGCTAACCCGAGATGTCCTGACGCTAACCCGAGTTGTCCTGACGCTAACCCTAGTTGTCCTGACGCTAACCCTAGTTTTCCTGACGCTAACCCGAGTTTTCCTGACGTTAACCCGAGTTGTCCTGACGCTAACCCGAGTTGTCCTGACGCTAACCCGAGTTGTCCTTACGCTAACCCTAGTTGTCCTGACGCTACCCCTAGTTGTCCTGACGCTAACCCGATTTGTCCTGACGCTAACCCGAGTTGTCCTGACGCTAACCCTAGTTGTCCTGATGCTAACCCGAGTTGTCCTGACGCTAACCCTACTTGTCCTGACGCTAACCCGAGTTGTCCTGACGCTAACCCGAGTTGTCCTGACGCTAACCCTACTTGTCCTGATGCTAACCCTACTTGTCCTGACGCTAACCCTAGTTGTCCTGACGCTAACCCTAGTTGTCCTGACGCTAACCCTAGTTGTCCTGACACTAACCCTAGTTGTCGTGACGCTAACCCTAGTTGTCCTGACGCTAACCCTAGTTGTCCTGACGCTAACCCTAGTTGTCGTGACGCTAACCCTAGTTGTCGTGACGCTAACCCTAGTTGTCGTGACGCTAACCCTAGTTGTCCTGACGCTAACCCTAGTTGTCCTGACGCTAACCCTAGTTGTCGTGACGCTAACCCTAGTTGTCCTGACGCTAACCCTAGTTGTCCTGACGCTAACCCTAGTTGTCGTGACGCTAACCCTAGTTGTCCTGATGCTAACCCTAGTTGTTGTGACGCTAACCCTAGTTGTCCTGACGCTAACCCTAGTTGTCCTGACTCTAACCCTAGTTGTCCTGATGCTAACCCTAGTTGTCGTGATGCCAACCCTAGTTGTCGTGATGCCAACCCTAGTTGTCCTGATCCTAACCCTAGTTGTCGTGACGCTAACCCTAGTTGTCCTGACGCTAACCCTAGTTGTCCTGACGCTAACCCTACTTGTCCTGACGCTAACCCTAGTTGTCCTGACGCTAACCCTACTTGTCCTGACGCTAACCCTAGTTGTCCTGACGCTAACCCTAGTTGTCCTGACGATAACCCTAGTTGTCCTGACGCTAACCCTAGTTGTCCTGACGCTAACCCGAGTTGTCCTGGCGCTAACCTGAGTTGTCCTGACGCTAACCCGAGTTGTCCTGGCGCTAACCTGAGTTGTCCTGACGCTAACCCGAGTTGTCCTGACGCTAGCCCTAGTTGTCCTGACGCTAACCCTAGTTGTCCTGACGCTAACCCTAGTTGTCCTGATGCTAACCCTAGTTGTCCTGACGCTAACTCTAGTTGTCCTGACGCTAACCCTAGTTGTCCTGACGCTAACCCTAGTTGTCCTGACGCTAACCCTAGTTGTCCTGACGCTAACCCTAGTTGTCCTGACGCTAACCCTAGTTGTCCTGACGCTAACCCTAGTTGTCCTGACGCTAACCCTAGTTGTCCTGACGCTAACCCTAGTTGTCCTGACGCTAACCCTACTTGTCCTGACGCTAACCCTAGTTGTCCTGACGCTAACCCTAGTTGTCCTGACTCTAACCCTAGTTGTCCTGACGCTAACCCTAGTTGTCCTGACGCTAACCCTAGTTGTCCTGACGCTAACCCTACTTGTCCTGACGCTAACCCTAGTTGTCCTGACGCTAACCCTAGTTGTCCTGACGCTAACCCTACTTGTCCTGACGCTAACCCTAGTTGTCCTGACGCTAACCCTAGATGTCCTGACGCTAACCCTACTTGTCCTGACTCTAACGCTAGTTGTCCAGACGCTAACCCGAGTTGTCCTGACGCTAACCCGAGTTGTCCTGACGCTAACCCTAGTTGTCCTGACGCTAACCCTAGTTGTCCTGACGCTAACCCGATTTGTCCTGACGCTAACCCTAGTTGTCCTAACGCTAACCCTAGTTGTCCTGACGCTAACCCGAGTTGTCCTGACGTTAACCCGAGTTGTCCTGACGCTAACCCGAGTTGTCCTGACGCTAACCCTAGTTGTCCTGACGCTAACCCTAGTTGTCGTGACGCTAACCCTAGCTGTCGTGACGCTAACCCTAGCTGTCCTGATGCTAACCCTAGCTGTCGTGACGCTAACCCTAGCTGTCCTGACGCTAACCCTAGCTGTCCTGACGCTAACCCTAGTTGTCCTGACGCTAACCATAGTTGTCCTGACGCTAACCCTAGTTGTCGTGACGCTAACCCTAGTTGTCCTGACGCTAACCCTAGTTGTCGTGACGCTAACCCTAGTTGTCCTGACGCTAACCCTAGTTGTCCTGACGCTAACCCTAGTTGTCCTGACTCTAACCCTAGTTGTCCTGACGCTAACCCTAGTTGTCCTGACGCTAACCCTACTTGTCCTGACGCTAACCCTACTTGTCCTGACGCTAACCCTAGTTGTCCTGACGCTAACCCTAGTTGTCCTGACGCTGACCCTACTTGTCCTGACGCTAACCCTAGTTGTCCTGACGCTAACCCTAGTTGTCCTGACGCTAACCCTAGTTGTCCTGACGCTAACCCTAGTTGTCCTGACGCTAACCCTAGTTGTCCTGACGCTAACCCTAGTTGTCCTGACGCTAACCCTACTTGTCCTGACGCTAACCCTAGTTGTCCTGACGCTAACCCTAGTTGTCCTGACGCTAACCCTAGTTGTCCTGACGCTAACCCTAGTTGTCGTGACGCTAACTCTAGTTGTCCTGACGCTAACCCTAGTTGTCCTGACGCTAACCCTAGCTGTCCTGACGCTAAGCCTAGTTGTCCTGACGCAAACCCTAGTTGTCCTGACGCTAACCCTAGTTGTCCTGAAGCTAACCCTAGTTGTCCTGACGCTAACCCTAGTTGTCCTGACGCTAACCCTAGTTGTCCTGACGCTAACCCTAGTTGTCCTGACGCTAACCCTAGTTGTCCTGACGCTAACCCTTGTTGTCCTGACGCTAACCCTAGTTGTCCTGACGCTAACCCTACTTGTCCTGACGCTAACCCTAGTTGTCCTGACGCTAACCCTAGTTGTCCTGACGCTAACCCTACTTGTCCTGACGCTAACCCTACTTGTCCTGACGCTAACCCTAGTTGTCCTGACGCTAACCCTAGTTGTCGTGACGCTAACTCTAGTTGTCCTGACGCTAACCCTAGTTGTCCTGACGCTAACCCTAGTTGTCCTGACGCTAACCCTAGTTGTCTTGACGCAAACCCTAGTTGTCCTGACGCTAACCCTAGTTGTCCTGAAGCTAACCCTAGTTGTCCTGACGCTAACCCTACTTGTCCTGACGCTAACCCTAGTTGTCCTGACGCTAACCCTAGTTGTCCTGACGCTAACCCTAGTTGTCCTGACTCTAACCCTAGTTGTCCTGACGCTAACCCTAGTTCTCCTGACGCTAACCCTACTTGTCCTGACGCTAACCCTAGTTCTCCTGACGCTAACCCTACTTGTCCTGACGCTAACCCTACTTGTCCTGACGCTAACCCTACTTGTCCTGACGCTAACCCTACTTGTCCTGACGCTAACCCTAGTTGTCCTGACGCTAACCCTACTTGTCCTGACGCTAACCCTAGTTGTCCTGACGCTAACCCTAGTTGTCCTGACGCTAACCCTAGTTGTCCTGACGCTAACCCTAGTTGTCGTGACGCTAACTCTATTTGTCCTGACGCTAACCCTAGCTGTCCTGACGCTAACCCTAGCTGTCCTGACGCTAACCCTAGTTGTCCTGACGCAAACCCTAGTTGTCCTGACGCTAACCCTAGTTGTCCTGACGCTAACCCTAGTTGTCCTGACGCTAACCCTAGTTGTCCTGACGCTAACCCTAGTTGTCCTGACGCTAACCCTAGTTGTCCTGACGCTAACCCTAGTTGTCCTGACGCTAACCCTTGTTGTCCTGACGCTAACCCTAGTTGTCCTGACGCTAACCCTACTTGTCCTGACGCTAACCCTAGTTGTCCTGACGCTAACCCTAGTTGTCCTGACTCTAACCCTAGTTGTCCTGACGCTAACCCTAGTTCTCCTGACGCTAACCCTACTTGTCCTGACGCTAACCCTAGTTCTCCTGACGCTAACCCTACTTGTCCTGACGCTAACCCTACTTGTCCTGACGCTAACCCTACTTGTCCTGACGCTAACCCTAGTTGTCCTGACGCTAACCCTACTTGTCCTGACGCTAACCCTAGTTGTCCTGACGCTAACCCTAGTTGTCCTGACGCTAACCCTAGTTGTCGTGACGCTAACCCTAGTTGTCCTGACGCTAACCCTAGTTGTCGTGACGCTAACCCTAGTTGTCCTGACGCTAACCCTAGTTGTCCTGACTCTAACCCTAGTTGTCGTGACGCTAACCCTAGTTGTCCTGACGGTAACCCTAGTTGTCCTGACGCTAACTCTAGTTGTCCTGACGCTAACCCTAGTTGTCCTGACGCTAACCCTAGTTGTCCTGACGCTAACCCTAGTTGTCCTGACGCTAACCCTAGTTGTCCTGACGCAAACCCTAGTTGTCCTGACGCTAACCCTAGTTGTCCTGAAGCTAACCCTAGTTGTCCTGACGCTAACCCTAGTTGTCCTGACGCTAACCCTACTTGTCCTGACGCTAACCCTACTTGTCCTGACGCTAACCCTACTTGTCCTGACGCTAACCCTACTTGTCCTGACGCTAACCCTAGTTGTCCTGACGCTAACCCTAGTTGTCCTGACGCTAACCCTACTTGTCCTGACGCTAACCCTAGTTATCCTGACGCTAACCCTAGTTGTCCTGATGCTAACCCTACTTGTCCTGACGCTAACCCTAGTTGTCCTGACGCTAACCCTAGTTGTCCTGACGCTGACCCTACTTGTCCTGACGCTAACCCTAGTTGTCCTGACGCTAACCCTAGTTGTCCTGACGCTAACCCTAGTTGTCCTGACGCTAACCCTAGTTGTCCTGACGCTAACCCGAGTTGTCCTGACGCTAACCCGAGTTGTCCTGACGCTAACCCGAGTTGTCCTGACGCTAGCCCTAGTTGTCCTGACGCTAACCCTAGTTGTCCTGACGCTAACCCTAGTTGTCCTGACGCTAACCCTAGTTGTCCTGACGCTAACCCTAGTTGTCCTGACGCTAACCCTAGTTGTCCTGACGCAAACCCTAGTTGTCCTGACGCAAACCCTAGTTGTCCTGAAGCTAACCCTAGTTGTCCTGACGCTAACCCTAGTTGTCCTGACGCTAACCCTAGTTGTCCTGATGCTAACCCTAGTTGTCCTGACGCTAACCCTAGATGTCCTGACGCTAACCCTACTTGTCCTGACGCTAACCCTAGTTGTCCTGACGCTAACCCTAGTTGTCCTGACGCTAACCCGAGTTGTCCTGACGCTAACCCGAGTTGTCCTGACGCTAACCCTAGTTGTCCTGACGCTAACCCTAGTTGTCCTGACGCTAACCCTAGTTGTCCTAACGCTAACCCTAGTTGTCCTGACGCTAACCCGAGTTGTCCTGACGTTAACCCGAGTTGTCCTGACGCTAACCCGAGTTGTCCTGACGTTAACCCGAGTTGTCCTGACGTTAACCCGAGTTGTCCTGACGTTAACCCGAGTTGTCCTGACGCTAACCCTAGTTGCCGTGACGCTAACCCTAGTTGTCCTGACGCTAACCCTAGTTGTCCTGACGCTAACCCTAGTTGTCCTGACGCTAACCCTAGTTGTCGTGATTCTAACTCTAGTTGTCCTGACACTAACCCTAGTTGTCCTGACGCTAACCCTAGTTGTCCTGACGCAAACCCTAGTTGTCCTGACGCTAACCCTAGTTGTCCTGACGCTAACCCTAGTTGTCCTGACGCTAACCCTAGTTGTCCTGACGCTAACCCTAGTTGTCCTGACGCAAACCCTAGTTGTCCTGACGCTAACCCTAGTTGTCCTGAAGCTAACCCTAGTTGTCCTGACGCTAACCCTAGTTGTCCTGACGCTAACCCTACTTGTCCTGACGCTAACCCTACTTGTCCTGACGCTAACCCTACTTGTCCTGACGCTAACCCTACTTGTCCTGACGCTAACCCTACTTGTCCTGACGCTAACCCTAGTTGTCCTGACGCTAACCCTACTTGTCCTAACGCTAACCCTAGTTGTCCTGATGCTAACCCTAGTTGTCCTGACGCTAACCCTAATTGTCCTGATGCTAACCCTACTTGTCCTGACGCTAACCCTAGATGTCCTGACGCTAACCCTACTTGTCCTGACGCTAACCCTACTTGTCCTGACGCTAACCCGAGTTGTCCTGACGCTAACCCTTGTTGTCCTGACGCTAACCCTAGTTGTCCTGACGCTAACCCTAGTTGTCCTGAAGCTAACCCTAGTTGTCCTGACGCTAACCCTAGTTGTCCTGACGCTAACCCTAGTTGTCCTGAAGCTAACCCTAGTTGTCCTGACGCTAACCCTACTTGTCCTGACGCTAACCCTAGTTGTCCTGACACTAACCCTAGTTGTCCTGACGATAACCCTAGTTGTCCTGACGCTAACCCTAGTTGTCCTGACGCAAACCCTAGTTGTCCTGACGCAAACCCTAGTTGTCCTGAAGCTAACCCTAGTTGTCCTGACGCTAACCCTAGTTGTCCTGACGCTAACCCTAGTTGTCCTGACGCTAACCCTAGTTGTCCTGACGCTAACCCTAGATGTCCTGACGCTAACCCTACTTGTCCTGACGCTAACCCTAGTTGTCCTGACGCTAACCCTAGTTGTCCTGACGCTAACCCGAGTTGTCCTGACGCTAACCCGAGTTGTCCTGACGCTAACCCTAGTTGTCCTGACGCTAACCCTAGTTGTCCTGACGCTAACCCTAGTTGTCCTAACGCTAACCCTAGTTGTCCTGACGCTAACCCGAGTTGTCCTGACGTTAACCCGAGTTGTCCTGACGCTAACCCGAGTTGTCCTGACGCTAACCCTAGTTGTCCTGACGCTAACCCTAGTTGTCCTGACGCTAACCCTAGTTGTCCTAACGCTAACCCTAGTTGTCCTGACGCTAACCCGAGTTGTCCTGACGTTAACCCGAGTTGTCCTGACGCTAACCCTAGTTGTCCTGACGCTAACCCTACTTGTCCTGACGCTAACCCTAGTTGTCCTGACGCTAACCCTAGATGTCCTGACGCTAACCCTACTTGTCCTGACGCTATCCCTAGTTGTCCTGACGCTAACCCGAGTTGTCCTGACGCTAACCCTAGTCGTCCTGACGCTAACCCGATTTGTCCTGACGCTAACCCTAGTTGTCCTAACGCTAACCCTAGTTGTCCTGACGCTAACCCTAGTTGTCCTGACGCTAACCCTAGTTGTCGTGACGCTAACTCTAGTTGTCCTGACGCTAACCCTAGTTGTCCTGACGCTAACCCTAGTTGTCCTGACGCTAACCCTAGTTGTCCTGACGCAAACCCTAGTTGTCCTGACGCTAACCCTAGTTGTCCTAACGCTAACGTTGTCCTGACGCTAACCCTAATTGTCCTGACGCTAACCCTACTTGTCCTGACGCTAACCCTAGATGTCCTGACGCTAACCCTACTTGTCCTGACGCTAACCCTAGTTGTCCTGACGCTAACCCGAGTTGTCCTGACGCTAACCCTTGTTGTCCTGACGCTAACCCTAGTTGTCCTGACGCTAACCCTAGTTGTCCTGAAGCTAACCCTAGTTGTCCTGACGCTAACCCTAGTTGTCCTGACGCTAACCCTAGTTGTCCTGACGCTAACCCTAGTTGTCCTGACGCTAACCCTACTTGTCCTGACGCTAACCCTACTTGTCCTGACGCTAACCCTACTTGTCCTGACGCTAACCCTAGTTGTCCTGACGCTAACCCTAGTTGTCCTGACGCTAACCCTACTTGTCCTAACGCTAACCCTAGTTGTCCTGATGCTAACCCTACTTGTCCTGACGCTAACCCTAGTTGTCCTGACGCTAACCCTAGTTGTCCTGACGCTAACCCGAGTTGTCCTGACGCTAACCCTAGTTGTCCTGACGCTAACCCTAGTTGTCCTGACGCTAACCCAATTTGTCCTGACGCTAACCCTAGTTGTCCTAACGCTAAACCTAGTTGTCCTGACGCTAACCCTAGTTGTCCTGACGCTAACCCTAGTTGTCCTGACGCTAACCCTAGTTGTCGTGACGCTAACCCTAGTTGTCGTGACGCTAACCCTAGTTGTCGTGACGCTAACCCTAGTTGTCCTGACGCTAACCCTAGTTGTCCTGACGCTAACCCTAGTTGTCCTGACGCTAACCCTACTTGTCCTGACGCTAACCCTACTTGTCCTGACGCTAACCCTACTTGTCCTGAGGCTAACCCTAGTTGTTCTGACGCTAACCCTAGTTGTCCTGACGCTAACCCTACTTGTCCTGACGCTAACCCTAGTTGTCCTGACGCTAACCCTAGTTGTCCTGACGCTAAACCTAGTTGTCCTGACGCTAACCCTAGTTGTCCTGACGCTAACCCTAGTTGTACTGACGCTAACCCTAGTTGTCCTGATGCTGACATTAGTTGTACTGACGCTAATCCTACTTGTCCTGACGCTAACCCTACTTGTCCTGACGCTAACCCTACTTGTCCTGACGCTAACCCTACTTGTCCTGACGCTAACCCTACTTGTCCTGACGCTAACCCTAGTTGTCCTGACGCTAACCCTACTTGTCCTGACGCTAACCCTACTTGTCCTGACGCTAACCCTAGTTGTCCTGACGCTAACCCTACTTGTCCTGACGCTAACCCTAGTTGTCCTGACGCTAACCCTAGTTGTCCTGACGCTAACCCTAGTTGTCCTGACGCTAACCCTACTTGTCCTGACGCTAACCCTAGTTGTCCTGACGCTAACCCTAGATGTCCTGACGCTAACCCTACTTGTCCTGACGCTAACCCTAGTTGTCCTGACGCTAACCTGAGTTGTCCTGACGCTTACCCGAGTTGTCCTGACGCTAACCCTACTTGTCCTGACGCTAACCCTAGTTGTCCTGACGCTAACCCTACTTGTCCTGACGCTAACCCTAGTTGTCCTGACGCTAACCCTAGTTGTCCTGACGATAACCCTAGTTGTCCTGACGCTAACCCTAGTTGTCCTGACACTAACCTGAGTTGTCCTGACGCTAACCCGAGTTGTCCTGACGCTAACCCGAGTTGTCCTGACGCTAGCCCTAGTTGTCCTAACGCTAACCCTAGTTGTCCTGACGCTAACCCTAGTTGTCCTGACGCTAACCCTTGTTGTCCTGACGATAACCCTAGTTGTCCTGACGCTAACCCTAGTTGTCCTGACGCTAACCCTAGTTGTCCTGACGCTAACCCTAGTTGTCCTGACGCTAACCCTACTTGTCCTGACGCTAACCCTAGTTGTCCTGACGCTAACCCTAGTTGTCCTGACGCTAACCCTAGTTGTCCTGACGCTAACCCTAGTTGTCCTGACGCTAACCCTAGTTGTCCTGACGCTAACCCTACTTGTCCTGACGCTAACCCTAGTTGTCCTGACGCTAGCCCTACTTGTCTTGACGCTAACCCTACTTGTCCTGTCGCTAACCCTAGTTGTCCTGACGCTAACCCTAGTTGTCCTGACGCTAACCCTAATTGTCCTGACGCTAACCCTACTTGTCCTGACGCTAACCCTAGTTGTCCTGACGCTAACCCTAATTGTCCTGACGCTAACCCTAGTTGTCCTGACGCTAACCCTAGATGTCCTGACGCTAACCCTACTTGTCCTGACGCTAACCCTAGTTGTCCTGACGCTAACCCTAGTTGTCCTGACGCTAACCCTAGTTGTCCTGACGCTAACCCTAGATGTCCTGACGCTAACCCTACTTGTCCTGACGCTAACCCTAGTTGTCCTGACGCTAACACGATTTGTCCTGACGCTAACCCTAGTTGTCCTAACGCTAACCCTAGTTGTCCTGACGCTAACCCGAGTTGCCCTGACGTTAACCCGAGTTGTCCTGACGCTAACCCGAGTTGTCCTGACGCTAACCCGAGTTGTCCTGACACTAACCCTAGTTGTCCTGACGCTAACCCTAGTTGTCCTGACGCTAACCCGCTTTGTCCTGACGCTAACCCTACTTGTCCTGACGCTAACCCTACTTGTCCTGACGCTAACCCTAGTTGTCCTGATGCTAACCCTAGTTGTCCTGACGCTAACCCTAGTTGTCCTGACGCTAACCCTAGTTGTCCTGACACTAACCCTAGTTGTCGTGATGCTAACCTTAGTTGTCGTGACGCTAACCCTAGTTGTCCTGACGCTAACCCTAGTTGTCCTGACGCTAACCCTAGTTGTCCTGATGCTAACTCTACTTGTCCTGACGTTAACCCTAGTTGTCCTGACGCTAACCCTAGTTGTCCTGACGCTAACCCTACTTGTCCTGAGGCTAACCCTAGTTGTCCTGACGCTAACCCTACTTGTCCTGACGCTAACCCTAGTTGTCCTGACGCTAACCCTAGTTGTCCTGACGCTAACCCTAGTTGTCCTGACGCTAACCCTAGTTGTCCTGACGCTAACCCTAGTTGTCCTGACGCTAACCCTAGTTGTCCTGACGCTAACCCTAGTTGTCCTGACGCTAATCCTACTTGTCCTGACGCTAACCCTACTTGTCCTGACGCTAACCCTACTTGTCCTGACGCTAACCCTAGTTGTCCTGACGCTAACCCTACTTGTCCTGACGCTAACCCTACTTGTCCTGACGCTAACCCTAGTTGTCCTGACGCTAACCCTACTTGTCCTGACGCTAACCCTAGTTGTCCTGACGCTAACCCTAGTTGTCCTGACGCTAACCCTAGTTGTCCTGACGCTAACCCTACTTGTCCTGACGCTAACCCTAGTTGTCCTGACGCTAACCCTAGATGTCCTGACGCTAACCCTACTTGTCCTGACGCTAACCCTAGTTGTCCTGACGCCTAACCCGAGTTGTCCTGACGCTAACCCGAGTTGTCCTGATGCTAACCCTAGTTGTCCTGACGCTAACCCTAGTTGTCCTGACGCTAACCCGATTTGTCCTGACGCTAACCCTAGTTGTCCTGACGCTAACCCTAGTTTTCCTGACGCTAACCCGAGTTTTCCTGACGTTAACCCGAGTTGTCCTGACGCTAACCCGACTTGTCCTGACGCTAACCCGAGTTGTCCTTACACTAACCCTAGTTGTCCTGACGCTAACCCTAGTTGTCCTGACGCTAACCCGATTTGTCCTGACGCTAACCCGAGTTGTCCTGACGCTAACCCTAGTTGTCCTGACGCTAACCCGAGTTGTCCTGACACTAACCATACCTCTCCTGACGCTAACCCGAGTTGTCCTGACGCTAACCCGAGTTGTCCTGATGCTAACCCGAGTTGTCCTGACGCTAACCCTACTAGTCCTGACGCTAACCCTACTTGTCCTGACGCTAACCCTACTTGTCCTGACGCTAACCCTAGTTGTCCTGACGCTAACCCTAGTTGTCCTGACGCTAACCCTAGTTGTCGTGACGCTAACCCTAGTTGTCCTGACGCTAACCCTAGTTGTCCTGACGCTAACCCTAGTTGTCGTGACGCTAACCCTAGTTGTCGTGACGCTAACCCTAGTTGTCGTGACGCTAACCCTAGTTGTCCTGACGCTAACCCTAGTTGTCCTGACGCTAACCCTACTAGTCCTGACGCTAACCCTACTTGTCCTGACGCTAACCCTAGTTGTCCTGACGCTAACCCTAGTTGTCCTGACGCTAACCCTAGTTTTCGTGACGCTAACCCTAGTTGTCCTGACGCTAACCCTAGTTGTCCTGACGCTAACCCTAGTTGTCGTGACGCTAACCCTAGGTGTCCTGACGCTAACCCTAGTTGTCGTGACGCTAACCCTAGTTGTCCTGACGCTAACCCTAGTTGTCCTGACGCTAACCCTAGTTGTCCTGACGCTAACCCTAGTTGTCGTGACGCTAACCCTAGTTGTCCTGAGGCTAACCCTAGTTGTCCTGACGCTAACCCTAGTTGTCCCGACGCTAACCCTAGTTGTCCTGACGCTAACCCTAGTTGTCCTGATGCTATCCCTAGTTGTCCTAACGCTAACCCTAGTTGTCCTGACGCTAACCCTAGTTGTCCTGACGCTTACCCTAGTTGTCCTGATGCTAACCCTAGTTGTCCTGATGCTAACCCTAGTTGTCCTGGCGCTAACCCTAGTTGTCCTGGCGCTAACCCTAGTTGTCCTGACGCTAACCCTAGTTGTCCTGACGCTAACCCTAGTTGTCCAGACGCTAACCCTAGTTGTCCTGATGCTTACCCTAGTTGTCCTGACGCTAACCCTAGTTGTCCTGACGCTAACCCTAGTTGTCCTGACGCTAACCCTAGTTGTCCTGATGCTAACCCGATTTGTCCTGACGCTAACCCTACTTGTCCTGACGCTAACCCTAGTTGTCGTGACGCTAACCCTAGTTGTCCTGATGCTAACCCTAGTTGTGACGCTAACCCTAGTTGTCCTGGCGCTAAACCTAGTTGTCCTGGCGCTAACCCTAGTTGTCCTGGCGCTAACCCTAGTTGTAATGGCTCTAACCCTAGTTGTCCTGGCGCTAACCCTAGTTGTCCTGACGCTAACCCAAGTTGTCCTGACGTTAACCCGAGTTGTCCTGACGCTAACCCGAGTTGTCCTGACGCTAACCGAGTTGTCCTGACGCTAACCCTAGTTGTCCTGACGCTAACCCTAGTTGTCCTGATGCTAACCCGATTTGTCCTGACGCTAACCCTACTTGTCCTGACGCTAACCCTAGTTGTCGTGACGCTAACCCTAGTTGTCCTGATGCTAACCCTAGTTGTGACGCTAACCCTAGTTGTCCTGACGCTAACCCTAGTTGTCCTGACGCTAACCCTAGTTGTCCTGACGCTAACCCTAGTTGTCCTGACGGTAACCCTAGTTGTCCTGACGCTAACCCTAGTTGTCCTGACGGTAACCCTAGTTGTCCTGACGCTAACCCTAGTTGTCCTGACGCTAACCCTAGTTGTCGTGACGCTAACCCTAGTTGTCGTGACGCTAACCCTAGTTGTCGTGACGCTAACCCTAGTTGTCCTGACGCTAACCCTAGTTGTCCTGACGCTAACCCTAGTTGTCCTGACGCTAACCCTAGTTGTCGGGACGCTAACCCTAGTTGTCGTGACGCTAACCCTAGTTGTCCTGACGCTAACCCTAGTTGTCCTTACGCTAACCCTAGTTGTCGTGACGCTAACCCTAGTTGTCGTGACGCTAACCCTAGTTGTCCTGACGCTAACTCTAGTTGTCCTGACGCTAACCCTAGTTGTCGTGACGCTAACCCTAGTTGTCCTGACGCTAACCCTAGTTGTCGGGACGCTAACCCTAGTTGTCGTGACGCTAACCCTAGTTGTCCTGACTCTAACCCTAGTTGTCCTGACGCTAACCCTAGTTGTCCTGACGCTAACCCTAGTTGTCTGACGCTAACCCTAGTTGTCCTGACGCTAACCCTAGTTAGCCTGACGCTAACCCTAGTTGTCGTGACGCTAACCCTAGTTGTCCTGACGCTAACCCTAGTTGTC
The DNA here is from genome assembly GCF_046119375.1 of Phyllobates terribilis. Lineage (NCBI taxonomy): Eukaryota > Metazoa > Chordata > Amphibia > Anura > Dendrobatidae > Phyllobates > Phyllobates terribilis. Next base: position 456,018 of record NW_027363301.1, on the reverse strand, counting down.
GTGACGCTAACCCTAGTTGTCCTGACGCTAACCCTAGTTGTCCTGACGCTAACCCTAGTTGTCCTGACGCTAACCCTAGTTGTCCTGACGCTAACCCTAGTTGTCCTGACGCTAACCCTAGTTGTCCTGACGGTAACCCTAGTTGTCCTGACGCTAACCCTAGTTGTCCTGACGGTAACCCTAGTTGTCCTGACGTAACCCTAGTTGTCCTGACGCTAACCCTAGTTGTCCTGACGCTAACCCTAGTTGTCGTGACGCTAACCCTAGTTGTCGTGACGCTAACCCTAGTTGTCCTGACGCTAACCCTAGTTGTCCTGACCTAACCCTAGTTGTCGTGTCGCTAACCCTAGGTGTCGTGACGCTAACCCTAGTTGTCGTGACGCTAACCCTAGTTGTCCTGACGCTAACCCTAGTTGTCCTGACGCTAACCCTAGTTGTCCTGACGCTAACCCTAGTTGTCGTGACGCTAACCCTAGTTGTCCTGATGCTAACCCTAGTTGTCCTGACGCTAACCCTAGTGTCCTGACGCTAACCCTAGTTGTTGTGACGCTAACCCTAGGTGTCCTGACGCTAACCCTAGTTGTCGTGACGCTAACCCTAGTTGTCCTGACGCTAACCCTATATGTCCTGACGCTAACCCTAGTTGTCCTGACGCTAACCCTAGTTGTCGTGACGCTAACCCTAGTTGTCCTGACGCTAACCCTAGTTGTCCTGACGCTAACCCTAGTTGTCGTGACGCTAACCCTAGTTGTCCTGACGCTAACCCTAGTTGTCCTGACGCTAACCCTAGTTGTCGTGACGCTAACCCTAGTTGTCCTGACGCTATCCCTAGTTGTCGTGACGCTAACCCTAGTTGTCCTGACGCTAATCCTAGTTGTCCTGACGCTAACCCTAGTTGTCCTGACGCTAACCCTAGTTGTCCTGACGCTAACCCTAGTTGTCGTGACGCTAACCCTAGTTGTCCTGATGCTAACCCTAGTTGTGACGCTAACCCTAGTTGTCCTGACGCTAACCCTAGTTGTCCTGACGATAACCCTAGTTGTCCTGACGCTAACCCTAGTTGTCCTGACGCTAACCCTAGTTGTCCTGACTGTAACCCTAGTTGTCGTGACGCTAACCCTAGTTGTCCTGACGCTAACCCTAGTTGTCGTGACGCTAACGCTAGTTGTCCTGACGCTAACCCTAGTTGTCCTGACGCTAACCCTTGTTGTCCTGACGCTAACCCTAGTTGTCCTGATGCTAACCCTAGTTGTCCCGACGCTAACCCTAGTTGTCCTGAGGCTAACCCTAGTTGTCCTGACGCTAACCCTAGTTGTCCCGACGCTAACCCTAGTTGTCCTGACGCTACCCCTAGTTGTCCTGACGCTATCCCTAGTTGTCCTGACGCTAACCCTAGTTGTCGGGACGCTAACCCTAGTTGTCGTGACGCTAACCCTAGTTGTCCTGACTCTAACCCTAGTTGTCCTGACGCTAACCCTAGTTGTCCTGACGCTAACCCTAGTTGTTGTGACGCTAACCCTAGTTGTCCTGACGCTAACCCTAGTTGTCCTGACGCTAACCCTAGTTAGCCTGACGCTAACCCTAGTTGTCGTGACGCTAACCCTAGTTGTCCTGACGCTAACCCTAGTTGTCGTGACGCTAACCCTAGTTGTCCTGACGCTAACCCTAGTTGTCGTGACGCTAACCCTAGTTGTCCTGACGCTAACCCTAGTTGTCCTGACGCTAACCCTAGTTGTCCTGACGCTAACCCTAGTTGTCCCGACGCTAACCCTAGTTGTCCCGACGCTAACCCTAGTTGTCCTGACGCTAACCCTAGTTGTCCTGACGCTAACCCTAGTTGTCCTGATGCTAACCCTAGTTGTCCTGCCGCTATCCCTAGTTGTCCTGACGCTAACCCTAGTTGTCCTGACGCTAACCCTAGTTGTCCTGACGCTAAACCTAGTTGTCCTGACGCTAACCCTAGTTGTCCTGACGCTAACCCTAGTTGTCGTGACGCTAACCCTAGTTGTCCTGACGCTAACCCTAGTTGTCCTGACGCTAACCCTAGTTGTCCTGACGCTAACCCTAGTTGTTGTGACGCTAACCCTAGGTGTCCTGACGCTAACCCTAGTTGTCGTGACGCTAACCCTAGTTGTCCTGACGCTAACCCTATATGTCCTGACGCTAACCCTAGTTGTCGTGACGTTAACCCTAGTTGTCCTGACGCTAACCCTAGTTGTCGTGACGCTAACGCTAGTTGTCCTGACGCTAACCCTAGTTGTCCTGATGCTAACCCTAGTTGTGACGCTAACCCTAGTTGTCCTGACGCTAACCCTAGTTGTCCTGACGATAACCCTAGTTGTCCTGACGCTAACCCTAGTTGTCCTGACTCTAACCCTAGTTGTCGTGACGTTAACCCTAGTTGTCCTGACGCTAACCCTAGTTGTCGTGACGCTAACGCTAGTTGTCCTGACGCTAACCCTAGTTGTCCTGACGCTAACCCTTGTTGTCCTGACGCTAACCCTAGTTGTCCTGATGCTAACCCTAGTTGTCCCGACGCTAACCCTAGTTGTCCTGACGCTAACCCTAGTTGTCCTGACGCTAACCCTAGTTGTCCTGACGCTAACCCTAGTTGTCCCGACGCTAACCCTAGTTGTCCCGATGCTAACCCTAGTTATCCTGACGCTAACCCTAGTTGTCCTGACGCTAACCCTAGTTGTCCTGACGCTAACCCTAGTTGTCCCGACGCTAACCCTAGTTGTCCTGACGCTAACCCTAGTTGTCCTGACGCTAACCCTAGTTGTCCTGATGCTAACCCTAGTTGTCCTGCCGCTATCCCTAGTTGTCCTGACGCTAACCCTAGTTGTCCTGACGCTAACCCTAGTTGTCCTGACGCTAAACCTAGTTGTCCTGACGCTAACCCTAGTTGTCCTGACGCTAACCCTAGTTGTCCTGACGCTAACCCTAGTTGTCGTGACGCTAACCCTAGTTGTCCTGACGCTAACCCTAGTTGTCCTGACGCTAACCCTAGTTGTCCTGACGCTAACCCTAGTTGTTGTGACGCTAACCCTAGGTGTCCTGACGCTAACCCTAGTTGTCGTGACGCTAACCCTAGTTGTCCTGACGCTAACCCTATATGTCCTGACGCTAACCCTAGTTGTCGTGACGTTAACCCTAGTTGTCCTGACGCTAACCCTAGTTGTCGTGACGCTAACGCTAGTTGTCCTGACGCTAACCCTAGTTGTCCTGACGCTAACCCTTGTTGTCCTGACGCTAACCCTAGTTGTCCTGCCGCTATCCCTAGTTGTCCTGACGCTAACCCTAGTTGTCCTGACGCTAACCCTAGTTGTCCTGACGCTAAACCTAGTTGTCCTGACGCTAACCCTAGTTGTCCTGACGCTAACCCTAGTTGTCCTGACGCTAACCCTAGTTGTCGTGACGCTAACCCTAGTTGTCCTGACGCTAACCCTAGTTGTCCTGACGCTAACCCTAGTTGTCCTGACGCTAACCCTAGTTGTTGTGACGCTAACCCTAGGTGTCCTGACGCTAACCCTAGTTGTCGTGACGCTAACCCTAGTTGTCCTGACGCTAACCCTATATGTCCTGACGCTAACCCTAGTTGTCGTGACGTTAACTCTAGTTGTCCTGACGCTAACCCTAGTTGTCGTGACGCTAACGCTAGTTGTCCTGACGCTAACCCTAGTTGTCCTGACGCTAACCCTTGTTGTCCTGACGCTAACCCTAGTTGTCCTGATGCTAACCCTAGTTGTGACGCTAACCCTAGTTGTCCTGACGCTAACCCTAGTTGTCCTGACGATAACCCTAGTTGTCCTGACGCTAACCCTAGTTGTCCTGACTCTAACCCTAGTTGTCGTGACGTTAACCCTAGTTGTCCTGACGCTAACCCTAGTTGTCGTGACGCTAACGCTAGTTGTCCTGACGCTAACCCTAGTTGTCCTGACGCTAACCCTTGTTGTCCTGACGCTAACCCTAGTTGTCCTGATGCTAACCCTAGTTGTCCCGACGCTAACCCTAGTTGTCCTGAGGCTAACCCTAGTTGTCCTGACGCTAACCCTAGTTGTCCCGACGCTAACCCTAGTTGTCCTGACACAAACCCTAGTTGTCCTGACGCTATCCCTAGTTGTCCTGACGCTAACCCTAGTTGTTCTGACGCTAACCCTAGTTGTCCTGACGCTTTCCCTAGTTGTCCTGATGCTAACCCTAGTTGTCCTGGCGCTAACCCTAGTTGTCCTGGCGCTAACCCTAGTTGTCCTGACGCTAACCCTAGTTGTCCTGACGCTAACCCTAGTTGTCCTGACGCTAACCCTAGTTGTCCAGACGCTAACCCTAGTTGTCCAGACGCTAACCCTAGTTGTCCTGATGCTTACCCTAGTTGTCCTGACGCTAACCCTAGTTGTCCTGACGCTAACCCTAGTTGTCCTGACGCTAACCCTAGTTGTCCTGACGCTAACCCTAGTTGTCCTGACGCTAACCCTAGTTGTCCTGACGCTAACCCTAGTTGTCCTGGAGCTAACCCTAGTTGTCCTGGCGCTAAACCTAGTTGTCCTGGCGCTAACCCTAGTTGTCCTGGCGCTAACCCTAGTTGTAATGGCGCTAACCCTAGTTGTCCTGGCGCTAACCCTAGTTGTCCTGACGCTAACCCGAGTTGTCCTGACGTTAACCCGAGTTGTCCTGACGCTAACCCGAGTTGTCCTGACGCTAACCGAGTTGTCCTGACGCTAACCCTAGTTGTCCTGATGCTAACCCTAGTTGTCCTGATGCTAACCCGATTTGTCCTGACGCTAACCCTAATTGTCCTGACGCTAACCCTAGTTGTTGTGACGCTAACCCTAGGTGTCCTGACGCTAACCCTAGTTGTCGTGACGCTAACCCTAGTTGTCCTGACGCTAACCCTATATGTCCTGACGCTAACCCTAGTTGTCGTGACGTTAACCCTAGTTGTCCTGACGCTAACCCTAGTTGTCGTGACGCTAACCCTAGTTGTCGTGACGCTAACCCTAGTTGTCCTGACGCTAACCCTAGTTGTCCTGACGCTAACCCTAGTTAGCCTGACGCTAACCCTAGTTGTCGTGACGCTAACCCTAGTTGTCCTGACGCTAACCCTAGTTGTCGTGACGCTAACCCTAGTTGTCCTGACGCTAACCCTAGTTGTCGTGACGCTAACCCTAGTTGTCCTGACGCTAACCCTAGTTGTCCTGACGCTAACCCTAGTTGTCCCGACGCTAACCCTAGTTGTCCCGATGCTAACCCTAGTTATCCTGACGCTAACCCTAGTTGTCCTGACGCTAACCCTAGTTGTCCTGACGCTAACCCTAGTTGTCCCGACGCTAACCCTAGTTGTCCTGACGCTAACCCTAGTTGTCCTGACGCTAACCCTAGTTGTCCTGACGCTAACCCTAGTTGTCCTGATGCTAACCCTAGTTGTCCTGCCGCTATCCCTAGTTGTCCTGACGCTAACCCTAGTTGTCCTGACGCTAACCCTAGTTGTCCTGACGCTAACCCTAGTTGTCCTGACGCTAAACCTAGTTGTCCTGACGCTAACCCTAGTTGTCCTGACGCTAACCCTAGTTGTCCTGACGCTAACCCTAGTTGTCGTGACGCTAACCATAGTTGTCCTGACGCTAACCCTAGTTGTCCTGACGCTAACCCTAGTTGTCCTGACGCTAACCCTAGTTGTTGTGACGCTAACCCTAGGTGTCCTGACGCTAACCCTAGTTGTCGTGACGCTAACCCTAGTTGTCCTGACGCTAACCCTATATGTCCTGACGCTAACCCTAGTTGTCGTGACGTTAACCCTAGTTGTCCTGACGCTAACCCTAGTTGTCGTGACGCTAACGCTAGTTGTCCTGACGCTAACCCTAGTTGTCCTGACGCTAACCCTTGTTGTCCTGACGCTAACCCTAGTTGTCCTGATGCTAACCCTAGTTGTGACGCTATCCCTAGTTGTCCTGACGCTAACCCTAGTTGTTCTGACGCTAACCCTAGTTGTCCTGACGCTTTCCCTAGTTGTCCTGATGCTAACCCTAGTTGTCCCGACGCTAACCCTAGTTGTCCTGAGGCTAACCCTAGTTGTCCTGACGCTAACCCTAGTTGTCCCGACGCTAACCCTAGTTGTCCTGACACAAACCCTAGTTGTCCTGACGCTATCCCTAGTTGTCCTGACGCTATCCCTAGTTGTCCTGACGCTAACCCTAGTTGTCCTGACGCTTTCCCTAGTTGTCCTGATGCTAACCCTAGTTGTCCTGGCGCTAACCCTAGTTGTCCTGGCGCTAACCCTAGTTGTCCTGACGCTAACCCTAGTTGTCCTGACGCTAACCCTAGTTGTCCAGACGCTAACCCTAGTTGTCCAGACGCTAACCCTAGTTGTCCTGATGCTTACCCTAGTTGTCCTGACGCTAACCCTAGTTGTCCTGACGCTAACCCTAGTTGTCCTGACGCTAACCCTAGTTGTCCTGACGCTAACCCTAGTTGTCCTGACGCTAACCCTAGTTGTCCTGACGCTAACCCTAGTTGTCCTGACGCTAACCCTAGTTGTCCTGGAGCTAACCCTAGTTGTCCTGGCGCTAAACCTAGTTGTCCTGGCGCTAACCCTAGTTGTCCTGGCGCTAACCCTAGTTGTCCTGGCGCTAACCCTAGTTGTAATGGCGCTAACCCTAGTTGTCCTGGCGCTAACCCTAGTTGTCCTGACGCTAACCCGAGTTGTCCTGATGCTAACCCTAGTTGTCCTGGCGCTAACCCTAGTTGTCCTGACGCTAACCCTAGTTGTCCTGACGCTATCCCTAGTTGTCCTGACGCTAACCCTAGTTGTTCTGACGCTAACCCTAGTTGTCCTGACGCTTTCCCTAGTTGTCCTGATGCTAACCCTAGTTGTCCTGGCGCTAACCCTAGTTGTCCTGGCGCTAACCCTAGTTGTCCTGACGCTAACCCTAGTTGTCCAGACGCTAACCCTAGTTGTCCAGACGCTAACCCTAGTTGTCCTGACGCTTACCCTAGTTGTCCTGACGCTAACCCTAGTTGTCCTGACGCTAACCCTAGTTGTCCTGACGCTAACCCTAGTTGTCCTGACGCTAACCCTAGTTGTCCTGGAGCTAACCCTAGTTGTCCTGGCGCTAAACCTAGTTGTCCTGGCGCTAACCCTAGTTGTCCTGGCGCTAACCCTAGTTGTAATGGCGCTAACCCTAGTTGTCCTGGCGCTAACCCTAGTTGTCCTGACGCTAACCCGAGTTGTCCTGACGTTAACCCGAGTTGTCCTGACGCTAACCCGAGTTGTCCTGACGCTAACCGAGTTGTCCTGACGCTAACCCTAGTTGTCCTGACGCTAACCCTAGTTGTCCTGATGCTAACCCGATTTGTCCTGACGCTAACCCTACTTGTCCTGACGCTAACCCTAGTTGTCGTGACGCTAACCCTAGTTGTCCTGATGCTAACCCTAGTTATCCTGACGCTAACCCTAGTTGTCCTGACGCTAACCCTAGTTGTCCTGACGATAACCCTAGTTGTCCTGACGCTAACCCTAGTTGTCCTGACTCTAACCCTAGTTGTCGTGACGCTAACCCTAGTTGTCCTGACGCTAACCCTAGTTGTCGTGACGCTAACGCTAGTTATCCTGACGCTAACCCTACTTGTCCTGACGCTAACCCTAGTTGTCCTGACGCTAACGCTAGTTATCCTGACGCTAACCCTACTTGTCCTGACGCTAACCCTAGTTGTCCTGACGCTAACCCTAGTTGTCCCGACGCTAACCCTAGTTGTCCCGACGCTAACCCTAGTTGTCCTGACGCTAACCCTAGTTGTCCCGACGCTAACCCTAGTTGTCCCGACGCTAACCCTAGTTGTCCTGACGCTAACCCTAGTTGTCCTGACGCTAACCCTAGTTGTCCTGACGCTATCCCTAGTTGTCCTGACGCTAACCCTAGTTGTCCTGACGCTAACCCTAGTTGTCCTGACGCTAAACCTAGTTGTCCTGACGCTAACCCTAGTTGTCCTGACGCTAACCCTAGTTGTCCTGACGCTAACCCTAGTTGTCCTGACGATAACCCTAGTTGTCCTGACGCTAACCCTAGTTGTCGTGTCGCTAACCCTAGGTGTCCTGACGCTAACCCTAGTTGTCGTGACGCTAACCCTAGTTGTCCTGACGCTAACCCTAGTTGTCCTGACGCTAACCCTAGTTGTCCTGACGCTAACCCTAGTTGTCCTGAAGCTAACCCTAGTTGTCGTGACGCTAACCCTAGTTGTCCTGACGCTAACCCTAGTTGTCCTGACGCTAACCCTAGTTGTCGTGACGCTAACCCTAGTTGTCCTGACGCTAACCCTAGTTGTCCTGACGCTAACCCTAGTTGTCCTGGAGCTAACCCTAGTTGTCCTGGCGCTAAACCTAGTTGTCCTGGCGCTAACCCTAGTTGTCCTGGCGCTAACCCTAGTTGTCCTGGCGCTAACCCTAGTTGTCCTGGCGCTAACCCTAGTTGTCCTGGCGCTAACCCTAGTTGTCCTGACGCTAACCCGAGTTGTCCTGACGTTAACCCGAGTTGTCCTGACGCTAACCCGAGTTGTCCTGACGCTAACCGAGTTGTCCTGACGCTAACCCTAGTTGTCCTGACGCTAACCCTAGTTGTCCTGATGCTAACCCGATTTGTCCTGACGCTAACCCTACTTGTCCTGACGCTAACCCTAGTTGTCGTGACGCTAACCCTAGTTGTCCTGACGCTAACCCTAGTTGTCCTGACGCTAACCCTAGTTGTCCTGACGCTAACCCTAGTTGTCCTGACGATAACCCTAGTTGTCCTGACGCTAACCCTAGTTGTCCTGACGATAACCCTAGTTGTCGTGACGCTAACCCTAGTTGTCCTGACGCTAACCCTAGTTGTCGTGACGCTAACGCTAGTTATCCTGACGCTAACCCTACTTGTCCTGACGCTAACCCTAGTTGTCCTGACGCTAACGCTAGTTATCCTGACGCTAACCCTACTTGTCCTGACGCTAACCCTAGTTGTCCTGACGCTAACCCTAGTTGTCCCGACGCTAACCCTAGTTGTCCCGACGCTAACCCTAGTTGTCCTGACGCTAACCCTAGTTGTCCCGACGCTAACCCTAGTTGTCCCGACGCTAACCCTAGTTGTCCCGACGCTAACCCTAGTTGTCCTGACGCTAACCCTAGTTGTCCTGACGCTATCCCTAGTTGTCCTGACGCTAACCCTAGTTGTCCTGACGCTAACCCTAGTTGTCCTGACGCTAAACCTAGTTGTCCTGACGCTAACCCTAGTTGTCCTGACGCTAACCCTAGTTGTCCTGACGCTAACCCTAGTTGTCCTGACGATAACCCTAGTTGTCCTGACGCTAACCCTAGTTGTCGTGTCGCTAACCCTAGGTGTCCTGACGCTAACCCTAGTTGTCGTGACGCTAACCCTAGTTGTCCTGACGCTAACCCTAGTTGTCCTGACGCTAACCCTAGTTGTCCTGAAGCTAACCCTAGTTGTCGTGACGCTAACCCTAGTTGTCCTGACGCTAACCCTAGTTGTCCTGACGCTAACCCTAGTTGTCCTGATGCTAACCCTAGTTGTCGTGACGCTAACCCTAGTTGTCGTGACGCTAACCCTAGGTGTCCTGACGCTAACCCTAGTTGTCGTGACGCTAACCCTAGTTGTCCTGACGCTAACCCTATATGTCCTGACGCTAACAATAGTTGTCCTGACGCTAACCCTAGTTGTCGTGACGCTAACCCTAGTTGTCCTGACGCTAACCCTAGTTGTCCTGACGCTAACCCTAGTTGTCCTGACGCTAACTCTAGTTGTCCTGACGCTAACCCTAGTTGTCCTGACTCTAACCCTAGTTGTCGTGACGCTAACCCTAGTTGTCGTGACGCTAACCCTAGTTGTCGTGACGCTAACCCTAGTTGTCCTGACGCTAACCCTAGTTGTCGTGACGCTAACCCTAGTTGTCCTGACGCTAACCCTAGTTGTCCTGACGCTAACCCTAGTTGTCCTGACGCTAACCCTAGTTGTCGTGACGCTAACCCTAGTTGTCCTGATGCTAACCCTAGTTGTGACGCTAACCCTAGTTGTCCTGACGCTAACCCTAGTTGTCCTGACGCTAACCCTAGTTGTCCTGACGATAACCCTAGTTGTCCTGACGCTAACCCTAGTTGTCCTGACGCTAACCCTAGTTGTCCTGACTCTAACCCTAGTTGTCGTGACGCTAACCCTAGTTGTCCTGACGCTAACCCTAGTTGTCGTGATGCTAACGCTAGTTGTCCTGACGCTAACCCTAGTTGTCCTGACGCTAACCCTAGTTGTCCTGACGCTAACCCTAGTTGTCCTGACGCTAACCCTAGTAGTCCTGATGCTAACCCTAGTTGTCCCGACGCTAACCCTAGTTGTCCTGAGGCTAACCCTAGTTGTCCTGACGCTAACCCTAGTTGTCCCGACGCTAACCCTAGTTGTCCTGATGCTAACCCTAGTTGTCCTGACGCTAACCCTAGTTGTCCTGACGCTATCCCTAGTTGTCCTGACGCTAACCCTAGTTGTCCTGACGCTAACCCTAGTTGTCCTGACGCTTACCCTAGTTGTCCTGACGCTAATCCTAGTTGTCCTGACGCTAACCCTAGTTGTCCTGACGCTAACCCTAGTTGTCCTGACGCTTACCCTAGTTGTCCTGACGCTAACCCTAGTTGTCCTGATGCTAACCCTAGTTGTCCTGGCGCTAACCCTAGTTGTCCTGGCGCTAACCCTAGTTGTCCTGGCGCTAACCCTAGTTGTCCTGACGCTAACCCTAGTTGTCCTGACGCTAACCCTAGTTGTCCTGACGCTTACCCTAGTTGTCCTGACGCTAACCCTAGTTGTCCTGACGCTAACCCTAGTTGTCCTGACGCTAACCCTAGTTGTCCTGACGCTAACCCTAGTTGTCCTGGAGCTAACCCTAGTTGTCCTGGCGCTAACCCTAGTTGTCCTGGTGCTAAACCTAGTTGTCCTGGCGCTAACCCTAGTTGTCCTGGCGCTAACCCTAGTTGTAATGGCGCTAACCCTAGTTGTCCTGGCGCTAACCCTAGTTGTCCTGACGCTAACCCGAGTTGTCCTGACGTTAACCCGAGTTGTCCTGACGCTAACCCAAGTTGTCCTGACGCTAACCCTAGTTGTCCTGACACTAACCCGATTTGTCCTGACGCTAACCCTACTTGTCCTGACGCTAACCCTAGTTGTCGTGACGCTAACCCTAGTTGTCCTGATGCTAACCCTTGTTGTGACGCTAACCCTAGTTGTCCTGACGCTAACCCTAGTTGTCCTGACGCTAACCCTAGTTGTCCTGACGATAACCCTAGTTGTCCTGACGCTAACCCTAGTTGTCCTGACGCTAACCCTAGTTGTCCTGACTCTAACCCTAGTTGTCGTGACGCTAACCCTAGTTGTCCTGACGCTAACCCTAGTTGTCCTGATGCTAACCCTAGTTGTCCCGACGCTAACCCTAGTTGTCCTGAGGCTAACCCTAGTTGTCCTGACGCTAACCCTAGTTGTCCCGACGCTAACCCTAGTTGTCCTGACGCTAACCCTAGTTGTCCTGACGCTATCCCTAGTTGTCCTGACGCTAACCCTAGTTGTCCTGACGCTAACCCTAGTTGTCCTGACGCTAACCCTAGTTGTCCTGACGCTTACCCTAGTTGTCCTGATGCTAACCCTAGTTGTCCTGATGCTAACCCTAGTTTTCCTGGCCCTAACCATAGTTGTCCTGGCGCTAACCCTAGTTGTCCTGGCGCTAACCCTAGTTGTCCTGACGCTAACCCTAGTTGTCCTGACGCTAACCCTAGTTGTCCTGACGCTAACCCTAGTTGTCCTGACGCTTACCCTAGTTGTCCTGACGCTAACCCTAGTTGTCCTGACGCTAACCCTAGTTGACCTGACGCTAACCCTAGTTGTCCTGACGCTAACCCTAGATGTCCTGGAGCTAACCCTAGTTGTCCTGGGCTAACCCTAGTTGTCCTGGCGCTAACCCTAGTTGTAATGGCGCTAACCCTAGTTGTCCTGGTGCTAACCCTAGTTGTCCTGACGCTAACCCGAGTTGTCCTGACGTTAACCCGAGTTGTCCTGATGCTAACCCGAGTTGTCCTGATGCTAACCGAGTTGTCCTGACGCTAACCCTAGTTGTCCTGATGCTAACCCTAGTTGTCCTGACGCTAACCCTAGTTGTCCTGACGCTAACCCTAGTTGTCGTGACGCTAACCCTAGTTGTCGTGACGCTAACCCTAGTTGTCCTGACGCTAACCCTAGTTGTCCTGACGCTAACCCTAGTTGTCCTGACGCTAACCCTAGTTGTCCTGACGCTAACCCTAGTTGTCGTGACGCTAACCCTAGTTGTCCTGATGCTAACCCTAGTTGTCGTGACGCTAACCCTAGTTGTCGTGACGCTAACCCTAGTTGTCCTGACGCTAACCCTAGTTGTCCTGACGCTAACCCTAGTTGTCGTGACGCTAACCCTAGTTGTCGTGACGCTAACCCTAGTTGTCCTGACGCTAACCCTAGTTGTCCTGACGCTAACCCTAGTTGTCCTGACGCTAACCCTAGTTGTCCTGACGCTAACCCTAGTTGTCCTGATGCTAACCCTAGTTGTCATGATGCCAACCCTAGTTGTCCTGACGCTAACCCTAGTTGTCGTGACGCTAACCCTATTTGTCCTGACGCTAACCCTAGTTGTCCTGACGCTAACCCTAGTTGTCCTGACGCTAACCCTAGTTGTCGTGACGCTAACCCTAGTTGTCATGATGCCAACCCTAGTTGTCCTGATGCTAACCCTAGTTGTCGTGATGCTATCCCTAGTTGTCCTGACGCTAACCCTAGTTGTCCTGACGCTAACCCTAGTTGTCCTGACGCTAACCCTAGTTGTCCTGATGCTAACCCTAGTTGTCGTGATGCCAACCCTAGTTGTCCTGAAGCTAACCCTAGTTGTCGTGACGCTAACCCTAGTTGTCCTGACGCTAACCCTAGTTGTCCTGACGCTAACCCTAGTTGTCCTGACGCTAACCCTAGTTGTCCTGATGCTAACCCTAGTTGTCCTGACGCTAACCCTAGTTGTCCTGACGGTAACCCTAGTTGTCCTGACGCTAACCCTAGTTGTCCTGACGCTAACCCTAGTTGTCCTGACGCTAACCCTAGTTGTCGTGACGCTAACCCTAGATGTCCTGACGCTAACCCTACTTGTCCTGACGCTAACCCTAGTTGTCGTGACGCTAACTCTAGTTGTCCTGACGCTAACCCTAGTTGTCGTGACGCTATCCCTAGTTGTCCTGACGCTAACCCTAGTTGTCCTGACGCTAACCCGAGTTGTCCTGACACTAACCCTACTTGTCCTGACGCTAACCCGAGTTGTCCTGACGCTAACCCGAGTTGTCCTGATGCTAACCCGAGTTGTCCTGACGCTAACCCTACTTGTCCTGACGCTAACCCTAGTTGTCCTGACGCTAACCCTAGTTGTCCTGATGCTAACCCTAGTTGTCGTGATGCCAAACCTAGTTGTCCTGATGCTAACCCTAGTTGTCGTGACGCTAACCCTAGTTGTCCTGACGCTAACCCTAGTTGTCCTGACGCTAACCCTAGTTGTCCTGACGCTAACCCTAGTTGTCCTGACGCTAACCCTAGTTGTCCTGACGCTAAACCTAGTTGTCCTGACGCTAACCCTAGTTGTCCTGACGCTAACCCTAGTTGTCCTGATGCTAACCCTAGTTGTCCTGACGGTAACCCTAGTTGTCCTGACGCTAACCCTAGTTGTACTGACGCTAACCCTAGTTGTCGTGACGCTATCCCTAGTTGTCCTGACGCTAACCCTAGTTGTCCTGACGCTAACCCGAGTTGTCCTGACACTAACCCTACTTGTCCTGACGCTAACCCGAGTTGTCCTGACGCTAACCCGAGTTGTCCTGATGCTAACCCGAGTTGTCCTGACGCTAACCCTACTTGTCCTGACGCTAACCCTACTTGTCCTGACGCTAACCCTAGTTGTCCTGACGCTAACCCTAGTTGTCCTGACGCTAACCCTAGTTGTCGTGACGCTAACCCTAGTTGTCCTGACGCTAACCCTAGTTGTCCTGACGCTAACCCTAGTTGTCCTGACGCTAACCCTAGTTGTCGTGACGCTAACTCTAGTTGTCGTGACGCTAACCCTAGTTGTCCTGACGCTAACCCTAGTTGTCGTGACGCTAACCCTAGTTGTCGTGACGCTAACCCTAGTTGTCCTGACGCTAACCCTAGTTGTCCTGACGCTAACCCTAGTTGTCCTGACGCTAACCCTAGATGTCGTGACGCTAACCCTAGTTGTCCTGACGCTAACCCTAGTTGTCCTGACGCTAACCCTAGTTGTCCTGACGCTAACCCTAGTTGTCGTGATGCCAACCCTAGTTGTCCTGATGCTAACCCTAGTTGTCGTGACGCTAACCCTAGTTGTCCTGACGCTAACCCTAGTTGTCCTGACGCTAACCCTAGTTGTCCTGATGCTAACCCTAGTTGTCCTGACGCTAAACCTAGTTGTCCTGACGCTAACCCTAGTTGTCCTGACGCTAACCCTAGTTGTCCTGACGGTAACCCTAGTTGTCCTGACGCTAACCCTAGTTGTCCTGACGCTAACCCTAGTTGTCCTGACGCTAACCCTAGTTGTCCTGACGCTAACCCTAGTTGTCGTGCCGCTAACTCTAGTTGTCCTGACGCTAACCCTAGTTGTCGTGACGCTATCCCTAGTTGTCCTGACGCTAACCCTAGTTGTCCTGACGCTAACCCTAGTTGTCCTGACGCTAACCCTAGTTGTCCTGACGCTAACCCTAGTTGTCGTGATGCCAACCCTAGTTGTCCTGATGCTAACCCTAGTTGTCGTGACGCTAACCCTAGTTGTCCTGACGCTAACCCTAGTTGTCCTGACGCTAACCCTAGTTGTCCTGACGCTAAACCTAGTTGTCCTGACGCTAACCCTAGTTGTCCTGACGGTAACCCTAGTTGTCCTGACGCTAACCCTAGATGTCCTGACGCTAACCCTAGTTGTCCTGACGCAAACCCTAGTTGTCCTGACGCTAACCCTAGTTGTCCTGAAGCTAACCCTAGTTGTCCTGACGCTAACCCTAGTTGTCCTGGCGCTAACCCTAGTTGTCCTGACGGTAACCCTAGTTGTCCTGACGCTAACCATAGTTGTCCTGACGCTAACCCTAGTTGTCCTGACGCTAACCCTAGTTGTCGTGACGCTAACCCTAGTTGTCCTGACGGTAACCCTAGTTGTCCTGCCGCTAACCCTAGTTGTCCTGACGGTAACTCTAGTTGTCCTGACGCTAACCCTAGTTGTCCTGACGCTAACCCTAGTTGTCCTGACGGTAACCCTAGTTGTCCTGACGCTAACCCTAGTTGTCCTGACGCTAACCCTAGTTGTCGGGACGCTAACCCTAGTTGTCGTGACGCTAACCCTAGTTGTCCTGACGCTAACCCTAGTTGTCCTGACGCTAACCCTAGTTGTCCTGATGCTAACCCTAGTTGTCGTGATGCTAACCCTAGTTGTCCTGACGCTAACCCTAGTTGTCCTGACGCTAACCCTAGTTGTCCTGACGCTAACCCTAGTTGTCGTGACGCTAACCCTAGTTGTCGTGACGCTAACCCTAGTTGTCGGGACGCTAACCCTAGTTGTCGTGACGCTAACCCTAGTTGTCCTGACGCTAACCCTAGTTGTCCTGACGCTAACCCTAGTTGTCCTGACGCTAACCCTAGTTGTCGTGACGCTAACCCTAGTTGTCCTGACGCTTTCCCTAGTTGTCCTGACGCTTTCCCTAGTTGTCCTGACGCTAACCCTATTTGTCCTGACGCTAACCCTAGTTGTCGTGACGCTAACCCTAGTTGTCCTGACGCTAACCCTAGTTGTCCTGACGCTAACCCTAGTTGTCCTGACGCTAACCCTAGTTGTCCTGACGGTAACCCTAGTTGTCCTGACGCTAACCATAGTTGTACTGACGCTAACCCTAGTTGTCGTGACGCTATCCCTAGTTGTCCTGACGCTAACCCTAGTTGTCCTGACGCTAACCCGAGTTGTCCTGACACTAACCCTACTTGTCCTGACGCTAACCCGAGTTGTCCTGACGCTAACCCGAGTTGTCCTGATGCTAACCCGAGTTGTCCTGACGCTAACCCTACTTGTCCTGACGCTAACCCTAGTTGTCCTGACGCTAACCCTAGTTGTCCTGACGCTAACCCTAGTTGTCCTGACGGTAACCCTAGTTGTCCTGACGCTAACCCTAGTTGTCCTGACGCTAACCCTAGTTGTCCTGACGCTAACCCTAGTTGTCGGGACGCTAACCCTAGTTGTCGTGACGCTAACCCTAGTTGTCCTGACGCTAACCCTAGTTGTCCTGACGCTAACCCTAGTTGTCCTGATGCTAACCCTAGTTGTCGTGATGCTAACCCTAGTTGTCCTGACACTAACCCTAGTTGTCCTGACGCTAACCCTAGTTGTCGTGACGCTAACCCTAGTTGTCGTGACGCTAACCCTAGTTGTCGGGACGCTAACCCTAGTTGTCGTGACGCTAACCCTAGTTGTCCTGACGCTAACCCTAGTTGTCCTGACGCTAACCCTAGTTGTCCTGACGCTAACCCTAGTTGTCGTGACGCTAACCCTAGTTGTCCTGACGCTTTCCCTAGTTGTCCTGACGCTAACCCTAGTTGTCCTGACGCTAACCCTAGTTGTCCTGACGCTAACCCTAGTTGTCGTGACGCTAACCCTAGTTGTCCTGACGCTAACCCTAGTTGTCCTGACGCTAACCCTAGTTGTCCTGATGCTAACCCTAGTTGTCCTGACGGTAACCCTAGTTGTCCTGACGCTAACCATAGTTGTACTGACGCTAACCCTAGTTGTCGTGACGCTATCCCTAGTTGTCCTGACGCTAACCCTAGTTGTCCTGACGCTAACCCGAGTTGTCCTGACGCTAACCCGAGTTGTCCTGACGCTAACCCGAGTTGTCCTGACGCTAACCCGAGTTGTCCTGATGCTAACCCGAGTTGTCCTGACGCTAACCCTACTTGTCCTGAACTAACCCTAGTTGTCCTGACGCTAACCCTAGTTGTCCTGACGCTAACCCTAGTTGTCCTGACGCTAACCCTAGTTGTCGTGACGCTAACTCTAGTTGTCGTGACGCTAACCCTAGTTGTCCTGACGCTAACCCTAGTTGTCCTGACGCTAACCCTAGTTGTCGTGACGCTAACCCTAGTTGTCGTGACGCTAACCCTAGTTGTCCTGACGCTAACCCTAGTTGTCCTGATGCCAACCCTAGTTGTCGTGATGCCAACCCTAGTTGTCCTGATGCTAACCCTAGTTGTCGTGACGCTAACCCTAGTTGTCCTGACGCTAACCCTAGTTGTCCTGACGCTAACCCTAGTTGTCCTGACGCTAACCCTAGTTGTCCTGACGCTAACCCTAGTTGTCCTGACGCTAACCCTAGTTGTCCTGACGCTAACCCTAGTTGTCCTGACGCTAACCCTAGTTGTCGTGACGCTAACCCTAGTTGTCCTGACGCTAACCCTAGTTGTCCTGACGCTAACCCTAGTTGTCCTGACGCTAACCCTAGTTGTCCTGACGCTAACCCTAGTTGTCCTGACGCTAAACCTAGTTGTCCTGACGCTAACCCTAGTTGTCCTGACGCTAACCCTAGTTGTCCTGATGCTAACCCTAGTTGTCCTGACGGTAACCCTAGTTGTCCTGACGCTAACCCTAGTTGTACTGACGCTAACCCTAGTTGTCGTGACGCTATCCCTAGTTGTCCTGACGCTAACCCTAGTTGTCCTGACGCTAACCCGAGTTGTCCTGACACTAACCCTACTTGTCCTGACGCTAACCCGAGTTGTCCTGACGCTAACCCGAGTTGTCCTGATGCTAACCCGAGTTGTCCTGACGCTAACCCTACTTGTCCTGACGCTAACCCTACTTGTCCTGACGCTAACCCTAGTTGTCCTGACGCTAACCCTAGTTGTCCTGACGCTAACCCTAGTTGTCGTGACGCTAACCCTAGTTGTCCTGACGCTAACCCTAGTTGTCCTGACGATAACCCTAGTTGTCCTGACGCTAACCCTAGTTGTCGTGACGCTAACTCTAGTTGTCGTGACGCTAACCCTAGTTGTCCTGACGCTAACCCTAGTTGTCGTGACGCTAACCCTAGTTGTCGTGACGCTAACCCTAGTTGTCCTGACGCTAACCCTAGTTGTCCTGACGCTAACCCTAGTTGTCCTGACGCTAACCCTAGATGTCGTGACGCTAACCCTAGTTGTCCTGACGCTAACCCTAGTTGTCCTGACGCTAACCCTAGTTGTCCTGACGCTAACCCTAGTTGTCGTGATGCCAACCCTAGTTGTCCTGATGCTAACCCTAGTTGTCGTGACGCTAACCCTAGTTGTCCTGACGCTAACCCTAGTTGTCCTGACGCTAACCCTAGTTGTCCTGATGCTAACCCTAGTTGTCCTGACGCTAAACCTAGTTGTCCTGACGCTAACCCTAGTTGTCCTGACGCTAACCCTAGTTGTCCTGACGGTAACCCTAGTTGTCCTGACGCTAACCCTAGTTGTCCTGACGCTAACCCTAGTTGTCCTGACGCTAACCCTAGTTGTCCTGACGCTAACCCTAGTTGTCGTGCCGCTAACTCTAGTTGTCCTGACGCTAACCCTAGTTGTCGTGACGCTATCCCTAGTTGTCCTGACGCTAACCCTAGTTGTCCTGACGCTAACCCTAGTTGTCCTGACGCTAACCCTAGTTGTCCTGACGCTAACCCTAGTTGTCGTGATGCCAACCCTAGTTGTCCTGATGCTAACCCTAGTTGTCGTGACGCTAACCCTAGTTGTCCTGACGCTAACCCTAGTTGTCCTGACGCTAACCCTAGTTGTCCTGACGCTAAACCTAGTTGTCCTGACGCTAACCCTAGTTGTCCTGACGGTAACCCTAGTTGTCCTGACGCTAACCCTAGATGTCCTGACGCTAACCCTAGTTGTCCTGACGCAAACCCTAGTTGTCCTGACGCTAACCCTAGTTGTCCTGAAGCTAACCCTAGTTGTCCTGACGCTAACCCTAGTTGTCCTGGCGCTAACCCTAGTTGTCCTGACGGTAACCCTAGTTGTCCTGACGCTAACCATAGTTGTCCTGACGCTAACCCTAGTTGTCCTGACGCTAACCCTAGTTGTCGTGACGCTAACCCTAGTTGTCCTGACGGTAACCCTAGTTGTCCTGCCGCTAACCCTAGTTGTCCTGACGGTAACTCTAGTTGTCCTGACGCTAACCCTAGTTGTCCTGACGCTAACCCTAGTTGTCCTGACGGTAACCCTAGTTGTCCTGACGCTAACCCTAGTTGTCCTGACGCTAACCCTAGTTGTCCTGACGCTAACCCTAGTTGTCGGGACGCTAACCCTAGTTGTCGTGACGCTAACCCTAGTTGTCCTGACGCTAACCCTAGTTGTCCTGACGCTAACCCTAGTTGTCCTGATGCTAACCCTAGTTGTCGTGATGCTAACCCTAGTTGTCCTGACGCTAACCCTAGTTGTCCTGACGCTAACCCTAGTTGTCCTGACGCTAACCCTAGTTGTCGTGACGCTAACCCTAGTTGTCGTGACGCTAACCCTAGTTGTCGGGACGCTAACCCTAGTTGTCGTGACGCTAACCCTAGTTGTCCTGACGCTAACCCTAGTTGTCCTGACGCTAACCCTAGTTGTCCTGACGCTAACCCTAGTTGTCGTGACGCTAACCCTAGTTGTCCTGACGCTTTCCCTAGTTGTCCTGACGCTTTCCCTAGTTGTCCTGACGCTAACCCTATTTGTCCTGACGCTAACCCTAGTTGTCGTGACGCTAACCCTAGTTGTCCTGACGCTAACCCTAGTTGTCCTGACGCTAACCCTAGTTGTCCTGACGCTAACCCTAGTTGTCCTGACGGTAACCCTAGTTGTCCTGACGCTAACCATAGTTGTACTGACGCTAACCCTAGTTGTCGTGACGCTATCCCTAGTTGTCCTGACGCTAACCCTAGTTGTCCTGACGCTAACCCGAGTTGTCCTGACACTAACCCTACTTGTCCTGACGCTAACCCGAGTTGTCCTGACGCTAACCCGAGTTGTCCTGATGCTAACCCGAGTTGTCCTGATGCTAACCCGAGTTGTCCTGACGCTAACCCTACTTGTCCTGACGCTAACCCTAGTTGTCCTGACGCTAACCCTAGTTGTCCTGACGCTAACCCTAGTTGTCCTGACGGTAACCCTAGTTGTCCTGACGCTAACCCTAGTTGTCCTGACGCTAACCCTAGTTGTCCTGACGCTAACCCTAGTTGTCGGGACGCTAACCCTAGTTGTCGTGACGCTAACCCTAGTTGTCCTGACGCTAACCCTAGTTGTCCTGACGCTAACCCTAGTTGTCCTGATGCTAACCCTAGTTGTCGTGATGCTAACCCTAGTTGTCCTGACACTAACCCTAGTTGTCCTGACGCTAACCCTAGTTGTCGTGACGCTAACCCTAGTTGTCGTGACGCTAACCCTAGTTGTCGGGACGCTAACCCTAGTTGTCGTGACGCTAACCCTAGTTGTCCTGACGCTAACCCTAGTTGTCCTGACGCTAACCCTAGTTGTCGTGACGCTAACCCTAGTTGTCCTGACGCTTTCCCTAGTTGTCCTGACGCTAACCCTAGTTGTCCTGACGCTAACCCTAGTTGTCCTGACGCTAACCCTAGTTGTCGTGACGCTAACCCTAGTTGTCCTGACGCTAACCCTAGTTGTCCTGACGCTAACCCTAGTTGTCCTGATGCTAACCCTAGTTGTCCTGACGGTAACCCTAGTTGTCCTGACGCTAACCATAGTTGTACTGACGCTAACCCTAGTTGTCGTGACGCTATCCCTAGTTGTCCTGACGCTAACCCTAGTTGTCCTGACGCTAACCCGAGTTGTCCTGACGCTAACCCGAGTTTTCCTGACGCTAACCCGAGTTGTCCTGACGCTAACCCGAGTTGTCCTGATGCTAACCCGAGTTGTCCTGACGCTAACCCTACTTGTCCTGAACTAACCCTAGTTGTCCTGACGCTAACCCTAGTTGTCCTGACGCTAACCCTAGTTGTCCTGACGCTAACCCTAGTTGTCGTGACGCTAACTCTAGTTGTCGTGACGCTAACCCTAGTTGTCCTGACGCTAACCCTAGTTGTCCTGACGCTAACCCTAGTTGTCGTGACGCTAACCCTAGTTGTCGTGACGCTAACCCTAGTTGTCCTGACGCTAACCCTAGTTGTCCTGATGCCAACCCTAGTTGTCGTGAAGCCAACCCTAGTTGTCCTGATGCTAACCCTAGTTGTCGTGACGCTAACCCTAGTTGTCCTGACGCTAACCCTAGTTGTCCTGACGCTAACCCTAGTTGTCCTGACGCTAACCCTAGTTGTCCTGACGCTAACCCTAGTTGTCCTGACGGTAACCCTAGTTGTCCTGACGCTAACCCTAGTTGTCCTGACGCTAACCCTAGTTGTCCTGACGCTAACCCTAGTTGTCGTGACGCTATCCCTAGTTGTCCTGACGCTAACCCTAGTTGTCCTGACGCTAACCCTAGTTGTCCTGACGCTAACCCTAGTTGTCCTGACGCTAACCCTAGTTGTCGTGATGCCAACCCTAGTTGTCCTGATGCTAACCCTAGTTGTCGTGACGCTAACCCTAGTTGTCCTGACGCTAACCCTAGTTGTCCTGACGCTAACCCTAGTTGTCCTGACGCTAAAACTAGTTGTCCTGACGCTAACCCTAGTTGTCCTGACGGTAACCCTAGTTGTCCTGACGCTAACCCTAGTTGTCCTGACGCTAACCCTAGTTGTCCTGACGCTAACCCTAGTTGTCCTGACGCAAACCCTAGTTGTCCTGACGCAAACCCTAGTTGTCCTGAAGCTAACCCTAGTTGTCCTGACGCTAACCCTAGTTGTCCTGGCGCTAACCCTAGTTGTCCTGACGGTAACCCTAGTTGTCCTGACGGTAACCCTAGTTGTCCTGAGGCTAACCATAGTTGTCCTGACGCTAACCCTAGTTGTCGTGACGCTAACCCTAGTTGTCCTGACGGTAACCCTAGTTGTCCTGACGGTAACCCTAGTTGTCCTGACGCTAACCCTAGTTGTCCTGACGCTAACCCTAGTTGTCCTGACGCTAACCCTAGTTGTCCTGACGCTAACCCTAGTTGTCCTGACGGTAACCCTAGTTGTCCTGACGCTAACCCTAGTTGTCCTGACGCTAACCCTAGTTGTCCTGACGCTAACCCTAGTTGTCGGGACGCTAACCCTAGTTGTCGTGACGCTAACCCTAGTTGTCCTGACGCTAACCCTAGTTGTCCTGACGCTAACCCTAGTTGTCCTGACGCTAACCCTAGTTGTCGTGACGCTAACCCTAGTTGTCCTGACGCTAACCCTAGTTGTCCTGACGCTAACCCTAGTTGTCGTGACGCTAACCCTAGATGTCCTGACGCTAACCCTAGTTGTCGGGACGCTAACCCTAGTTGTCGTGACGCTAACCCTAGTTGTCCTGACGCTAACCCTAGTTGTCCTGACGCTAACCCTAGTTGTCCTGACGCTAACCCTAGTTGTCCTGACGCTAACCCTAGTTGTCGTGACGCTAACCCTAGTTGTCCTGACGCTAACCCTAGTTGTCCTGACGCTAACCCTAGTTGTCGTGACGCTAACCCTAGTTGTCCTGACGCTAACCCTAGTTGTCCTGACGCTAACCCTAGTTGTCCTGACGCTAACCCTAGTTGTCCTGACGCTAACCCTAGTTGTCGTGACGCTAACCCTAGGTGTCCTGACGCTAACCCTAGTTGTCGTGACGCTAACCCTAGTTGTCGTGACGCTAACCCTAGTTGTCGTGACGCTAACCCTATATGTCCTGACGCTAACCCTAGTTGTCCTGACGCTAACCCTAGTTGTCGTGACGCTAACCCTAGTTGTCGTGACGCTAACCCTAGTTGTCCTGACGCTAACCCTAGTTGTCCTGACGCTAACCCTAGTTGTCGTGACGCTAACCCTAGTTGTCGTGACGCTAACCCTAGTTGTCCTGACGCTAACCCTAGTTGTCCTGACGCTAACCCTAGTTGTCCTGACGCTAACCCTAGTTGTCGTGACGCTAACCCTAGTTGTCGTGACGCTAACCCTAGTTGTCGTGACGCTAACCCTACTTGTCGTGACGCTAACCCTAGTTGTCCTGACGCTAACCTTAGTTGTCCTGACGCTAACCCTAGTTGTCCCGACGCTAACCCTAGTTGTCCTGATGCTAACCCTAGTTGTGACGCTAACCCTAGTTGTCCTGACGCTAACCCTAGTTGTCCTGACGCTAACCCTAGTTGTCGTGACGCTAACCCTAGATGTCCTGACGCTAACCCTAGTTGTCTTGACGATAACCCTAGTTCTCCTGACGCTAACCCTAGTTGTCCTGACGCTAACCCTAGTTGTCCTGACTCTAACCCTAGTTGTCGTGACGCTAACCCTAGTTGTCCTGATGCTAACCCTAGTTGTCGTGACGCTAACGCTAGTTGTCCTGACGCTAACCCTAGTTGTCCTGATGCTAACCCTAGTTGTCCTGACGCTAACCCTAGTTGTCCTGATGCTAACCCTAGTTGTCCCGACGCTAACCCTAGTTGTCCTGAGGCTAACCCTAGTTGTCCTGACGCTAACCCTAGTTGTCCCGACGCTAACCCTAGTTGTCCTGACGCTAAACCTAGTTGTCCTGACGCTAACCCTAGTTGTCCTGACGCTAACCCTAGTTGTCCTGACGCTAACCCTAGTTGTCGTGACGCTAACCCTAGGTGTCCTGACGCTAACCCTAGTTGTCGTGACGCTAACCCTAGTTGTCCTGACGCTAACCCTATATGTCCTGACGCTAACCCTAGTTGTCCTGACGCTAACCCTAGTTGTCGTGACGCTAACCCTAGTTGTCCTGACGCTAACCCTAGTTGTCCTGACGCTAACCCTAGTTGTCCTGACGCTAACCCTAGTTGTCGTGACGCTAACCCTAGTTGTCCTGACGCTAACCCTAGTTGTCCTGACGCTAACCCTAGTTGTCGTGACGCTAACCCTAGTTGTCGTGACGCTAACCCTAGTTGTCGTGACGCTAACCCTAGTTGTCCTGACGCTAAACCTAGTTGTCCCGACGCTAACCCTTGTTGTCCTGACGCTAACCCTAGTTGTCCTGACGCTAACCCTAGTTGTCCCGACGCTAACCCTAGTTGTCCCGACGCTAACCCTAGTTGTCGTGACGCTAACCCTAGGTGTCCTGACGCTAACCCTAGTTGTCGTGACGCTAACCCTAGTTGTCCTGACGCTAACCCTATATGTCCTGACGCTAACCCTAGTTGTCCTGACGCTAACCCTTGTTGTCGTGACGCTAACCCTAGTTGTCCTGACGCTAACCCTAGTTGTCCTGACGCTAACCCTAGTTGTCCTGACGCTAACCCTAGTTGTCGTGACGATAACGCTAGTTGTCCTGACGCCAACCCTAGTTGTCCTGACGCTAACCCTAGTTGTCCTGACGCTAACCCTAGTTGTCCTGATGCTAACCCTAGTTGTCCCGACGCTAACCCTAGTTGTCCTGAGGCTAACCCTAGTTGTCCTGACGCTAACCCTAGTTGTCCCGACGCTAACCCTAGTTGTCCCGACGCTAACCCTAGTTGTCCTGACGCTAACCCTAGTTGTCCTGACGCTTACCCTAGTTGTCCTGACGCTAACCCTAGTTGTCCTGACGCTAACCCTAGTTGTCCTGACGCTAACCCTAGTTGTCCTGACGCTAACCCTAGTTGTCCTGACGCTAACCCTAGTTGTCCTGACGCTAACCCTAGTTGTCCTGACGCTAACCCTAGTTGTCCTGACGCTAACCCTAGTAGTCCTGATGCTAACTCTAGTTGTCCTGACGCTTACCCTAGTTGTTCTGACGCTAACCCTAGTTGTCCTGACGTTTACCCTAGTTGTCCTGACGCTAACCCTAGTTGTCCTGACGCTAACCCTAGTTGTCCTGACGCTTACCCTAGTTGTCCTGACGCTAACCCTAGTTGTCCTGACGCTAACCCTAGTTGTCCTGGAGCTAACCCTAGTTGTCCTGGCGCTAACCCTAGTTGTCCTGGCGCTAAACCTAGTTGTCCTGGCGCTAACCCTAGTTGTCCTGGCTCTAACCCTAGTTGTCCTGACGCTAACCCTAGTTATCCCGATGCTAACCCTAGTTGTCCCGATGCTAACCCTAGTTATCCTGACGCTAACCCTAGTTGTCCTGACGCTAACCCTAGTTGTCCTGACGCTAACCCTAGTTGTCCCGACGCTAACCCTATTTGTCCTGACGCTAACCCTAGTTGTCCTGACTCTAACCCTAGTTGTCCTGACGCTATCCCTAGTTGTCATGACGCTAACCCTAGTTGTCCTGACGCTAACCCTAGTTGTCCTGACGCTAAACCTAGTTGTCCTGACGCTAACCCTAGTTGTCCTGACGCTAACCCTAGTTGTCCTGACGCTAACCCTAGTTGTCCTGACGCTAACCCTAGTTGTCGTGACGCTAACCCTAGGTGTCCTGACGCTAACCCTAGTTGTCGTGACGCTAACCCTAGTTGTCCTGACGCTAACCCTAGTTGTCCTGACGCTAACCCTAGTTGTCCTGACGCTAACCCTAGTTGTCCTGACGCTAACCCTAGTTGTCCTGACGCTAACCCTAGTTGTCCTGACGCTAACCCTAGTTGTCCTGACGCAAACCCTAGTTGTCCTGACGCTAACCCTAGTTGTCCTGAAGCTAACCCTAGTTGTCCTGACGCTAACCCTAGTTGTCGTGACGCTAACCCTAGTTGTCCTGACGGTAACCCTAGTTGTCCTGACGCTAACCCTAGTTGTCCTGACGGTAACCCTAGTTGTCCTGACGCTAACCCTAGTTGTCCTGACGCTAACCCTAGTTGTCCTGACGGTAACCCTAGTTGTCCTGACGCTAACCCTAGTTGTCCTGACGCTAACCCTAGTTGTCCTGACGCTAACCCTAGTTGTCGGGACGCTAACCCTAGTTGTCGTGACGCTAACCCTAGTTGTCGTGACGCTAACCCTAGTTGTCCTGACGCTAACCCTAGTTGTCCTGACGCTAACCCTAGTTGTCCTGACGCTAACCCTAGTTGTCGTGACGCTAACCCTAGTTGTCCTGACGCTAACCCTAGTTGTCCTGACGCTAACCCTAGTTGTCGTGACGCTAACCCTAGTTGTCGTGACGCTAACCCTAGTTGTCGGGACGCTAACCCTAGTTGTCCTGACGCTAACCCTAGTTGTCCTGACGCTAACCCTAGTTGTCGTGACGCTAACCCTAGTTGTCGTGACGCTAACCCTAGTTGTCGTGACGCTAACCCTAGTTGTCGTGACGCTAACCCTACTTGTCGTGACGCTAACCCTAGTTGTCCTGACGCTAACCATAGTTGTCCTGACGCTAACCCTAGTTGTCCCGACGCTAACCCTAGTTGTCCTGATGCTAACCCTAGTTGTGACGCTAACCCTAGTTGTCCTGACGCTAACCCTAGTTGTCCTGACGCTAACCCTAGTTGTCGTGACGCTAACCCTAGATGTCCTGACGCTAACCCTAGTTGTCTTGACGATAACCCTAGTTCTCCTGACGCTAACCCTAGTTGTCCTGACGCTAACCCTAGTTGTCCTGACTCTAACCCTAGTTGTCGTGACGCTAACCCTAGTTGTCCTGATGCTAACCCTAGTTGTCGTGACGCTAACGCTAGTTGTCCTGACGCTAACCCTAGTTGTCCTGATGCTAACCCTAGTTGTCCTGACGCTAACCCTAGTTGTCCTGATGCTAACCCTAGTTGTCCCGACGCTAACCCTAGTTGTCCTGAGGCTAACCCTAGTTGTCCTGACGCTAACCCTAGTTGTCCCGACGCTAACCCTAGTTGTCCCGACGCTAAACCTAGTTGTCCTGACGCTAACCCTAGTTGTCCTGACGCTAACCCTAGTTGTCCTGACGCTAACCCTAGTTGTCGTGACGCTAACCCTAGGTGTCCTGACGCTAACCCTAGTTGTCGTGACGCTAACCCTAGTTGTCCTGACGCTAACCCTATATGTCCTGACGCTAACCCTAGTTGTCCTGACGCTAACCCTAGTTGTCGTGACGCTAACCCTAGTTGTCCTGACGCTAACCCTAGTTGTCCTGACGCTAACCCTAGTTGTCCTGACGCTAACCCTAGTTGTCGTGACGCTAACCCTAGTTGTCGTGACGCTAACCCTAGTTGTCCTGACGCTAACCCTAGTTGTCCTGACGCTAACCCTAGTTGTCCTGACGCTAACCCTAGTTGTCCCGACGCTAACCCTATTTGTCCTGACGCTAACCCTAGTTGTCCTGACGCTAACCCTAGTTGTCCTGACGCTATCCCTAGTTGTCATGACGCTAACCCTAGTTGTCCTGACGCTAACCCTAGTTGTCCTGACGCTAAACCTAGTTGTCCTGACGCTAAACCTAGTTGTCCTGACGCTAACCCTAGTTGTCCTGACGCTAACCCTAGTTGTCCTGACGATAACCCTAGTTGTCCTGACGCTAACCCTAGTTGTCGTGACGCTAACCCTAGGTGTCCTGACGCTAACCCTAGTTGTCGTGACGCTAACCCTAGTTGTCCTGACGCTAACCCTAGTTGTCCTGACGCTAACCCTAGTTGTCCTGACGCTAACCCTAGTTGTCCTGACGCTAACCCTAGTTGTCCTGACGCTAACCCTAGTTGTCCTGACGGTAACCCTAGTTGTCCTGACGCTAACCCTAGTTGTCCTGACGCTAACCCTAGTTGTCCTGACGCAAACCCTAGTTGTCCTGACGCTAACCCTAGTTGTCCTGAAGCTAACCCTAGTTGTCCTGACGCTAACCCTAGTTGTCGTGACGCTAACCCTAGTTGTCCTGACGGTAACCCTAGTTGTCCTGACGCTAACCCTAGTTGTCCTGACGCTAACCCTAGTTGTCCTGACGCTAACCCTAGTTGTCCTGACGGTAACCCTAGTTGTCCTGACGCTAACCCTAGTTGTCCTGACGCTAACCCTAGTTGTCCTGACGCTAACCCTAGTTGTCGGGACGCTAACCCTAGTTGTCCTGACGCTAACCCTAGTTGTCCTGACGCTAACGCTAGTTGTCCTGACGCTAACCCTAGTTGTCGTGACGCTAACCCTAGTTGTCCTGACGCTAACCCTAGTTGTCCTGACGCTAACCCTAGTTGTCCTGACGCTAACCCTAGTTGTCCTGACGCTAACCCTAGTTGTCCTGACGCAAACCCTAGTTGTCCTGACGCTAACCCTAGTTGTCCTGAAGCTAACCCTAGTTGTCCTGACGCTAACCCTAGTTGTCGTGACGCTAACCCTAGTTGTCCTGACGGTAACCCTAGTTGTCCTGACGCTAACCCTAGTTGTCCTGACGCTAACCCTAGTTGTCCTGACGCTAACCCTAGTTGTCCTGACGGTAACCCTAGTTGTCCTGACGCTAACCCTAGTTGTCCTGACGCTAACCCTAGTTGTCCTGACGCTAACCCTAGTTGTCGGGACGCTAACCCTAGTTGTCCTGACGCTAACCCTAGTTGTCCTGACGCTAACGCTAGTTGTCCTGACGCTAACCCTAGTTGTCGTGACGCTAACCCTAGTTGTCCTGACGCTAACCCTAGTTGTCCTGACGCTAACCCTAGTTGTCGTGACGCTAACCCTAGTTGTCCTGACGCTAACCCTAGTTGTCGGGACGCTAACCCTAGTTGTCGTGACGCTAACCCTAGTTGTCCTGACGCTAACCCTAGTTGTCCTGACGCTAACCCTAGTTGTCCTGACGCTAACCCTAGTTGTCGTGACGCTAACCCTAGTTGTCGTGACGCTAACCCTAGTTGTCCTGACGCTAACCCTAGTTGTCCTGACGCTAACCCTAGTTGTCGTGACGCTAACCCTAGTTGTCCTGACGCTAACCCTAGTTGTCCTGACGCTAACCCTAGTTGTCCTGACGCTAACCCTAGTTGTCGTGACGCTAACCCTAGGTGTCCTGACGCTAACCCTAGTTGTCGTGACGCTAACCCTAGTTGTCCTGACGCTAACCCTATATGTCCTGACGCTAACCCTAGTTGTCCTGACGCTAACCCTAGTTGTCGTGACGCTAACCCTAGTTGTCGTGACGCTAACCCTAGTTGTCCTGACGCTAACCCTAGTTGTCCTGACGCTAACCCTAGTTGTCCTGACGCTAACCCTAGTTGTCCTGACGCTAACCCTAGTTGTCGTGACGCTAACCCTAGTTGTCGTGACGCTAACCCTAGTTGTCGTGACGCTAACCCTAGTTGTCGTGACGCTAACCCTAGTTGTCGTGACGCTAACCCTACTTGTCGTGACGCTAACCCTAGTTGTCCTGACGCTAACCTTAGTTGTCCTGACGCTAACCCTAGTTGTCCCGACGCTAACCCTAGTTGTCCTGATGCTAACCCTAGTTGTGACGCTAACCCTAGTTGTCCTGACGCTAACCCTAGTTGTCCTGACGCTAACCCTAGTTGTCGTGACGCTAACCCTAGTTGTCCTGACGCTAACCCTAGTTGTCGTGACGCTAACCCTAGGTGTCCTGACGCTAACCCTAGTTGTCGTGACGCTAACCCTAGTTGTCCTGACGCTAACCCTATATGTCCTGACGCTAACCCTAGTTGTCCTGACGCTAACCTTAGTTGTCCTGACGCTAACCCTAGTTGTCCCGACGCTAACCCTAGTTGTCCTGACGCTAACCCTAGTTGTGACGCTAACCCTAGTTGTCCTGACGCTAACCCTAGTTGTCCTGACGCTAACCCTAGTTGTCCTGACGCTAACCCTAGTTGTCGTGACGCTAACCCTAGATGTCCTGACGCTAACCCTAGTTGTCTTGACGATAACCCTAGTTCTCCTGACGCTAACCCTAGTTGTCCTGACGCTAACCCTAGTTGTCCTGACTCTAACCCTAGTTGTCGTGACGCTAACCCTAGTTGTCCTGATGCTAACCCTAGTTGTCGTGACGCTAACGCTAGTTGTCCTGACGCTAACCCTAGTTGTCCTGATGCTAACCCTAGTTGTCCTGACGCTAACCCTAGTTGTCCTGATGCTAACCCTAGTTGTCCCGACGCTAACCCTAGTTGTCCTGAGGCTAACCCTAGTTGTCCTGACGCTAACCCTAGTTGTCCCGACGCTAACCCTAGTTGTCCTGACGCTAAACCTAGTTGTCCTGACGCTAACCCTAGTTGTCCTGACGCTAACCCTAGTTGTCCTGACGCTAACCCTAGTTGTCGTGACGCTAACCCTAGGTGTCCTGACGCTAACCCTAGTTGTCGTGACGCTAACCCTAGTTGTCCTGACGCTAACCCTATATGTCCTGACGCTAACCCTAGTTGTCCTGACGCTAACCCTAGTTGTCGTGACGCTAACCCTAGTTGTCCTGACGCTAACCCTAGTTGTCCTGACGCTAACCCTAGTTGTCCTGACGCTAACCCTAGTTGTCGTGACGCTAACCCTAGTTGTCCTGACGCTAACCCTAGTTGTCCTGACGCTAACCCTAGTTGTCGTGACGCTAACCCTAGTTGTCCTGACGCTAACCCTAGTTGTCGTGACGCTAACCCTAGTTGTCCTGACGCTAAACCTAGTTGTCCCGACGCTAACCCTAGTTGTCCTGACGCTAAACCTAGTTGTCCTGACGCTAACCCTAGTTGTCCTGACGCTAACCCTAGTTGTCCTGATGCTAACCCTAGTTGTCGTGACGCTAACCCTAGGTGTCCTGACGCTAACCCTAGTTGTCGTGACGCTAACCCTAGTTGTCCTGACGCTAACCCTATATGTCCTGACGCTAACCCTAGTTGTCCTGACGCTAACCCTTGTTGTCGTGACGCTAACCCTAGTTGTCCTGACGCTAACCCTAGTTGTCCTGACGCTAACCCTAGTTGTCCTGACGCTAACCCTAGTTGTCGTGACGATAACGCTAGTTGTCCTGACGCCAACCCTAGTTGTCCTGACGCTAACCCTAGTTGTCCTGACGCTAACCCTAGTTGTCCTGATGCTAACCCTAGTTGTCCCGACGCTAACCCTAGTTGTCCTGAGGCTAACCCTAGTTGTCCTGACGCTAACCCTAGTTGTCCCGACGCTAACCCTAGTTGTCCTGACGCTAACCCTAGTTGTCCTGACGCTAACCCTAGTTGTCCTGAAGCTATCCCTAGTTGTCCTGACGCTAACCCTAGTTGTCCTGACGCTAACCCTAGTTGTCCTGACGCTTACCCTAATTGTCCTGACGCTAACCCTAGTTGTCCTGACGCTAACCCTAGTAGTCCTGACGCTAACCCTAGTTGTCCTGACGCTTACCCTAGTTGTCCTGACGCTAACCCTAGTTGTCCTGACGCTAACCCTAGTTGTCCTAGCGCTAACCCTAGTTGTCCTGACGCTAACCCTAGTTGTCCTGACGCTAACCCTAGTTGTCCTGACGCTAACCCTAGTTGTCCTGACGCTTACCCTAGTTGTCCTGACGCTAACCCTAGTTGTCCTGACGCTAACCCTAGTTGTCCTGACGCTAACCCTAGTTGTCCTGATGCTAACCCTAGTTGTCCTGACGCTAACCCTAGTTGTCCTGGACCTAACCCTAGTTGTCCTGACGCTAACCCTAGTAGTCCTGATGCTAACTCTAGTTGTCCTGACGCTTACCCTAGTTGTTCTGACGCTAACCCTAGTTGTCCTGACGTTTACCCTAGTTGTCCTGACGCTAACCCTAGTTGTCCTGACGCTTACCCTAGTTGTCCTGACGCTAACCCTAGTTGTCCTGACGCTAACCCTAGTTGTCCTGGAGCTAACCCTAGTTGTCCTGGCGCTAACCCTAGTTGTCCTGGCGCTAAACCTAGTTGTCCTGGCGCTAACCCTAGTTGTCCTGGCTCTAACCCTAGTTGTCCTGACGCTAACCCTAGTTATCCTGACGCTAACCCTAGTTGTCCTGATGCTAACCCTAGTTGTCCTGACGCTAACCCTAGTTGTCCTGATGCTAACCCTAGTTGTCGTGACGCTAACCCTAGTTGTCCTGACGCTAACCCTAGTTGTCGTGACGCTAACCCTAGTTGTCGTGACGCTAACCCTAGTTGTCGTGACGCTAACCCTAGTTGTCCTGACGCTAACCCTAGTTGTCCCGATGCTAACCCTAGTTGTCCCGATGCTAACCCTAGTTATCCTGACGCTAACCCTAGTTGTCCTGACGCTAACCCTAGTTGTCCTGACGCTAACCCTAGTTGTCCCGACGCTAACCCTATTTGTCCTGACGCTAACCCTAGTTGTCCTGACGCTAACCCTAGTTGTCCTGACGCTATCCCTAGTTGTCATGACGCTAACCCTAGTTGTCCTGACGCTAACCCTAGTTGTCCTGACGCTAAACCTAGTTGTCCTGACGCTAACCCTAGTTGTCCTGACGCTAACCCTAGTTGTCCTGACGCTAACCCTAGTTGTCCTGACGATAACCCTAGTTGTCCTGACGCTAACCCTAGGTGTCCTGACGCTAACCCTAGTTGTCGTGACGCTAACCCTAGTTGTCGTGACGCTAACCCTAGTTGTCCTGACGCTAACCCTAGTTGTCCTGACGCTAACCCTAGTTGTCATGACGCTAACCCTAGTTGTCCTGACGCTAACCCTAGTTGTCCTGACGCTAACCCTAGTTGTCCTGACGCTAACCCTAGTTGTCCTGACGCTAACCCTAGGTGTCCTGACGCTAACCCTAGTTGTCCTGACGCTAACCCTAGTTGTCCTGACGCTTACCCTAATTGTCCTGACGCTAACCCTAGTTGTCCTGACGCTAACCCTAGTAGTCCTGACGCTAACCCTAGTTGTCCTGACGCTTACCCTAGTTGTCCTGACGCTAACCCTAGTTGTCCTGACGCTAACCCTAGTTGTCCTAGCGCTAACCCTAGTTGTCCTGACGCTAACCCTAGTTGTCCTGACGCTAACCCTAGTTGTCCTGACGCTAACCCTAGTTGTCCTGACGCTTACCCTAGTTGTCCTGACGCTAACCCTAGTTGTCCTGACGCTAACCCTAGTTGTCCTGACGCTAACCCTAGTTGTCCTGATGCTAACCCTAGTTGTCCTGACGCTAACCCTAGTTGTCCTGGACCTAACCCTAGTTGTCCTGACGCTAACCCTAGTAGTCCTGATGCTAACTCTAGTTGTCCTGACGCTTACCCTAGTTGTTCTGACGCTAACCCTAGTTGTCCTGACGTTTACCCTAGTTGTCCTGACGCTAACCCTAGTTGTCCTGACGCTTACCCTAGTTGTCCTGACGCTAACCCTAGTTGTCCTGACGCTAACCCTAGTTGTCCTGGAGCTAACCCTAGTTGTCCTGGCGCTAACCCTAGTTGTCCTGGCGCTAAACCTAGTTGTCCTGGCGCTAACCCTAGTTGTCCTGGCTCTAACCCTAGTTGTCCTGACGCTAACCCTAGTTATCCTGACGCTAACCCTAGTTGTCCTGATGCTAACCCTAGTTGTCCTGACGCTAACCCTAGTTGTCCTGATGCTAACCCTAGTTGTCGTGACGCTAACCCTAGTTGTCCTGACGCTAACCCTAGTTGTCGTGACGCTAACCCTAGTTGTCGTGACGCTAACCCTAGTTGTCGTGACGCTAACCCTAGTTGTCCTGACGCTAACCCTAGTTGTCCCGATGCTAACCCTAGTTGTCCCGATGCTAACCCTAGTTATCCTGACGCTAACCCTAGTTGTCCTGACGCTAACCCTAGTTGTCCTGACGCTAACCCTAGTTGTCCCGACGCTAACCCTATTTGTCCTGACGCTAACCCTAGTTGTCCTGACGCTAACCCTAGTTGTCCTGACGCTATCCCTAGTTGTCATGACGCTAACCCTAGTTGTCCTGACGCTAACCCTAGTTGTCCTGACGCTAAACCTAGTTGTCCTGACGCTAACCCTAGTTGTCCTGACGCTAACCCTAGTTGTCCTGACGCTAACCCTAGTTGTCCTGACGATAACCCTAGTTGTCCTGACGCTAACCCTAGGTGTCCTGACGCTAACCCTAGTTGTCGTGACGCTAACCCTAGTTGTCGTGACGCTAACCCTAGTTGTCCTGACGCTAACCCTAGTTGTCCTGACGCTAACCCTAGTTGTCATGACGCTAACCCTAGTTGTCCTGACGCTAACCCTAGTTGTCCTGACGCTAACCCTAGTTGTCCTGACGCTAACCCTAGTTGTCCTGACGCTAACCCTAGGTGTCCTGACGCTAACCCTAGTTGTCCTGACGCTAACCCTAGTTGTCCTGACGCTAACCCTAGTTGTCCTGACGCTAACCCTATATGTCCTGACGCTAACCCTAGTTGTCCTGACGCTAACCCTAGTTGTCCTGACGCTAACCCTAGTTGTCCTGACGCTAACCCTAGTTGTCGTGACGCTAACCCTAGTTGTCGTGACGCTAACCCTAGTTGTCGTGACGCTAACCCTAGTTGTCCTGACGCTAACCCTAGTTGTCGTGACGCTAACCCTAGTTGTCCTGACGCTAACCCTAGTTGTCCTGACGCTAACCCTAGTTGTCCTGGCGCTAACCCTAGTTGTCCTGGCGCTAACCCTAGTTGTCCTGGCGCTAACCCTAGTTGTCCTGGCTCTAACCCTAGTTGTCCTGACGCTAACCCTAGTTGTCCTGACGCTAACCCTAGTTGTCCTGACGCTTACCCTAGTTGTCCTGACGCTAACCCTAGTTGTCCTGACGCTTACCCTTGTTGTCCTGACGCTAACCCTAGTTGTCCTGACGCTAACCCTAGTTGTCCTGGCGCTAACCCTAGTTGTCCTGGCGCTAACCCTAGTTGTCCTGATGCTAAGCCTAGTTGTCCTGACGCTAACCCTAGTTGTCCTGAAGCTAACCCTAGTTGTCCTGACGCTTACCCTAGTTGTCCTGACGCTAACCCTAGTTGTCCTGACGCTAACCCTAGTTGTCCTGACGCTAACCCTAGTTGTCCTGACGCTAACCCTAGTTGTCCTGACGCTAACCCTAGTTGTCCTGGAGCTAACCCTAGTTGTCCTGGCGCTAACCCTAGTTGTCCTGGCGCTAAACCTAGTTGTCCTGGCGCTAACCCTAGTTGTCCTGGCGCTAACCCTAGTTGTCCTGGCGCTAACCCTAGTTGTAATGGCGCTAACCCTAGTTGTCCTGGCGCTAACCCTAGTTGTCCTGGCGCTAACCCTAGTTGTCCTGGCGCTAACCCTAGTTGTCCTGGCTCTAACCCTAGTTGTCCTGACGCTAACCCTAGTTGTCCTGACGCTAACCCTAGTTGTCCTGACGCTAACCCTAGTTGTCCTGACGCTTACCCTAGTTGTCCTGACGCTAACCCTAGTTGTCCTGACGCTAACCCTAGTTGTCCTGACGCTAACCCTAGCTGTCCTGACGCTAACCCTAGTTGTCCTGACGCTAACCCTAGTTGTCCTGACGCTAACCCTAGCTTTCCTGGCGCTAACCCTAGTTGTCCTGGCGCTAACCCTAGTTGTCCTGATGCTAACCCTATTTGTCCTGGCGCTAACCCTAGTTGTCCTGGCGCTAACCCTAGTTGTCCTGGCGCTAACCCTAGTTTTCCTGGCGCTAACCCTAGTTGTCCTGCGCTAACCCTAGTTGTCCTGGCGCTAACCCTAGTTGTCCTGGCGCTAACCCTAGTTTTCCTGGCGCTAACCCTAGTTGTCCTGGCGCTAACCCTAGTTGTCCTGGCGCTAACCCTAGTTTTCCTGGCGCTAACCCTAGTTGTCCTGGCGCTAACCCTAGTTGTCCTGGTGCTAACCCTAGTTGTCCTGGCGCTAACCCTAGTTGTCCTGGCGCTAACCCTAGTTGTCCTGATGCTTACCCTAGTTGTCCTGACGCTAACCCTAGTTGTCCTGACGCTAACCCTAGTTGTCCTGGCGCTAACCCTAGTTGTCCTGGCGCTAACCCTAGTTGTCCTGACGCTATCCCTAGTTGTCCTGATGCTAACCCTAGTTGTCCTGACGCTAACCCTAGTTGTCCTGAAGCTAACCCTAGTTGTCCTGACGCTTACCCTAGTTGTCCTGACGCTAACCCTAGTTGTCCTGACGCTAACCCTAGTTGTCCTGACGCTAACCCTAGTTGTCCTGGAGCTAACCCTAGTTGTCCTGGCGCTAACCCTAGTTGTCCTGGCGCTAAACCTAGTTGTCCTGGCGCTAACCCTAGTTGTCCTGGCGCTAACCCTAGTTGTCCTGGCGCTAACCCTAGTTGTAATGGCGCTAACCCTAGTTGTCCTGGCGCTAACCCTAGTTGTCCTGGCGCTAACCCTAGTTGTCCTGGCGCTAACCCTAGTTGTCCTGGCTCTAACCCTAGTTGTCCTGACGCTAACCCTAGTTGTCCTGGCGCTAACCCTAGTTGTCCTGGCGCTAACCCTAGTTGTCCTGGCTCTAACCCTAGTTGTCCTGACGCTAACCCTAGTTGTCCTGACGCTAACCCTAGTTGTCCTGACGCTAACCCTAGTTGTCCTGACGCTAACCCTAGTTGTCCTGACGCTAACCCTAGTTGTCCTGACGCTAACCCTAGTTGTCCTGACGCTAACCCTAGTTGTCCTGACGCTTACCCTAGTTGTCCTGACGCTAACCCTAGTTGTCCTGACGCTAACCCTAGTTGTCCTGACGCTAACCCTAGCTGTCCTGACGCTAACCCTAGCTGTCCTGACGCTAACCCTAGCTGTCCTGACGCTAACCCTAGTTGTCCTGACGCTAACCCTATCTGTCCTGGCGCTAACCCTAGTTGTCCTGGCGCTAACCCTAGTTGTCCTGGCGCTAACCCTAGTTGTCCTGGCGCTAACCCTAGTTGTCCTGACGCTAACCCTATTTGTCCTGACGCTAACCCTATTTGTCCTGGCGCTAACCCTAGTTGTCCTGGCGCTAACCCTAGTTGTCCTGACGCTAACCCTAGTTTTCCTGGCGCTAACCCTAGTTGTCCTGACGCTAACCCTAGCTGTCCTGACGCTAACCCTAGTTGTCCTGACGCTAACCCTAGTTGTCCTGACGCTAACCCT
The DNA here is from genome assembly GCF_046119375.1 of Phyllobates terribilis. Lineage (NCBI taxonomy): Eukaryota > Metazoa > Chordata > Amphibia > Anura > Dendrobatidae > Phyllobates > Phyllobates terribilis. The sequence continues at coordinate 419,043 of NW_027363301.1, read as the reverse complement.
AGCTTTCCTGGCGCTAACCCTAGTTGTCCTGACGCTTACCCTAGTTGTCCTGACGCTAACCCTAGTTGTCCTGACGCTAACCCTAGTTGTCCTGACGCTAACCCTAGCTGTCCTGACGCTAACCCTAGCTGTCCTGACGCTAACCCTAGTTGTCCTGACGCTAACCCTAGTTGTCCTGACGCTAACCCTATCTGTCCTGGCGCTAACCCTAGTTGTCCTGGCGCTAACCCTAGTTGTCCTGGCGCTAACCCTAGTTGTCCTGACGCTAACCCTATTTGTCCTGGCGCTAACCCTAGTTGTCCTGGCGCTAACCCTAGTTGTCCTGACGCTAACCCTAGTTTTCCTGGCGCTAACCCTAGTTGTCCAGGCGCTAACCCTAGTTGTCCTGGCGCTAACCCTAGTTGTCCTGGCGCTAACCCTAGTTGTCCTGGCGCTAACCCTAGTTGTCCTGGCGCTAACCCTAGTTGTCCTGGCGCTAACCCTAGTTGTCCTGGCGCTAACCCTAGTTGTCCTGACGCTAACTCTAGTTGTCCCGATGCTAACCCGAGTTGTCCCGACGCTAACCCGAGTTGTCCTGACGCTAACCCGAGTTGTCCTGACGCTAACCCTAGTTGTCCTGACGCTAACCCTAGTTGTCCTGAAGCTAACCCTAGTAGTCCTGACGCTAACCCTAGTTGTCCTGACGCTAACCCTAGTTGTCCTGACGCTAACCCTAGTTGTCCTGACGCTAACCCTAGTTGTCCTGAAGCTAACCCTAGTTGTCCTGGCGCTAACCCTAGTTGTCCTGGCGCTAACCCTAGTTGTCCTGGCGCTAACCCTAGATGTCCTGACGGTAACCCTAGTTGTCCTAACGCTAACCCTAGTTGTCCTGACGCTAACCCTAGTTGTCCTGACGCTAACCCTAGTTGTCCTGACGCTTACCCTAGTTGTCCTGACGCTAACCCTAGTTGTCCTGACGCTAACCCTAGTTGTCCTGACGCTAACCCTAGCTGTCCTGACGCTAACCCTAGTTGTCCTGACGCTAACCCTAGTTGTCCTGACGCTAACCCTAGCTTTCCTGGCGCTAACCCTAGTTGTCCTGGCGCTAACCCTAGTTGTCCTGATGCTAACCCTATTTGTCCTGGCGCTAACCCTAGTTGTCCTGGTGCTAACCCTAGTTGTCCTGGCGCTAACCCTAGTTGTCCTGGCGCTAACCCTAGTTGTCCTGATGCTTACCCTAGTTGTCCTGACGCTAACCCTAGTTGTCCTGACGCTAACCCTAGTTGTCCTGGCGCTAACCCTAGTTGTCCTGGCGCTAACCCTAGTTGTCCTGGCGCTAACCCTAGTTGTCCTGGCGCTAATCCTAGTTGTCCTGACGCTAACCCTAGTTGTCCTGACGCTAACCCTAGTTGTCCTGAAGCTAACCCTAGTTGTCCTGACGCTAACCCTATTTGTCCTGACGCTAACCCTAGTTGTCCTGGAGCTAACCCTAGTTGTCCTAGCGCTAACCCTAGTTGTCCTGGCGCTAAACCTAGTTGTCCTGGTGCTAACCCTAGTTGTCCTGGCGCTAACCCTAGTTGTCCTGGCGCTAACCCTAGTTGTAATGGTGCTAACCCTAGTTGTCCTGGCGCTAACCCTAGTTGTCCTGGCGCTAACCCTAGTTGTCCTGGCGCTAACCCTAGTTGTCCTGACGCTAACCCTAGTTGTCCTGGCGCTAACCCTAGTTGTAATGGTGCTAACCCTAGTTGTAATGGTGCTAACCCTAGTTGTCCTGACGCTAACCCTAGTTGTCCTGACGCTAACCCTAGTTGTCCTGACGCTTACCCTAGTTGTCCTGACGCTAACCCTAGTTGTCCTGACGCTAACCCTAGTTGTCCTGACGCTAACCCTAGCTGTCCTGACGCTAACCCTAGCTGTCCTGACGCTAACCCTAGTTGTCCTGACGCTAACCCTAGTTGTCCTGACGCTAACCCTAGCTGTCCTGGCGCTAACCCTAGTTGTCCTGGCGCTAACCCTAGTTGTCCTGACGCTAACCCTATTTGTCCTGGCGCTAACCCTAGTTGTCCTGGCGCTAACCCTAGTTGTCCTGGCGCTAACCCTAGTTGTCCTGGCGCTAACCCTAGTTTTCCTGGCGCTAACCCTAGTTGTCCTGGCGCTAACCCTAGTTGTCCTGGCGCTAACCCTAGTTGTCCTGGCGCTAACCCTAGCTGTCCTGGCGCTAACCCTAGTTGTCCTGGCGCTAACCCTAGTTGTCCTGACGCTAACCCTAGTTGTCCTGATGCTAACCCGAGTTGTCCTGACGCTAACCCGAGTTGTCCTGAAGCTAACCCTAGTTGTCCTGACGCTAACCCTACTTGTCCTGAAGCTAACCCTAGTAGTCCTGACGCTAACCCTAGTTGTCCTGACGCTAACCCTAGTTGTCCTGACGCTAACCCTAGTTGTCCTGATGCTAACCCTAGTTGTCCTGACGCTAACCCTAGTTGTCCTGACGCTAACCCTACTTGTCCTGACGCTAACCCTAGTTGTCCTGACGCTAACCCTACTTGTCCTGACGCTAACCCTAGTTGTCCTGACGCTAACCCTAGTTGTCCTGACGCGAACCCTACTTGTCCTGACGCTAACCCTAGTTGTCCTGACGCTAACCCTAGTTGTCCTGACGCTAACCCTACTTGTCCTGACGCTAACCCTACTTGTCCTGACGCTAACCCTAGTTGTCCTGGTGCTAACCCTAGTTGTCCTGGCGCTAACCCTAGTTGTCCTGGCGCTAACCCTAGTTGTCCTGAAGCTAACCCTAGTTGTCCTGACGCTAACCCTACTTGTCCTGAAGCTAACCCTAGTAGTCCTGACGCTAACCCTAGTTGTCCTGACGCTAACCCTAGTTGTCCTGACGCTAACCCTAGTTGTCCTGATGCTAACCCTAGTTGTCCTGACGCTAACCCTAGTTGTCCTGACGCTAACCCTACTTGTCCTGACGCTAACCCTAGTTGTCCTGACGCTAACCCTACTTGTCCTGACGCTAACCCTAGTTGTCCTGACGCTAACCCTAGTTGTCCTGACGCGAACCCTACTTGTCCTGACGCTAACCCTAGTTGTCCTGACGCTAACCCTAGTTGTCCTGACGCTAACCCTACTTGTCCTGACGCTAACCCTACTTGTCCTGACGCTAACCCTAGTTGTCCTGGCGCTAACCCTAGTTGTCCTGGCGCTAACCCTAGTTGTCCTGGTGCTAACCCTAGTTGTCCTGGCGCTAACCCTAGTTGTCCTGGCGCTAACCCTAGTTGTCCTGGCGCTAACCCTAGTTGTCCTGAAGCTAACCCTAGTTGTCCTGACGCTAACCCTACTTGTCCTGAAGCTAACCCTAGTAGTCCTGACGCTAACCCTAGTTGTCCTGACGCTAACCCTAGTTGTCCTGACGCTAACCCTAGTTGTCCTGATGCTAACCCTAGTTGTCCTGACGCTAACCCTAGTTGTCCTGACGCTAACCCTACTTGTCCTGACGCTAACCCTAGTTGTCCTGACGCTAACCCTACTTGTCCTGACGCTAACCCTAGTTGTCCTGACGCTAACCCTAGTTGTCCTGACGCGAACCCTACTTGTCCTGACGCTAACCCTACTTGTCCTGACGCTAACCCTAGTTGTCCTGGCGCTAACCCTAGTTGTCCTGGCGCTAACCCTAGTTGTCCTGGCGCTAACCCTAGTTGTCCTGGCGCTAACCCTAGTTGTCCTGGCGCTAACCCTAGTTGTCCTGGCGCTAACCCTAGTTGTCCTGACGCTAATCCTAGTTGTCCTGATGCTAACCCGAGTTGTCCTGACGCTAACCCGAGTTGTCCTGACGCTAACCCTAGTTGTCCTGACGCTAACCCTAGTTGTCCTGACGCTAACCCTAGTTGTCCTGAAGCTAACCCTAGTAGTCCTGACGCTAACCCTAGTTGTCCTGACGCTAACCCTAGTTGTGCTGACGCTAACCCTAGTTGTCCTGACGCTAACCCTACTTGTCCTGACGCTAACCCTACTTGTCCTGGCGCTAACCCCAGTTGTCCTGGCGCTAACCCTAGTTGTCCTGGCTCTAACCCTAGTTGTCCTGACGCTAACCCTAGTTGTCCTGACGCTAACCCTAGTTGTCCTGACGCTTACCCTAGTTGTCCTGACGCTAACCCTAGTTGTCCTGACGCTAACCCTAGCTGTCCTGACGCTAACCCGAGTTGTCCTGACGCTAACCCTAGTTGTCCTGACGCTAACCCTAGTTGTCCTGACGCTAACCCTAGTTGTCCTGAAGCTAACCCTAGTAGTCCTGACGCTAACCCTAGTTGTCCTGACGCTAACCCTAGTTGTCCTGACGCTAACCCTAGTTGTCCTGACGCTAACCCTAGTTGTCCTGACGCTAACCCTACTTGTCCTGACGCTAACCCTACTTGTCCTGGCGCTAACCCCAGTTGTCCTGGCTCTAACCCTAGTTGTCCTGACGCTAACCCTAGTTGTCCTGACGCTAACCCTAGTTGTCCTGACGCTAACCCTAGTTGTCCTGACGCTTACCCTAGTTGTCCTGACGCTAACCCTAGTTGTCCTGACGCTAACCCTAGTTGTCCTGACGCTAACCCTAGTTGTCCTGACGCTAACCCTAGCTGTCCTGACGCTAACCCTAGTTGCCCTGACGCTAACCCTAGTTGTCCTGACGCTAACCCTAGCTGTCCTGGCGCTAACCCTAGTTGTCCTGGCGCTAACCCTAGTTGTCCTGATGCTAACCTTATTTGTCCTGGCGCTAACCCTAGTTGTCCTGGCGCTAACCCTAGTTGTCCTGGTGCTAACCCTAGTTGTCCTGGTGCTAACCCTAGTTGTCCTGGCGCTAACCCTAGTTGTCCTGGCGCTAACCCTAGTTGTCCTGGCGCTAACCCTAGTTGTCCTGGCGCTAACCCTAGTTGTCCTGGCGCTAACCCTAGTTGTCCTGACGCTAACCCTAGTTGTCCTGACGCTAACCCTAGTTGTCCTGACGCTAACCCTAGTTGTCCTGACGCTAACCCTAGTTGTCGTGACGCTAACCCTTGTTGTCGTGATGCTAACCCTAGTTGTCCTGACGCTAACCCTAGTTGTCCTGACGCTAACCCTAGTTGTCCTGACGCTAACCCTAGTTGTCGTGACGCTAACCCTAGTTGTCCTGATGCTAACCCTAGTTGTGACGCTAACCCTAGTTGTCCTGACGCTAACCCTAGTTGTCCTGACGCTAACCCTAGTTGTGACGCTAACCCTAGTTGTCCTGACGCTAACCCTAGTTGTACTGACGCTAACCCTAGTTGTCCTGACGCTAACCCTAGTTGTCGTGACGCTAACCCTAGTTGTCCTGACGCTAACCCTAGTTGTCCTGACGCTAACCCTAGTTGTCGTGACGCTAACCCTAGTTGCCCTGACGCTAACCCTAGTTGTCCTGACGCTAACCCTAGTTGTCCTGACGCTAACCCTAGTTGTCCTGACGCTAACCCTAGTTGTTGTGACGCTAACCCTAGTTGTCGTGACGCTAACCCTAGTTGTCCTGACGCTAACCCTAGTTGTCCTGACGCTAACCCTAGTTGTCCTGACGCTAACCCTAGTTGTCCTGACGCGAACCGTACTTGTCCTGACGCTAACCCTAGTTGTCCTGACGCTAACCCTAGTTGTCCTGACGCTAACCCTACTTGTCCTGACGCTAACCCTACTTGTCCTGACGCTAACCCTAGTTGTCCTGGCGCTAACCCTAGTTGTCCTGGCGCTAACCCTAGTTGTCCTGGTGCTAACCCTAGTTGTCCTGGCGCTAACCCTATTTGTCCTGGCGCTAACCCTAGTTGTCCTGGCGCTAACCCTAGTTGTCCTGGCGCTAACCCTAGTTGTCCTGGCGCTAACCCTAGTTGTCCTGGCGCTAACCCTAGTTGTCCTGGCGCTAACCCTAGTTGTCCTGACGCTAACCCTAGTTGTCCTGATGCTAACCCGAGTTGTCCTGACGCTAACCCGAGTTGTCCTGACGCTAACCCTAGTTGTCCTGACGCTAACCCTAGTTGTCCTGACGCTAACCCTAGTTGTCCTGAAGCTAACCCTAGTAGTCCTGACGCTAACCCTAGTTGTCCTGACGCTAACCCTAGTTGTGCTGACGCTAACCCTAGTTGTCCTGACGCTAACCCTACTTGTCCTGACGCTAACCCTACTTGTCCTGGCGCTAACCCCAGTTGTCCTGGTGCTAACCCTAGTTGTCCTGGCTCTAACCCTAGTTGTCCTGACGCTAACCCTAGTTGTCCTGACGCTAACCCTAGTTGTCCTGACGCTTACCCTAGTTGTCCTGACGCTAACCCTAGTTGTCCTGACGCTAACCCTAGCTGTCCTGACGCTAACCCGAGTTGTCCTGACGCTAACCCTAGTTGTCCTGACGCTAACCCTAGTTGTCCTGACGCAAACCCTAGTTGTCCTGAAGCTAACCCTAGTAGTCCTGACGCTAACCCTAGTTGTCCTGACGCTAACCCTAGTTGTCCTGACGCTAACCCTAGTTGTCCTGACGCTAACCCTAGTTGTCCTGACGCTAACCCTACTTGTCCTGACGCTAACCCTACTTGTCCTGGCGCTAACCCCAGTTGTCCTGGCTCTAACCCTAGTTGTCCTGACGCTAACCCTAGTTGTCCTGACGCTAACCCTAGTTGTCCTGACGCTAACCCTAGTTGTCCTGACGCTTACCCTAGTTGTCCTGACGCTAACCCTAGTTGTCCTGACGCTAACCCTAGTTGTCCTGACGCTAACCCTAGTTGTCCTGACGCTAACCCTAGCTGTCCTGACGCTAACCCTAGTTGCCCTGACGCTAACCCTAGTTGTCCTGACGCTAACCCTAGCTGTCCTGGCGCTAACCCTAGTTGTCCTGGCGCTAACCCTAGTTGTCCTGATGCTAACCCCATTTGTCCTGGCGCTAACCCTAGTTGTCCTGGCGCTAACCCTAGTTGTCCTGGTGCTAACCCTAGTTGTCCTGGTGCTAACCCTAGTTGTCCTGGCGCTAACCCTAGTTGTCCTGGCGCTAACCCTAGTTGTCCTGGCGCTAACCCTAGTTGTCCTGGCGCTAACCCTAGTTGTCCTGGCGCTAACCCTAGTTGTCCTGGCGCTAACCCTAGTTGTCCTGACGCTAACCCTAGTTGTCCTGACGCTAACCCTAGTTGTCCTGACGCTAACCCTAGTTGTCCTGACGCTAACCCTAGTTGTCGTGACGCTAACCCTTGTTGTCGTGATGCTAACCCTAGTTGTCCTGACGCTAACCCTAGTTGTCCTGACGCTAACCCTAGTTGTCCTGACGCTAACCCTAGTTGTCGTGACGCTAACCCTAGTTGTCCTGATGCTAACCCTAGTTGTGACGCTAACCCTAGTTGTCCTGACGCTAACCCTAGTTGTCCTGACGCTAACCCTAGTTGTGACGCTAACCCTAGTTGTCCTGACGCTAACCCTAGTTGTACTGACGCTAACCCTAGTTGTCCTGACGCTAACCCTAGTTGTCGTGACGCTAACCCTAGTTGTCCTGACGCTAACCCTAGTTGTCCTGACGCTAACCCTAGTTGTCGTGACGCTAACCCTAGTTGCCCTGACGCTAACCCTAGTTGTCCTGACGCTAACCCTAGTTGTCCTGACGCTAACCCTAGTTGTCCTGACGCTAACCCTAGTTGTTGTGACGCTAACCCTAGTTGTCGTGACGCTAACCCTAGTTGTCCTGACGCTAACCCTAGTTGTCCTGACGCTAACCCTAGTTGTCGTGACGCTAACCCTAGTTGTCCTGACGCTAACCCTAGTTGTCGTGACGCTAACCCTAGTTGTCCTGACGCTAACCCTAGTTGTCCTGACGCTAACCCTAGTTATCCTGATGCTAACCCTAGTTGTCCTGACGCTAACCCTAGTTGTCCTGACGCTAACCCTAGTTGTCCTGACGCTAACCCTAGTTGTCCTGACGCTAACCCTAGTTGTCCTGACGCTAACCCTAGTTGTCCTAACGCTAACCCTAGTTGTCCTGACGCTAACCCTAGTTGTCCTGACGCTAACCCTAGTTGTCCTGACGCTAACCCTAGTTGTCCTGACGCTAACCCTAGTTGTCGTGACGCTAACCCTAGTTGTCGTGACGCTAACCCTAGTTGTCCTGACGCTAACCCTAGTTGTCCTGACGCTAACCCTAGTTGTCCTGACGCTAACCCTAGTTGTCCTGACGCTAACCCTAGTTGTCGTGACGCTAACCCTAGTTGTCGTGACGCTAACCCTAGTTGCCCTGACGCTAACCCTAGTTGTTGTGACGCTAACCCTAGGTGTCCTGACGCTAACCCTATTTGTCGTGACGCGAACCCTGGTTGTCCTGACGCTAACCCTAGTTGTCCTGACGCTAACCCTAGTTGTCCTGACGCTAACCCTAGTTGTCCTGACGCTAACCCTAGTTGTCCTGACGCTAACCCTAGTTGTCCTGACGCTAACCCTAGTTGTCCTGACGCTAACCCTAGTTGTCCTGACGCTAACCCTAGTTGTCCTGACGCTAACCCTAGTTGTCCTGACGCTAACCCTAGTTGTCCTGACGCTAACCCTAGTTGTCGTGACGTTAACCCTAGTTGTCCTGACGCTAACCCTAGTTGTCCTGACGCTAACAGTAGTTGTCCTGACGCTAACCCTAGTTGTCGTGACGCTAACCCTAGTTGTCCTGACGCTAACCCTAGTTGTCCTGACGCTAACCCTAGTTGTGCTGACGCTAACCCTAGTTGTCCTGACGCTAACCCTAGTTGTCGTGACGCTAACCCTAGTTGTCGTGACGCTAACCCTAGTTGTCCTGACGCTAACCCTAGTTGTCGTGATGCTAACCCTAGTTGTCCTGACGCTAACCCTAGTTGTCCTGACGCTAACCCTAGTTGTCCTGACGCTAACCCTAGTTGTCCTGATGCTAACCCTAGTTGTGACGCTAACCCTAGTTGTCCTGACGCTAACCCTAGTTGTCCTGACGCTAACCCTAGTTGTGACGCTAACCCTAGTTGTCCTGACGCTAACCCTAGTTGTACTGACGCTAACCCTAGTTGTCCTGACGCTAAACCTAGTTGTCGTGACGCTAACCCTAGTTGTCCTGACGCTAACCCTAGTTGTCGTGACGCTAACCCTAGTTGTCCTGACGGTAACCCTAGTTGTCCTGACGCTAACCCTAGTTGTCCTGACGCTAACCCTAGTTGTCCTGACGCTAACCCTAGTTGTCCTGACGCTAACCCTAGTTGTCCTGACGCTAACCCTAGTTGTCCTGACGCTAACCCTAGTTGTCCTGACGCTAACCCTAGTTGTCCTGACGCTAACCCTAGTTGTCCTGACGCTAACCCTAGTTGTCCTGACGCTAACCCTACTTGTCCTGACGCTAACCCTACTTGTCCTGACGCTAACCCTAGTTGTCCTGACGCTAACCCTACTTGTCCTGACGCTAACCCTACTTGTCCTGACGCTAACCCTACTTGTCCTGACGCTAACCCTAGTTGTCCTGACGCTAACCCTAGTTGTCCTGACGCTAAGCCTACTTGTCCTGACGCTAACCCTGCTTGTTCTGACGCTAACCCTAGTTGTCCTGACGCTAACCCTAGTTGTCCTGACGCTAAACCTACTTGTCCTGACGCTAACCCTAGTTGTCCTGACGCTAACCCTACTTGTCCTGACGCTAACCCTAGTTGTCCTGACGCTAACCCTAGTTGTCCTGACGCTAACCCTAGTTGTCCTGACGCTAACCCTACTTGTCCTGACGCTAACCCTAGTTGTCCTGACGCTAACCCTACTTGTCCTGACGCTAACCCTAGTTGTCCTGACGCTAACCCGAGTTGTCCTGACGCTAACCCTAGTTGTCCTGACGCTAACCCGATTTGTCCTGACGCTAACCCTCGTTGTCGTGACGCTAACCCTAGGTGTCCTGACGCTAACCCTAGTTGTCGTGACGCTAACCCTAGTTGTCCTGACGCTAACCCTAGTTGTCCTGACGCTAACCCTAGTTGTCCTGACTCTAACCCTAGTTGTCCTGAAGATAACCCTAGTTGTCCTGACGCTAACCCTAGTTGTCGTGACGCTAACCCTAGGTGTCCTGACGCTAACCCTAGTTGTCGTGACGCTAACCCTAGTTGTCCTGACGCTAACCCTATATGTCCTGACGCTAACCCTAGTTGTCGTGACGCTAACCCTAGTTGTCGTGACGCTAACCCTAGTTGTCCTGACGCTAACCCTAGTTGTCCTGACGCTAACCCTAGTTGTCCTGACGCTAACCCTAGTTGTCGTGACGCTAACCCTAGTTGTCCTGACGCTAACCCTAGTTGTCCTGACGCTAACCCTAGTTGTCCTGACGCTAACCCTAGTTGTCCTGACGCTAACCCTACTTGTCCTGACGCTAACCCTAGTTGTCCTGACGCTAACCCGAGTTGTCCTGACGCTAACCCTAGTTGTCCTGACGCTAACCCGATTTGTCCTGACGCTAACCCTCGTTGTCGTGACGCTAACCCTAGGTGTCCTGACGCTAACCCTAGTTGTCGTGACGCTAACCCTAGTTGTCGTGACGCTAACCCTAGTTGTCGTGACGCTAACCCTAGGTGTCCTGACGCTAACCCTAGTTGTCCTGACGCTAACCCTAGTTGTCGTGACGCTAACCCTAGTTGTCCTGACGCTAACCCTAGTTGTCCTGACTCTAACCCTAGTTGTCCTGAAGCTAACCCTAGTTGTCCTGACGCTAACCCTAGTTGTCGTGACGCTAACCCTAGGTGTCCTGACGCTAACCCTAGTTGTCGTGACGCTAACCCTAGTTGTCGTGACGCTAACCCTATATGTCCTGACGCTAACCCTAGTTGTCCTGACGCTAACCCTAGTTGTCGTGACGCTAACCCTAGTTGTCCTGACGCTAACCCTAGTTGTCCTGACGCTAACCCTAGTTGTCCTGACGCTAACCCTAGTTGTCGTGACGCTAACCCTAGTTGTCCTGACGCTAACCCTAGTTGTCCTGACGCTAACCCTAGTTGTCCTGACGCTAACCCTAGTTGTCCTGACGCTAACCCTAGTTGTCGTGACGCTAACCCTAGTTGTCGTGACGCTAACCCTAGTTGTCGTGACGCTAACCCTTGTTGTCGTGATGCTAACCCTAGTTGTCCTGACGCTAACCCTAGTTGTCCTGACGCTAACCCTAGTTGTCCTGACGCTAACCCTAGTTGTCGTGACGCTAACCCTAGTTGTCCTGATGCTAACCCTAGTTGTGACGCTAACCCTAGTTGTCCTGACGCTAACCCTAGTTGTCCTGACGCTAACCCTAGTTGTGACGCTAACCCTAGTTGTCCTGACGCTAACCCTAGTTGTACTGACGCTAACCCTAGTTGTCCTGACGCTAACCCTAGTTGTCGTGACGCTAACCCTAGTTGTCCTGACGCTAACCCTAGTTGTCCTGACGCTAACCCTAGTTGTCGTGACGCTAACCCTAGTTGCCCTGACGCTAACCCTAGTTGTCCTGACGCTAACCCTAGTTGTCCTGACGCTAACCCTAGTTGTCGTGACGCTAACCCTAGTTGTCGTGACGCTAACCCTAGTTGTCCTGACGCTAACCCTAGTTGTCCTGACGCTAACCCTAGTTGTCGTGACGCTAACCCTAGTTGTCCTGACGCTAACCCTAGTTGTCGTGACGCTAACCCTAGTTGTCCTGACGCTAACCCTAGTTGTCCTGACGCTAACCCTAGTTATCCTGATGCTAACCCTAGTTGTCCTGACGCTAACCCTAGTTGTCCTGACGCTAACCCTAGTTGTCCTAACGCTAACCCTAGTTGTCCTGACGCTAACCCTAGTTGTCCTGACGCTAACCCTAGTTGTCCTAACGCTAACCCTAGTTGTCCTGACGCTAACCCTAGTTGTCCTGACGCTAACCCTAGTTGTCCTGATGCTAACCCTAGTTGTCCTGACGCTAACCCTAGTTGTCGTGACGCTAACCCTAGTTGTCGTGACGCTAACCCTAGTTGTCCTGACGCTAACCCTAGTTGTCCTGACGCTAACCCTAGTTGTCCTGACGCTAACCCTAGTTGTCCTGACGCTAACCCTAGTTGTCGTGACGCTAACCCTAGTTGTCGTGACGCTAACCCTAGTTGTCGTGACGCTAACCCTAGTTGCCCTGACGCTAACCCTAGTTGTTGTGACGCTAACCCTAGGTGTCCTGACGCTAACCCTATTTGTCGTGACGCGAACCCTGGTTGTCCTGACGCTAACCCTAGTTGTCCTGACGCTAACCCTAGTTGTCCTGACGCTAACCCTAGTTGTCCTGACGCTAACCCTAGTTGTCCTGACGCTAACCTTAGTTGTCCTGACGCTAACCCTAGTTGTCCTGACGGTAACCCTAGTTGTCCTGACGCTAACCCTAGTTGTCCTGACGCTAACCCTAGTTGTCATGACGCTAACCCTAGTTGTCCTGACGCTAACCCTAGTTGTCCTGACGCTAACCCTAGTTGTCCTGACGCTAACCCTAGTTGTCGTGACGCTAACCCTAGTTGTCCTGACGCTAACCCTAGTTGTCCTGACGCTAACAGTAGTTGTCCTGACGCTAACCCTAGTTGTCGTGACGCTAACCCTAGTTGTCCTGACGCTAACCCTAGTTGTCCTGACGCTAACCCTAGTTGTGCTGACGCTAACCCTAGTTGTCCTGACGCTAACCCTAGTTGTCGTGACGCTAACCCTAGTTGTCGTGACGCTAACCCTAGTTGTCCTGATGCTAACCCTAGTTGTCGTGATGCTAACCCTAGTTGTCCTGACGCTAACCCTAGTTGTCCTGACGCTAACCCTAGTTGTCCTGACGCTAACCCTAGTTGTCCTGATGCTAACCCTAGTTGTGACGCTAACCCTAGTTGTCCTGACGCTAACCCTAGTTGTCCTGACGCTAACCCTAGTTGTGACGCTAACCCTAGTTGTCCTGACGCTAACCCTAGTTGTACTGACGCTAACCCTAGTTGTCCTGACGCTAAACCTAGTTGTCGTGACGCTAACCCTAGATGTCCTGACGCTAACCCTAGTTGTCGTGACGCTAACCCTAGTTGTCCTGACGCTAACCCTAGTTGTCCTGACGCTAACCCTAGTTGTCCTGATGCTAACCCTAGTTGTCGTGACGCTAACCCTAGTTGACGTGACGCTAACCCTAGTTGTCCTGAAGCTAACCCTAGTTGTCCTGACGCTAACCCTAGTTGTCCTGACGCTAACCCTAGTTGTCCTGACGCTAACCCTAGTTGTCCTGACTCTAACCCTAGTTGTCGTGAAGCTAACCCTAGTTGTCCTGACGCTAACCCTAGTTGTCGTGACGCTAACCCTAGGTGTCCTGACGCTAACCCTAGTTGTCGTGACGCTAACCCTAGGTGTCCTGACGCTAACCCTACATGTCCTGACGCTAACCCTAGTTGTCCTGACGCTAACCCTAGTTGTCCTGACGCTAAACCTACTTGTCCTGACGCTAACCCTAGTTGTCCTGACGCTAACCCTAGTTGTCCTGACGCTAACCCTAGTTGTCCTGACGCTAACCCTAGTTGTCCTGACGCTAACCCTACTTGTCCTGACGCTAACCCTAGTTGTCCTGACGCTAACCCGAGTTGTCCTGACGCTAACCCTAGTTGTCCTGACGCTAACCCGATTTGTCCTGACGCTAACCCTCGTTGTCGTGACGCTAACCCTACGTGTCCTGACGCTAACCCTAGTTGTCGTGACGCTAACCCTAGTTGTCGTGACGCTAACCCTAGGTGTCCTGACGCTAACCCTAGTTGTCCTGACGCTAACCCTAGTTGTCGTGACGCTAACCCTAGTTGTCCTGACGCTAACCCTAGTTGTCCTGACTCTAACCCTAGTTGTCCTGAAGCTAACCCTAGTTGTCCTGACGCTAACCCTAGTTGTCGTGACGCTAACCCTAGGTGTCCTGACGCTAACCCTAGTTGTCGTGACGCTAACCCTAGTTGTCGTGACGCTAACCCTATATGTCCTGACGCTAACCCTAGTTGTCCTGACGCTAACCCTAGTTGTCGTGACGCTAACCCTAGTTGTCCTGACGCTAACCCTAGTTGTCCTGACGCTAACCCTAGTTGTCCTGACGCTAACCCTAGTTGTCGTGACGCTAACCCTAGTTGTCCTGACGCTAACCCTAGTTGTCCTGACGCTAACCCTAGTTGTCCTGACGCTAACCCTAGTTGTCCTGACGCTAACCCTAGTTGTCCTGACGCTAACCCTAGTTGTCCTGACGCTAACCCTAGTTGTCGTGACGCTAACCCTAGTTGTCGTGACGCTAACCCTTGTTGTCGTGATGCTAACCCTAGTTGTCCTGACGCTAACCCTAGTTGTCCTGACGCTAACCCTAGTTGTCCTGACGCTAACCCTAGTTGTCGTGACGCTAACCCTAGTTGTCCTGATGCTAACCCTAGTTGTGACGCTAACCCTAGTTGTCCTGACGCTAACCCTAGTTGTCCTGACGCTAACCCTAGTTGTGACGCTAACCCTAGTTGTCCTGACGCTAACCCTAGTTGTACTGACGCTAACCCTAGTTGTCCTGACGCTAACCCTAGTTGTCGTGACGCTAACCCTAGTTGTCCTGACGCTAACCCTAGTTGTCCTGACGCTAACCCTAGTTGTCGTGACGCTAACCCTAGTTGCCCTGACGCTAACCCTAGTTGTCCTGACGCTAACCCTAGTTGTCCTGACGCTAACCCTAGTTGTCGTGACGCTAACCCTAGTTGTCGTGACGCTAACCCTAGTTGTCCTGACGCTAACCCTAGTTGTCCTGACGCTAACCCTAGTTGTCGTGACGCTAACCCTAGTTGTCCTGACGCTAACCCTAGTTGTCGTGACGCTAACCCTAGTTGTCCTGACGCTAACCCTAGTTGTCCTGACGCTAACCCTAGTTATCCTGATGCTAACCCTAGTTGTCCTGACGCTAACCCTAGTTGTCCTGACGCTAACCCTAGTTGTCCTAACGCTAACCCTAGTTGTCCTGACGCTAACCCTAGTTGTCCTGACGCTAACCCTAGTTGTCCTAACGCTAACCCTAGTTGTCCTGACGCTAACCCTAGTTGTCCTGACGCTAACCCTAGTTGTCCTGATGCTAACCCTAGTTGTCCTGACGCTAACCCTAGTTGTCGTGACGCTAACCCTAGTTGTCGTGACGCTAACCCTAGTTGTCCTGACGCTAACCCTAGTTGTCCTGACGCTAACCCTAGTTGTCCTGACGCTAACCCTAGTTGTCCTGACGCTAACCCTAGTTGTCGTGACGCTAACCCTAGTTGTCGTGACGCTAACCCTAGTTGTCGTGACGCTAACCCTAGTTGCCCTGACGCTAACCCTAGTTGTTGTGACGCTAACCCTAGGTGTCCTGACGCTAACCCTATTTGTCGTGACGCGAACCCTGGTTGTCCTGACGCTAACCCTAGTTGTCCTGACGCTAACCCTAGTTGTCCTGACGCTAACCCTAGTTGTCCTGACGCTAACCCTAGTTGTCCTGACGCTAACCCTAGTTGTCCTGACGCTAACCCTAGTTGTCCTGACGGTAACCCTAGTTGTCCTGACGCTAACCCTAGTTGTCCTGACGCTAACCCTAGTTGTCATGACGCTAACCCTAGTTGTCCTGACGCTAACCCTAGTTGTCCTGACGCTAACCCTAGTTGTCCTGACGCTAACCCTAGTTGTCGTGACGCTAACCCTAGTTGTCCTGACGCTAACCCTAGTTGTCCTGACGCTAACAGTAGTTGTCCTGACGCTAACCCTAGTTGTCGTGACGCTAACCCTAGTTGTCCTGACGCTAACCCTAGTTGTCCTGACGCTAACCCTAGTTGTGCTGACGCTAACCCTAGTTGTCCTGACGCTAACCCTAGTTGTCGTGACGCTAACCCTAGTTGTCGTGACGCTAACCCTAGTTGTCCTGACGCTAACCCTAGTTGTCGTGATGCTAACCCTAGTTGTCCTGACGCTAACCCTAGTTGTCCTGACGCTAACCCTAGTTGTCCTGACGCTAACCCTAGTTGTCCTGATGCTAACCCTAGTTGTGACGCTAACCCTAGTTGTCCTGACGCTAACCCTAGTTGTCCTGACGCTAACCCTAGTTGTGACGCTAACCCTAGTTGTCCTGACGCTAACCCTAGTTGTACTGACGCTAACCCTAGTTGTCCTGACGCTAAACCTAGTTGTCGTGACGCTAACCCTAGATGTCCTGACGCTAACCCTAGTTGTCGTGACGCTAACCCTAGTTGTCCTGACGCTAACCCTAGTTGTCCTGACGCTAACCCTAGTTGTCCTGACGCTAACCCTAGTTGTCCTGACGCTAACCCGATTTGTCCTGACGCTAACCCTAGTTGTCCTGACGCTAACCCGATTTGTCCTGACGCTAACCCTAGTTGTCCTGACGCTAACCCTAGTTGTCCTGATGCTAACCCTAGTTGTGACGCTAACCCTAGTTGTCCTGACGCTAACCCTAGTTGTCGTGACGCTAACCCTAGTTGTCCTGACGCTAACCCTAGTTGTCCTGAAGCTAACCCTAGTTGTCCTGACGCTAACCCTACTTGTCCTGACGCTAACCCTAGTTGTCCTGACGCTAACCCTAGTTGTCCTGACGCTAAGCCTACTTGTCCTGACGCTAAGCCTACTTGTCCTGACGCTAACCCTGCTTGTTCTGACGCTAACCCTAGTTGTCCTGACGCTAACCCTAGTTGTCCTGACGCTAAACCTACTTGTCCTGACGCTAACCCTAGTTGTCCTGACGCTAACCCTACTTGTCCTGACGCTAACCCTAGTTGTCCTGACGCTAACCCTAGTTGTCCTGACGCTAACCCTAGTTGTCCTGACGCTAACCCTAGGTGTCCTGACGCTAACCCTAGTTGTCGTGACGCTAACCCTACTTGTCCTGACGCTAACCCTAGTTGTCCTGACGCTAACCCTAGTTGTCGTGACGCTAACCCTAGTTGTCCTGACGCTAACCCTAGTTGTCCTGACGCTAACCCTAGTTGTCCTGACGCTAACCCTAGTTGTCGTGACGCTAACCCTAGTTGTCCTGACGCTAACCCTAGTTGTCCTGACGCTAACCCTAGTTGTCCTGACGCTAACCCTAGTTGTCCTGACGCTAACCCTAGTTGTCCTGACGCTAACCCTAGTTGTCCTGATGCTAACCCTAGTTGTCCTGATGCTAACCCTAGTTGTCCTGACGCTAACCCTAGTTGTCCTGACGCTAACCCTACTTGTCCTGACGCTAACCCTAGTTGTCCTGACGCTAACCCTACATGTCCTGACGCTAACCCTAGTTGTCCTGACGCTAACCCTAGTTGTCCTGACGCTAAACCTACTTGTCCTGACGCTAACCCTAGTTGTCCTGACGCTAACCCTACTTGTCCTGACGCTAACCCTACTTGTCCTGACGCTAACCCTACTTGTTCTGACGCTAACCCTAGTTGTCCTGACGCTAACCCTAGTTGTCCTGACGCTAACCCTACTTGTCCTGACGCTAACCCTAGTTGTCCTGGCGCTAACCCTAGTTGTCCTGGCGCTAACCCTAGTTGTCCTGGCGCTAACCCAAGTTGTCCTGGCGCTAACCCTAGTTGTCCTGGCGCTAACCCTAGTTGTCCTGGCGCTAACCCTAGTTGTCCTGGCGCTAACCCTAGTTGTCCTGGCGCTAACCCTAGTTGTCCTGGCGCTAACCCTAGTTGTCCTGGCGCTAACCCTAGTTGTCCTGGCGCTAACCCTAGTTGTCCTGGCGCTAACCCTAGTTGTCCTGGCGCTAACCCTAGTTGTCCTGGCGCTAACCCTAGTTGTCCTGACGCTAACCCTAGTTGTCCTGACGCTAACCCGAGTTGTCCTGACGCTAACCCTAGTTGTCCTGACGCTAACCCTAGTTGTCCTGAAGCTAACCCTAGTTGTCCTGACGCTAACCCTAGTTGTCCTGACGCTAACCCTAGTTGTCCTGATGCTAACCCTAGTTGTCCTGATGCTAACCCTAG
This sequence comes from Phyllobates terribilis, assembly GCF_046119375.1. NCBI lineage: Eukaryota > Metazoa > Chordata > Amphibia > Anura > Dendrobatidae > Phyllobates > Phyllobates terribilis. The sequence continues at coordinate 401,110 of NW_027363301.1, read as the reverse complement.
TTGTCCTGACGCTAACCCTACTTGTCCTGACGCTAACCCTAGTTGTCCTGACGCTAACCCTACTTGTCCTGATGCTAACCCTACTTGTCCTGACGCTAACCCTAGTTGTCCTGACGCTAACCCTACTTGTCCTGACGCTAACCCTAGTTGTCCTGACGCTAACCCTAGTTGTCCTGACGCTAAGCCTACTTGTCCTGACGCTAAGCCTACTTGTCCTGACGCTAACCCTGCTTGTTCTGACGCTAACCCTAGTTGTCCTGACGCTAACCCTAGTTGTCCTGACGCTAAACCTACTTGTCCTGACGCTAACCCTAGTTGTCCTGACGCTAACCCTACTTGTCCTGACGCTAACCCTAGTTGTCCTGACGCTAACCCTAGTTGTCCTGACGCTAACCCTAGTTGTCCTGACGCTAACCCTACTTGTCCTGACGCTAACCCTAGTTGTCCTGACGCTAACCCTACTTGTCCTGACGCTAACCCTAGTTGTCCTGACGCTAACCCGAGTTGTCCTGACGCTAACCCTAGTTGTCCTGACGCTAACCCGATTTGTCCTGACGCTAACCCTCGTTGTCGTGACGCTAACCCTAGGTGTCCTGACGCTAACCCTAGTTGTCGTGACGCTAACCCTAGTTGTCCTGACGCTAACCCTAGTTGTCCTGACGCTAACCCTAGTTGTCCTGACTCTAACCCTAGTTGTCCTGAAGATAACCCTAGTTGTCCTGACGCTAACCCTAGTTGTCGTGACGCTAACCCTAGGTGTCCTGACGCTAACCCTAGTTGTCGTGACGCTAACCCTAGTTGTCCTGCGCTAACCCTATATGTCCTGACGCTAACCCTAGTTGTCCTGACGCTAACCCTAGTTGTCGTGACGCTAACCCTAGTTGTCCTGACGCTAACCCTAGTTGTCCTGACGCTAACCCTAGTTGTCCTGACGCTAACCCTAGTTGTCGTGACGCTAACCCTAGTTGTCCTGACGCTAACCCTAGTTGTCCTGACGCTAACCCTAGTTGTCCTGACGCTAACCCTAGTTGTCCTGACGCTAACCCTAGTTGTCCTGACGCTAACCCTAGTTGTCGTGACGCTAACCCTAGTTGTCCTGACGCTAACCCTAGTTGTCCTGACGCTAACCCTAGTTGTCCTGACGCTAACCCTAGTTGTCGTGACGCTAACCCTAGTTGTCGTGACGCTAACCCTAGTTGTCCTGACGCTAACCCTTGTTGTCCTGACGCTAACCCTAGTTGTCCTGACGCTAACCCTAGTTGTCGTGACGCTAACCCTAGTTGTCCTGATGCTAACCCTAGTTGTGACGCTAACCCTAGTTGTCCTGACGCTAACCCTAGTTGTCCTGACGCTAACCCTAGTTGTGACGCTAACCCTAGTTGTCCTGACGCTAACCCTAGTTGTACTGACGCTAACCCTAGTTGTCCTGACGCTAACCCTAGTTGTCGTGACGCTAACCCTAGTTGTCCTGACGCTAACCCTAGTTGTCCTGACGCTAACCCTAGTTGTCCTGACGCTAACCCTAGTTGTCGTGACGCTAACCCTAGTTGTCCTGACGCTAACCCTAGTTGTCCTGACGCTAACCCTAGTTGTCGTGACGCTAACCCTAGTTGTCGTGACGCTAACCCTAGTTGTCCTGACGCTAACCCTAGTTGTCCTGACGCTAACCCTAGTTGTCCTGACGCTAACCCTAGTTGTCCTGACGGTAACCCTAGTTGTCCTGACGCTAACCCTAGTTGTCCTGACGCTAACCCTAGTTGTCGTGACGCTAACCCTAGTTGTCCTGACGCTAACCCTAGTTGTCCTGACGCTAACCCTAGTTGTCCTGACGCTAACCCTAGTTGTCGTGACGCTAACCCTAGTTGTCCTGACGCTAACCCTAGTTGTCCTGACGCTAACAGTAGTTGTCCTGACGCTAACACTAGTTGTCGTGACGCTAACCCTAGTTGTCCTGACGCTAACCCTAGTTGTCCTGACGCTAACCCTAGTTGTGCTGACGCTAACCCTAGTTGTCGTGACGCTAACCCTAGTTGTCCTGACGCTAACCCTTTATGTCCTGACGCTAACCCTAGTTGTCCTGACGCTAACCATAGTTGTCCTGACGCTAAACCTAGTTGTCCTGACGCTAACCCTAGTTGTCCTGACGCTAACCCTAGTTGTCGTGACGCTAACCCTAGTTGTCCTGACGCTAACCCTAGTTGTCCTGACGCTAACCCTAGTTGTCGTGACGCTAACCCTAGTTTTCCTGACGCTAACCCTAGTTGTCGTGACGCTAACCCTAGTTGTCCTGACGCTAACCCTAGTTGTCGTGACGCTAACCCTAGTTGTCCTGACGCTAACCCTAGTTGTCCTGACGCTAACCCTAGTTGTCCTGACGCTAACCCTAGTTGTCCTGATGCTAACCCTAGTTGTGACGCTAACCCTAGTTGTCCTGACGCTAACCCTAGTTGTCCTGACGCTAACCCTAGTTGTGACGCTAACCCTAGTTGTCCTGACGCTAACCCTAGTTGTACTGACGCTAACCCTAGTTGTCCTGACGCTAACCCTAGTTGTCGTGACGCTAACCCTAGTTGTCGTGACGCTAACCCTAGTTGTCGTGACGCTAACCCTAGTTGTCCTGACGCTAACCCTAGTTGTCCTGACGCTAACCCTAGTTGTCGTGACGCTAACCCTAGTTGACGTGACGCTAACCCTAGTTGTCCTGAAGCTAACCCTAGTTGTCCTGACGCTAACCCTAATTGTCCTGACGCTAACCCTAGTTGTCCTGACGCTAACCCTAGTTGTCCTGACTCTAACCCTAGTTGTCCTGAAGCTAACCCTAGTTGTCCTGTCGCTAACCCTAGTTGTCGTGACGCTAACCCTAGGTGTCCTGACGCTAACCCTAGTTGTCGTGACGCTAACCCTAGTTGTCCTGACGCTAACCCTATATGTCCTGACGCTAACCCTAGTTGTCCTGACGCTAACCCTAGTTGTCGTGACGCTAACCCTAGTTGTCGTGACGCTAACCCTAGTTGTCCTGACGCTAACCCTAGTTGTCCTGACGCTAACCCTAGTTGTCCTGACGCTAACCCTAGTTGTCCTGATGCTAACCCTAGTTGTCCTGACGCTAACCCTAGGTGTCCTGACGCTAACCCTACTTGTCCTGACGCTAACCCTAGTTGTCCTGACGCTAACCCTACATGTCCTGACGCTAACCCTAGTTGTCCTGACGCTAACCCTAGTTGTCCTGACGCTAAACCTACTTGTCCTGACGCTAACCCTAGTTGTCCTGACGCTAACCCTACTTGTCCTGACGCTAACCCTACTTGTCCTGACGCTAACCCTACTTGTTCTGACGCTAACCCTAGTTGTCCTGACGCTAACCCTAGTTGTCCTGACGCTAACCCTACTTGTCCTGACGCTAACCCTAGTTGTCCTGGCGCTAACCCTAGTTGTCCTGGCGCTAACCCTAGTTGTCCTGGTGCTAACCCAAGTTGTCATGGCGCTAACCCTAGTTGTCCTGGTGCTAACCCTAGTTGTCCTGGCGCTAACCCTAGTTGTCTTGGCGCTAACCCTAGTTGTCCTGGCGCTAACCCTAGTTGTCCTGGCGCTAACCCTAGTTGTCCTGGCGCTAACCCTAGTTGTCCTGGTGCTAACCCTAGTTGTCCTGACGCTAACCCTACTTGTCCTGACGCTAACCCTAGTTGTCCTGGCGCTAACCCTAGTTGTCCTGGCGCTAACCCTAGTTGTCCTGGTGCTAACCCTAGTTGTCCTGGCGCTAACCCTAGTTGTCCTGGTGCTAACCCTAGTTGTCCTGGCGCTAACCCTAGTTGTCCTGGCGCTAACCCTAGTTGTCCTGGCGCTAACCCTAGTTGTCCTGGCGCTAACCCTAGTTGTCCTGGCGCTAACCCTAGTTGTCCTGACGCTAACCCTAGTTGTCCTGATGCTAACCCGAGTTGTCCTGACGCTAACCCTAGTTGTCCTGACGCTAACCCTAGTTGTCCTGAAGCTAACCCTAGTTGTCCTGACGCTAACCCTAGTTGTCCTGACGCTAACCCTAGTTGTCCTGACGCTAACCCTAGTTGTCCTGACGCTAACCCTAGTTGTCCTGACGCTAAACCTACTTGTCCTGACGCTAACCCTAGTTGTCCTGACGCTAACCCTACTTGTCCTGACGCTAACCCTACTTGTCCTGACGCTAACCCTACTTGTTCTGACGCTAACCCTAGTTGTCCTGACGCTAACCCTAGTTGTCCTGATGCTAACCCTACTTGTCCTGACGCTAACCCTAGTTGTCCTGGCGCTAACCCTAGTTGTCCTGGCGCTAACCCTAGTTGTCCTGGTGCTAACCCAAGTTGTCATGGCGCTAACCCTAGTTGTCCTGGTGCTAACCCTAGTTGTCCTGGCGCTAACCCTAGTTGTCTTGGCGCTAACCCTAGTTGTCCTGGCGCTAACCCTAGTTGTCCTGGCGCTAACCCTAGTTGTCCTGGCGCTAACCCTAGTTGTCCTGGCGCTAACCCTAGTTGTCCTGGTGCTAACCCTAGTTGTCCTGACGCTAACCATACTTGTCCTGACGCTAACCCTAGTTGTCCTGGCGCTAACCCTAGTTGTCCTGGCGCTAACCCTAGTTGTCCTGGTGCTAACCCTAGTTGTCCTGGCGCTAACCCTAGTTGTCCTGGTGCTAACCCTAGTTGTCCTGGCGCTAACCCTAGTTGTCCTGGCGCTAACCCTAGTTGTCCTGGCGCTAACCCTAGTTGTCCTGGCGCTAACCCTAGTTGTCCTGACGCTAACCCTAGTTGTCCTGATGCTAACCCGAGTTGTCCTGACGCTAACCCTAGTTGTCCTGACGCTAACCCTAGTTGTCCTGAAGCTAACCCTAGTAGTCCTGACGCTAACCCTAGTTGTCCTGACGCTAACCCTAGTTGTCCTGACGCTAACCCTAGTTGTCCTGATGCTAACCCTAGTTGTCCTGACGCTAACCCTAGTTGTCCTGACGCTAACCCTACTTGTCCTGACGCTAACCCTAGTTGTCCTGACGCTAACCCTACTTGTCCTGACTCTAACCCTACTTGTCCTGACGCTAACCCTACTTGTCCTGATGCTAACCCTAGTTGTCCTGACGCTAACCCTACTTGTCCTGACGCTAACCCTAGTTGTCCTGACGCTAACCCTAGTTGTCCTGACGCTAAGCCTACTTGTCCTGACGCTAACCCTGCTTGTTCTGATGCTAACCCTAGTTGTCCTGACGCTAACCCTAGTTGTCCTGACGCTAAACCTACTTGTCCTGACGCTAACCCTAGTTGTCCTGACGCTAACCCTACTTGTCCTGACGCTAACCCTAGTTGTCCTGACGCTAACCCAAGTTGTCCTGACGCTAACCCTACTTGTCCTGACGCTAACCCTAGTTGTCCTGACGCTAACCCTACTTGTCCTGACGCTAACCCTAGTTGTCCTGACGCTAACCCGAGTTGTCCTGACGCTAACCCTAGTTGTCCTGACGCTAACCCGATTTGTCCTGACGCTAACCCTCGTTGTCATGACGCTAACCCTAGGTGTCCTGACGCTAACCCTAGTTGTCCTGACGCTAACCCTACTTGTCCTGACGCTAACCCTACTTGTCCTGACGCTAACCCTACTTGTCCTGACGCTAACCCTAGTTGTCCTGATGCTAACCCTAGTTGTCCTGACGCTAACCCTAGTTGTCCTGACGCTAACCCTAGTTGTCCTGACGCTAACCCTAGTTGTCGTGACGCTAACCCTAGTTGTCCTGACGCTAACCCTAGTTGTCCTGACGCTAACCCTAGTTGTCCTGACGCTAACCCTAGTTGTCCTGATGCTAAGCCTAGTTGTCGTGACGCTAAGCCTAGTTGTCCTTACGCTAACCCTAGTTGTCCTGACGCTAACCCTAGTTGTCGTGACGCTAACCCTAGTTGTCGTGACGCTAACCCTAGTTGTCCAGACGCTAACCCTAGTTGTCGTGACGCTAACCCTAGTTGTCCTGACGCTAACCCTAGTTGTCCTGACGCTAACCCTAGTTGTCCTGATGCTAACCCTAGTTGTCGTGATGCCAACCCTAGTTGTCCTGATGCTAACCCTAGTTGTCGTGACGCTAACCCTAGTTGTCCTGACGCTAACCCTAGTTGTCCTGACGCTAACCCTAGTTGTCCTGACGCTAACCCTAGTTGTCCTGACGCTAACCCTAGTTGTCGTGACGCTAACCCTAGTTGTCCTGACGCTAACCCTAGTTGTCCTGACGCTAACCCTAGTTGTCCTGACGCTAACCCTAGTTGTCGTGACGCTAACTCTAGTTGTCCTGACGCTAACCCTAGTTGTCGTGACGCTATCCCTAGTTGTCCTGACGCTAACCCTAGTTGTCCTGACGCTAACCCTAGTTGTCCTGACGCTAACCCTAGTTGTCCTGATGCTAACCCTATTTGTCGTGATGCCAACCCTAGTTGTCCTGATGCTAACCCTAGTTGTCGTGACGCTAACCCTAGTTGTCCTGACGCTAACCCTAGTTGTCCTGACGCTAACCCTAGTTGTCCTGATGCTAACCCTAGTTGTCCTGACGCTAACCCTAGTTGTCCTGACGCTAACCCTAGTTGTCCTGATGCTAACCCTATTTGTCGTGATGCCAACCCTAGTTGTCCTGATGCTAACCCTAGTTGTCGTGACGCTAACCCTAGTTGTCCTGACGCTAACCCTAGTTGTCCTGACGCTAACCCTAGTTGTCCTGACGCTAACCCTAGTTGTCCTGACGCTAACCCTAGTTGTCGTGATGCCAACCCTAGTTGTCGTGACGCTAACCCTAGTTGTCGTGACGCTAACCCTAGTTGTCCTGACGCTAACCCTAGTTGTCCTGACGCTAACAGTAGTTGTCCTGACGCTAACCCTAGTTGTCGTGACGCTAACCCTAGTTGTCCTGACGCTAACCCTAGTTGTGCTGACGCTAACCCTAGTTGTCGTGACGCTAACCCTAGTTGTCCTGACGCTAACCCTATATGTCCTGACGCTAACCCTAGTTGTCCTGACGCTAACCCTAGTTGTCCTGACGCTAAACCTAGTTGTCCTGACGCTAACCCTAGTTGTCCTGACGCTAACCCTAGTTGTCGTGACGCTAACCCTAGTTGTCCTGACGCTAACCCTAGTTGTCCTGACGCTAACCCTAGTTGTCCTGACGCTAACCCTAGTTGTCCTGACGCTAACCCTAGTTGTCGTGACGCTAACCCTAGTTGTCCTGACGCTAACCCTAGTTGTCGTGATGCTAACCCTAGTTGTCCTGACGCTAACCCTAGTTGTCCTGACGCTAACCCTAGTTGTCCTGACGCTAACCCTAGTTGTCCTGATGCTAACCCTAGTTGTGACGCTAACCCTAGTTGTCCTGACGCTAACCCTAGTTGTCCTGACGCTAACCCTAGTTGTGACGCTAACCCTAGTTGTCCTGTCGCTAACCCTAGTTGTACTGACGCTAACCCTAGTTGTCCTGACGCTAACCCTAGTTGTCGTGACGCTAACCCTAGTTGTCCTGACGCTAACCCTAGTTGTCGTGACGCTAACCCTAGTTGTCCTGACGCTAACCCTAGTTGTCCTGACGCTAACCCTAGTTGTCCTGATGCTAACCCTAGTTGTCGTGACGCTAACCCTAGTTGACGTGACGCTAACCCTAGTTGTCCTGAAGCTAACCCTAGTTGTCCTGACGCTAACCCTAGTTGTCCTGACGCTAACCCTAGTTGTCCTGACGCTAACCCTAGTTGTCGTGACGCTAACCCTAGTTGTCCTGACGCTAACCCTAGTTGTCCTGACGCTAACCCTAGTTATCCTGACGCTAACCCTAGTTGTCCTGACGCTAACCCTAGTTGTCCTGACGCAAACCCTAGTTGTCCTAACGCTAACCCTAGTTGTCCTGACGCTAACCCTAGTTGTCGTGACGCTAACCCTAGTTGTCCTGACGCTAACCCTAGTTGTCCTGACGCTAACCCTAGTTGTCCTGACGCTAACCCTAGTTGTCGTGACGCTAACCCTAGTTGTCGTGACGCTAACCCTAGTTGCCCTGACGCTAACCCTAGTTGCCCTGACGCTAACCCTAGTTGTCGTGATGCTAACCCTAGGTATCCTGACGCTAACCCTAGTTGTCGTGACGCTAACCCTAGTTGTCGTGACGCGAACCCTAGTTGTCCTGACGCTAACCCTAGTTGTCCTGACGCTAACCCTAGTTGTCCTGACGCTAACCCTAGTTGTCGTGACGCTAACCCTAGTTGTCCTGACGCTAACCCTAGTTGTCCTGACGCTAGCCCTAGTTGTCCTGACGCTAACCCTAGTTGTCCTGACGCTAACCCTAGTTGTCCTGACGGTAACCCTAGTTGTCCTGACGCTAACCCTAGTTGTCCTGACGCTAACCCTAGTTGTCGTGACGCTAACCCTAGTTGTCCTGACGCTAACCCTAGTTGTCCTGACGCTAACCCTAGTTGTCGTGACGCTAACCCTAGTTGTCCTGACGCTAACAGTAGTTGTCCTGACGCTAACCCTAGTTGTCGTGACGCTAACCCTAGTTGTCGTGACGCTAACCCTAGTTGTGCTGACGCTAACCCTAGTTGTCCTGACGCTAACCCTAGTTGTCCTGACGCTAACCCTAGTTGTCGTGACGCTAACCCTAGTTGTCCTGACGCTAACCCTAGTTGTCGTGACGCTAACCCTACTTGTCCTGACGCTAACCCTAGTTGTCGTGACGCTAACCCTAGTTGTCGTGACGCTAACCCTAGTTGTCCTGACGCTAACCCTAGTTGTCGTGACGCTAACCCTAGTTGTTCTGACGCTAACCCTAGTTGTTCTGACGCTAACCCTAGTTGTCCTGGCGCTAACCCTAGTTGTCCTGGCTCTAACCCTAGTTGTCCTGACGCTAACCCTAGTTGTCCTGACGCTAACCCTAGTTGTCCTGCGCTAACCCTAGTTTTCCTGATGCTAACCCTAGTTGTACTGACGCTAACAATAGTTGTCCTGACGCTAACCCTAGTTGTCCTGACGCTAACCCTAGTTGTTGTGACGCTAACCCTAGTTGTCCTGACGCTAACCCTAGTTGTCGTGACGCTAACCCTAGTTGTCCTGACGCTAACCCTAGTTGTCGTGACGCTAACCCTAGTTGTCCTGACGCTAACCCTAGTTGTTCTGACGCTAACCCTAGTTGTTGTGACACTAACCCTAGTTGTCCTGACGCTAACCCTAGTTGTGACGCTAACCCTAGTTGTCCTGACGCTAACCCTAGTTGTCCTGACGCTAACCCTAGTTGTCCTGACGCTAACCCTAGTTGTCCTGATGCTAACCCTAGTTGTCCTGATGCTAACCGTACTTGTCCTGACGCTAACCCTAGTTGTCCTGACTCTAACCCTAGTTGTCCTGACGCTAACCCTAGTTGTCCTGACGCTAACCCTAGTTGTTCTGATACTAACCCTAGTTGTCCTGACATAACCCTAGTTGAGGTGACGCTAACCCTAGTTGTCCTGGCGCTAACCCTAGTGGTCCTGACGCTAACCCTAGTTGTCCTGGCGCTAACCCTAGTTGTCCTGGCACTAACCCTAGTTGTCCTGGCGCTAACCCTAGTTATCCTGGCGCTAACCCTAGTTGTCCTGGCACTAACCCTAGTTGTCCTGGCGCTAACCCTAATTGTCCTGGCGCTAACCCTAATTGTCCTGGCGCTAACCCTAGTTGTCCTGGCGCTAACCCTAGTTGTCCTGGCGCTAACCCTAGTTGTCCTGGCGCTAACCCTAGTTGTCCTGGCGCTAACCCTAGTTGTCCAGGCGCTAACCCTAGTTGTCCTGGCGCTAACCCTAGTTGTCCTGGCGCTAACCCTAGTTGTCCTGGCGCTAACCCTAGTTGTCCTGGCGCTAACCCTAGTTGTAATGGCGCTAACCCTAGTTGTAATGGTGCTAACCCTAGTTGTCCTGGCGCTAACCCTAGTTGTCCTGGCGCTAACCCTTGTTGTCCTGACGCTAACCCTAGTTGTCCTGACGCTAAACCTAGTTGTCCTGACGCTAACCCTAGTTGTCCTGACGCTAACCCTAGTTGTCCTGACGCTAGCCCTAGTTGTCCTGATGCTAACCCTAGTTGTCCTGACGCTAACCCTAGTTGTAAAGACGCTAACCCTAGTTGTCCTGACGCTAACCCTAGTTGTCCTGACGCTAACCCTAGTTGTCCTGACGCTTACCCTAGTTGTCCTGACGCTAACCCTAGTTGTCCTGACGCTAACCCTAGTTGTCCTGACGCTAACCCTAGTTGTCCTGACGCAAAACCTAGTTGTCCTGACGCTAACCCTAGCTGTCCTGACGCTAACCCTAGTTGTCCTGACGCTAACCCTAGTTGTCCTGACGCTAACCCTAGCTGTCCTGACGCTAACCCTAGTTGTTCTGACGCTAACCCTAGTTGTCCTGACGCTAACCCTAGTTGTCCTGACGTTAACCCTAGCTGTCCTGGCGCTAACCCTAGTTGTCCTGGCGCTAACCCTAGTTGTCCTGACGCTAACCCTAGTTGTCCTGACGCTAACCCTAGTTGTCCTGGCGCTAACCCTAGTTGTCCTGGCGCTAACCCTAGTTGTCCTGGCGCTAACCCTAGTTGTCCTGGAGCTAACCCTAGTTGTCCTGGCGCTAACCCTAGTTGTCCTGACGCTAGCCCTAGTTGTCCTGATGCTAACCCTAGTTGTCCTGACGCTAACCCTAGTTGTAAAGACGCTAACCCTAGTTGTCCTGACGCTAACCCTAGTTGTCCTGACGCTAACCCTAGTTGTCCTGACGCTTACCCTAGTTGTCCTGACGCTAACCCTAGTTGTCCTGACGCTAACCCTAGTTGTCCTGACGCTAACCCTAGTTGTCCTGACGCAAAACCTAGTTGTCCTGACGCTAACCCTAGCTGTCCTGACGCTAACCCTAGTTGTCCTGACGCTAACCCTAGTTGTCCTGACGCTAACCCTAGCTGTCCTGACGCTAACCCTAGTTGTTCTGACGCTAACCCTAGTTGTCCTGACGCTAACCCTAGTTGTCCTGACGTTAACCCTAGCTGTCCTGGCGCTAACCCTAGTTGTCCTGGCGCTAACCCTAGTTGTCCTGACGCTAACCCTAGTTGTCCTGACGCTAACCCTAGTTGTCCTGGCGCTAACCCTAGTTGTCCTGGCGCTAACCCTAGTTGTCCTGACGCTAACCCTAGTTGTCCTGGAGCTAACCCTAGTTGTCCTGGCGCTAACCCTAGTTGTCCTGGCGCTAACCCTAGTTGTCCTGGCGCTAACCCTAGTTGTCCTGGCGCTAACCCTAGTTGTCCTGGCTCTAACCCTAGTTGTCCTGGCGCTAACCCTAGTTGTCCTGGCGCTAACCCTAGTTGTCCTGGCGCTAACCCTAGTTGTCCTGACGCTAACCCTAGTTGTCGTGACGCTAACCCTAGTTGTCGTGACGCTAAACCTAGTTGTCCTGACGCTAACCCTAGTTGTCCTGACGCTAACCCTAGTTGTCGTGACGCTAACCCTAGGTGTCCTGACGCTAACCCTAGTTGTCGTGATTCTAACCCTAGTTGTCGTGACGCTAACCCTAGTTGTCCTGACGCTAACCCTAGTTGTCCTGACGCTAACCCTAGTTGTCCTGATGCTAACCCTATTTGTCCTGACGCTAACCCTATTTGTCGTGACGCTAACCCTAGTTGTCCTGACGCTAACCCTAGTTGTCCTGACGCTAACCCTAGTTGTCCTGACGCTATCCCTAGTTGTCCTGACGCTAACCCTAGTTGTTCTGACGCTAACCCTAGTTGTCCTGACGCTAACCCTAGTTGTCCTGGCGCTAACCCTAGTTGTCCTGGCGCTAACCCTAGTTGTCCTGGCGCTAACCCTAGTTGTCCTCTCGCTAACCCTAGTTGTCCTGACGCTAACCCTAGTAGTCCTGACGCTAACCCTAGTTGTCCCGACGCTAACCCTAGTTGTCCTGAGGCTAACCCTAGTTGTCCTGACGCTAACCCTAGTTGTCCCGACGCTAACCCTAGTTGTCCTGATGCTAACCCTAGTTGTCCTGACGCTAACCCTAGTTGTCCTGACGCTAACCCTAGTTGTCCTGACGCTAACCCGAGTTGTCCTGACGTTAACCCGAGTTGTCCTGACGCTAACCCGAGTTGTCCTGACGCTAACCGAGTTGTCCTGACGCTAACCCTAGTTGTCCTGACGCTAACCCTAGTTGTCCTGATGCTAACCCGATTTGTCCTGACGCTAACCCTACTTGTCCTGACGCTAACCCTAGTTGTCGTGACGCTAACCCTAGTTGTCCTGATGCTAACCCTAGTTGTCCTGACGCTAACCCTAGTTGTCCTGACGCTAACCCTAGTTGTCCTGACGATAACCCTAGTTGTCCTGATGCTAACCCTAGTTGTCCTGACTCTAACCCTAGTTGTCGTGACGCTAACCCTAGTTGTCCTGACGCTAACCCTAGTTGTCGTGACGCTAACGCTAGTTATCCTGACGCTAACCCTACTTGTCCTGACGCTAACCCTAGTTGTCCTGACGCTAACCCTAGTTGTCCCGACGCTAACCCTAGTTGTCCTAACGCTAACCCTAGTTGTCCCGACGCTAACCCTAGTTGTCCCGACGCTAACCCTAGTTGTCCCGACGCTAACCCTAGTTGTCCTGACGCTAACCCTAGTTGTCCTGACGCTAACCCTAGTTGTCCTGACGCTATCCCTAGTTGTCCTGACGCTAACCCTAGTTGTCCTGACGCTAACCCTAGTTGTCCTGACGCTAAACCTAGTTGTCCTGACGCTAACCCTAGTTGTCCTGACGCTAACCCTAGTTGTCCTGACGCTAACCCTAGTTGTCCTGACGATAACCCTAGTTGTCCTGACGCTAACCCTAGTTGTCGTGTCGCTAACCCTAGGTGTCCTGACGCTAACCCTAGTTGTCGTGACGCTAACCCTAGTTGTCCTGACGCTAACCCTAGTTGTCCTGACGCTAACCCTAGTTGTCCTGAAGCTAACCCTAGTTGTCGTGACGCTAACCCTAGTTGTCCTGACGCTAACCCTAGTTGTCCTGACGCTAACCCTAGTTGTCGTGACGCTAACCCTAGGTGTCCTGACGCTAACCCTAGTTGTCGTGACGCTAACCCTAGTTGTCCTGACGCTAACCCTATATGTCCTGACGCTAACCCTAGTTGTCCTGACGCTAACCCTAGTTGTCGTGACGCTAACCCTAGTTGTCCTGACGCTAACCCTAGTTGTCCTGACGCTAACCCTAGTTGTCCTGACGCTAACTCTAGTTGTCCTGACGCTAACCCTAGTTGTCCTGACTCTAACCCTAGTTGTCGTGACGCTAACCCTAGTTGTCCTGACGCTAACCCTAGTTGTCGTGACGCTAACCCTAGTTGTCCTGACGCTAACCCTAGTTGTCGTGACGCTAACCCTAGTTGTCCTGACGCTAACCCTAGTTGTCCTGACGCTAACCCTAGTTGTCCTGACGCTAACCCTAGTTGTCGTGACGCTAACCCTAGTTGTCCTGATGCTAACCCTAGTTGTGACGCTAACCCTAGTTGTCCTGACGCTAACCCTAGTTGTCCTGACGCTAACCCTAGTTGTCCTGACGATAACCCTAGTTGTCCTGACGCTAACCCTAGTTGTCCTGACGCTAACCCTAGTTGTCCTGACTCTAACCCTAGTTGTCGTGACGCTAACCCTAGTTGTCCTGACGCTAACCCTAGTTGTCGTGATGCTAACGCTAGTTGTCCTGACGCTAACCCTAGTTGTCCTGACGCTAACCCTAGTTGTCCTGACGCTAACCCTAGTAGTCCTGATGCTAACCCTAGTTGTCCCGACTCTAACCCTAGTTGTCCTGAGGCTAACCCTAGTTGTCCTGACGCTAACCCTAGTTGTCCCGACGCTAACCCTAGTTGTCCTGATGCTAACCCTAGTTGTCCTGACGCTAACCCTAGTTGTCCTGACGCTATCCCTAGTTGTCCTGACGCTAACCCTAGTTGTCCTGACGCTAACCCTAGTTGTCCTGACGCTTACCCTAGTTGTCCTGACGCTAATCCTAGTTGTCCTGACGCTAACCCTAGTTGTCCTGACGCTAACCCTAGTTGTCCTGACGCTAACCCTAGTTGTCCTGACGCTTACCCTAGTTGTCCTGACGCTAACCCTAGTTGTCCTGATGCTAACCCTAGTTGTCCTGGCGCTAACCCTAGTTGTCCTGGCGCTAACCCTAGTTGTCCTGGCGCTAACCCTAGTTGTCCTGACGCTAACCCTAGTTGTCCTGACGCTTACCCTAGTTGTCCTGACGCTAACCCTAGTTGTCCTGACGCTAACCCTAGTTGTCCTGACGCTAACCCTAGTTGTCCTGGAGCTAACCCTAGTTGTCCTGGCGCTAACCCTAGTTGTCCTGGTGCTAAACCTAGTTGTCCTGGCGCTAACCCTAGTTGTCCTGGCGCTAACCCTAGTTGTAATGGCGCTAACCCTAGTTGTCCTGGCGCTAACCCTAGTTGTCCTGACGCTAACCCGAGTTGTCCTGACGTTAACCCGAGTTGTCCTGACGCTAACCCGAGTTGTCCTGACGCTAACCCGAGTTGTCCTGACGCTAACCAAGTTGTCCTGACGCTAACCCTAGTTGTCCTGACGCTAACCCGATTTGTCCTGACGCTAACCCTACTTGTCCTGACGCTAACCCTAGTTGTCGTGACGCTAACCCTAGTTGTCCTGATGCTAACCCTAGTTGTGACGCTAACCCTAGTTGTCCTGACGCTAACCCTAGTTGTCCTGACGCTAACCCTAGTTGTCCTGACGATAACCCTAGTTGTCCTGACGCTAACCCTAGTTGTCCTGACGCTAACCCTAGTTGTCCTGACTCTAACCCTAGTTGTCGTGACGCTAACCCTAGTTGTCCTGACGCTAACCCTAGTTGTCCTGATGCTAACCCTAGTTGTCCCGACGCTAACCCTAGTTGTCCTGAGGCTAACCCTAGTTGTCCTGACGCTAACCCTAGTTGTCCCGACGCTAACCCTAGTTGTCCTGACGCTAACCCTAGTTGTCCTGACGCTATCCCTAGTTGTCCTGACGCTAACCCTAGTTGTCCTGACGCTAACCCTAGTTGTCCTGACGCTAACCCTAGTTGTCCTGACGCTTACCCTAGTTGTCCTGACGCTAACCCTAGTTGTCCTGATGCTAACCCTAGTTGTCCTGGCGCTAACCATAGTTGTCCTGGCGCTAACCCTAGTTGTCCTGGCGCTAACCCTAGTTGTCCTGACGCTAACCCTAGTTGTCCTGACGCTAACCCTAGTTGTCCTGACGCTAACCCTAGTTGTCCTGACGCTTACCCTAGTTGTCCTGACGCTAACCTTAGTTGTCCTGACGCTAACCCTAGTTGACCTGACGCTAACCCTAGTTGTCCTGACGCTAAACCTAGTTGTCCTGACGCTAACCCTAGTTGTCCTGGAGCTAACCCTAATTGTCCTGGGCTAACCCTAGTTGTCCTGGCGCTAACCCTAGTTGTAATGGCGCTAACCCTAGTTGTCCTGGTGCTAACCCTAGTTGTCCTGACGCTAACCCGAGTTGTCCTGACGTTAACCCGAGTTGTCCTGATGCTAACCCGAGTTGTCCTGACGCTAACCGAGTTGTCCTGACGCTAACCCTAGTTGTCCTGACGCTAACCCTAGTTGTCCTGACGCTAACCCGATTTGTCCTGACGCTAACCCTACTTGTCCTGATGCTAACCCTACTTGTCCTGACGCTAACCCTAGTTGTCCTGACGCTAACCCTAGTTGTCCTGACGCTAACCCTAGTTGTCCTGACACTAACCCTAGTTGTCGTGACGCTAACCCTAGTTGTCGTGACGCTAACCCTAGCTGTCCTGACGCTAACCCTAGTTGTCCTGACGCTAACCCTACTTGTCCTGACGCTAACCCTAGTTGTCCTGTCGCTAACCCTACTTGTACTGAGGCTAACCCTAGTTGTCCTGACGCTAACCCTAGTTGTCCTGACGCTAACCCTACTTGTCCTGACGCTAACCCTAGTTGTCCTGACGCTAACCCTAGTTGTCCTGACGCTAAACCTAGTTGTCCTGACGCTAACCCTAGTTGTCCAGACGCTAACCCTAGTTGTCCTGACGCTAACCCTAGTTGTTCTGATGCTAACCCTAGTTGTCCTTACACTAATCCTACTTGTCCTGACGCTAAACCTACTTGTCCTGACGCTAACCCTACTTGTCCTGATGCTAACCCTAGTTTTCCTGACGCTAACCCTAGTTGTCCTGACGCTAACCCTAGTTGTCCTGACGCAAACCCTACTTGTCCTGATGCTAACCCTAGTTGTCCTGACGCTAACCCTAGTTGTCCTGACGCTAACCCTAGTTGTCCTGACGCTAACCCTACTTGTCCTGACGCTAACCCTAGTTGTCCTGACGCTAACCCTAGTTGTCCTGACGCTAACCCTACTTGTCCTAACGCTAACCCTAGTTGTCCTGACGCTAACCCTAGATGTCCTGACGCTAACCCTACTTGTCCTGACACTAACCCTAGTTGTCCTGACGCTAACCCGAGTTGTCCTGACGCTAACCCGAGTTGTCCTGACGCTAACCCTAGTTGTCCTGACGCTAACCCGATTTGTCCTGACGCTAACCCGATTTGTCCTGACGCTAACCCTAGTTTTCCTGACGCTAACCCGAGTTTTCCTGACGCTAACCCGAGTTTTCCTGACGCTAACCCAAGTTGTCCTGACGCTAACCCGAGTTGTCCTGACGCTAACCCGAGTTGTCCTGACGCTAACCCGAGTTGTCCTTACGCTAACCCTAGTTGTCCTGACGCTAACCCTAGTTGTCCTGACGCTAACCCGATTTGTCCTGACGCTAACCCGAGTTGTCCTGACGCTAACCCTACTTGTCCTGACGCTAACCCTACTTGTCCTGACGCTAACCCTACTTGTCCTGACGCTAACCCTAGTTGTCCTGACGCTAACCCTACTTGTCCTGACGCTAACCCTAGTTGTCCTGACGCTAACCCTAGTTGTCCTGACGCTAACCCTAGTTGGCCTGACGCTAACCCTACTTGTCCTAACGCTAACCCTAGTTGTCCTGACGCTAACCCTAGATGTCCTGACGCTAACCCTACTTGTCCTGACACTAACCCTAGTTGTCCTGACGCTAACCCGAGTTGTCCTGACGCTAACCCGAGTTGTCCTGACGCTAACCCTAGTTGTCCTGACGCTAACCCTAGTTGTCCTGACGCTAACCCGATTTGTCCTGACGCTAACCCTAGTTTTCCTGACGCTAACCCTAGTTTTCCTGACGCTAACCCGAGTTTTCCTGACGTTAACCCGAGTTGTCCTGACGCTAACCCGAGTTGTCCTGACGCTAACCCGAGTTGTCCTGACGCTAACCCGAGTTGTCCTTACGCTAACCCTAGTTGTCCTGACGCTAACCCGATTTGTCCTGACGCTAACCCGAGTTGTCCTGACGCTAACCCGAGTTGTCCTGACGCTAACCCTACTTGTCCTGACGCTAACCCTACTTGTCCTGACGCTAACCCTACTTGTCCTGACGCTAACCCTAGTTGTCCTGACGCTAACCCTAGTTGTCCTGACGCTAACCCTAGTTGTCCTGACGCTAACCCTAGTTGTCCTGACGCTAACCCTAGTTGTCCTGACGCTAACCCTAGTTGTCCTGACGCTAACCCTAGTTGTCCTGACGCTAACCCTAGTTGTCGTGACGCTAACCCTAGTTGTCCTGACGCTAACCCTAGTTGTCGTGACGCTAAGCCTAGTTGTCCTGACGCTAACCCTAGTTGTCCTGACGCTAACCCTAGTTGTCCTGACGCTAACCCTAGTTGTCGTGACGCTAACCCTAGTTGTCCTGACGCTAACCCTAGTTGTCCTGACGCTAACCCTAGTTGTCCTGACGCTAACCCTAGTTGTCCTGACGCTAACCCTAGTTGTCCTGACGCTAACCCTAGTTGTCCTGACGCTAACCCTAGTTGTCCTGATGCTAACCCTAGTTGTCGTGATGCTAACCCTAGTTGTCGTGACGCTAACCCTAGTTGTCGTGACGCTAACCCTAGTTGTCCTGACGCTAACCCTAGTTGTCCTGACGCTAACCCTAGTTGTCCTGACGCTAACCCTAGTTGTCCTGACGCTAACCCTAGTTGTCCTGACGCTAACTCTAATTGTCCTGACGCTAACCCTAGTTGTCGTGACGCTATCCCTAGTTGTCCTGACGCTAACCCTAGTTGTCCTGACGCTAACCCTAGTTGTCCTGACGCTAACCCTAGTTGTCCTGATGCTAACCCTATTTGTCGTGATGCCAACCCTAGTTGTCCTGTTGCTAACCCTAGTTGTCGTGACGCTAACCGTAGTTGTCCTGACGCTAACCCTAGTTGTCCTGACGCTAACCCTAGTTGTCCTGATGCTAACCCTAGTTGTCCTGACGCTAACCCTAGTTGTCCTGACGCTAACCCTAGTTGTCCTGACGCTAACCCTAGTTGTCCTGATGCTAACCCTAGTTGTCCTGACGCTAACCCTAGTTGTCGTGACGCTAACCCTAGTTGTCGTGACGCTAACCCTAGTTGTCCTGACGCTAACCCTAGTTGTCCTGACGCTAACCCTAGTTGTCCTGACGCTAACCCTAGTTGTCGTGACGCTAACTCTAGTTGTCCTGACGCTAACCCTAGTAGTCGTGATGCTATCCCTAGTTGTCCTGACGCTAACCCTACTTGTCCTGACGCTAACCCTAGTTGTCTTGATGCTAACCCTAGTTGTCCTGACGCTAACCCTAGTTGTCCTGACGCTAACCCTAGTTGTCGTGACGCTAACCCTAGTTGTCCTGACGCTAACCCTAGTTGTCCTGACGCTAACCCTAGTTGTCCTGACGCTAACCCTAGTTGTCGTGACGCTAACCCTAGTTGTCGTGATGCTAACCCTAGTTGTCGTGACGCTAACCCTAGTTGTCCTGACGCTAACCCTAGTTGTCCTGACGCTAACCCTAGTTGTCCTGACGCTAACCCTAGTTGTCGTGACGCTAACCCTAGTTGTCCTGACGCTAACCCTAGTTGTCCTGACGCTAACCCTAGTTGTCCTGACGCTAACCCTAGTTGTCCTGACGCTAACCCTAGTTGTCCTGATGCTAACCCTAGTTGTCATGATGCCAACCCTAGTTGTCCTGATGATAACCCTAGTTGTCGTGACGCTAACTCTATTTGTCCTGACGCTAACCCTAGTTGTCCTGACGCTAACCCTAGTTGTCCTGACGCTAACCCTAGTTGTCGTGACGCTAACCCTAGTTGTCGTGATGCCAACCCTAGTTGTCCTGATGCTAACCCTAGTTGTCGTGATGCTATCCCTAGTTGTCGTGATGCCAACCCTAGTTGTCCTGATGCTAACCCTAGTTGTCGTGATGCTATCCCTAGTTGTCCTGACGCTAACCCTAGTTGTCCTGATGCTAACCCTAGTTGTCGTGATGCCAAACCTAGTTGTCCTGAAGCTAACCCTAGTTGTCGTGACGCTAACCCTAGTTGTCCTGACGCTAACCCTAGTTGTCCTGACGCTAACCCTAGTTGTCCTGACGCTAACCCTAGTTGTCCTGATGCTAACCCTAGTTGTCCTGACGCTAACCCTAGTTGTCCTGACGGTAACCCTAGTTGTCCTGACGCTAACCCTAGTTGTCCTGACGCTAACCCTAGTTGTCCTGACGCTAACCCTAGTTGTCGTGACGCTAACCCTAGTTGTCCTGACGCTAACCCTAGTTGTCCTGACGCTAACCCTAGTTGTCGTGACGCTAACTCTAGTTGTCCTGACGCTAACCCTAGTTGTCGTGACGCTATCCCTAGTTGTCCTGACGCTAACCCTAGTTGTCCTGACGCTAACCCGAGTTGTCCTGACGCTAACCCTACTTGTCCTGACGCTAACCCGAGTTGTCCTGACGCTAACCCGAGTTGTCCTGATGCTAACCCGAGTTGTCCTGACGCTAACCCTACTTGTCCTGACGCTAACCCTAGTTGTCCTGACGCTAACCCTAGTTGTCCTGATGCTAACCCTAGTTGTCGTGATGCCAAACCTAGTTGTCCTGATGCTAGCCCTAGTTGTCGTGACGCTAACCCTAGTTGTCCTGACGCTAACCCTAGTTGTCCTGACGCTAACCCTAGTTGTCCTGACGCTAACCCTAGTTGTCCTGACGCTAAACCTAGTTGTCCTGACGCTAACCCTAGTTGTCCTGACGCTAACCCTAGTTGTCCTGACGGTAACCCTAGTTGTCCTGACGCTAACCCTAGTTGTACTGACGCTAACCCTAGTTGTCGTGACGCTATCCCTAGTTGTCCTGATGCTAACCCTAGTTGTCCTGACGCTAACCCGAGTTGTCCTGACACTAACCCTACTTGTCCTGACGCTAACCCGAGTTGTCCTGACGCTAACCCGAGTTGTCCTGATGCTAACCCGAGTTGTCCTGACGCTAACCCTACTTGTCCTGACGCTAACCCTACTTGTCCTGACGCTAACCCTAGTTGTCCTGACGCTAACCCTAGTTGTCCTGACGCTAACCCTAGTTGTCGTGACGCTAACCCTAGTTGTCCTGACGCTAACCCTAGTTGTCCTGACGCTAACCCTAGTTGTCCTGACGCTAACCCTAGTTGTCGTGACGCTAACTCTAGTTGTCGTGACGCTAACCCTAGTTGTCCTGACGCTAACCCTAGTTGTCGTGACGCTAACCCTAGTTGTCCTGACGCTAACCCTAGTTGTCCTGACGCTAACCCTAGTTGTCCTGACGCTAACCCTAGATGTCGTGACGCTAACCCTAGTTGTCCTGACGCTAACCCTAGTTGTCCTGACGCTAACCCTAGTTGTCCTGATGCTAACCCTAGTTGTCGTGATGCCAACCCTAGTTGTCCTGATGCTAACCCTAGTTGTCGTGACGCTAACCCTAGTTGTCCTGACGCTAACCCTAGTTGTCCTGACGCTAACCCTAGTTGTCCTGACGCTAACCCTAGTTGTCCTGACGCTAAACCTAGTTGTCCTGACGCTAACCCTAGTTGTCCTGACGCTAACCCTAGTTGTCCTGACGCTAACCCTAGTTGTCCTGACGCTAACCCTAGTTGTCCTGACGCTAACCCTAGTTGTCCTGACGCTAACCCTAGTTGTCGTGCCGCTAACTCTAGTTGTCCTGACGCTAACCCTAGTTGTCGTGACGCTATCCCTAGTTGTCCTGACGCTAACCCTAGTTGTCCTGACGCTAACCCTAGTTGTCCTGACGCTAACCCTAGTTGTCCTGACGCTAACCCTAGTTGTCGTGATGCCAACCCTAGTTGTCCTGATGCTAACCCTAGTTGTCGTGACGCTAACCCTAGTTGTCCTGACGCTAACCCTAGTTGTCCTGACGCTAACCCTAGTTGTCCTGACGCTAACCCTAGTTGTCCTGATGCTAAACCTAGTTGTCCTGACGCTAAACCTAGTTGTCCTGACGCTAACCCTAGTTGTCGTGACGCTAACCCTAGTTGTCCTGACGCTAACCCTAGTTGTCGGGACGCTAACCCTAGTTGTCGTGACGCTAACCCTAGTTGTCCTGACGCTAACCCTAGTTGTCGTGACGCTAACCCTAGTTGTCCTGACGCTAACCCTAGTTGTCGGGACGCTAACCCTAGTTGTCGTGACGCTAACCCTAGTTGTCCTGACGCTAACCCTAGTTGTCCTGACGCTAACCCTAGTTGTCGTGACGCTAACCCTAGTTGTCCTGACGCTTTCCCTAGTTGTCCTGACGCTAACCCTAGTTGTCCTGATGCTAACCCTAGTTGTCCTGACGCTAACCCTAGTTGTCGTGACGCTAACCCTAGTTGTCGTGACGCTAACCCTAGTTGTCGTGACGCTAACCCTAGTTGTCCTGACGCTAACCCTAGTTGTCCTGATGCTAACCCTAGTTGTCCTGACGGTAACCCTAGTTGTCCTGACGCTAACCATAGTTGTACTGACGCTAACCCTAGTTGTCGTGACGCTATCCCTAGTTGTCCTGACGCTAACCCTAGTTGTCCTGACGCTAACCCGAGTTGTCCTGACGCTAACCCTACTTGTCCTGACGCTAACCCGAGTTGTCCTGACGCTAACCCGAGTTGTCCTGACGCTAACCCGAGTTGTCCTGACGCTAACCCTACTTGTCCTGACGCTAACCCTACTTGTCCTGACGCTAACCCTAGTTGTCCTGACGCTAACCCTAGTTGTCCTGACGCTAACCCTAGTTGTCGTGACGCTAACCCTAGTTGTCCTGACGCTAACCCTAGTTGTCCTGACGCTAACCCTAGTTGTCCTGACGCTAACCCTAGTTGTCGTGACGCTAACTCTAGTTGTCGTGATGCTAACCCTAGTTGTCCTGACGCTAACCCTAGTTGTCCTGACGCTAACCCTAGTTGTCGTGACGCTAACCCTAGTTGTCCTGACGCTAACCCTAGTTGTCCTGACGCTAACCCTAGTTGTCCTGACGCTAACCCTAGTTGTCCTGATGCTAACCCTAGTTGTCGTGATGCCAACCCTAGTTGTCCTGATGCTAACCCTAGTTGTCGTGACGCTAACCCTAGTTGTCCTGACGCTAACCCTAGTTGTCCTGACGCTAACCCTAGTTGTCCTGATGCTAACCCTAGTTGTCCTGACGCTAACCCTAGTTGTCCTGACGCTAACCCTAGTTGTCCTGACGGTAACCCTAGTTGTCCTGACGCTAACCCTAGTTGTCCTGACGCTAACCCTAGTTGTCCTGACGCTAACCCTAGTTGTCGTGACGCTATCCCTAGTTGTCCTGACGCTAACCCTAGTTGTCCTGACGCTAACCCTAGTTGTCCTGACGCTAACCCTAGTTGTCCTGATGCTAACCCTAGTTGTCGTGATGCCAACCCTAGTTGTCCTGATGCTAACCCTAGTTGTCGTGACGCTAACCCTAGTTGTCCTGACGCTAACCCTAGTTGTCCTGACGCTAACCCTAGTTGTCCTGACGCTAACCCTAGTTGTCCTGACGGTAACCCTAGTTGTCCTGACGCTAACCCTAGTTGTCCTGACGCTAACCCTAGTTGTCCTGACGCAAACCCTAGTTGTCCTGACGCTAACCCTAGTTGTCCTGAAGCTAACCCTAGTTGTCCTGACGCTAACCCTAGTTGTCCTGGCGCTAACCCTAGTTGTCCTGACGGTAACCCTAGTTGTCCTGACGCTAACCCTAGTTGTCCTGACGCTAACCCTAGTTGTCCTGACGCTAACCCTAGTTGTCCTGACGCTAACCCTAGTTGTCCTGACGCTAACCCTAGTTGTCCTGACGCTAACCCTACTTGTCCTGACGCTAACCCTAGTTGTCCTGACGCTAACCCTAGTTGTCCTGACGCTAACCCTAGTTGTCCTGACGCTAACCCTAGTTGTCGTGACGCTAACCCTAGTTGTCGTGACGCTAACCCTAGTTGTCCTGACGCTAACCCGAGTTGTCCTGACGCTAACCCGAGTTGTCCTGACGCTAACCCTAGTTGTCCTGACGCTAACCCTAGTTGTCCTGACGCTAACCCTAGTTGTCCTGAAGCTAACCCTAGTAGTCCTGACGCTAACCCTAGTTGTCCTGACGCTAACCCTAGTTGTGCTGACGCTAACCCTAGTTGTCCTGACGCTAACCCTAGTTGTCCTGACGCTAACCCTACTTGTCCTGGCGCTAACCCCAGTTGTCCTGGCGCTAACCCTAGTTGTCCTGGCTCTAACCCTAGTTGTCCTGACGCTAACCCTAGTTGTCCTGACGCTAACCCTAGTTGTCCTGACGCTAACCCTAGTTGTCGTGACGCTAACCCTAGTTGTCCTGACGCTAACCCTAGTTGTCGGGACGCTAACCCTAGTTGTCGTGACGCTAACCCTAGTTGTCCTGACGCTAACCCTAGTTGTCGTGACGCTAACCCTAGTTGTCCTGACGCTAACCCTAGTTGTCGGGACGCTAACCCTAGTTGTCGTGACGCTAACCCTAGTTGTCCTGACGCTAACCCTAGTTGTCCTGACGCTAACCCTAGTTGTCGTGACGCTAACCCTAGTTGTCCTGACGCTTTCCCTAGTTGTCCTGACGCTAACCCTAGTTGTCCTGATGCTAACCCTAGTTGTCCTGACGCTAACCCTAGTTGTCGTGACGCTAACCCTAGTTGTCGTGACGCTAACCCTAGTTGTCGTGACGCTAACCCTAGTTGTCCTGACGCTAACCCTAGTTGTCCTGATGCTAACCCTAGTTGTCCTGACGGTAACCCTAGTTGTCCTGACGCTAACCATAGTTGTACTGACGCTAACCCTAGTTGTCGTGACGCTATCCCTAGTTGTCCTGACGCTAACCCTAGTTGTCCTGACGCTAACCCGAGTTGTCCTGACGCTAACCCTACTTGTCCTGACGCTAACCCGAGTTGTCCTGACGCTAACCCGAGTTGTCCTGACGCTAACCCGAGTTGTCCTGACGCTAACCCTACTTGTCCTGACGCTAACCCTACTTGTCCTGACGCTAACCCTAGTTGTCCTGACGCTAACCCTAGTTGTCCTGACGCTAACCCTAGTTGTCGTGACGCTAACCCTAGTTGTCCTGACGCTAACCCTAGTTGTCCTGACGCTAACCCTAGTTGTCCTGACGCTAACCCTAGTTGTCGTGACGCTAACTCTAGTTGTCGTGATGCTAACCCTAGTTGTCCTGACGCTAACCCTAGTTGTCCTGACGCTAACCCTAGTTGTCGTGACGCTAACCCTAGTTGTCCTGACGCTAACCCTAGTTGTCCTGACGCTAACCCTAGTTGTCCTGACGCTAACCCTAGTTGTCCTGATGCTAACCCTAGTTGTCGTGATGCCAACCCTAGTTGTCCTGATGCTAACCCTAGTTGTCGTGACGCTAACCCTAGTTGTCCTGACGCTAACCCTAGTTGTCCTGACGCTAACCCTAGTTGTCCTGATGCTAACCCTAGTTGTCCTGACGCTAACCCTAGTTGTCCTGACGCTAACCCTAGTTGTCCTGACGGTAACCCTAGTTGTCCTGACGCTAACCCTAGTTGTCCTGACGCTAACCCTAGTTGTCCTGACGCTAACCCTAGTTGTCGTGACGCTATCCCTAGTTGTCCTGACGCTAACCCTAGTTGTCCTGACGCTAACCCTAGTTGTCCTGACGCTAACCCTAGTTGTCCTGATGCTAACCCTAGTTGTCGTGATGCCAACCCTAGTTGTCCTGATGCTAACCCTAGTTGTCGTGACGCTAACCCTAGTTGTCCTGACGCTAACCCTAGTTGTCCTGACGCTAACCCTAGTTGTCCTGACGCTAACCCTAGTTGTCCTGACGGTAACCCTAGTTGTCCTGACGCTAACCCTAGTTGTCCTGACGCTAACCCTAGTTGTCCTGACGCAAACCCTAGTTGTCCTGACGCTAACCCTAGTTGTCCTGAAGCTAACCCTAGTTGTCCTGACGCTAACCCTAGTTGTCCTGGCGCTAACCCTAGTTGTCCTGACGGTAACCCTAGTTGTCCTGACGCTAACCCTAGTTGTCCTGACGCTAACCCTAGTTGTCCTGACGCTAACCCTAGTTGTCCTGACGCTAACCCTAGTTGTCCTGACGCTAACCCTAGTTGTCCTGACGCTAACCCTACTTGTCCTGACGCTAACCCTAGTTGTCCTGACGCTAACCCTAGTTGTCCTGACGCTAACCCTAGTTGTCCTGACGCTAACCCTAGTTGTCGTGACGCTAACCCTAGTTGTCGTGACGCTAACCCTAGTTGTCCTGACGCTAACCCGAGTTGTCCTGACGCTAACCCGAGTTGTCCTGACGCTAACCCTAGTTGTCCTGACGCTAACCCTAGTTGTCCTGACGCTAACCCTAGTTGTCCTGAAGCTAACCCTAGTAGTCCTGACGCTAACCCTAGTTGTCCTGACGCTAACCCTAGTTGTGCTGACGCTAACCCTAGTTGTCCTGACGCTAACCCTAGTTGTCCTGACGCTAACCCTACTTGTCCTGGCGCTAACCCCAGTTGTCCTGGCGCTAACCCTAGTTGTCCTGGCTCTAACCCTAGTTGTCCTGACGCTAACCCTAGTTGTCCTGACGCTAACCCTAGTTGTCCTGACGCTTACCCTAGTTGTCCTGACGCTTACCCTAGTTGTCCTGACGCTTACCCTAGTTGTCCTGACGCTAACCCTAGTTGTCCTGACGCTAACCCTAGCTGTCCTGACGCTAACCCTAGCTGTCCTGACGCTAACCCGAGTTGTCCTGACGCTAACCCGAGTTGTCCTGACGCTAACCCTAGTTGTCCTGACGCTAACCCTAGTTGTCCTGAAGCTAACCCTAGTAGTCCTGACGCTAACCCTAGTTGTCCTGACGCTAACCCTAGTTGTCCTGACACTAACCCTAGTTGTCCTGACGCTAACCCTACTTGTCCTGACGCTAACCCTACTTGTCCTGGCGCTAACCCCAGTTGTCCTGGCGCTAACCCTAGTTGTCCTGGCTCTAACCCTAGTTGTCCTGACGCTAACCCTAGTTGTCCTGACGCTAACCCTAGTTGTCCTGACGCTAACCCTAGTTGTCCTGACGCTTACCCTAGTTGTCCTGACGCTAACCCTAGTTGTCCTGACGCTAACCCTAGTTGTCCTGACGCTAACCCTAGTTGTCCTGACGCTAACCCTAGCTGTCCTGACGCTAACCCTAGTTGCCCTGACGCTAACCCTAGTTGTCCTGACGCTAACCCTAGCTGTCCTGGCGCTAACCCTAGTTGTCCTGGCGCTAACCCTAGTTGTCCTGATGCTAACCCTATTTGTCCTGGCGCTAACCCTAGTTGTCCTGGCGCTAACCCTAGCTGTCCTGGCGCTAACCCTAGTTGTCCTGGTGCTAACCCTAGTTGTCCTGGCGCTAACCCTAGTTGTCCTGGCGCTAACCCTAGTTGTCCTGGCGCTAACCCTAGTTGTCCTGGCGCTAACCCTAGTTGTCCTGGCGCTAACCCTAGTTGTCCTGGCGCTAACCCTAGTTGTCCTGACGCTAACCCTAGTTGTCCTGACGCTAACCCGAGTTGTCCTGACGCTAACCCTAGTTGTCCTGACGCTAACCCTAGTTGTCCTGAAGCTAACCCTAGTAGTCCTGACGCTAACCCTAGTTGTCCTGACGCTAACCCTAGTTGTCCTGACGCTAACCCTAGTTGTCCTGACGCTAACCCTAGTTGTCCTGACGCTAACCCTAGTTGTCCTGACGCTAACCCTACTTGTCCTGACGCTAACCCTAGTTGTCCTGACGCTAACCCTAGTTGTCCTGACGCTAACCCTAGTTGTCCTGACGCTAACCCTAGTTGTCCTGATGCTAACCCTAGTTGTCCTGACGCTAAGCCTACTTGTCCTGACGCTAACCCTGCTTGTTCTGACGCTAACCCTAGTTGTCCTGACGCTAACCCTAGTTGTCCTGACGCTAAACCTACTTGTCCTGACGCTAACCCTAGTTGTCCTGACGCTAACCCTACTTGTCCTGACGCTAACCCTACTTGTCCTGACGCTAACCCTAGTTGTCCTGACGCTAACCCTACTTGTCCTGACGCTAACCCTAGTTGTCCTGACGCTAACCCTAGTTGTCCTGACGCTAACCCTACTTGTCATGACGCTAACCCTAGTTGTCCTGACGCTAACCCGAGTTGTCCTGACGCTAACCCTAGTTGTCCTGACGCTAACCCGATTTGTCCTGACGCTAACCCTCGTTGTCGTGACGCTAACCCTAGGTGTCCTGACGCTAACCCTAGTTGTCGTGACGCTAACCCTAGTTGTCGTGACGCTAACCCTAGTTGTCCTGACGCTAACCCTAGTTGTCCTGACTCTAACCCTAGTTGTCCTGAAGCTAACCCTAGTTGTCCTGACGCTAACCCTAGTTGTCGTGACGCTAACCCTAGGTGTCCTGACGCTAACCCTAGTTGTCGTGACGCTAACCCTAGTTGTCCTGACGCTAACCCTATATGTCCTGACGCTAACCCTAGTTGTCCTGACGCTTACCCTAGTTGTCCTGACGCTAACCCTAGTTGTCCTGACGCTAACCCTAGCTGTCCTGACGCTAACCCTAGCTGTCCTGACGCTAACCCGAGTTGTCCTGACGCTAACCCGAGTTGTCCTGACGCTAACCCTAGTTGTCCTGACGCTAACCCTAGTTGTCCTGACGCTAACCCTAGTTGTCCTGAAGCTAACCCTAGTAGTCCTGACGCTAACCCTAGTTGTCCTGACGCTAACCCTAGTTGTCCTGACGCTAACCCTAGTTGTCCTGACGCTAACCCTACTTGTCCTGACGCTAACCCTACTTGTCCTGGCGCTAACCCCAGTTGTCCTGGCGCTAACCCTAGTTGTCCTGGCTCTAACCCTAGTTGTCCTGACGCTAACCCTAGTTGTCCTGACGCTAACCCTAGTTGTCCTGACGCTAACCCTAGTTGTCCTGACGCTTACCCTAGTTGTCCTGACGCTAACCCTAGTTGTCCTGACGCTAACCCTAGTTGTCCTGACGCTAACCCTAGTTGTCCTGACGCTAACCCTAGCTGTCCTGACGCTAACCCTAGTTGCCCTGACGCTAACCCTAGTTGTCCTGACGCTAACCCTAGCTGTCCTGGCGCTAACCCTAGTTGTCCTGGCGCTAACCCTAGTTGTCCTGATGCTAACCCTATTTGTCCTGGCGCTAACCCTAGTTGTCCTGGCGCTAACCCTAGCTGTCCTGGCGCTAACCCTAGTTGTCCTGGTGCTAACCCTAGTTGTCCTGGCGCTAACCCTAGTTGTCCTGGCGCTAACCCTAGTTGTCCTGGCGCTAACCCTAGTTGTCCTGGCGCTAACCCTAGTTGTCCTGGCGCTAACCCTAGTTGTCCTGGCGCTAACCCTAGTTGTCCTGACGCTAACCCTAGTTGTCCTGACGCTAACCCGAGTTGTCCTGACGCTAACCCTAGTTGTCCTGACGCTAACCCTAGTTGTCCTGAAGCTAACCCTAGTAGTCCTGATGCTAACCCTAGTTGTCCTGACGCTAACCCTAGTTGTCCTGACGCTAACCCTAGTTGTCCTGACGCTAACCCTAGTTGTCCTGACGCTAACCCTAGTTGTCCTGACGCTAACCCTAGTTGTCCTGACGCTAACCCTACTTGTCCTGACGCTAACCCTAGTTGTCCTGACGCTAACCCTAGTTGTCCTGACGCTAACCCTAGTTGTCCTGACGCTAACCCTAGTTGTCCTGATGCTAACCCTAGTTGTCCTGACGCTAAGCCTACTTGTCCTGACGCTAACCCTGCTTGTTCTGACGCTAACCCTAGTTGTCCTGACGCTAACCCTAGTTGTCCTGACGCTAAACCTACTTGTCCTGACGCTAACCCTAGTTGTCCTGACGCTAACCCTACTTGTCCTGACGCTAACCCTACTTGTCCTGACGCTAACCCTAGTTGTCCTGACGCTAACCCTACTTGTCCTGACGCTAACCCTAGTTGTCCTGACGCTAACCCTAGTTGTCCTGACGCTAACCCTACTTGTCCTGACGCTAACCCTAGTTGTCCTGACGCTAACCCGAGTTGTCCTGACGCTAACCCTAGTTGTCCTGACGCTAACCCGATTTGTCCTGACGCTAACCCTCGTTGTCGTGACGCTAACCCTAGGTGTCCTGACGCTAACCCTAGTTGTCG
The DNA here is from genome assembly GCF_046119375.1 of Phyllobates terribilis. Lineage (NCBI taxonomy): Eukaryota > Metazoa > Chordata > Amphibia > Anura > Dendrobatidae > Phyllobates > Phyllobates terribilis. Next base: position 371,528 of record NW_027363301.1, on the reverse strand, counting down.
TGACGCTAACCCTAGTTGTCGTGACGCTAACCCTAGTTGTCCTGACGCTAACCCTAGTTGTCCTGACTCTAACCCTAGTTGTCCTGAAGCTAACCCTAGTTGTCCTGACGCTAACCCTAGTTGTCGTGACGCTAACCCTAGGTGTCCTGACGCTAACCCTAGTTGTCGTGACGCTAACCCTAGTTGTCCTGACGCTAACCCTATATGTCCTGACGCTAACCCTAGTTGTCCTGACGCTAACCCTAGTTGTCGTGACGCTAACCCTAGTTGTCCTGACGCTAACCCTAGTTGTCCTGACGCTAACCCTAGTTGTCCTGACGCTAACCCTAGTTGTCCTGACGCTAACCCTAGTTGTCGTGACGCTAACCCTAGTTGTCCTGACGCTAACCCTAGTTGTCCTGACGCTAACCCTAGTTGTCCTGACGCTAACCCTAGTTGTCGTGACGCTAACCCTAGTTGTCCTGACGCTAACCCTAGTTGTCCTGAAGCTAACCCTAGTTGTCCTGAAGCTAACCCTAGTTGTCCTGACGCTAACCCTAGTTGTCCTGACGCTAACCCTACTTGTCCTGACGCTAACCCTAGTTGTCCTGACGCTAACCCTAGTTGTCCTGACGCTAACCCTAGTTGTCCTGACGCTAACCCTAGTTGTCCTGACGCTAACCCTAGTTGTCCTGACGCTAACCCTAGTTGTCCTGACGCTAACCCTAGTTGTCGTGACGCTAACCCTAGTTGTCCTGACGCTAACCCTAGTTGTCGGGACGCTAACCCTAGTTGTCGTGACGCTAACCCTAGTTGTCCTGACGCTAACCCTAGTTGTCCTGACGCTAACCCTAGTTGTCCTGACGCTAACCCTAGTTGTCGTGACGCTAACCCTAGTTGTCGTGACGCTAACCCTAGTTGTCCTGACGCTAACCCTAGTTGTCGTGACGCTAACCCTAGTTGTCCTGACGCTAACCCTAGTTGTCCTGACGCTAACCCTAGTTGTCCTGACGCTAACCCTAGTTGTCGTGACGCTAACTCTAGTTGTCGTGACGCTAACCCTAGTTGTCGTGACGCTAACCCTAGTTGTCCTGACGCTAACCCTAGTTGTCGTGACGCTAACCCTAGTTGTCCTGACGCTAACCCTAGTTGTCCTGACGCTAACCCTAGTTGTCCTGATGCTAACCCTAGTTGTCGTGATGCCAACCCTAGTTGTCGTGACGCTAACCCTAGTTGTCGTGACGCTAACCCTAGTTGTCCTGACGCTAACCCTAGTTGTCCTGACGCTAACCCTAGTTGTCCTGACGCTAAACCTAGTTGTCCTGACGCTAAACCTAGTTGTCCTGACGCTAACCCTAGTTGTCCTGACGCTAACCCTAGTTGTCCTGACGCTAACCCTAGTTGTCCTGACGCTAACCCTAGTTGTCCTGACGCTAACCCTAGTTGTCCTGACGCTAACCCTAGTTGTCCTGACGCTAACCCTAGTTGTCCTGACGCTAACCCTAGTTGTCCTGACGCTAACCCTAGTTGTCCTGACGCTAACCCTAGTTGTCCTGACGCTAACCCTAGTTGTCCTGACGCTAACCCTAGTTGTCCTGACGCTAACCCTAGTTGTCCTGACGCCAACCCTAGTTGTCGTGATGCCAACCCTAGTTGTCCTGACGCTAACCCTAGTTGTCGTGACGCTAACCCTAGTTGTCCTGACGCTAACCCTAGTTGTCCTGACGCTAACCCTAGTTGTCCTGACGCTAAACCTAGTTGTCCTGACGCTAACCCTAGTTGTCCTGACGGTAACCCTAGTTGTCCTGACGCTAACCCTAGTTGTCCTGACGCTAACCCTAGTTGTCCTGACGCAAACCCTAGTTGTCCTGACGCTAACCCTAGTTGTCCTGAAGCTAACCCTAGTTGTCCTGACGCTAAGCCTAGTTGTCCTGGCGCTAACCCTAGTTGTCCTGGCGCTAACCCTAGTTGTCCTGACGGTAACCCTAGTTGTCCTGAGGCTAACCATAGTTGTCCTGACGCTAACCCTAGTTGTCCTGACGCTAACCCTAGTTGTCGTGACGCTAACCCTAGTTGTCCTGACGGTAACCCTAGTTGTCCTGACGGTAACCCTAGTTGTCCTGACGGTAACCCTAGTTGTCCTGACGCTAACCCTAGTTGTCCTGACGCTAACCCTAGTTGTCCTGACGGTAACCCTAGTTGTCCTGACGCTAACCCTAGTTGTCCTGACGCTAACCCTAGTTGTCGGGACGCTAACCCTAGTTGTCGTGACTCTAACCCTAGTTGTCCTGACGCTAACCCTAGTTGTCCTGACGCTAACCCTAGTTGTCCTGACGCTAACCCTAGTTGTCCTGACGCTAACCCTAGTTGTCGTGACGCTAACCCTAGTTGTCGTGACGCTAACCCTAGTTGTCCTGACGCTAACCCTAGTTGTCCTGACGCTAACCCTAGTTGTCCTGACGCTAACCCTAGTTGTCCTGACCGTAACCCTAGTTGTCCTGACGCTAACCCTAGTTGTCGGGACGCTAACCCTAGTTGTCGTGACGCTAACCCTAGTTGTCCTGACGCTAACCCTAGTTGTCGTGACGCTAACCCTAGTTGTCCTGACGCTAACCCTAGTTGTCGGGACGCTAACCCTAGTTGTCGTGACGCTAACCCTAGTTGTCCTGACGCTAACCCTAGTTGTCCTGACGCTAACCCTAGTTGTCCTGACGCTAACCCTAGTTGTCGTGACGCTAACCCTAGTTGTCGTGACGCTAACCCTAGTTGTCGTGACGCTAACCCTAGTTGTCCTGACGCTAACCCTAGTTGTCGTGACGCTAACCCTAGTTGTCCTGACGCTAACCCTAGTTGTCCTGACGCTAACCCTAGTTGTCCTGACGCTAACCCTAGTTGTCCTGACGCTAACCCTAGTTGTCGTGACGCTAACCCTAGGTGTCCTGACGCTAACCCTAGTTGTCGTGACGCTAACCCTAGTTGTCCTGACGCTAACCCTAGTTGTCCTGACGCTAACCCTAGTTGTCCTGACGCTAACCCTAGTTGTCCTGACGCTAACCCTAGTTGTCGTGACGCTAACCCTAGTTGTCCTGACGCTAACCCTAGTTGTCCTGACGCTAACCCTAGTTGTCCTGACGCTAACCCTAGTTGTCCTGACGCTAACCCTAGTTGTCGTGACGCTAACCCTAGTTGTCGTGACGCTAACCCTAGTTGTCGTGACGCTAACCCTAGTTGTCGTGACGCTAACCCTAGTTGTCCCGACGCTAACCTTAGTTGTCCCGACGCTAACCCTAGTTGTCCCGACGCTAACCCTAGTTGTCCTGATGCTAACCCTAGTTGTGACGCTAACCCTAGTTGTCCTGACGCTAACCCTAGTTGTCCTGACGCTAACCCTAGTTGTCGTGACGCTAACCCTAGATGTCCTGACGCTAACCCTAGTTGTCTTGACGATAACCCTAGTTCTCCTGACGCTAACCCTAGTTGTCCTGACGCTAACCCTAGTTGTCCTGACTCTAACCCTAGTTGTCGTGACGCTAACCCTAGTTGTCCTGACGCTAACCCTAGTTGTCGTGACGCTAACGCTAGTTGTCCTGACGCTAACCCTAGTTGTCCTGATGCTAACCCTAGTTGTCCTGACGCTAACCCTAGTTGTCCTGATGCTAACCCTAGTTGTCCCGACGCTAACCCTAGTTGTCCTGAGGCTAACCCTAGTTGTCCTGACGCTAACCCTAGTTGTCCCGACGCTAACCCTAGTTGTCCTGACGCTAAACCTAGTTGTCCTGACGCTAACCCTAGTTGTCCTGACGCTAACCCTAGTTGTCCTGACGCTAACCCTAGTTGTCGTGACGCTAACCCTAGGTGTCCTGACGCTAACCCTAGTTGTCGTGACGCTAACCCTAGTTGTCCTGACGCTAACCCTATATGTCCTGACGCTAACCCTAGTTGTCCTGACGCTAACCCTAGTTGTCGTGACGCTAACCCTAGTTGTCCTGACGCTAACCCTAGTTGTCCTGACGCTAACCCTAGTTGTCCTGACGCTAACCCTAGTTGTCGTGACGCTAACCCTAGTTGTCCTGACGCTAACCCTAGTTGTCCTGACGCTAACCCTAGTTGTCGTGACGCTAACCCTAGTTGTCCTGACGCTAACCCTAGTTGTCGTGACGCTAACCCTAGTTGTCGTGACGCTAACCCTAGTTGTCCTGACGCTAAACCTAGTTGTCCCGACGCTAACCCTAGTTGTCCTGACGCTAAACCTAGTTGTCCTGACGCTAACCCTAGTTGTCCTGACGCTAACCCTAGTTGTCCTGATGCTAACCCTAGTTGTCGTGACGCTAACCCTAGGTGTCCTGACGCTAACCCTAGTTGTCGTGACGCTAACCCTAGTTGTCCTGACGCTAACCCTATATGTCCTGACGCTAACCCTAGTTGTCCTGACGCTAACCCTTGTTGTCGTGACGCTAACCCTAGTTGTCCTGACGCTAACCCTAGTTGTCCTGACGCTAACCCTAGTTGTCCTGACGCTAACCCTAGTTGTCGTGACGATAACGCTAGTTGTCCTGACGCCAACCCTAGTTGTCCTGACGCTAACCCTAGTTGTCCTGACGCTAACCCTAGTTGTCCTGATGCTAACCCTAGTTGTCCCGACGCTAACCCTAGTTGTCCTGAGGCTAACCCTAGTTGTCCTGGCGCTAACCCTAGTTGTCCTGACGCTAACCCTATTTGTCCTGGCGCTAACCCTAGTTGTCCTGGCGCTAACCCTAGTTGTCCTGACGCTAACCCTAGTTTTCCTGGCGCTAACCCTAGTTGTCCAGGCGCTAACCCTAGTTGTCCTGGCGCTAACCCTAGTTGTCCTGGCGCTAACCCTAGTTGTCCTGGCGCTAACCCTAGTTGTCCTGGCGCTAACCCTAGTTGTCCTGGCGCTAACCCTAGTTGTCCTGGCGCTAACCCTAGTTGTCCTGACGCTAACCCTAGTTGTCCCGATGCTAACCCGAGTTGTCCTGACGCTAACCCGAGTTGTCCTGACGCTAACCCTAGTTGTCCTGACGCTAACCCTAGTTGTCCTGAAGCTAACCCTTGTAGTCCTGACGCTAACCCTAGTTGTCCTGACGCTAACCCTAGTTGTCCTGACGCTAACCCTAGTTGTCCTGACGCTAACCCTAGTTGTCCTGAAGCTAACCCTAGTTGTCCTGGCGCTAACCCTAGTTGTCCTGGCGCTAACCCTAGTTGTCCTGGCGCTAACCCTAGATGTCCTGGCTCGAACCCTAGTTGTCCTGACGGTAACCCTAGTTGTCCTGACGCTAACCCTAGTTGTCCTGACGCTAACCCTAGTTGTCCTGACGCTTACCCTAGTTGTCCTGACGCTAACCCTAGTTGTCCTGACGCTAACCCTAGTTGTCCTGACGCTAACCCTAGCTGTCCTGACGCTAACCCTAGTTGTCCTGACGCTAACCCTAGTTGTCCTGACGCTAACCCTAGCTTTCCTGGCGCTAACCCTAGTTGTCCTGGCGCTAACCCTAGTTGTCCTGATGCTAACCCTATTTGTCCTGGCGCTAACCCTAGTTGTCCTGGTGCTAACCCTAGTTGTCCTGGCGCTAACCCTAGTTGTCCTGGCGCTAACCCTAGTTGTCCTGATGCTTACCCTAGTTGTCCTGACGCTAACCCTAGTTGTCCTGACGCTAACCCTAGTTGTCCTGGCGCTAACCCTAGTTGTCCTGGCGCTAACCCTAGTTGTCCTGGCGCTAACCCTAGTTGTCCTGACGCTAACCCTAGTTGTCCTGACGCTAACCCTAGTTGTCCTGAAGCTAACCCTAGTTGTCCTGACGCTTACCCTAGTTGTCCTCACGCTAACCCTAGTTGTCCTGACGCTAACCCTAGTTGTCCTGACGCTAACCCTAGTTGTCCTGACGCTAACCCTAGTTGTCCTGGAGCTAACCCTAGTTGTCCTGGCGCTAACCCTAGTTGTCCTGGCGCTAAACCTAGTTGTCCTGGTGCTAACCCTAGTTGTCCTGGCGCTAACCCTAGTTGTCCTGGCGCTAACCCTAGTTGTAATGGTGCTAACCCTAGTTGTCCTGGCGCTAACCCTAGTTGTCCTGGCGCTAACCATAGTTGTCCTGGCGCTAACCCTAGTTGTCCTGGCTCTAACCCTAGTTGTCCTGACGCTAACCCTAGTTGTCCTGACGCTAACCCTAGTTGTCCTGACGCTAACCCTAGTTGTCCTGACGCTTACCCTAGTTGTCCTGACGCTAACCCTAGTTGTCCTGACGCTAACCCTAGTTGTCCTGACGCTAACCCTAGCTGTCCTGACGCTAACCCTAGCTGTCCTGACGCTAACCCTAGTTGTCCTGACGCTAACCCTAGTTGTCCTGACGCTAACCCTAGCTGTCCTGGCGCTAACCCTAGTTGTCCTGGCGCTAACCCTAGTTGTCCTGACGCTAACCCTATTTGTCCTGGCGCTAACCCTAGTTGTCCTGGCGCTAACCCTAGTTGTCCTGGCGCTAACCCTAGTTGTCCTGGCGCTAACCCTAGTTTTCCTGGCGCTAACCCTAGTTGTCCTGGCGCTAACCCTAGTTGTCCTGGCGCTAACCCTAGTTGTCCTGGCGCTAACCCTAGTTGTCCTGGCGCTAACCCTAGTTGTCCTGATGCTAACCCGAGTTGTCCTGACGCTAACCCGAGTTGTCCTGACGCTAACCCGAGTTGTCCTGACGCTAACCCTAGTTGTCCTGAAGCTAACCCTAGTTGTCCTGACGCTAACCCTAGTTGTCCTGACGCTAACCCTAGTTGTCCTGTCGCTAACCCTAGTTGTCCTGACGCTAACCCTAGTTGTCCTGACGCTAACCCTAGTTGTCCTGACGCTAACCCTAGTTGTCCTGACGCTAACCCTACTTGTCCTGACGCTAACCCTAGTTGTCCTGACGCTAACCCTAGTTGTCCTGACGCTAACCCTAGTTGTCCTGACGCTAACCCTAGTTGTCCTGATGCTAACCCTAGTTGTCCTGACGCTAAGCCTACTTGTCCTGACGCTAACCCTGCTTGTTCTGACGCCAACCCTAGTTGTCCTGACGCTAACCCTAGTTGTCCTGACGCTAAACCTACTTGTCCTGACGCTAACCCTAGTTGTCCTGACGCTAACCCTACTTGTCCTGACGCTAACCCTACTTGTCCTGACGCTAACCCTAGTTGTCCTGACGCTAACCCTACTTGTCCTGACGCTAACCCTAGTTGTCCTGACGCTAACCCTAGTTGTCCTGACGCTAACCCTACTTGTCCTGACGCTAACCCTAGTTGTCCTGACGCTAACCCGAGTTGTCCTGACGCTAACCCTAGTTGTCCTGACGCTAACCCGATTTGTCCTGACGCTAACCCTCGTTGTCGTGACGCTAACCCTAGGTGTCCTGACGCTAACCCTAGTTGTCGTGACGCTAACCCTAGTTGTCGTGACGCTAACCCTAGTTGTCCTGACGCTAACCCTAGTTGTCCTGACTCTAACCCTAGTTGTCCTGAAGCTAACCCTAGTTGTCCTGACGCTAACCCTAGTTGTCGTGACGCTAACCCTAGGTGTCCTGACGCTAACCCTAGTTGTCGTGACGCTAACCCTAGTTGTCCTGACGCTAACCCTATATGTCCTGACGCTAACCCTAGTTGTCCTGACGCTAACCCTAGTTGTCGTGACGCTAACCCTAGTTGTCCTGACGCTAACCCTAGTTGTCCTGACGCTAACCCTAGTTGTCCTGACGCTAACCCTAGTTGTCCTGACGCTAACCCTAGTTGTCGTGACGCTAACCCTAGTTGTCCTGACGCTAACCCTAGTTGTCCTGACGCTAACCCTAGTTGTCCTGACGCTAACCCTAGTTGTCGTGACGCTAACCCTAGTTGTCCTGACGCTAACCCTAGTTGTCCTGAAGCTAACCCTAGTTGTCCTGAAGCTAACCCTAGTTGTCCTGACGCTAACCCTACTTGTCCTGACGCTAACCCTAGTTGTCCTGACGCTAACCCTAGTTGTCCTGACGCTAACCCTAGTTGTCCTGACGCTAACCCTAGTTGTCCTGACGCTAACCCTAGTTGTCCTGACGCTAACCCTAGTTGTCCTGACGCTAACCCTAGTTGTCGTGACGCTAACCCTAGTTGTCCTGACGCTAACCCTAGTTGTCGGGACGCTAACCCTAGTTGTCGTGACGCTAACCCTAGTTGTCCTGACGCTAACCCTAGTTGTCCTGACGCTAACCCTAGTTGTCCTGACGCTAACCCTAGTTGTCGTGACGCTAACCCTAGTTGTCGTGACGCTAACCCTAGTTGTCCTGACGCTAACCCTAGTTGTCGTGACGCTAACCCTAGTTGTCCTGACGCTAACCCTAGTTGTCCTGACGCTAACCCTAGTTGTCCTGACGCTAACCCTAGTTGTCGTGACGCTAACTCTAGTTGTCGTGACGCTAACCCTAGTTGTCGTGACGCTAACCCTAGTTGTCCTGACGCTAACCCTAGTTGTCGTGACGCTAACCCTAGTTGTCCTGACGCTAACCCTAGTTGTCCTGACGCTAACCCTAGTTGTCCTGATGCTAACCCTAGTTGTCGTGATGCCAACCCTAGTTGTCGTGACGCTAACCCTAGTTGTCGTGACGCTAACCCTAGTTGTCCTGACGCTAACCCTAGTTGTCCTGACGCTAACCCTAGTTGTCCTGACGCTAAACCTAGTTGTCCTGACGCTAAACCTAGTTGTCCTGACGCTAACCCTAGTTGTCCTGACGCTAACCCTAGTTGTCCTGACGCTAACCCTAGTTGTCCTGACGCTAACCCTAGTTGTCCTGACGCTAACCCTAGTTGTCCTGACGCTAACCCTAGTTGTCCTGACGCTAACCCTAGTTGTCCTGACGCTAACCCTAGTTGTCCTGACGCTAACCCTAGTTGTCCTGACGCTAACCCTAGTTGTCCTGACGCTAACCCTAGTTGTCCTGACGCTAACCCTAGTTGTCCTGACGCTAACCCTAGTTGTCCTGACGCTAACCCTAGTTGTCCTGACGCCAACCCTAGTTGTCGTGATGCCAACCCTAGTTGTCCTGACGCTAACCCTAGTTGTCGTGACGCTAACCCTAGTTGTCCTGACGCTAACCCTAGTTGTCCTGACGCTAACCCTAGTTGTCCTGACGCTAAACCTAGTTGTCCTGACGCTAACCCTAGTTGTCCTGACGGTAACCCTAGTTGTCCTGACGCTAACCCTAGTTGTCCTGACGCTAACCCTAGTTGTCCTGACGCAAACCCTAGTTGTCCTGACGCTAACCCTAGTTGTCCTGAAGCTAACCCTAGTTGTCCTGACGCTAAGCCTAGTTGTCCTGGCGCTAACCCTAGTTGTCCTGGCGCTAACCCTAGTTGTCCTGACGGTAACCCTAGTTGTCCTGAGGCTAACCATAGTTGTCCTGACGCTAACCCTAGTTGTCCTGACGCTAACCCTAGTTGTCGTGACGCTAACCCTAGTTGTCCTGACGGTAACCCTAGTTGTCCTGACGGTAACCCTAGTTGTCCTGACGGTAACCCTAGTTGTCCTGACGCTAACCCTAGTTGTCCTGACGCTAACCCTAGTTGTCCTGACGGTAACCCTAGTTGTCCTGACGCTAACCCTAGTTGTCCTGACGCTAACCCTAGTTGTCGGGACGCTAACCCTAGTTGTCGTGACGCTAACCCTAGTTGTCCTGACGCTAACCCTAGTTGTCCTGACGCTAACCCTAGTTGTCCTGACGCTAACCCTAGTTGTCCTGACGCTAACCCTAGTTGTCGTGACGCTAACCCTAGTTGTCGTGACGCTAACCCTAGTTGTCCTGACGCTAACCCTAGTTGTCCTGACGCTAACCCTAGTTGTCCTGACGCTAACCCTAGTTGTCCTGACCGTAACCCTAGTTGTCCTGACGCTAACCCTAGTTGTCGGGACGCTAACCCTAGTTGTCGTGACGCTAACCCTAGTTGTCCTGACGCTAACCCTAGTTGTCGTGACGCTAACCCTAGTTGTCCTGACGCTAACCCTAGTTGTCGGGACGCTAACCCTAGTTGTCGTGACGCTAACCCTAGTTGTCCTGACGCTAACCCTAGTTGTCCTGACGCTAACCCTAGTTGTCCTGACGCTAACCCTAGTTGTCGTGACGCTAACCCTAGTTGTCGTGACGCTAACCCTAGTTGTCGTGACGCTAACCCTAGTTGTCCTGACGCTAACCCTAGTTGTCGTGACGCTAACCCTAGTTGTCCTGACGCTAACCCTAGTTGTCCTGACGCTAACCCTAGTTGTCCTGACGCTAACCCTAGTTGTCGTGACGCTAACCCTAGGTGTCCTGACGCTAACCCTAGTTGTCGTGACGCTAACCCTAGTTGTCCTGACGCTAACCCTAGTTGTCCTGACGCTAACCCTAGTTGTCCTGACGCTAACCCTAGTTGTCCTGACGCTAACCCTAGTTGTCGTGACGCTAACCCTAGTTGTCCTGACGCTAACCCTAGTTGTCCTGACGCTAACCCTAGTTGTCCTGACGCTAACCCTAGTTGTCCTGACGCTAACCCTAGTTGTCCTGACGCTAACCCTAGTTGTCGTGACGCTAACCCTAGTTGTCGTGACGCTAACCCTAGTTGTCGTGACGCTAACCCTAGTTGTCGTGACGCTAACCCTAGTTGTCCCGACGCTAACCTTAGTTGTCCCGACGCTAACCCTAGTTGTCCCGACGCTAACCCTAGTTGTCCTGATGCTAACCCTAGTTGTGACGCTAACCCTAGTTGTCCTGACGCTAACCCTAGTTGTCCTGACGCTAACCCTAGTTGTCGTGACGCTAACCCTAGATGTCCTGACGCTAACCCTAGTTGTCTTGACGATAACCCTAGTTCTCCTGACGCTAACCCTAGTTGTCCTGACGCTAACCCTAGTTGTCCTGACTCTAACCCTAGTTGTCGTGACGCTAACCCTAGTTGTCCTGACGCTAACCCTAGTTGTCGTGACGCTAACGCTAGTTGTCCTGACGCTAACCCTAGTTGTCCTGATGCTAACCCTAGTTGTCCTGACGCTAACCCTAGTTGTCCTGATGCTAACCCTAGTTGTCCCGACGCTAACCCTAGTTGTCCTGAGGCTAACCCTAGTTGTCCTGACGCTAACCCTAGTTGTCCCGACGCTAACCCTAGTTGTCCTGACGCTAAACCTAGTTGTCCTGACGCTAACCCTAGTTGTCCTGACGCTAACCCTAGTTGTCCTGACGCTAACCCTAGTTGTCGTGACGCTAACCCTAGGTGTCCTGACGCTAACCCTAGTTGTCGTGACGCTAACCCTAGTTGTCCTGACGCTAACCCTATATGTCCTGACGCTAACCCTAGTTGTCCTGACGCTAACCCTAGTTGTCGTGACGCTAACCCTAGTTGTCCTGACGCTAACCCTAGTTGTCCTGACGCTAACCCTAGTTGTCCTGACGCTAACCCTAGTTGTCGTGACGCTAACCCTAGTTGTCCTGACGCTAACCCTAGTTGTCCTGACGCTAACCCTAGTTGTCGTGACGCTAACCCTAGTTGTCCTGACGCTAACCCTAGTTGTCGTGACGCTAACCCTAGTTGTCGTGACGCTAACCCTAGTTGTCCTGACGCTAAACCTAGTTGTCCCGACGCTAACCCTAGTTGTCCTGACGCTAAACCTAGTTGTCCTGACGCTAACCCTAGTTGTCCTGACGCTAACCCTAGTTGTCCTGATGCTAACCCTAGTTGTCGTGACGCTAACCCTAGGTGTCCTGACGCTAACCCTAGTTGTCGTGACGCTAACCCTAGTTGTCCTGACGCTAACCCTATATGTCCTGACGCTAACCCTAGTTGTCCTGACGCTAACCCTTGTTGTCGTGACGCTAACCCTAGTTGTCCTGACGCTAACCCTAGTTGTCCTGACGCTAACCCTAGTTGTCCTGACGCTAACCCTAGTTGTCGTGACGATAACGCTAGTTGTCCTGACGCCAACCCTAGTTGTCCTGACGCTAACCCTAGTTGTCCTGACGCTAACCCTAGTTGTCCTGATGCTAACCCTAGTTGTCCCGACGCTAACCCTAGTTGTCCTGAGGCTAACCCTAGTTGTCCTGGCGCTAACCCTAGTTGTCCTGACGCTAACCCTATTTGTCCTGGCGCTAACCCTAGTTGTCCTGGCGCTAACCCTAGTTGTCCTGACGCTAACCCTAGTTTTCCTGGCGCTAACCCTAGTTGTCCAGGCGCTAACCCTAGTTGTCCTGGCGCTAACCCTAGTTGTCCTGGCGCTAACCCTAGTTGTCCTGGCGCTAACCCTAGTTGTCCTGGCGCTAACCCTAGTTGTCCTGGCGCTAACCCTAGTTGTCCTGGCGCTAACCCTAGTTGTCCTGACGCTAACCCTAGTTGTCCCGATGCTAACCCGAGTTGTCCTGACGCTAACCCGAGTTGTCCTGACGCTAACCCTAGTTGTCCTGACGCTAACCCTAGTTGTCCTGAAGCTAACCCTTGTAGTCCTGACGCTAACCCTAGTTGTCCTGACGCTAACCCTAGTTGTCCTGACGCTAACCCTAGTTGTCCTGACGCTAACCCTAGTTGTCCTGAAGCTAACCCTAGTTGTCCTGGCGCTAACCCTAGTTGTCCTGGCGCTAACCCTAGTTGTCCTGGCGCTAACCCTAGATGTCCTGGCTCGAACCCTAGTTGTCCTGACGGTAACCCTAGTTGTCCTGACGCTAACCCTAGTTGTCCTGACGCTAACCCTAGTTGTCCTGACGCTTACCCTAGTTGTCCTGACGCTAACCCTAGTTGTCCTGACGCTAACCCTAGTTGTCCTGACGCTAACCCTAGCTGTCCTGACGCTAACCCTAGTTGTCCTGACGCTAACCCTAGTTGTCCTGACGCTAACCCTAGCTTTCCTGGCGCTAACCCTAGTTGTCCTGGCGCTAACCCTAGTTGTCCTGATGCTAACCCTATTTGTCCTGGCGCTAACCCTAGTTGTCCTGGTGCTAACCCTAGTTGTCCTGGCGCTAACCCTAGTTGTCCTGGCGCTAACCCTAGTTGTCCTGATGCTTACCCTAGTTGTCCTGACGCTAACCCTAGTTGTCCTGACGCTAACCCTAGTTGTCCTGGCGCTAACCCTAGTTGTCCTGGCGCTAACCCTAGTTGTCCTGGCGCTAACCCTAGTTGTCCTGACGCTAACCCTAGTTGTCCTGACGCTAACCCTAGTTGTCCTGAAGCTAACCCTAGTTGTCCTGACGCTTACCCTAGTTGTCCTCACGCTAACCCTAGTTGTCCTGACGCTAACCCTAGTTGTCCTGACGCTAACCCTAGTTGTCCTGACGCTAACCCTAGTTGTCCTGGAGCTAACCCTAGTTGTCCTGGCGCTAACCCTAGTTGTCCTGGCGCTAAACCTAGTTGTCCTGGTGCTAACCCTAGTTGTCCTGGCGCTAACCCTAGTTGTCCTGGCGCTAACCCTAGTTGTAATGGTGCTAACCCTAGTTGTCCTGGCGCTAACCCTAGTTGTCCTGGCGCTAACCATAGTTGTCCTGGCGCTAACCCTAGTTGTCCTGGCTCTAACCCTAGTTGTCCTGACGCTAACCCTAGTTGTCCTGACGCTAACCCTAGTTGTCCTGACGCTAACCCTAGTTGTCCTGACGCTTACCCTAGTTGTCCTGACGCTAACCCTAGTTGTCCTGACGCTAACCCTAGTTGTCCTGACGCTAACCCTAGCTGTCCTGACGCTAACCCTAGCTGTCCTGACGCTAACCCTAGTTGTCCTGACGCTAACCCTAGTTGTCCTGACGCTAACCCTAGCTGTCCTGGCGCTAACCCTAGTTGTCCTGGCGCTAACCCTAGTTGTCCTGACGCTAACCCTATTTGTCCTGGCGCTAACCCTAGTTGTCCTGGCGCTAACCCTAGTTGTCCTGGCGCTAACCCTAGTTGTCCTGGCGCTAACCCTAGTTTTCCTGGCGCTAACCCTAGTTGTCCTGGCGCTAACCCTAGTTGTCCTGGCGCTAACCCTAGTTGTCCTGGCGCTAACCCTAGTTGTCCTGGCGCTAACCCTAGTTGTCCTGGCGCTAACCCTAGTTGTCCTGATGCTAACCCGAGTTGTCCTGACGCTAACCCGAGTTGTCCTGACGCTAACCCGAGTTGTCCTGACGCTAACCCTAGTTGTCCTGAAGCTAACCCTAGTTGTCCTGACGCTAACCCTAGTTGTCCTGACGCTAACCCTAGTTGTCCTGACGCTAACCCTAGTTGTCCTGACGCTAACCCTAGTTGTCCTGACGCTAACCCTAGTTGTCCTGATGCTAACCCTAGTTGTCCTGACGCTAACCCTAGTTGTCCTGACGCTAACCCTACTTGTCCTGACGCTAACCCTAGTTGTCCTGACGCTAACCCTACTTGTCCTGACGCTAACCCTAGTTGTCCTGACGCTAACCCTACTTGTCCTGACGCTAACCCTACTTGTCCTGACGCTAACCCTAGTTGTCCTGACGCTAACCCTAGTTGTCCTGACGCTAACCCTACTTGTCCTGACGCTAACCCTACTTGTCCTGACGCTAACCCTAGTTGTCCTGGCGCTAACCCTAGTTGTCCTGGCGCTAACCCTAGTTGTCCTGGCGCTAACCCTAGTTGTCCTGGCGCTAACCCTATTTGTCCTGGCGCTAACCCTATTTGTCCTGGCGCTAACCCTAGTTGTCCTGGCGCTAACCCTAGTTGTCCTGGCGCTAACCCTAGTTGTCCTGGCGCTAACCCTAGTTGTCCTGGCGCTATCCCTAGTTGTCCTGGCGCTAACCCTAGTTGTCCTGACGCTAACCCTAGTTGTCCTGACGCTAACCCGAGTTGTCCTGACGCTAACCCGAGTTGTCCTGACGCTAACCCTAGTTGTCCTGACGCTAACCCTAGTTGTCCTGACGCTAACCCTAGTTGTCCTGAAGCTAACCCTAGTAGTCCTGACGCTAACCCTAGTTGTCCTGACGCTAACCCTAGTTGTGCTGACGCTAACCCTAGTTGTCCTGACGCTAACCCTACTTGTCCTGACGCTAACCCTACTTGTCCTGACGCTAACCCTACTTGTCCTGGCGCTAACCCCATTTGTCCTGGCGCTAACCCTAGTTGTCCTGGCTCTAACCCTAGTTGTCCTGACGCTAACCCTAGTTGTCCTGACGCTAACCCTAGTTGTCCTGACGCTTACCCTAGTTGTCCTGACGCTAACCCTAGTTGTCCTGACGCTAACCCTAGCTGTCCTGACGCTAACCCTAGCTGTCCTGACGCTAACCCGAGTTGTCCTGACGCTAACCCGAGTTGTCCTGACGCTAACCCTAGTTGTCCTGACGCTAACCCTAGTTGTCCTGACGCTAACCCTAGTTGTCCTGAAGCTAACCCTAGTAGTCCTGACGCTAACCCTAGTTGTCCTGACGCTAACCCTAGTTGTCCTGACGCTAACCCTACTTGTCCTGACGCTAACCCTACTTGTCCTGACGCTAACCCTACTTGTCCTGACGCTAACCCTACTTGTCCTGGCGCTAACCCCAGTTGTCCTGGCGCTAACCCTAGTTGTCCTGGCTCTAACCCTAGTTGTCCTGACGCTAACCCTAGTTGTCCTGACGCTAACCCTAGTTGTCCTGACGCTAACCCTAGTTGTCCTGACGCTTACCCTAGTTGTCCTGACGCTAACCCTAGTTGTCCTGACGCTAACCCTAGTTGTCCTGACGCTAACCCTAGCTGTCCTGACGCTAACCCTAGCTGTCCTGACACTAACCCTAGCTGCCCTGACGCTAACCCTAGTTGTCCTGACGCTAACCCTAGCTGTCCTGGCGCTAACCCTAGTTGTCCTGGCGCTAACCCTAGTTGTCCTGATGCTAACCCTATTTGTCCTGGCGCTAACCCTAGTTGTCCTGGCGCTAACCCTAGTTGTCCTGGCGCTAACCCTAGTTGTCCTGGCGCTAACCCTAGTTGTCCTGGCGCTAACCCTAGTTGTCCTGGCGCTAACCCTAGTTGTCCTGGCGCTAACCCTAGTTGTCCTGGCGCTAACCCTAGTTGTCCTGGCGCTAACCCTAGTTGTCCTGACGCTAACCCGAGTTGTCCTGACGCTAACCCTAGTTGTCCTGACGCTAACCCTAGTTGTCCTGAAGCTAACCCTAGTAGTCCTGACGCTAACCCTAGTTGTCCTGACGCTAACCCTAGTTGTCCTGACGCTAACCCTAGTTGTCCTGATGCTAACCCTAGTTGTCCTGACGCTAACCCTAGTTGTCCTGACGCTAACCCTACTTGTCCTGACGCTAACCCTAGTTGTCCTGACGCTAACCCTACTTGTCCTGACGCTAACCCTAGTTGTCCTGACGCTAACCCTAGTTGTCCTGACGCTAACCCTACTTGTCCTGACGCTAACCCAGTTGTCCTGACGCTAACCCTAGTTGTCCTGACGCTAAGCCTACTTGTCCTGACGCTAACCCTGCTTGTTCTGACGCTAACCCTAGTTGTCCTGACGCTAACCCTAGTTGTCCTGACGCTAAACCTACTTGTCCTGACGCTAACCCTAGTTGTCCTGACGCTAACCCTACTTGTCCTGACGCTAACCCTAGTTGTCCTGACGCTAACCCTACTTGTCCTGACGCTAACCCTACTTGTCCTGACGCTAACCCTAGTTGTCCTGATGCTAACCCTAGTTGTCCTGACGCTAACCCTACTTGTCCTGATGCTAACCCTAGTTGTCCTGACGCTAACCCGAGTTGTCCTGACGCTAACCCTAGTTGTCCTGACGCTAACCCGATTTGTCCTGACGCTAACCCTCGTTGTCGTGACGCTAACCCTCGTTGTCCTGACGCTAACCCTAGTTGTCCTGACGCTAACCCTAGTTGTCCTGACGCTAACCCTAGTTGTCCTGACGCTAACCCTAGTTGTCCTGACTCTAACCCTAGTTGTCCTGAAGCTAACCCTAGTTGTCCTGACGCTAACCCTAGTTGTCGTGACGCTAACCCTAGGTGTCCTGACGCTAACCCTAGTTGTCGTGACGCTAACCCTAGTTGTCCTGACGCTAACCCTATATGTCCTGACGCTAACCCTAGTTGTCCTGACGCTAACCCTAGTTGTCGTGACGCTAACCCTAGTTGTCCTGACGCTAACCCTAGTTGTCCTGACGCTAACCCTAGTTGTCCTGACGCTAACCCTAGTTGTCGTGACGCTAACCCTAGTTGTCCTGACGCTAACCCTAGTTGTCCTGACGCTAACCCTAGTTGTCCTGACACTAACCCTAGTTGTCCTGACGCTAACCCTAGTTGTCCTGACGCTAACCCTACTTGTCCTGACGCTAACCCTAGTTGTCCTGACGCTAACCCTACATGTCCTGACGCTAACCCTAGTTGTCCTGACGCTAACCCTAGTTGTCCTGACGCTAACCCTACTTGTCCTGACGCTAACCCTAGTTGTCCTGACGCTAACCCTACTTGTCCTGACGCTAACCCTACTTGTCCTGACGCTAACCCTACTTGTTCTGACGCTAACCCTAGTTGTCCTGACGCTAACCCTAGTTGTCCTGACGCTAACCCTACTTGTCCTGACGCTAACCCTAGTTGTCCTGGCGCTAACCCTAGTTGTCTTGGCGCTAACCCTAGTTGTCCTGGTGCTAACCCAAGTTGTCATGGCGCTAACCCTAGTTGTCATGGCGCTAACCCTAGTTGTCCTGGTGCTAACCCTAGTTGTCCTGGCGCTAACCCTAGTTGTCTTGGCGCTAACCCTAGTTGTCCTGGCGCTAACCCTAGTTGTCCTGGCGCTAACCCTAGTTGTCCTGGCGCTAACCCTAGTTGTCCTGGTGCTAACCCTAGTTGTCCTGACGCTAACCCTACTTGTCCTGACGCTAACCCTAGTTGTCCTGGCGCTAACCCTAGTTGTCCTGGCGCTAACCCTAGTTGTCCTGGCGCTAACCCTAGTTGTCCTGGCGCTAACCCTAGTTGTCCTGGCGCTAACCCTAGTTGTCCTGGCGCTAACCCTAGTTGTCCTGGCGCTAACCCTAGTTGTCCTGGCGGTAACCCTAGTTGTCCTGGCGCTAACCCTAGTTGTCCTGACGCTAACCCTAGTTGTCCTGACGCTAACCCTAGTTTTCCTGGCGCTAACCCTAGTTGTCCAGGCGCTAACCCTAGTTGTCCTGGCGCTAACCCTAGTTGTCCTGGCGCTAACCCTAGTTGTCCTGGCGCTAACCCTAGTTGTCCTGGCGCTAACCCTAGTTGTCCTGGCGCTAACCCTAGTTGTCCTGGCGCTAACCCTAGTTGTCCTGACGCTAACCCGATTTGTCCTGACGCTAACCCTCGTTGTCGTGACGCTAACCCTAGTTGTCGTGACGCTAACCCTAGTTGTCCTGACGCTAACTCTAGTTGTCCTGACGCTAACCCTAGTTGTCCTGACGCTAACCCTTGTTGTCGTGACGCTAACCCTAGTTGTCCTGACGCTAACCCTAGTTGTCCTGAAGCTAACCCTAGTTGTCCTGACGCTAACCCTAGTTGTCGTGACGATAACGCTAGTTGTCCTGACGCCAACCCTAGTTGTCCTGACGCTAACCCTAGTTGTCCTGACGCTAACCCTAGTTGTCCTGATGCTAACCCTAGTTGTCCCGACGCTAACCCTAGTTGTCCTGAGGCTAACCCTAGTTGTCCTGGCGCTAACCCTAGTTGTCCTGACGCTAACCCTATTTGTCCTGGCGCTAACCCTAGTTGTCCTGGCGCTAACCCTAGTTGTCCTGACGCTAACCCTAGTTTTCCTGGCGCTAACCCTAGTTGTCCAGGCGCTAACCCTAGTTGTCCTGGCGCTAACCCTAGTTGTCCTGGCGCTAACCCTAGTTGTCCTGGCGCTAACCCTAGTTGTCCTTGCGCTAACCCTAGTTGTCCTGGCGCTAACCCTAGTTGTCCTGGCGCTAACCCTAGTTGTCCTGACGCTAACCCTAGTTGTCCCGATGCTAACCCAAGTTGTCCTGACGCTAACCCGAGTTGTCCTGACGCTAACCCTAGTTGTCCTGACGCTAACCCTAGTTGTCCTGACGCTAACCCTAGTTGTCCTGACGCTAACCCTAGTTGTCCTGACGCTAACCCTAGTTGTCCTGACGCTAACCCTAGTTGTCCTGACGCTAACCCTAGTTGTCCTGAAGCTAACCCTAGTTGTCCTGGCGCTAACCCTAGTTGTCCTGGCGCTAACCCTAGTTGTCCTGGTGCTAACCCTAGATGTCCTGGCTCGAACCCTAGTTGTCCTGAGGGTAACCCTAGTTGTCCTGACGCTAACCCTAGTTGTCCTGACGCTAACCCTAGTTGTCCTGACGCTAACCCTAGTTGTCCTGAAGCTAACCCTAGTAGTCCTGACGCTAACCCTAGTTGTCCTGACGCTAACCCTAGTTGTCCTGATGCTAACCCTAGTTGTCCTGACGCTAACCCTAGTTGTCCTGACGCTAACCCTACTTGTCCTGACGCTAACCCTAGTTGTCCTGACGCTAACCCTACTTGTCCTGACGCTAACCCTACTTGTCCTGACGCTAACCCTAGTTGTCCTGACGCTAACCCTACTTGTCCTGACGCTAACCCTAGTTGTCCTGACGCTAACCCTAGTTGTCCTGACGCTAAGCCTACTTGTCCTGACGCTAACCCTGCTTGTTCTGACGCTAACCCTAGTTGTCCTGACGCTAACCCTACTTGTCCTGACGCTAACCCTAGTTGTCCTGACGCTAACCCTAGTTGTCCTGACGCT
The DNA here is from genome assembly GCF_046119375.1 of Phyllobates terribilis. Taxonomy (NCBI): domain Eukaryota; kingdom Metazoa; phylum Chordata; class Amphibia; order Anura; family Dendrobatidae; genus Phyllobates; species Phyllobates terribilis. Next base: position 351,872 of record NW_027363301.1, on the reverse strand, counting down.
AACCCTAGTTGTCCTGACGCTAACCCTACTTGTCCTGACGCTAACCCTAGTTGTCCTGACGCTAACCCTACTTGTCCTGACGCTAACCCTAGTTGTCCTGACGCTAACCCGAGTTGTCCTGACGCTAACCCTAGTTGTCCTGACGCTAACCCGATTTGTCCTGACGCTAACCCTCGTTGTCGTGACGCTAACCCTAGTTGTCGTGACGCTAACCCTAGTTGTCCTGACGCTAACCCTAGTTGTCCTGACGCTAACCCTAGTTGTCGTGACGCTAACCCTAGTTGTCCTGACGCTAACCCTAGTTGTCGTGACGCTAACCCTAGTTGTCCTGACGCTAAACCTAGTTGTCCCGACGCTAACCCTAGTTGTCCTGACGCTAAACCTAGTTGTCCTGACGCTAACCCTAGTTGTCCTGACGCTAACCCTAGTTGTCCTGATGCTAACCCTAGTTGTCGTGACGCTAACCCTAGGTGTCCTGACGCTAACCCTAGTTGTCGTGACGCTAACCCTAGTTGTCCTGACGCTAACCCTATATGTCCTGACGCTAACCCTAGTTGTCCTGACGCTAACCCTTGTTGTCGTGACGCTAACCCTAGTTGTCCTGACGCTAACCCTAGTTGTCCTGACGCTAACCCTAGTTGTCCTGACGCTAACCCTAGTTGTCGTGACGATAACGCTAGTTGTCCTGACGCCAACCCTAGTTGTCCTGACGCTAACCCTAGTTGTCCTGACGCTAACCCTAGTTGTCCTGATGCTAACCCTAGTTGTCCCGACGCTAACCCTAGTTGTCCTGAGGCTAACCCTAGTTGTCCTGGCGCTAACCCTAGTTGTCCTGACGCTAACCCTAGTTGTCCTGGCGCTAACCCTAGTTGTCCTGGCGCTAACCCTAGTTGTCCTGACGCTAACCCTAGTTTTCCTGGCGCTAACCCTAGTTGTCCAGGCGCTAACCCTAGTTGTCCTGGCGCTAACCCTAGTTGTCCTGGCGCTAACCCTAGTTGTCCTGGCGCTAACCCTAGTTGTCCTGGCGCTAACCCTAGTTGTCCTGGCGCTAACCCTAGTTGTCCTGACGCTAACCCTAGTTGTCCCGATGCTAACCCGAGTTGTCCTGACGCTAACCCGAGTTGTCCTGACGCTAACCCTAGTTGTCCTGACGCTAACCCTAGTTGTCCTGAAGCTAACCCTAGTTGTCCTGACGCTAACCCTTGTTGTCGTGACGCTAACCCTAGTTGTCCTGACGCTAACCCTAGTTGTCCTGAAGCTAACCCTAGTTGTCCTGACGCTAACCCTAGTTGTCGTGACGATAACGCTAGTTGTCCTGACGCCAACCCTAGTTGTCCTGACGCTAACCCTAGTTGTCCTGACGCTAACCCTAGTTGTCCTGATGCTAACCCTAGTTGTCCCGACGCTAACCCTAGTTGTCCTGAGGCTAACCCTAGTTGTCCTGGCGCTAACCCTAGTTGTCCTGACGCTAACCCTATTTGTCCTGGCGCTAACCCTAGTTTTCCTGGCGCTAACCCTAGTTGTCCAGGCGCTAACCCTAGTTGTCCTGGCGCTAACCCTAGTTGTCCTGGCGCTAACCCTAGTTGTCCTGGCGCTAACCCTAGTTGTCCTTGCGCTAACCCTAGTTGTCCTGGCGCTAACCCTAGTTGTCCTGGCGCTAACCCTAGTTGTCCTGACGCTAACCCTAGTTGTCCCGATGCTAACCCAAGTTGTCCTGACGCTAACCCGAGTTGTCCTGACGCTAACCCTAGTTGTCCTGACGCTAACCCTAGTTGTCCTGACGCTAACCCTAGTTGTCCTGACGCTAACCCTAGTTGTCCTGACGCTAACCCTAGTTGTCCTGACGCTAACCCTAGTTGTCCTGACGCTAACCCTAGTTGTCCTGAAGCTAACCCTAGTTGTCCTGGCGCTAACCCTAGTTGTCCTGGCGCTAACCCTAGTTGTCCTGGTGCTAACCCTAGATGTCCTGGCTCGAACCCTAGTTGTCCTGAGGGTAACCCTAGTTGTCCTGACGCTAACCCTAGTTGTCCTGACGCTAACCCTAGTTGTCCTGACGCTAACCCTAGTTGTCCTGAAGCTAACCCTAGTAGTCCTGACGCTAACCCTAGTTGTCCTGACGCTAACCCTAGTTGTCCTGACGCTAACCCTAGTTGTCCTGATGCTAACCCTAGTTGTCCTGACGCTAACCCTAGTTGTCCTGACGCTAACCCTACTTGTCCTGACGCTAACCCTAGTTGTCCTGACGCTAACCCTACTTGTCCTGACGCTAACCCTACTTGTCCTGACGCTAACCCTAGTTGTCCTGACGCTAACCCTACTTGTCCTGACGCTAACCCTAGTTGTCCTGACGCTAACCCTAGTTGTCCTGACGCTAAGCCTACTTGTCCTGACGCTAACCCTGCTTGTTCTGACGCTAACCCTAGTTGTCCTGACGCTAACCCTACTTGTCCTGACGCTAACCCTAGTTGTCCTGACGCTAACCCTAGTTGTCCTGACGCTAACCCTAGTTGTCCTGACGCTAACCCTACTTGTCCTGACGCTAACCCTAGTTGTCCTGACGCTAACCCTACTTGTCCTGACGCTAACCCTAGTTGTCCTGACGCTAACCCGAGTTGTCCTGACGCTAACCCTAGTTGTCCTGACGCTAACCCGATTTGTCCTGACGCTAACCCTCGTTGTCGTGACGCTAACCCTAGTTGTCGTGACGCTAACCCTAGTTGTCCTGACGCTAACCCTAGTTGTCCTGACGCTAACCCTAGTTGTCGTGACGCTAACCCTAGTTGTCCTGACGCTAACCCTAGTTGTCGTGACGCTAACCCTAGTTGTCCTGACGCTAAACCTAGTTGTCCCGACGCTAACCCTAGTTGTCCTGACGCTAAACCTAGTTGTCCTGACGCTAACCCTAGTTGTCCTGACGCTAACCCTAGTTGTCCTGATGCTAACCCTAGTTGTCGTGACGCTAACCCTAGGTGTCCTGACGCTAACCCTAGTTGTCGTGACGCTAACCCTAGTTGTCCTGACGCTAACCCTATATGTCCTGACGCTAACCCTAGTTGTCCTGACGCTAACCCTTGTTGTCGTGACGCTAACCCTAGTTGTCCTGACGCTAACCCTAGTTGTCCTGACGCTAACCCTAGTTGTCCTGACGCTAACCCTAGTTGTCGTGACGATAACGCTAGTTGTCCTGACGCCAACCCTAGTTGTCCTGACGCTAACCCTAGTTGTCCTGACGCTAACCCTAGTTGTCCTGATGCTAACCCTAGTTGTCCCGACGCTAACCCTAGTTGTCCTGAGGCTAACCCTAGTTGTCCTGGCGCTAACCCTAGTTGTCCTGACGCTAACCCTAGTTGTCCTGGCGCTAACCCTAGTTGTCCTGGCGCTAACCCTAGTTGTCCTGACGCTAACCCTAGTTGTCCCGATGCTAACCCAAGTTGTCCTGACGCTAACCCGAGTTGTCCTGACGCTAACCCTAGTTGTCCTGACGCTAACCCTAGTTGTCCTGACGCTAACCCTAGTTGTCCTGACGCTAACCCTAGTTGTCCTGACGCTAACCCTAGTTGTCCTGACGCTAACCCTAGTTGTCCTGACGCTAACCCTAGTTGTCCTGAAGCTAACCCTAGTTGTCCTGGCGCTAACCCTAGTTGTCCTGGCGCTAACCCTAGTTGTCCTGGTGCTAACCCTAGATGTCCTGGCTCGAACCCTAGTTGTCCTGAGGGTAACCCTAGTTGTCCTGACGCTAACCCTAGTTGTCCTGACGCTAACCCTAGTTGTCCTGACGCTAACCCTAGTTGTCCTGAAGCTAACCCTAGTAGTCCTGACGCTAACCCTAGTTGTCCTGACGCTAACCCTAGTTGTCCTGATGCTAACCCTAGTTGTCCTGACGCTAACCCTAGTTGTCCTGACGCTAACCCTACTTGTCCTGACGCTAACCCTAGTTGTCCTGACGCTAACCCTACTTGTCCTGACGCTAACCCTACTTGTCCTGACGCTAACCCTAGTTGTCCTGACGCTAACCCTACTTGTCCTGACGCTAACCCTAGTTGTCCTGACGCTAACCCTAGTTGTCCTGACGCTAAGCCTACTTGTCCTGACGCTAACCCTGCTTGTTCTGACGCTAACCCTAGTTGTCCTGACGCTAACCCTACTTGTCCTGACGCTAACCCTAGTTGTCCTGACGCTAACCCTAGTTGTCCTGACGCTAACCCTAGTTGTCCTGACGCTAACCCTACTTGTCCTGACGCTAACCCTAGTTGTCCTGACGCTAACCCTACTTGTCCTGACGCTAACCCTAGTTGTCCTGACGCTAACCCGAGTTGTCCTGACGCTAACCCTAGTTGTCCTGACGCTAACCCGATTTGTCCTGACGCTAACCCTCGTTGTCGTGACGCTAACCCTAGTTGTCGTGACGCTAACCCTAGTTGTCCTGACGCTAACCCTAGTTGTCCTGACGCTAACCCTAGTTGTCGTGACGCTAACCCTAGTTGTCCTGACGCTAACCCTAGTTGTCGTGACGCTAACCCTAGTTGTCCTGACGCTAAACCTAGTTGTCCCGACGCTAACCCTAGTTGTCCTGACGCTAAACCTAGTTGTCCTGACGCTAACCCTAGTTGTCCTGACGCTAACCCTAGTTGTCCTGATGCTAACCCTAGTTGTCGTGACGCTAACCCTAGGTGTCCTGACGCTAACCCTAGTTGTCGTGACGCTAACCCTAGTTGTCCTGACGCTAACCCTATATGTCCTGACGCTAACCCTAGTTGTCCTGACGCTCACCCTTGTTGTCGTGACGCTAACCCTAGTTGTCCTGACGCTAACCCTAGTTGTCCTGACGCTAACCCTAGTTGTCCTGACGCTAACCCTAGTTGTCGTGACGATAACGCTAGTTGTCCTGACGCCAACCCTAGTTGTCCTGACGCTAACCCTAGTTGTCCTGACGCTAACCCTAGTTGTCCTGATGCTAACCCTAGTTGTCCCGACGCTAACCCTAGTTGTCCTGAGGCTAACCCTAGTTGTCCTGGCGCTAACCCTAGTTGTCCTGACGCTAACCCTAGTTGTCCTGGCGCTAACCCTAGTTGTCCTGGCGCTAACCCTAGTTGTCCTGACGCTAACCCTAGTTTTCCTGGCGCTAACCCTAGTTGTCCAGGCGCTAACCCTAGTTGTCCTGGCGCTAACCCTAGTTGTCCTGGCGCTAACCCTAGTTGTCCTGGCGCTAACCCTAGTTGTCCTGGCGCTAACCCTAGTTGTCCTGGCGCTAACCCTAGTTGTCCTGACGCTAACCCTAGTTGTCCCGATGCTAACCCGAGTTGTCCTGACGCTAACCCGAGTTGTCCTGACGCTAACCCTAGTTGTCCTGACGCTAACCCTAGTTGTCCTGAAGCTAACCCTAGTTGTCCTGACGCTAACCCTTGTTGTCGTGACGCTAACCCTAGTTGTCCTGACGCTAACCCTAGTTGTCCTGAAGCTAACCCTAGTTGTCCTGACGCTAACCCTAGTTGTCGTGACGATAACGCTAGTTGTCCTGACGCCAACCCTAGTTGTCCTGACGCTAACCCTAGTTGTCCTGACGCTAACCCTAGTTGTCCTGATGCTAACCCTAGTTGTCCCGACGCTAACCCTAGTTGTCCTGAGGCTAACCCTAGTTGTCCTGGCGCTAACCCTAGTTGTCCTGACGCTAACCCTATTTGTCCTGGCGCTAACCCTAGTTTTCCTGGCGCTAACCCTAGTTGTCCAGGCGCTAACCCTAGTTGTCCTGGCGCTAACCCTAGTTGTCCTGGCGCTAACCCTAGTTGTCCTGGCGCTAACCCTAGTTGTCCTTGCGCTAACCCTAGTTGTCCTGGCGCTAACCCTAGTTGTCCTGGCGCTAACCCTAGTTGTCCTGACGCTAACCCTAGTTGTCCCGATGCTAACCCAAGTTGTCCTGACGCTAACCCGAGTTGTCCTGACGCTAACCCTAGTTGTCCTGACGCTAACCCTAGTTGTCCTGACGCTAACCCTAGTTGTCCTGACGCTAACCCTAGTTGTCCTGACGCTAACCCTAGTTGTCCTGACGCTAACCCTAGTTGTCCTGACGCTAACCCTAGTTGTCCTGAAGCTAACCCTAGTTGTCCTGGCGCTAACCCTAGTTGTCCTGGCGCTAACCCTAGTTGTCCTGGTGCTAACCCTAGATGTCCTGGCTCGAACCCTAGTTGTCCTGAGGGTAACCCTAGTTGTCCTGACGCTAACCCTAGTTGTCCTGACGCTAACCCTAGTTGTCCTGACGCTAACCCTAGTTGTCCTGAAGCTAACCCTAGTAGTCCTGACGCTAACCCTAGTTGTCCTGACGCTAACCCTAGTTGTCCTGACGCTAACCCTAGTTGTCCTGATGCTAACCCTAGTTGTCCTGACGCTAACCCTAGTTGTCCTGACGCTAACCCTACTTGTCCTGACGCTAACCCTAGTTGTCCTGACGCTAACCCTACTTGTCCTGACGCTAACCCTACTTGTCCTGACGCTAACCCTAGTTGTCCTGACGCTAACCCTACTTGTCCTGACGCTAACCCTAGTTGTCCTGACGCTAACCCTAGTTGTCCTGACGCTAAGCCTACTTGTCCTGACGCTAACCCTGCTTGTTCTGACGCTAACCCTAGTTGTCCTGACGCTAACCCTACTTGTCCTGACGCTAACCCTAGTTGTCCTGACGCTAACCCTAGTTGTCCTGACGCTAACCCTAGTTGTCCTGACGCTAACCCTACTTGTCCTGACGCTAACCCTAGTTGTCCTGACGCTAACCCTACTTGTCCTGACGCTAACCCTAGTTGTCCTGACGCTAACCCGAGTTGTCCTGACGCTAACCCTAGTTGTCCTGACGCTAACCCGATTTGTCCTGACGCTAACCCTCGTTGTCGTGACGCTAACCCTAGTTGTCGTGACGCTAACCCTAGTTGTCCTGACGCTAACCCTAGTTGTCCTGACGCTAACCCTAGTTGTCGTGACGCTAACCCTAGTTGTCCTGACGCTAACCCTAGTTGTCGTGACGCTAACCCTAGTTGTCCTGACGCTAAACCTAGTTGTCCCGACGCTAACCCTAGTTGTCCTGACGCTAAACCTAGTTGTCCTGACGCTAACCCTAGTTGTCCTGACGCTAACCCTAGTTGTCCTGATGCTAACCCTAGTTGTCGTGACGCTAACCCTAGGTGTCCTGACGCTAACCCTAGTTGTCGTGACGCTAACCCTAGTTGTCCTGACGCTAACCCTATATGTCCTGACGCTAACCCTAGTTGTCCTGACGCTAACCCTTGTTGTCGTGACGCTAACCCTAGTTGTCCTGACGCTAACCCTAGTTGTCCTGACGCTAACCCTAGTTGTCCTGACGCTAACCCTAGTTGTCGTGACGATAACGCTAGTTGTCCTGACGCCAACCCTAGTTGTCCTGACGCTAACCCTAGTTGTCCTGACGCTAACCCTAGTTGTCCTGATGCTAACCCTAGTTGTCCCGACGCTAACCCTAGTTGTCCTGAGGCTAACCCTAGTTGTCCTGGCGCTAACCCTAGTTGTCCTGACGCTAACCCTAGTTGTCCTGGCGCTAACCCTAGTTGTCCTGGCGCTAACCCTAGTTGTCCTGACGCTAACCCTAGTTTTCCTGGCGCTAACCCTAGTTGTCCAGGCGCTAACCCTAGTTGTCCTGGCGCTAACCCTAGTTGTCCTGGCGCTAACCCTAGTTGTCCTGGCGCTAACCCTAGTTGTCCTGGCGCTAACCCTAGTTGTCCTGGCGCTAACCCTAGTTGTCCTGACGCTAACCCTAGTTGTCCCGATGCTAACCCGAGTTGTCCTGACGCTAACCCGAGTTGTCCTGACGCTAACCCTAGTTGTCCTGACGCTAACCCTAGTTGTCCTGAAGCTAACCCTAGTAGTCCTGACGCTAACCCTAGTTGTCCTGACGCTAACCCTAGTTGTCCTGACGCTAACCCTAGTTGTCCTGAAGCTAACCCTAGTTGTCCTGGCGCTAACCCTAGTTGTCCTGGCGCTAACCCTAGTTGTCCTGGCGCTAACCCTAGATGTCCTGGCTCGAACCCTAGTTGTCCTGACGGTAACCCTAGTTGTCCTGACGCTAACCCTAGTTGTCCTGACGCTAACCCTAGTTGTCCTGACGTTTACCCTAGTTGTCCTGATGCTTACCCTAGTTGTCCTGACGCTAACCCTAGTTGTCCTGACGCTAACCCTAGTTGTCCTGACGCTAACCCTAGCTGTCCTGACGCTAACCCTAGTTGTCCTGACGCTAACCCTAGTTGTCCTGACGCTAACCCTAGCTTTCCTGGCGCTAACCCTAGTTGTCCTGGCGCTAACCCTAGTTGTCCTGATGCTAACCCTATTTGTCCTGGCGCTAACCCTAGTTGTCCTGGTGCTAACCCTAGTTGTCCTGGCGCTAACCCTAGTTGTCCTGGCGCTAACCCTAGTTGTCCTGATGCTTACCCTAGTTGTCCTGACGCTAACCCTAGTTGTCCTGACGCTAACCCTAGTTATCCTGGCGCTAACCCTAGTTGTCCTGGCGCTAACCCTAGTTGTCCTGGCGCTAACCCTAGTTGTCCTGACGCTAACCCTAGTTGTCCTGACGCTAACCCTAGTTGTCCTGAAGCTAACCCTAGTTGTCCTGACGCTTACCCTAGTTGTCCTGACGCTAACCCTAGTTGTCCTGACGCTAACCCTAGTTGTCCTGACGCTAACCCTAGTTGTCCTGACGCTAACCCTAGTTGTCCTGGAGCTAACCCTAGTTGTCCTGGCGCTAACCCTAGTTGTCCTGGCGCTAAACCTAGTTGTCCTGGTGCTAACCCTAGTTGTCCTGGCGCTAACCCTAGTTGTCCTGGCGCTAACCCTAGTTGTAATGGTGCTAACCCTAGTTGTCCTGGCGCTAACCCTAGTTGTCCTGGCGCTAACCCTAGTTGTCCTGGCGCTAACCCTAGTTGTCCTGGCTCTAACCCTAGTTGTCCTGACGCTAACCCTAGTTGTCCTGACGCTAACCCTAGTTGTCCTGACGCTAACCCTAGTTGTCCTGACGCTTACCCTAGTTGTCCTGACGCTAACCCTAGTTGTCCTGACGCTAACCCTAGCTGTCCTGACGCTAACCCTAGCTGTCCTGACGCTAACCCTAGTTGTCCTGACGCTAAACCTAGTTGTCCTGACGCTAACCCTAGCTGTCCTGGCGCTAACCCTAGTTGTCCTGGCGCTAACCCTAGTTGTCCTGACGCTAACCCTAGTTGTCCTGGCGCTAACCCTAGTTGTCCTGGCGCTAACCCTAGTTGTCCTGGCGCTAACCCTAGTTTTCCTGGCGCTAACCCTAGTTGTCCTGGCGCTAACCCTAGTTGTCCTGGCGCTAACCCTAGTTGTCCTGGCGCTAACCCTAGTTGTCCTGGCGCTAACCCTAGTTGTCCTGGCGCTAACCCTAGTTGTCCTGGCGCTAACCCTAGTTGTCCTGACGCTAACCCTAGTTGTCCTGACGCTAACCCGAGTTGTCCTGACGCTAACCCGAGTTGTCCTGACGCTAACCCGAGTTGTCCTGACGCTAACCCTAGTTGTCCTGAAGCTAACCCTAGTTGTCCTGACGCTAACCCTAGTTGTCCTGAAGCTAACCCTAGTAGTCCTGACGCTAACCCTAGTTGTCCTGACGCTAACCCTAGTTGTCCTGACGCTAACCCTAGTTGTCCTGACGCTAACCCTAGTTGTCCTGACGCTAACCCTAGTTGTCCTGACGCTAACCCTACTTGTCCTGACGCTAACCCTACTTGTCCTGACGCTAACCCTACTTGTCCTGACGCTAACCCTACTTGTCCTGACGCTAACCCTAGTTGTCCTGACGCTAACCCTAGTTGTCCTGACGCTAACCCTACTTGTCCTGACGCTAACCCTACTTGTCCTGACGCTAACCCTAGTTGTCCTGACGCTAACCCTAGTTGTCCTGACGCTAACCCTAGTTGTCCTGACGCTAACCCTAGTTGTCCTGGCGCTAACCCTAGTTGTCCTGGCGCTAACCCTAGTTGTCCTGGTGCTAACCCTAGTTGTCCTGGCGCTAACCCTAGTTGTCCTGGCGCTAACCCTAGTTGTCCTGGCGCTAACCCTAGTTGTCCTGGCGCTAACCCTAGTTGTCCTGACGCTAACCCTAGTTGTCCTGAAGCTAACCCTAGTTGTCCTGGCGCTAACCCTAGTTGTCCTGGCGCTAACCCTAGTTGTCCTGGTGCTAACCCTAGATGTCCTGGCTCGAACCCTAGTTGTCCTGAGGGTAACCCTAGTTGTCCTGACGCTAACCCTAGTTGTCCTGACGCTAACCCTAGTTGTCCTGACGCTAACCCTAGTTGTCCTGAAGCTAACCCTAGTAGTCCTGACGCTAACCCTAGTTGTCCTGACGCTAACCCTAGTTGTCCTGACGCTAACCCTAGTTGTCCTGATGCTAACCCTAGTTGTCCTGACGCTAACCCTAGTTGTCCTGACGCTAACCCTACTTGTCCTGACGCTAACCCTAGTTGTCCTGACGCTAACCCTACTTGTCCTGACGCTAACCCTACTTGTCCTGACGCTAACCCTAGTTGTCCTGACGCTAACCCTACTTGTCCTGACGCTAACCCTAGTTGTCCTGACGCTAACCCTAGTTGTCCTGACGCTAAGCCTACTTGTCCTGACGCTAACCCTGCTTGTTCTGACGCTAACCCTAGTTGTCCTGACGCTAACCCTACTTGTCCTGACGCTAACCCTAGTTGTCCTGACGCTAACCCTAGTTGTCCTGACGCTAACCCTAGTTGTCCTGACGCTAACCCTACTTGTCCTGACGCTAACCCTAGTTGTCCTGACGCTAACCCTACTTGTCCTGACGCTAACCCTAGTTGTCCTGACGCTAACCCGAGTTGTCCTGACGCTAACCCTAGTTGTCCTGACGCTAACCCGATTTGTCCTGACGCTAACCCTCGTTGTCGTGACGCTAACCCTAGTTGTCGTGACGCTAACCCTAGTTGTCCTGACGCTAACCCTAGTTGTCCTGACGCTAACCCTAGTTGTCGTGACGCTAACCCTAGTTGTCCTGACGCTAACCCTAGTTGTCGTGACGCTAACCCTAGTTGTCCTGACGCTAAACCTAGTTGTCCCGACGCTAACCCTAGTTGTCCTGACGCTAAACCTAGTTGTCCTGACGCTAACCCTAGTTGTCCTGACGCTAACCCTAGTTGTCCTGATGCTAACCCTAGTTGTCGTGACGCTAACCCTAGGTGTCCTGACGCTAACCCTAGTTGTCGTGACGCTAACCCTAGTTGTCCTGACGCTAACCCTATATGTCCTGACGCTAACCCTAGTTGTCCTGACGCTAACCCTTGTTGTCGTGACGCTAACCCTAGTTGTCCTGACGCTAACCCTAGTTGTCCTGACGCTAACCCTAGTTGTCCTGACGCTAACCCTAGTTGTCGTGACGATAACGCTAGTTGTCCTGACGCCAACCCTAGTTGTCCTGACGCTAACCCTAGTTGTCCTGACGCTAACCCTAGTTGTCCTGATGCTAACCCTAGTTGTCCCGACGCTAACCCTAGTTGTCCTGAGGCTAACCCTAGTTGTCCTGGCGCTAACCCTAGTTGTCCTGACGCTAACCCTAGTTGTCCTGGCGCTAACCCTAGTTGTCCTGGCGCTAACCCTAGTTGTCCTGACGCTAACCCTAGTTTTCCTGGCGCTAACCCTAGTTGTCCAGGCGCTAACCCTAGTTGTCCTGGCGCTAACCCTAGTTGTCCTGGCGCTAACCCTAGTTGTCCTGGCGCTAACCCTAGTTGTCCTGGCGCTAACCCTAGTTGTCCTGGCGCTAACCCTAGTTGTCCTGACGCTAACCCTAGTTGTCCCGATGCTAACCCGAGTTGTCCTGACGCTAACCCGAGTTGTCCTGACGCTAACCCTAGTTGTCCTGACGCTAACCCTAGTTGTCCTGAAGCTAACCCTAGTAGTCCTGACGCTAACCCTAGTTGTCCTGACGCTAACCCTAGTTGTCCTGACGCTAACCCTAGTTGTCCTGAAGCTAACCCTAGTTGTCCTGGCGCTAACCCTAGTTGTCCTGGCGCTAACCCTAGTTGTCCTGGCGCTAACCCTAGATGTCCTGGCTCGAACCCTAGTTGTCCTGACGGTAACCCTAGTTGTCCTGACGCTAACCCTAGTTGTCCTGACGCTAACCCTAGTTGTCCTGACGTTTACCCTAGTTGTCCTGATGCTTACCCTAGTTGTCCTGACGCTAACCCTAGTTGTCCTGACGCTAACCCTAGTTGTCCTGACGCTAACCCTAGCTGTCCTGACGCTAACCCTAGTTGTCCTGACGCTAACCCTAGTTGTCCTGACGCTAACCCTAGCTTTCCTGGCGCTAACCCTAGTTGTCCTGGCGCTAACCCTAGTTGTCCTGATGCTAACCCTATTTGTCCTGGCGCTAACCCTAGTTGTCCTGGTGCTAACCCTAGTTGTCCTGGCGCTAACCCTAGTTGTCCTGGCGCTAACCCTAGTTGTCCTGATGCTTACCCTAGTTGTCCTGACGCTAACCCTAGTTGTCCTGACGCTAACCCTAGTTATCCTGGCGCTAACCCTAGTTGTCCTGGCGCTAACCCTAGTTGTCCTGGCGCTAACCCTAGTTGTCCTGACGCTAACCCTAGTTGTCCTGACGCTAACCCTAGTTGTCCTGAAGCTAACCCTAGTTGTCCTGACGCTTACCCTAGTTGTCCTGACGCTAACCCTAGTTGTCCTGACGCTAACCCTAGTTGTCCTGACGCTAACCCTAGTTGTCCTGACGCTAACCCTAGTTGTCCTGGAGCTAACCCTAGTTGTCCTGGCGCTAACCCTAGTTGTCCTGGCGCTAAACCTAGTTGTCCTGGTGCTAACCCTAGTTGTCCTGGCGCTAACCCTAGTTGTCCTGGCGCTAACCCTAGTTGTAATGGTGCTAACCCTAGTTGTCCTGGCGCTAACCCTAGTTGTCCTGGCGCTAACCCTAGTTGTCCTGGCGCTAACCCTAGTTGTCCTGGCTCTAACCCTAGTTGTCCTGACGCTAACCCTAGTTGTCCTGACGCTAACCCTAGTTGTCCTGACGCTAACCCTAGTTGTCCTGACGCTTACCCTAGTTGTCCTGACGCTAACCCTAGTTGTCCTGACGCTAACCCTAGCTGTCCTGACGCTAACCCTAGCTGTCCTGACGCTAACCCTAGTTGTCCTGACGCTAAACCTAGTTGTCCTGACGCTAACCCTAGCTGTCCTGGCGCTAACCCTAGTTGTCCTGGCGCTAACCCTAGTTGTCCTGACGCTAACCCTAGTTGTCCTGGCGCTAACCCTAGTTGTCCTGGCGCTAACCCTAGTTGTCCTGGCGCTAACCCTAGTTTTCCTGGCGCTAACCCTAGTTGTCCTGGCGCTAACCCTAGTTGTCCTGGCGCTAACCCTAGTTGTCCTGGCGCTAACCCTAGTTGTCCTGGCGCTAACCCTAGTTGTCCTGGCGCTAACCCTAGTTGTCCTGGCGCTAACCCTAGTTGTCCTGACGCTAACCCTAGTTGTCCTGACGCTAACCCGAGTTGTCCTGACGCTAACCCGAGTTGTCCTGACGCTAACCCGAGTTGTCCTGACGCTAACCCTAGTTGTCCTGAAGCTAACCCTAGTTGTCCTGACGCTAACCCTAGTTGTCCTGAAGCTAACCCTAGTAGTCCTGACGCTAACCCTAGTTGTCCTGACGCTAACCCTAGTTGTCCTGACGCTAACCCTAGTTGTCCTGACGCTAACCCTAGTTGTCCTGACGCTAACCCTAGTTGTCCTGACGCTAACCCTACTTGTCCTGACGCTAACCCTACTTGTCCTGACGCTAACCCTACTTGTCCTGACGCTAACCCTACTTGTCCTGACGCTAACCCTAGTTGTCCTGACGCTAACCCTAGTTGTCCTGACGCTAACCCTACTTGTCCTGACGCTAACCCTACTTGTCCTGACGCTAACCCTAGTTGTCCTGACGCTAACCCTAGTTGTCCTGACGCTAACCCTAGTTGTCCTGACGCTAACCCTAGTTGTCCTGGCGCTAACCCTAGTTGTCCTGGCGCTAACCCTAGTTGTCCTGGTGCTAACCCTAGTTGTCCTGGCGCTAACCCTAGTTGTCCTGGCGCTAACCCTAGTTGTCCTGGCGCTAACCCTAGTTGTCCTGGCGCTAACCCTAGTTGTCCTGACGCTAACCCTAGTTGTCCTGATGCTAACCCGAGTTGTCCTGACGCTAACCCGAGTTGTCCTGACGCTAACCCTAGTTGTCCTGACGCTAACCCTAGTTGTACTGACGCTAACCCTAGTTGTCCTGAAGCTAACCCTAGTAGTCCTGACGCTAACCCTAGTTGTCCTGACGCTAACCCTAGTTGTGCTGACGCTAACCCTAGTTGTCCTGACGCTAACCCTAGTTGTCCTGACGCTAACCCTACTTGTCCTGACGCTAACCCTACTTGTCCTGGCGCTAACCCCAGTTGTCCTGGCGCTAACCCTAGTTGTCCTGGCTCTAACCCTAGTTGTCCTGACGCTAACCCTAGTTGTCCTGACGCTAACCCTAGTTCTCCTGACGCTAACCCTAGTTGTCCTGACGCTTACCCTAGTTGTCCTGACGCTAACCCTAGTTGTCCTGACGCTAACCCTAGTTGTCCTGACGCTAACCCTAGCTGTCCTGACGCTAACCCTAGCTGTCCTGACGCTAACCCTAGTTGCCCTGACGCTAACCCTAGTTGTCCTGACGCTAACCCTAGCTGTCCTGACGCTAACCCTAGCTGTCCTGGCGCTAACCCTAGTTGTCCTGGCGCTAACCCTAGTTGTCCTGGCGCTAACCCTAGTTGTCCTGATGCTAACCCTATTTGTCCTGGCGCTAACCCTAGTTGTCCTGGCGCTAACCCTAGTTGTCCTGGCGCTAACCCTAGTTGTCCTGGCGCTAACCCTATTTGTCCTGGCGCTAACCCTAGTTGTCCTGGCGCTAACCCTAGTTGTCCTGGCGCTAACCCTAGTTGTCCTGGCGCTAACCCTAGTTGTCCTGGCGCTAACCCTAGTTGTCCTGGCGCTAACCCTAGTTGTCCTGGCGCTAACCCTAGTTGTCCTGACGCTAACCCTAGTTGTCCTGACGCTAACCCGAGTTGTCCTGACGCTAACCCTAGTTGTCCTGACGCTAACCCTAGTTGTCCTGAAGCTAACCCTAGTAGTCCTGACGCTAACCCTAGTTGTCCTGACGCTAACCCTAGTTGTCCTGACGCTAACCCTAGTTGTCCTGACGCTAACCCTAGTTGTCCTGACGCTAACCCTAGTTGTCCTGACGCTAACCCTACTTGTCCTGACGCTAACCCTAGTTGTCCTGACGCTAACCCTACTTGTCCTGACGCTAACCCTAGTTGTCCTGACGCTAACCCTAGTTGTCCTGACGCTAACCCTACTTGTCCTGACGCTAACCCTACTTGTCCTGACGCTAACCCTAGTTGTCCTGACGCTAACCCTAGTTGTCCTGACGCTAAGCCTACTTGTCCTGACGCTAACCCTGCTTGTTCTGACGCTAACCCTAGTTGTCCTGACGCTAACCCTAGTTGTCCTGACGCTAAACCTACTTGTCCTGACGCTAAACCTACTTGTCCTGACGCTAACCCTACTTGTCCTGACGCTAACCCTAGTTGTCCTGACGCTAACCCTAGTTGTCCTGACGCTAACCCTAGTTGTCCTGACGCTAACCCTACTTGTCCTGACGCTAACCCTAGTTGTCCTGATGCTAACCCTAGTTGTCCTGACGCTAACCCTACTTGTCCTGATGCTAACCCTAGTTGTCCTGACGCTAACCCGAGTTGTCCTGACGCTAACCCTAGTTGTCCTGACGCTAACCCGATTTGTCCTGACGCTAACCCTCGTTGTCGTGACGCTAACCCTAGGTGTCCTGACGCTAACCCTAGTTGTCGTGACGCTAACCCTAGTTGTCCTGACGCTAACCCTAGTTGTCCTGACGCTAACCCTAGTTGTCCTGACTCTAACCCTAGTTGTCCTGAAGCTAACCCTAGTTGTCCTGACGCTAACCCTAGTTGTCGTGACGCTAACCCTAGGTGTCCTGACGCTAACCCTAGTTGTCGTGACGCTAACCCTAGTTGTCCTGACGCTAACCCTAGTTGTCCTGACGCTAACCCTATATGTCCTGACGCTAACCCTAGTTGTCCTGACGCTAACCCTAGTTGTCGTGACGCTAACCCTAGTTGTCCTGACGCTAACCCTAGTTGTCCTGACGCTAACCCTAGTTGTCGTGACGCTAACCCTAGTTGTCCTGACGCTAACCCTAGTTGTCCTGACGCTAACCCTAGTTGTCCTGATGCTAACCCTAGTTGTCCTGACGCTAACCCTAGTTGTCCTGACGCTAACCCTACTTGTCCTGACGCTAACCCTAGTTGTCCTGACGCTAACCCTACATGTCCTGACGCTAACCCTAGTTGTCCTGACGCTAACCCTAGTTGTCCTGACGCTAAACCTACTTGTCCTGACGCTAACCCTAGTTGTCCTGACGCTAACCCTACTTGTCCTGACGCTAACCCTACTTGTCCTGATGCTAACCCTACTTGTTCTGACGCTAACCCTAGTTGTCCTGACGCTAACCCTAGTTGTCCTGACGCTAACCCTACTTGTCCTGACGCTAACCCTAGTTGTCCTGGCGCTAACCCTAGTTGTCCTGGCGCTAACCCTAGTTGTCCTGGTGCTAACCCAAGTTGTCATGGCGCTAACCCTAGTTGTCCTGGCGCTAACCCTAGTTGTCCTGGCGCTAACCCTAGTTGTCTTGGCGCTAACCCTAGTTGTCCTGGCGCTAACCCTAGTTGTCCTGGCGCTAACCCTAGTTGTCCTGGCGCTAACCCTAGTTGTCCTGGTGCTAACCCTAGTTGTCCTGACGCTAACCCTAGTTGTCCTGACGCTAACCCTAGTTGTCCTGGCGCTAACCCTAGTTGTCCTGGTGCTAACCCTAGTTGTCCTGGCGCTAACCCTAGTTGTCCTGGCGCTAACCCTAGTTGTCCTGGTGCTAACCCTAGTTGTCCTGGCGCTAACCCTAGTTGTCCTGGCGCTAACCCTAGTTGTCCTGGCGCTAACCCTAGTTGTCCTGGCGCTAACCCTAGTTGTCCTG
Organism: Phyllobates terribilis; assembly: GCF_046119375.1. Taxonomy (NCBI): domain Eukaryota; kingdom Metazoa; phylum Chordata; class Amphibia; order Anura; family Dendrobatidae; genus Phyllobates; species Phyllobates terribilis. Next base: position 334,762 of record NW_027363301.1, on the reverse strand, counting down.
ACGCTAAACCTAGTTGTCCTGATGCTAACCCGAGTTGTCCTGACGCTAACCCTAGTTGTCCTGACGCTAACCCTAGTTGTCCTGAAGCTAACCCTAGTAGTCCTGACGCTAACCCTAGTTGTCCTGACGCTAACCCTAGTTGTCCTGACGCTAACCCTAGTTGTCCTGATGCTAACCCTAGTTGTCCTGACGCTAACCCTAGTTGTCCTGACGCTAACCCTACTTGTCCTGACGCTAACCCTAGTTGTCCTGACGCTAACCCTACTTGTCCTGACGCTAACCCTACTTGTCCTGACGCTAACCCTAGTTGTCCTGACGCTAACCCTACTTGTCCTGACGCTAACCCTAGTTGTCCTGACGCTAACCCTAGTTGTTCTGACGCTAAGCCTACTTGTCCTGACGCTAACCCTGCTTGTTCTGATGCTAACCCTAGTTGTCCTGACGCTAACCCTAGTTGTCCTGACGCTAAACCTACTTGTCCTGACGCTAACCCTAGTTGTCCTGACGCTAACCCTACTTGTCCTGACGCTAACCCTAGTTGTCCTGACGCTAACCCTAGTTGTCCTGACGCTAACCCTAGTTGTCCTGACGCTAACCCTAGTTGTCCTGACGCTAACCCTACTTGTCCTGACGCTAACCCTAGTTGTCCTGACGCTAACCCGAGTTGTCCTGACGCTAACCCTAGTTGTCCTGACGCTAACCCGATTTGTCCTGACGCTAACCCTCGTTGTCGTGACGCTAACCCTAGGTGTCCTGACGCTAACCCTAGTTGTCGTGACGCTAACCCTAGTTGTCCTGACGCTAACCCTAGTTGTCCTGACGCTAACCCTAGTTGTCCTGACGCTAACCCTAGTTGTCGTGACGCTAACCATAGGTGTCCTGACGCTAACCCTAGTTGTCGTGACGCTAACCCTAGTTGTCCTGACGCTAACCCTACTTGTCCTGACGCTAACCCTAGTTGTCCTGACGCTAACCCTACTTGTCCTGACGCTAACCCTAGTTGTCCTGACGCTAACCCTAGTTGTCCTGACGCTAACCCTAGTTGTCCTGACGCTAACCCTAGTTGTCCTGACGCTAACCCTAGTTGTCCTGACGCTAACCCTACTTGTCCTGACGCTAACCCTAGTTGTCCTGACGCTAACCCGAGTTGTCCTGACGCTAACCCTAGTTGTCCTGACGCTAACCCGATTTGTCCTGACGCTAACCCTCGTTGTCGTGACGCTAACCCTAGGTGTCCTGACGCTAACCCTAGTTGTCGTGACGCTAACCCTAGTTGTCCTGACGCTAACCCTAGTTGTCCTGACGCTAACCCTAGTTGTCCTGACGCTAACCCTAGTTGTCGTGACGCTAACCATAGGTGTCCTGACGCTAACCCTAGTTGTCGTGACGCTAACCCTAGTTGTCCTGACGCTAACCCTAGTTGTCCTGACGCTAACCCTAGTTGTCCTGACGCTAACCCTAGTTGTCCTGACGCTAACCCTAGTTGTCCTGACGCTAACCCTAGTTGTCCTGACGCTAACCCTAGTTGTCCTGACGCTAACCCTAGTTGTTGTGACGCTAACCCTAGTTGTTGTGACGCTAACCCTAGTTGTCGTGACGCTAACCCTAGTTGTCCTGACGCTAACCCTAGTTGTCGTGACGCTAACCCTAGTTGTCCTGACGCTAACCCTAGTTGTCCTGACGCTAACCCTAGTTGTCCTGACGCTAACCCTAGTTATCCTGACGCTAACCCTAGTTGTCCTGACGCTAACCCTAGTTGTCCTGACGCTAACCCTAGTTGTCCTGACGCTAACCCTAGTTGTCCTGATGCTAACCCTAGTTGTCCTGATGCTAACCCTAGTTGTCCTGACGCTAACCCTAGTTGTCCTGACGCTAACCCTAGTTGTCCTGACGCTAACCCTAGTTGTGACGCTAACCCTAGTTGTCCTGACGCTAACCCTAGTTGTCCTGACGCTAACCCTAGTTGTCCTGACGCTAACCCTAGTTGTCGTGACGCTAACCCTAGTTGTCCTGACGCTAACCCTAGTTGTCGTGACGCTAACCCTAGTTGTCCTGACGCTAACCCTAGTTGTCCTGATGCTATCCCTAGTTGTCGTGACGCTAACCCTAGTTGACGTGACGCTAACCCTAGTTGTCCTGAAGCTAACCCTAGTTGTCCTGACGCTAACCCTAGTTGTCCTGACGCTAACCCTAGTTGTCCTGACGCTAACCCTAGTTGTCCTGACTCTAACCCTAGTTGTCCTGAAGCTAACCCTAGTTGTCCTGACGCTAACCCTAGTTGTCGTGACGCTAACCCTAGGTGTCCTGACGCTAACCCTAGTTGTCGTGACGCTAACCCTAGTTGTCCTGACGCTAACCCTATATGTCCTGACGCTAACCCTAGTTGTCCTGACGCTAACCCTAGTTGTCGTGACGCTAACCCTAGTTGTCCTGAGGCTAACCTTAGTTGTCCTGATGCTAACCCTAGTTGTCCTGACGCTAACCCTAGTTGTCCTGACGCTAACCCTAGTTGTCCTGACGCTAACCCTAGTTGTCCTGATGCTAACCCTAGTTGTCCTGACGCTAACCCTAGTTGTCCTGACGCTAACCCTACTTGTCCTGACGCTAACCCTAGTTGTCCTGACGCTAACCCTACATGTCCTGACGCTAACCCTAGTTGTCCTGACGCTAACCCTAGTTGTCCTGACGCTAAACCTACTTGTCCTGACGCTAACCCTAGTTGTCCTGACGCTAACCCTACTTGTCCTGACGCTAACCCTACTTGTCCTGACGCTAACCCTACTTGTTCTGACGCTAACCCTAGTTGTCCTGACGCTAACCCTAGTTGTCCTGACGCTAACCCTACTTGTCCTGACGCTAACCCTAGTTGTCCTGGCGCTAACCCTAGTTGTCCTGGCGCTAACCCTAGTTGTCCTGGTGCTAACCCAAGTTGTCATGGCGCTAACCCTAGTTGTCCTGGCGCTAACCCTAGTTGTCCTGGCGCTAACCCTAGTTGTCTTGGCGCTAACCCTAGTTGTCCTGGCGCTAACCCTAGTTGTCCTGGCGCTAACCCTAGTTGTCCTGGCGCTAACCCTAGTTGTCCTGGTGCTAACCCTAGTTGTCCTGACGCTAACCCTACTTGTCCTGACGCTAACCCTAGTTGTCCTGGCGCTAACCCTAGTTGTCCTGGCGCTAACCCTAGTTGTCCTGGTGCTAACCCTAGTTGTCCTGGCGCTAACCCTAGTTGTCCTGGCGCTAACCCTAGTTGTCCTGGCGCTAACCCTAGTTGTCCTGGCGCTAACCCTAGTTGTCCTGGCGCTAACCCTAGTTGTCCTGGCGCTAACCCTAGTTGTCCTGGCGCTAACCCTAGTTGTCCTGACGCTAACCCTAGTTGTCCTGATGCTAACCCGAGTTGTCCTGACGCTAACCCTAGTTGTCCTGAAGCTAACCCTAGTAGTCCTGACGCTAACCCTAGCTGTCCTGACGCTAACCCTAGTTGTCCTGACGCTAACCCTAGTTGTCCTGACGCTAACCCTAGTTGTCCTGATGCTAACCCTAGTTGTCCTGACGCTAACCCTACTTGTCCTGACGCTAACCCTAGTTGTCCTGACGCTAACCCTACTTGTCCTGACGCTAACCCTACTTGTCCTGACGCTAACCCTACTTGTCCTGACGCTAACCCTAGTTGTCCTGACGCTAACCCTACTTGTCCTGACGCTAACCCTAGTTGTCCTGACGCTAACCCTAGTTGTCCTGACGCTAAGCCTACTTGTCCTGACGCTAACCCTGCTTGTTCTGATGCTAACCCTAGTTGTCCTGACGCTAACCCTAGTTGTCCTGACGCTAAACCTACTTGTCCTGACGCTAACCCTAGTTGTCCTGACGCTAACCCTAGTTGTCCTGACGCTAACCCTAGTTGTCCTGACGCTAACCCTAGTTGTCCTGACGCTAACCCTAGTTGTCCTGACGCTAACCCTACTTGTCCTGACGCTAACCCTAGTTGTCCTGACGCTAACCCGAGTTGTCCTGACGCTAACCCGAGTTGTCCTGACGCTAACCCTAGTTGTCCTGACGCTAACCCGATTTGTCCTGACGCTAACCCTCGTTGTCGTGACGCTAACCCTAGGTGTCCTGACGCTAACCCTAGTTGTCGTGACGCTAACCCTAGTTGTCCTGACGCTAACCCTAGTTGTCCTGACGCTAACCCTAGTTGTCCTGACGCTAACCCTAGTTGTCCTGACTCTAACCCTAGTTGTCCTGAAGCTAACCCTAGTTGTCCTGACGCTAACCCTAGTTGTCGTGACGCTAACCCTAGGTGTCCTGAAGCTAACCCTAGTTGTCGTGACGCTAACCCTAGTTGTCCTGACGCTAACCCTATATGTCCTGACGCTAACCCTAGTTGTCCTGACGCTAACCCTAGTTGTCGTGACGCTAACCCTAGTTGTCCTGACGCTAACCCTAGTTGTCCTGACGCTAACCCTAGTTGTCGTGACGCTAACCCTAGTTGTCCTGACGCTAACCCTAGTTGTCCTGACGCTAACCCTAGTTGTCCTGACGCTAACCCTAGTTGTCGTGACGCTAACCCTAGTTGTCCTGACGCTAACCCTAGTTGTCGTGACGCTAACCCTAGTTGTCCTGACGCTAACCCTTGTTGTCGTGATGCTAACCCTAGTTGTCCTGACGCTAACCCTAGTTGTCCTGACGCTAACCCTAGATGTCCTGACGCTAACCCTAGTTGTCGTGACGCTAACCCTAGTTGTCCTGATGCTAACCCTAGTTGTGACGCTAACCCTAGTTGTCCTGACCCTAACCCTAGTTGTCCTGACGCTAACCCTAGTTGTGACGCTAACCCTAGTTGTCCTGACGCTAACCCTAGTTGTACTGACGCTAACCCTAGTTGTCCTGACGCTAGCCCTAGTTGTCGTGACGCTAACCCTAGTTGTCCTGACGCTAACCCTAGTTGTCCTGACGCTAACCCTAGTTGTCGTGACGCTAACCCTAGTTGTCCTGACGCTAACCCTAGTTGTCCTGACGCTAACCCTAGTTGTCCTGACGCTAACCCTAGTTGTCGTGACGCTAACCTTAGTTGTCGTGACGCTAACCCTAGTTGTCCTGACGCTAACCCTAGTTGTCCTGACGCTAACCCTAGTTGTCGTGACGCTAACCCTAGTTGTCCTGACGCTAACCCTAGTTGTCGTGACGCTAACCCTAGTTGTCCTGACGCTAACCCTAGTTGTCCTGACGCTAACCCTAGTTATCCTGACGCTAACCCTAGTTGTCCTGACGCTAACCCTAGTTGTCCTGACGCTAACCCTAGTTGTCCTAACGCTAACCCTAGTTGTCCTGACGCTAACCCTAGTTGTCCTGACGCTAACCCTAGTTGTCCTAACGCTAACCCTAGTTGTCCTGACGCTAACCCTAGTTGTCCTGACGCTAACCCTAGTTGTCCTGACGCTAACCCTAGTTGTCCTGACGCTAACCCTAGTTGTCGTGACGCTAACCCTAGTTGTCGTGACGCTAACCCTAGTTGTCCTGACGCTAACCCTAGTTGTCGTGACGCTAACCCTAGTTGTCCTGACGCTAACCCTAGTTGTTCTGACGCTAACCCTAGTTGTTGTGACACTAACCCTAGTTGTCCTGACGCTAACCCTAGTTGTGACGCTAACCCTAGTTGTCCTGACGCTAACCCTAGTTGTCCTGACGCTAACCCTAGTTGTCCTGATGCTAACCCTAGTTGTCCTGATGCTAACCGTACTTGTCCTGACGCTAACCCTAGTTGTCCTGACTCTAACCCTAGTTGTCCTGACGCTAACCCTAGTTGTCCTGACGCTAACCCTAGTTGTTCTGATACTAACCCTAGTTGTCCTGACATAACCCTAGTTGAGGTGACGCTAACCCTAGTTGTCCTGGCGCTAACCCTAGTTGTCCTGACGCTAACCCTAGTTGTCCTGGCGCTAACCCTAGTTGTCCTGGCACTAACCCTAGTTGTCCTGGCGCTAACCCTAGTTATCCTGGCGCTAACCCTAGTTGTCCTGGCACTAACCCTAGTTGTCCTGGCGCTAACCCTAATTGTCCTGGCGCTAACCCTAATTGTCCTGGCGCTAACCCTAGTTGTCCTGGCGCTAACCCTAGTTGTCCTGGCGCTAACCCTAGTTGTCCTGGCGCTAACCCTAGTTGTCCAGGCGCTAACCCTAGTTGTCCTGGCGCTAACCCTAGTTGTCCTGGCGCTAACCCTAGTTGTCCTGGCGCTAACCCTAGTTGTCCTGACGCTAACCCTAGTTGTAATGGCGCTAACCCTAGTTGTAATGGCGCTAACCCTAGTTGTCCTGGCGCTAACCCTAGTTGTCCTGGCGCTAACCCTAGTTGTCCTGACGCTAACCCTAGTTGTCCTGACGCTAAACCTAGTTGTCCTGACGCTAACCCTAGTTGTCCTGACGCTAACCCTAGTTGTCCTGACGCTAGCCCTAGTTGTCCTGACGCTAGCCCTAGTTGTCCTGACGCTAGCCCTAGTTGTCCTGATGCTAACCCTAGTTGTCCTGACGCTAACCCTAGTTGTAAAGACGCTAACCCTAGTTGTCCTGACGCTAACCCTAGTTGTCCTGACGCTAACCCTAGTTGTCCTGACGCTTACCCTAGTTGTCGTGACGCTAACCCTAGTTGTCGTGACGCTAACCCTAGTTGCCCTGACGCTAACCCTAGTTGCCCTGACGCTAACCCTAGTTGTCGTGATGCTAACCCTAGGTATCCTGACGCTAACCCTAGTTGTCGTGACGCTAACCCTAGTTGTTCTGACGCTAACCCTAGTTGTTCTGACGCTAACCCTAGTTGTTGTGACGCTAACCCTAGTTGTCCTGACGCTAACCCTAGTTGTCCTGGCGCTAACCCTAGTTGTCCTGGCGCTAACCCTAGTTGTCCTGACGCTAACCCTAGTTGTCCTGACGCTAACCCTAGTTGTCCTGGCGCTAACCCTAGTTGTCCTGACGCTAACCCTAGTTGTCCTGGCGCTAACCCTAGTTGTCCTGGAGCTAACCCTAGTTGTCCTGGCGCTAACCCTAGTTGTCCTGGCGCTAACCCTAGTTGTCCTGGCGCTAACCCTAGTTGTCCTGGCTCTAACCCTAGTTGTCCTGGCGCTAACCCTAGTTGTCCTGGCGCTAACCCTAGTTGTCCTGACGCTAACCCTAGTTGTCGTGACGCTAACCCTAGTTGTCGTGACGCTAACCCTAGTTGTCGTGACGCTAACCCTAGTTGTCCTGACGCTAACCCTAGTTGCCCTGACGCTAACCCTAGTTGTCGTGACGCTAACCCTAGGTGTCCTGACGCTAACCCTAGTTGTCGTGACTCTAACCCTAGTTGTCGTGACGCTAACCCTAGTTGTCCTGACGCTAACCCTAGTTGTCCTGACGCTAACCCTAGTTGTCCTGACGCTAACCCTATTTGTCGTGACGCTAACCCTAGTTGTCCTGACGCTAACCCTAGTTGTCCTGACGCTAACCCTAGTTGTCCTGACGCTAACCCTAATTGTCCTGACGCTATCCCTAGTTGTCCTGACGCTAACCCTAGTTGTTCTGACGCTAACCCTAGTTGTCCTGACGCTAACCCTAGTTGTCCTGGAGCTAACCCTAGTTGTCCTGGCGCTAACCCTAGTTGTCCTGGCGCTAACCCTAGTTGTCCTCTCGCTAACCCTAGTTGTCCTGGCGCTAACCCTAGTTGTCCTGGCACTAACCCTAGTTGTCCTGGCGCTAACCCTAGTTGTCCTGGCGCTAACCCTAGTTGTCCTGGCGCTAACCCTAGTTGTCCTGGCGCTAACCCTAGTTGTCCTGGCGCTAACCCTAGTTGTTCTGGCGCTAACCCTAGTTGTCCTGGCGCTAATCCTAGTTGTCCTGGCGCTAACCCTAGTTGTAATGGCGCTAACCCTAGTTGTCCTGGCGCTAACCCTAGTTGTCCTGACGCTAACCCTAGTTGTCCTGACGCTAACCCTAGTTGTCCTGACTCTAACCCTAGTTGTCCTGACGCAAACCCTAGTTGTCCTGACGCTAACCCTAGTTGTTCTGACGCTAACCCTAGTTGTCCTGACGCTAACCCTAGTTGTCCTGACGCTAACCCTAGTTGTCCTGACGCTAACCCTAGTTGTTGTGACGCTAACCCTAGTTCTCCTGACGCTAACCCTAGTTGTGACGCTAACCCTAGTTGTCCTGACGCTAACCCTAGTTGTCCTGACGCTAACCCTAGTTGTCGTGACGCTAACCCTAGTTGTCATGACGCTAACCCTAGTTGTCCTGACGCTAACCCTAGTTGTCGTGACGCTAACCCTAGTTGTCCTGACGCTAACCCTAGTTGTCCTGACGCTAACCCTAGTTGTCCTGGCGCTAACCCTAGTTGTCCTGGCGCTAACCCTAGTTGTCCTGGCGCTAACCCTAGTTGTCCTGGCGCTAACCCTAATTGTCCTGGCGCTAACCCTAGTTGTCCTGGCGCTAACACTAGTTGTCCTGGCGTTAACCCTAGTTGTCCTGGCGCTAACCCTAGTTGTCCTGGCGCTAACCCTAGTTGTCCTGGCGCTAAACCTAGTTGTAATGGCGCTAACCCTAGTTGTCCTGGCGCTAACCCTAGTTGTCCTGACGCTAACCCTAGTTGTCCTGACGCTAACCCTAGTTGTCCTGACGCTAAACCTAGTTGTCCTGACGCTAACCCTAGTTGTCCTGACGCTAACCCTAGTTGTCCTGACGCTAGCCCTAGTTGTCCTGACGCTAACCCTAGTTGTCCTGACGCTAACCCTAGTTGTCCTGACGCTAACCCTAGTTGTCCTGACGTTAACCCTAGTTGTAGTGACGCTAACTCTAGTTGTCCTGACGCTAACCCTTGTTGTCCTGACGCTAACCCTAGTTGTCCTGACGCTAACCCTAGTTGTCCTGACGCTAACCCTAGTTGTCCTGACGCTAACCCTAGTTGTCCTGACGCTAACCCTATTTGTCGTGACGCTAACCCTAGTTGTCCTGACGCTAACCCTAGTTGTCCTGACGCTAACCCTAGTTGTCCTGACGCTAACCCTAATTGTCCTGACGCTATCCCTAGTTGTCCTGACGCTAACCCTAGTTGTTCTGACGCTAACCCTAGTTGTCCTGACGCTAACCCTAGTTGTCCTGGAGCTAACCCTAGTTGTCCTGGCGCTAACCCTAGTTGTCCTGGCGCTAACCCTAGTTGTCCTCTCGCTAACCCTAGTTGTCCTGGCGCTAACCCTAGTTGTCCTGGCACTAACCCTAGTTGTCCTGGCGCTAACCCTAGTTGTCCTGGCGCTAACCCTAGTTGTCCTGGCGCTAACCCTAGTTGTCCTGGCGCTAACCCTAGTTGTCCTGGCGCTAACCCTAGTTGTTCTGGCGCTAACCCTAGTTGTCCTGGCGCTAATCCTAGTTGTCCTGGCGCTAACCCTAGTTGTAATGGCGCTAACCCTAGTTGTCCTGGCGCTAACCCTAGTTGTCCTGACGCTAACCCTAGTTGTCCTGACGCTAACCCTAGTTGTCCTGACTCTAACCCTAGTTGTCCTGACGCAAACCCTAGTTGTCCTGACGCTAACCCTAGTTGTTCTGACGCTAACCCTAGTTGTCCTGACGCTAACCCTAGTTGTCCTGACGCTAACCCTAGTTGTCCTGACGCTAACCCTAGTTGTTGTGACGCTAACCCTAGTTCTCCTGACGCTAACCCTAGTTGTGACGCTAACCCTAGTTGTCCTGACGCTAACCCTAGTTGTCCTGACGCTAACCCTAGTTGTCGTGACGCTAACCCTAGTTGTCATGACGCTAACCCTAGTTGTCCTGACGCTAACCCTAGTTGTCGTGACGCTAACCCTAGTTGTCCTGACGCTAACCCTAGTTGTCCTGACGCTAACCCTAGTTGTCCTGGCGCTAACCCTAGTTGTCCTGGCGCTAACCCTAGTTGTCCTGGCGCTAACCCTAGTTGTCCTGGCGCTAACCCTAATTGTCCTGGCGCTAACCCTAGTTGTCCTGGCGCTAACACTAGTTGTCCTGGCGTTAACCCTAGTTGTCCTGGCGCTAACCCTAGTTGTCCTGGCGCTAACCCTAGTTGTCCTGGCGCTAAACCTAGTTGTAATGGCGCTAACCCTAGTTGTCCTGGCGCTAACCCTAGTTGTCCTGACGCTAACCCTAGTTGTCCTGACGCTAACCCTAGTTGTCCTGACGCTAAACCTAGTTGTCCTGACGCTAACCCTAGTTGTCCTGACGCTAACCCTAGTTGTCCTGACGCTAGCCCTAGTTGTCCTGACGCTAACCCTAGTTGTCCTGACGCTAACCCTAGTTGTCCTGACGCTAACCCTAGTTGTCCTGACGTTAACCCTAGTTGTAGTGACGCTAACTCTAGTTGTCCTGACGCTAACCCTTGTTGTCCTGACGCTAACCCTAGTTGTCCTGACGCTTACCCTAGTTGTCCTGACGCTAACCCTAGTTGTCCTGACGCTAACCCTAGTTGTCCTGACGCTAACCCTAGTTGTCCTGACGCTAACCCTATTTGTCCTGATGCTAACCCTAGTTATCCTGACGCTAACCCTTGTTGTCCTGGCGCTAACCCTAGTTGTCCTGGCGCTAACCCTAGTTGTCCTGACGCTAACCCTAGTTGTCCTGGCGCTAACCCTAGTTGTCCTGGCGCTAACCCTAGTTGTCCTGGCGCTAACCCTAGTTGTCCTGGCGCTAACCCTAGTTGTCCTGGCGCTAACCCTAGTTGTCCTGGCGCTAACTCTAGTTGTCCTGGCGCTAACCCTAGTTGTCCTGGCGCTAACCCTAGTTGTCCTGGCGCTAACCCTAGTTGTCCTGGCGCTAACCCTAGTTGTCCTGGCGCTAACCCTAGTTGTCCTGGCGCTAACCCTAGTTGTCCTGGCGCTAACCCTAGTTGTAATGGCGCTAACCCTAGTTGTCCTGGCGCTAACCCTAGTTGTCCTGGCGCTAACCCTAGTTGTCCTGGCGCTAACCCTAGTTGTCCTGACGCTAACCCTAGCTGTCCTGACGCTAACCCTAGCTGTCCTGACGCTAACCCTAGTTGTCCTGACGCTAACCCTAGCTGTCCTGGCGCTAACCCTAGTTGTCCTGGCGCTAACCCTAGTTGTCCTGGCGCTAACCCTAGTTGTCCTGGCGCTAACCCTAGTTGTCCTGACGCTAACCCTAGTTGTCCTGACGCTAACCCTAGTTGTCCTGACGCTAACCCTAGTTGTCCTGGCGCTAACCCTAGTTGTCCTGGCGCTAACCCTAGTTGTCCTGGCGCTAACCCTAGTTGTCCTGGCGCTAACCCTAGTTGTCCTGGCGCTAACCCTAGTTGTCCTGGCGCTAACCCTAGTTGTCCTGACGCTAACCCTAGTAGTCCTGGCGCTAACCCTAGTTGTCCTGGCGCTAACCCTAGTTGTCCTGGCGCTAACCCTAGTTGTCCTGACGCTAACCCTAGTTGTCCTGACGCTAACCCTAGTTGTCCTGACGCTAACCCTAGTTGTCCTGACGCTAACCCTAGTTGTCGTGACGCTAACCCTAGTTGTCGTGACGCTAACCCTAGTTGTCCTGACGCTAACCCTAGTTGTCGTGACGCTAACCCTAGTTGTCCTGACGCTAACCCTAGTTGTCCTGACGCTAACCCTAGTTGTCCTGGCGCTAACCCTAGTTGTCCTGGCGCTAACCCTAGTTGTCCTGGCGCTAACCCTAGTTGTCCTGGCGCTAACCCTAATTGTCCTGGCGCTAACCCTAGTTGTCCTGGCGCTAACACTAGTTGTCCTGGCGTTAACCCTAGTTGTCCTGGCGCTAACCCTAGTTGTCCTGGCGCTAACCCTAGTTGTCCTGGCGCTAAACCTAGTTGTAATGGCGCTAACCCTAGTTGTTCTGGCGCTAACCCTAGTTGTCCTGACGCTAGCCCTAGTTGTCCTGACGCTAACCCTAGTTGTCCTGACGCTAGCCCTAGTTGTCCTGACGCTAACCCTAGTTGTCCTGACGCTAACCCTAGTTGTAGTGACGCTAACCCTAGTTGTCCTGACGCTAACCCTTGTTGTCCTGACGCTAACCCTAGTTGTCCTGACGCTTACCCTAGTTGTCCTGACGCTAACCCTAGTTGTCCTGACGCTAACCCTAGTTGTCCTGACGCTAACCCTAGTTGTCCTGACGCTAACCCTATTTGTCCTGATGCTAACCCTAGTTATCCTGACGCTAACCCTTGTTGTCCTGGCGCTAACCCTAGTTGTCCTGGCGCTAACCCTAGTTGTCCTGACGCTAACCCTAGTTGTCCTGGCGCTAACCCTAGTTGTCCTGGCGCTAACCCTAGTTGTCCTGGCGCTAACCCTAGTTGTCCTGGCGCTAACCCTAGTTGTCCTGGCGCTAACCCTAGTTGTCCTGGCGCTAACTCTAGTTGTCCTGGCGCTAACTCTAGTTGTCCTGGCGCTAACCCTAGTTGTCCTGGCGCTAACCCTAGTTGTCCTGGCGCTAACCCTAGTTGTCCTTGCGCTAACCCTAGTTGTCCTGGCGCTAACCCTAGTTGTCCTGGCGCTAACCCTAGTTGTAATGGCGCTAACCCTAGTTGTCCTGGCGCTAACCCTAGTTGTCCTGGCGCTAACCCTAGTTGTCCTGGCGCTAACCCTAGTTGTCCTGACGCTAACCCTAGCTGTCCTGACGCTAACCCTAGCTGTCCTGACGCTAACCCTAGTTGTCCTGACGCTAACCCTAGTTGTCCTGACGCTAACCCTAGCTGTCCTGGCGCTAACCCTAGTTGTCCTGGCGCTAACCCTAGTTGTCCTGGCGCTAACCCTAGTTGTCCTGACGCTAACCCTAGTTGTCCTGACGCTAACCCTAGTTGTCCTGACGCTAACCCTAGTTGTCCTGGCGCTAACCCTAGTTGTCCTGGCGCTAACCCTAGTTGTCCTGGCGCTAACCCTAGTTGTCCTGGCGCTAACCCTAGTTGTCCTGGCGCTAACCCTAGTTGTCCTGGCGCTAACCCTAGTTGTCCTGACGCTAACCCTAGTAGTCCTGGCGCTAACCCTAGTTGTCCTGGGGCTAACCCTAGTTGTCCTGGCGCTAACCCTAGTTGTCCTGGCGCTAACCCTAGTTGTCCTGACGCTAACCCTAGTTGTCCTGACGCTAACCCTAGTTGTCCTGACGCTAACCCTAGTTGTCCTGACGCTAACCCTAGCTGTCCTGACGCTAACCCTAGTTGTCCTGACGCTAACCCTAGTTGTCCTGACGCTAACCCTAGCTTTCCTGGCGCTAACCCTAGTTGTCCTGGCGCTAACCCTAGTTGTCCTGATGCTAACCCTATTTGTCCTGGCGCTAACCCTAGTTGTCCTGGCGCTAACCCTAGTTGTCCTGGCGCTAACCCTAGTTTTCCTGGCGCTAACCCTAGTTGTCCTGACGCTAACCCTAGTTGTCGTGACGCTAACCCTAGTTGTCCTGACGCTAACCCTAGTTGTCCTGACGCTAACAGTAGTTGTCCTGACGCTAACCCTAGTTGTCGTGACGCTAACCCTAGTTGTCGTGACGCTAACCCTAGTTGTCCTGACGCTAACCCTAGTTGTCCTGACGCTAACCCTAGTTGTCCTGACGCTAACCCTAGTTGTCGTGACGCTAACCCTAGTTGTCCTGACGCTAACCCTAGTTGTCCTGACGCTAACCCTAGTTGTCATGACGCTAACCCTAGTTGTCCTGACGCTAACCCTAGTTGTCGTGACGCTAACCCTAGTTGTCCTGACGCTAACCCTAGTTGTCGTGACGCTAACCCTAGTTGTCCTGACGCTAACCCTAGTTGTCCTGACGCTAACCCTAGTTGTCCTGACGCTAACCCTAGTTGTCGTGACGCTAACCCTAGTTGTCCTGATGCTAACCCTAGTTGTGACGCTAACCCTAGTTGTCCTGACGCTAACCCTAGTTGTCCTGACGCTAACCCTAGTTGTGACGCTAACCCTAGTTGTCCTGACGCTAACCCTAGTTGTACTGACGCTAACCCTAGTTGTCCTGACGCTAACCCTAGTTGTCGTGACGCTAACCCTAGTTGTCCTGACGCTAACCCTAGTTGTCCTGACGCTAACCCTAGTTGTCCTGACGCTAACCCTAGTTGTCCTGACGCTAACCGTAGTTGTCCTGATGCTAACCCTAGTTGTCGTGACGCTAACCCTAGTTGACGTGACGCTAACCCTAGTTGTCCTGAAGCTAACCCTAGTTGTCCTGACGCTAACCCTAGTTGTCCTGACGCTAACCCTAGTTGTCCTGACGCTAACCCTAGTTGTCGTGACGCTAACCCTAGTTGTCCTGACGCTAACCCTAGTTGTCCTGACGCTAACCCTAGTTATCCTGATGCTAACCCTAGTTGTCCTGACGCTAACCCTAGTTGTCCTGACGCAAACCCTAGTTGTCCTAACGCTAACCCTAGTTGTCCTGACGCTAACCCTAGTTGTCGTGACGCTAACCCTAGTTGTCCTGACGCTAACCCTAGTTGTCCTGACGCTAACCCTAGTTGTCCTGACGCTAACCCTAGTTGTCCTGACGCTAACCCTAGTTGTCCTGACGCTAACCCTAGTTGTCGTGACGCTAACCCTAGTTGTCGTGACGCTAACCCTAGTTGTCCTGACGCTAACCCTAGTTGCCCTGACGCTAACCCTAGTTGTCGTGACGCTAACCCAAGGTGTCCTGACGCTAACCCTAGTTGTCGTGACGCGAACCCTAGTTGTCCTGACGCTAACCCTAGTTGTCCTGACGCTAACCCTAGTTGTCCTGACGCTAACCCTAGTTGTCCTGACGCTAACCCTAGTTGTCCTGACGCTAACCCTAGTTGTCGTGACGCTAACCCTAGTTGTCCTGACGCTAACCCTAGTTGTCCTGACGCTAACCCTAGTTGTCCTGACGCTAACCCTAGTTGTCCTGACGCTAACCCTAGTTGTCCTGACGCTAACCCTAGTTGTCGTGACGCTAACCCTAGTTGTCCTGACGCTAACCCTAGTTGTCCTGACGCTAACCCTAGTTGTCGTGACGCTAACCCTAGTTGTCCTGACGCTAACAGTAGTTGTCCTGACGCTAACCCTAGTTGTCGTGACGCTAACCCTAGTTGTCCTGACGCTAACCCTAGTTGTCCTGACGCTAACCCTAGTTGTCCTGACGCTAACCCTAGTTGTCCTGACGCTAACCGTAGTTGTCCTGATGCTAACCCTAGTTGTCGTGACGCTAACCCTAGTTGACGTGACGCTAACCCTAGTTGTCCTGAAGTTAACCCTAGTTGTCCTGACGCTAACCCTAGTTGTCCTGACGCTAACCCTAGTTGTCCTGACGCTAACCCTAGTTGTCGTGACGCTAACCCTAGTTGTCCTGACGCTAACCCTAGTTGTCCTGACGCTAACCCTAGTTATCCTGATGCTAACCCTAGTTGTCCTGACGCTAACCCTAGTTGTCCTGACGCAAACCCTAGTTGTCCTAACGCTAACCCTAGTTGTCCTGACGCTAACCCTAGTTGTCGTGACGCTAACCCTAGTTGTCCTGACGCTAACCCTAGTTGTCCTGACGCTAACCCTAGTTGTCCTGACGCTAACCCTAGTTGTCCTGACGCTAACCCTAGTTGTCCTGACGCTAACCCTAGTTGTCGTGACGCTAACCCTAGTTGTCGTGACGCTAACCCTAGTTGTCCTGACGCTAACCCTAGTTGCCCTGACGCTAACCCTAGTTGTCGTGACGCTAACCCAAGGTGTCCTGACGCTAACCCTAGTTGTCGTGACGCGAACCCTAGTTGTCCTGACGCTAACCCTAGTTGTCCTGACGCTAACCCTAGTTGTCCTGACGCTAACCCTAGTTGTCCTGACGCTAACCCTAGTTGTCCTGACGCTAACCCTAGTTGTCGTGACGCTAACCCTAGTTGTCCTGACGCTAACCCTAGTTGTCCTGACGCTAACCCTAGTTGTCCTGACGCTAACCCTAGTTGTCCTGACGCTAACCCTAGTTGTCCTGACGCTAACCCTAGTTGTCGTGACGCTAACCCTAGTTGTCCTGACGCTAACCCTAGTTGTCCTGACGCTAACCCTAGTTGTCGTGACGCTAACCCTAGTTGTCCTGACGCTAACAGTAGTTGTCCTGACGCTAACCCTAGTTGTCGTGACGCTAACCCTAGTTGTCCTGATGCTAACCCTAGTTGTCCTGACGCTAACCCTAGTTGTGCTGACGCTAACCCTAGTTGTCCTGACGCTAACCCTAGTTGTCCTGACGCTAACCCTAGTTGTCGTGATGCTAACCCTAGTTGTCCTGACGCTAACCCTAGTTGTCGTGACGCTAACCCGAGTTGTCCTGACGCTAACCCTAGTTGTCGTGACGCTAACCCTAGTTGTCCTGACGCTAACCCTAGTTGTCGTGACGCTAACCCTAGTTGTTCTGACGCTAACCCTAGTTGTTCTGACGCTAACCCTAGTTGTTGTGACGCTAACCCTAGTTGTCCTGACGCTAACCCTAGTTGTCCTGGAGCTAACCCTAGTTGTCCTGGCGCTAACCCTAGTTGTCCTGGCGCTAACCCTAGTTGTCCTGGCGCTAAACCTAGTTGTCCTGGCGCTAACCCTAGTTGTCCTGGCGCTAACCCTAGTTGTCCTGGCGCTAACCCTAGTTGTAATGGCGCTAACCCTAGTTGTCCTGGCGCTAACCCTAGTTGTCCTGGCGCTAAACCTAGTTGTCCTGGCGCTAACCCTAGTTGTCCTGGCTCTAACCCTAGTTGTCCTGACGCTAACCCTAGTTGTCCTGACGCTAACCCTAGTTGTCCTGACGCTAACCCTAGTTGTCCTGACGCTAACCCTAGTTGTCCTGACGCTAACCCTAGTTGTCCTGACGCTAACCCTAGTTGTCGTGACGCTAACCCTAGTTGTTCTGACGCTAACCCTAGTTGTTCTGACGCTAACCCTAGTTGTTGTGACGCTAACCCTAGTTGTCCTGACGCTAACCCTAGTTGTCCTGGAGCTAACCCTAGTTGTCCTGGCGCTAACCCTAGTTGTCCTGGCGCTAACCCTAGTTGTCCTGGCGCTAAACCTAGTTGTCCTGGCGCTATCCCTAGTTGTCCTGGCGCTAACCCTAGTTGTCCTGGCGCTAACCCTAGTTGTAATGGCGCTAACCCTAGTTGTCCTGGCGCTAACCCTAGTTGTCCTGGCGCTAAACCTAGTTGTCCTGGCGCTAACCCTAGTTGTCCTGGCTCTAACCCTAGTTGTCCTGACGCTAACCCTAGTTGTCCTGACGCTAACCCTAGTTGTCCTGACGCTAACCCTAGCTGTCCTGACGCTAACCCTAGTTGTCCTGACGCTAACCCTAGTTGTCCTGACGCTAACCCTAGCTTTCCTGGCGCTAACCCTAGTTGTCCTGGCGCTAACCCTAGTTGTCCTGATGCTAACCCTATTTGTCCTGGCGCTAACCCTAGTTGTCCTGACGCTAACCCTAGTTGTCCTGACGCTAACCCTAGTTGTCCTGACGCTAACCCTAGTTGTCGTGACGCTAACCCTAGTTGTCCTGACGCTAACCCTAGTTGTCCTGACGCTAACCCTAGTTGTCCTGACGCTAACCCTAGTTGTCCTGACGCTAACCCTAGTTGTCCTGACGCTAACCCTAGTTGTCCTGACGCTAACCCTAGTTGTCCTGACGGTAACCCTAGTTGTCCTGACGCTAACCCTAGTTGTCCTGACGCTAACCCTAGTTGTCCTGACGCTAACCCTAGTTGTCGTGACGCTAACCCTAGTTGTCCTGACGCTAACCCTAGTTGTCCTGACGCTAACCCTAGTTGTCGTGACGCTAACCCTAGTTGTCCTGACGCTAACAGTAGTTGTCCTGACGCTAACCCTAGTTGTCGTGACGCTAACCCTAGTTGTCCTGGTGCTAAACCTAGTTGTCCTGGCGCTAACCCTAGTTGTCCTGGCGCTAACCCTAGTTGTCCTGGCGCTAACCCTAGTTGTAATGGCGCTAACCCTAGTTGTCCTGGCGCTAACCCTAGTTGTCCTGGCGCTAAACCTAGTTGTCCTGGCGCTAACCCTAGTTGTCCTGGCTCTAACCCTAGTTGTCCTGACGCTAACCCTAGTTGTCCTGACGCTAACCCTAGTTGTCCTGAAGCTAACCCTAGTAGTCCTGACGCTAACCCTAGTTGTCCTGACGCTAACCCTAGTTGTCCTGGAGCTAACCCTAGTTGTCCTGGCTCTAACCCTAGTTGTCCTGACGCTAACCCTAGTTGTCGTGACGCTAACCCTAGTTGTCCTGACGCTAACCCTAGTTGTCCTGACGCTAACCCTAGTTGTCGTGACGCTAACCCTAGTTGTCCTGACGCTAACAGTAGTTGTCCTGACGCTAACCCTAGTTGTCGTGACGCTAACCCTAGTTGTCCTGGTGCTAAACCTAGTTGTCCTGGCGCTAACCCTAGTTGTCCTGGCGCTAACCCTAGTTGTCCTGGCGCTAACCCTAGTTGTAATGGCGCTAACCCTAGTTGTCCTGGCGCTAACCCTAGTTGTCCTGGCGCTAAACCTAGTTGTCCTGGCGCTAACCCTAGTTGTCCTGGCTCTAACCCTAGTTGTCCTGACGCTAACCCTAGTTGTCCTGACGCTAACCCTAGTTGTCCTGACGCTTACCCTAGTTGTCCTGACGCTAACCCTAGTTGTCCTGACGCTAACCCTAGTTGTCCTGACGCTAACCCTAGCTGTCCTGACGCTAACCCTAGTTGTCCTGACGCTAACCCTAGTTGTCCTGATGCTAACCCTAGCTTTCCTGGCGCTAACCCTAGTTGTCCTGGCGCTAACCCTAGTTGTCCTGATGCTAACCCTATTTGTCCTGGCGCTAACCCTAGTTGTCCTGGCGCTAACCCTAGTTGTCCTGGCTCTAACCCTAGTTTTCCTGGCGCTAACCCTAGTTGTCCTGGCGCTAACCCTAGTTGTCCTGGCGCTAACCCTAGTTGTCCTGGCGCTAACCCTAGTTGTCCTGGCGCTAACCCTAGTTGTCCTGGCGCTAACCCTAGTTGTCCTGGCGCTAACCCTAGTTGTCCTGGCGCTAACCCTAGTTGTCCTAGCGCTAACCCTAGTTGTCCTGGCGCTAACCCTAGTTGTCCTGATGCTTACCCTAGTTGTCCTGACGCTAACCCTAGTTGTCCTGACGCTAACCCTAGTTGTCCTAGCGCTAACCCTAGTTGTCCTGGCGCTAACCCTAGTTGTCCTGGCGCTAACCCTAGTTGTCCTGACGCTAACCCTAGTTGTCCTGACGCTAACCCTAGTTGTCCTGAAGCTAACCCTAGTTGTCCTGACGCTTACCCTAGTTGTCCTGACGCTAACCCTAGTTGTCCTGACGCTAACCCTAGTTGTCCTGACGCTAACCCTAGTTGTCCTGGAGCTAACACTAGTTGTCCTGGCGCTAACCCTAGTTGTCCTGGCGCTAAACCTAGTTGTCCTGGTGCTAACCCTAGTTGTCCTGGCGCTAACCCTAGTTGTCCTGGCGCTAACCCTAGTTGTAATGGCGCTAACCCTAGTTGTCCTGGCGCTAACCCTAGTTGTCCTGGCGCTAACCCTAGTTGTCCTGGCTCTAACCCTAGTTGTCCTGACGCTAACCCTAGTTGTCCTGACGCTAACCCTAGTTGTCCTGACGCTAACCCTAGTTTTCCTGACGCTTACCCTAGTTGTCCTGACGCTAACCCTAGTTGTCCTGACGCTAACCCTAGTTGTCCTGACGCTAACCCTAGCTGTCCTGACGCTAACCCTAGTTGTCCTGACGCTAACCCTAGTTGTCCTGACGCTAACCCTAGCTTTCCTGGCGCTAACCCTAGTTGTCCTGGCGCTAACCCTAGTTGTCCTGATGCTAACCCTATTTGTCCTGGCGCTAACCCTAGTTGTCCTGGCGCTAACCCTAGTTGTCCTGGCGCTAACCCTAGTTTTCCTGGCGCTAACCCTAGTTGTCCTGGCGCTAACCCAAGTTGTCCTGGCTCTAACCCTAGTTGTCCTGGCGCTAACCCTAGTTGTCCTGGTGCTAACCCTAGTTGTCCTGGCGCTAACCCTAGTTGTCCTGGCGCTAACCCTAGTTGTCCTGATGCTTACCCTAGTTGTCCTGACGCTAACCCTAGTTGTCCTGACGCTAACCCTAGTTGTCCTAGCGCTAACCCTAGTTGTCCTGGCGCTAACCCTAGTTGTCCTGGCGCTAACCCTAGTTGTCCTGACGCTAACCCTAGTTGTCCTGACGCTAACCCTAGTTGTCCTGAAGCTAACCCTAGTTGTCCTGACGCTTACCCTAGTTGTCCTGACGCTAACCCTAGTTGTCCTGACGCTAACCCTAGTTGTCCTGACGCTAACCCTAGTTGTCCTGACGCTAACCCTAGTTGTCCTGGAGCTAACCCTAGTTGTCCTGGCGCTAACCCTAGTTGTCCTGGCGCTAAACCTAGTTGTCCTGGTGCTAACCCTAGTTGTCCTGGCGCTAACCCTAGTTGTCCTGGCGTTAACCCTAGTTGTAATGGCGCTAACCCTAGTTGTCCTGGCGCTAACCCTAGTTGTCCTGGCGCTAACCCTAGTTGTCCTGGCTCTAACCCTAGTTGTCCTGACGCTAACCCTAGTTGTCCTGACGCTTACCCTAGTTGTCCTGACGCTAACCCTAGTTGTCCTGACGCTAACCCTAGTTGTCCTGACGCTAACCCTAGCTGTCCTGACGCTAACCCTAGCTGTCCTGACGCTAACCCTAGTTGTCCTGACGCTAACCCTAGTTGTCCTGACGCTAGCCCTAGCTGTCCTGGCGCTAACCCTAGTTGTCCTGGCGCTAACCCTAGTTGTCCTGATGCTAACCCTATTTGTCCTGGCGCTAACCCTAGTTGTCCTGGCGCTAACCCTAGTTGTCCTGGCGCTAACCCTAGTTTTCCTGGCGCTAACCCTAGTTGTCCTGACGCTAACCCTAGTTGTCCTGACGCTAACCCTAGTTGTCCTGACGCTAACCGTACTTGTCCTGACGCTAACCCTAGTTGTCCTGACGCTAACCCTAGTTGTCCTGACGCTAACCCTAGTTGTCCTGACCCTAACCCTAGTTGTCCTGGCGCTAACCCTAGTTGTCCTGGCGCTAACCCTAGTTGTCCTGGCGCTAAACCTAGTTGTCCTGGCGCTAACCCTAGTTGTCCTGGCGCTAACCCTAGTTGTCCTGGCGCTAACCCTAGTTGTAATGGCGCTAACCCTAGTTGTCCTGGCGCTAACCCTAGTTGTCCTGGCGCTAACCCTAGTTGTCCTGGCTCTAACCCTAGTTGTCCTGACGCTAACCCTAGTTGTCCTGACGCTTACCCTAGTTGTCCTGACGCTAACCCTAGTTGTCCTGACGCTAACCCTAGTTGTCCTGACGCTAACCCTAGCTGTCCTGACGCTAACCCTAGCTGTCCTGACGCTAACCCTAGTTGTCCTGACGCTAACCCTAGTTGTCCTGACGCTAACCCTAGCTGTCCTGGCGCTAACCCTAGTTGTCCTGGCGCTAACCCTAGTTGTCCTGATGCTAACCCTATTTGTCCTGGCGCTAACCCTAGTTGTCCTGGCGCTAACCCTAGTTGTCCTGGCGCTAACCCTAGTTTTCCTGGCGCTAACCCTAGTTGTCCTGACGCTAACCCTAGTTGTCCTGATGCTAACCCTAGTTGTCCTGACGCTAACCGTACTTGTCCTGACGCTAACCCTAGTTGTCCTGACGCTAACCCTAGTTGTCCTGACGCTAACCCTAGTTGTCCTGATGCTAACCCTAGTTGTCCTGGCGCTAACCCTAGTTGTCCTGGCGCTAAACCTAGTTGTCCTGGCGCTAACCCTAGTTGTCCTGGCGCTAACCCTAGTTGTCCTGGCGCTAACCCTAGTTGTAATGGCGCTAACCCTAGTTGTTCTGGCGCTAACCCTAGTTGTCCTGGCGCTAACCCTAGTTGTCCTGGCGCTAACCCTAGTTGTCCTGGCTCTAACCCTAGTTGTCCTGACGTTAACCCTAGTTGTCCTGACGCTAACCCTAGTTGTCCTGACGCTAACCCTAGTTGTCCTGACGCTTACCCTAGTTGTCCTGACGCTAACCCTAGTTGTCCTGACGTTAACCCTAGTTGTCCTGGCGCTAACCCTAGTTGTCCTGACGCTAACCCTAGTTGTCCTGACGCTAACCCTAGTTGTCCTGAAGCTAACCCTAGTTGTCCTGACGCTTACCCTAGTTGTCCTGACGCTAACCCTAGTTGTCCTGA
Organism: Phyllobates terribilis; assembly: GCF_046119375.1. NCBI lineage: Eukaryota > Metazoa > Chordata > Amphibia > Anura > Dendrobatidae > Phyllobates > Phyllobates terribilis. The sequence continues at coordinate 312,610 of NW_027363301.1, read as the reverse complement.
CGCTAACCCTAGTTGTCCTGACGCTAACCCTAGTTGTCCTGACGCTAACCCTAGTTGTCCTGGAGCTAACCCTAGTTGTCCTGGCGCTAACCCTAGTTGTCCTGGCGCTAAACCTAGTTGTCCTGGTGCTAACCCTAGTTGTCCTGGCGCTAACCCTAGTTGTCCTGGCGTTAACCCTAGTTGTAATGGCGCTAACCCTAGTTGTCCTGGCGCTAACCCTAGTTGTCCTGGCGCTAACCCTAGTTGTCCTGGCTCTAACCCTAGTTGTCCTGACGCTAACCCTAGTTGTCCTGACGCTTACCCTAGTTGTCCTGACGCTAACCCTAGTTGTCCTGACGCTAACCCTAGTTGTCCTGACGCTAACCCTAGCTGTCCTGACGCTAACCCTAGCTGTCCTGACGCTAACCCTAGTTGTCCTGACGCTAACCCTAGTTGTCCTGACGCTAGCCCTAGCTGTCCTGGCGCTAACCCTAGTTGTCCTGGCGCTAACCCTAGTTGTCCTGATGCTAACCCTATTTGTCCTGGCGCTAACCCTAGTTGTCCTGGCGCTAACCCTAGTTGTCCTGGCGCTAACCCTAGTTTTCCTGGCGCTAACCCTAGTTGTCCTGACGCTAACCCTAGTTGTCCTGACGCTAACCCTAGTTGTCCTGACGCTAACCGTACTTGTCCTGACGCTAACCCTAGTTGTCCTGACGCTAACCCTAGTTGTCCTGACGCTAACCCTAGTTGTCCTGACCCTAACCCTAGTTGTCCTGGCGCTAACCCTAGTTGTCCTGGCGCTAACCCTAGTTGTCCTGGCGCTAAACCTAGTTGTCCTGGCGCTAACCCTAGTTGTCCTGGCGCTAACCCTAGTTGTCCTGGCGCTAACCCTAGTTGTAATGGCGCTAACCCTAGTTGTCCTGGCGCTAACCCTAGTTGTCCTGGCGCTAACCCTAGTTGTCCTGGCTCTAACCCTAGTTGTCCTGACGCTAACCCTAGTTGTCCTGACGCTTACCCTAGTTGTCCTGACGCTAACCCTAGTTGTCCTGACGCTAACCCTAGTTGTCCTGACGCTAACCCTAGCTGTCCTGACGCTAACCCTAGCTGTCCTGACGCTAACCCTAGTTGTCCTGACGCTAACCCTAGTTGTCCTGACGCTAACCCTAGCTGTCCTGGCGCTAACCCTAGTTGTCCTGGCGCTAACCCTAGTTGTCCTGATGCTAACCCTATTTGTCCTGGCGCTAACCCTAGTTGTCCTGGCGCTAACCCTAGTTGTCCTGGCGCTAACCCTAGTTTTCCTGGCGCTAACCCTAGTTGTCCTGACGCTAACCCTAGTTGTCCTGATGCTAACCCTAGTTGTCCTGACGCTAACCGTACTTGTCCTGACGCTAACCCTAGTTGTCCTGACGCTAACCCTAGTTGTCCTGACGCTAACCCTAGTTGTCCTGATGCTAACCCTAGTTGTCCTGGCGCTAACCCTAGTTGTCCTGGCGCTAAACCTAGTTGTCCTGGCGCTAACCCTAGTTGTCCTGGCGCTAACCCTAGTTGTCCTGGCGCTAACCCTAGTTGTAATGGCGCTAACCCTAGTTGTTCTGGCGCTAACCCTAGTTGTCCTGGCGCTAACCCTAGTTGTCCTGGCGCTAACCCTAGTTGTCCTGGCTCTAACCCTAGTTGTCCTGACGTTAACCCTAGTTGTCCTGACGCTAACCCTAGTTGTCCTGACGCTAACCCTAGTTGTCCTGACGCTTACCCTAGTTGTCCTGACGCTAACCCTAGTTGTCCTGACGCTAACCCTAGTTGTCCTGACGCTAACCCTAGCTGTCCTGACGCTAACCCTAGTTGTCCTGACGCTAACCCTAGCTGTCCTGACGCTAACCCTAGCTTTCCTGGCGCTAACCCTAGTTGTCCTGGCGCTAACCCTAGTTGTCCTGGCGCTAACCCTAGTTGTCCTGGCGCTAACCCTAGTTGTCCTGGCGCTAACCCTAGTTGTCCTGGCGCTAACCCTAGTTGTCCTGGCGCTAACCCTAGTTGTCCTGGCGCTAACCCTAGTTGTCCTGACGCTAACCCTAGTTGTCCTGACGCTAACCCTAGTTGTCCTGATGCTAACCCGAGTTGTCCTGACGCTAACCCTAGTTGTCCTGACGCTAACCCTAGTTGTCCTGACGCTAACCCTAGTTGTCCTGAAGCTAACCCTAGTAGTCCTGACGCTAACCCTAGTTGTCCTGATGCTAACATTAGTTGTCCTGACGCTAAACCTACTTGTCCTGACGCTAACCCTAGTTGTCCTGGCGCTAACCCTAGTTGTCCTGGCGCTAACCCTAGTTGTCCTGGTGCTAACCCTAGTTGTCCTGGCGCTAACCCTAGTTGTCCTGGCGCTAACCCTAGTTGTCCTGGTGCTAACCCTAGTTGTCCTGGCGCTAACCCTAGTTGTCCTGGCGCTAACCCTAGTTGTCCTGGCGCTAACCCTAGTTGTCCTGGTGCTATCCCTAGTTGTCCTGACGCTAACCCTAGTTGTCCTGATGCTAACCCGAGTTGTCCTGACGCTAACCCGAGTTGTCCTGACGCTAACCCGAGTTGTCCTGACGCTAACCCTAGTTGTCCTGACGCTAACCCTAGTTGTCCTGACGCTAACCCTAGTTGTCCTGAAGCTAACCCTAGTTGTCCTGACGCTAACCCTAGTTGTCCTGACGCTAACCCTAGTTGTCCTGACGCTAACCCTAGTTGTCCTGATGCTAACCCTAGTTGTCCTGACGCTAACCGTAGTTGTCCTGACGCTAACCCTACTTGTCCTGACGCTAACCCTAGTTGTCCTGACGCTAACCCTACTTGTCCTGACGCTAACCCTACTTGTCCTGACGCTAACCCTAGTTGTCCTGACGCTAACCCTAGTTGTCCTGACGCTAACCCTACTTGTCCTGACGCTAACCCTAGTTGTCCTGACGCTAACCCTAGTTGTCCTGACGCTAAGCCTACTTGTCCTGACGCTAACCCTAGTTGTCCTGACGCTAACCCTAGTTGTCGTGACGCTAACCCGAGTTGTCCTGACGCTAACCCTAGTTGTCGTGACGCTAACCCTAGTTGTCGTGACGCTAACCCTAGTTGTCGTGACGCTAACCCTAGTTGTTCTGACGCTAACCCTAGTTGTTGTGACGCTAACCCTAGTTGTCCTGACGCTAACCCTAGTTGTCCTGGAGCTAACCCTAGTTGTCCTGGCGCTAACCCTAGTTGTCCTGGCGCTAAACCTAGTTGTCCTGGCGCTAACCCTAGTTGTCCTGGCGCTAACCCTAGTTGTCCTGGCGCTAACCCTAGTTGTCCTGGTGCTAACCCTAGTTGTCCTGGCGCTAACCCTAGTTGTCCTGGCTCTAACCCTAGTTGTCCTGACGCTAACCCTAGTTGTCCTGACGCTTACCCTAGTTGTCCTGACGCTAACCCTAGTTGTCCTGACGCTAACCCTAGTTGTCCTGACGCTAACCCTAGCTGTCCTGACGCTAACCCTAGTTGTCCTGACGCTAACCCTAGTTGTCCTGACGCTAACCCTAGCTTTCCTGGCGTTAACCCTAGTTGTCCTGGCGCTAACCCTAGTTGTCCTGATGCTAACCCTATTTGTCCTGGCGCTAACCCTAGTTGTCCTGGCGCTAACCCTAGTTGTCCTGGTGCTAACCCTAGTTTTCCTGGCGCTAACCCTAGTTGTCCTGGCGCTAACCCTAGTTGTCCTGGCGCTAACCCTAGTTGTCCTGGCGCTAACCCTAGTTGTCCTGGCGCTAACCCTAGTTGTCCTGGTGCTAACCCTAGTTGTCCTGGCGCTAACCCTAGTTGTCCTGGCGCTAACCCTAGTTGTCCTGATGCTTAACCTAGTTGTCCTGACGCTAACCCTAGTTGTCCTGACGCTAACCCTAGTTGTCCTAGCGCTAACCCTAGTTGTCCTGGCGCTAACCCTAGTTGTCCTGACGCTAACCCTAGTTGTCCTGACGCTAACCCTAGTTGTCCTGAAGCTAACCCTAGTTGTCCTGACGCTTACCCTAGTTGTCCTGACGCTAACCCTAGTTGTCCTGATGCTAACCCTAGTTGTCCTGACGCTAACCCTAGTTGTCCTGACGCTAACCCTAGTTGTCCTGGAGCTAACCCTAGTTGTCCTGGCGCTAACCCTAGTTGTCCTGGCGCTAAACCTAGTTGTCCTGGTGCTAACCCTAGTTGTCCTGGCGCTAACCCTAGTTGTCCTGGCGCTAACCCTAGTTGTCCTGGCGCTAACCCTAGTTGTCCTGGCGCTAACCCTAGTTGTCCTGGCGCTAACCCTAGTTGTCCTGGCTCTAACCCTAGTTGTCCTGACGCTAACCCTAGTTGTCCTGACGCTAACCCTAGTTGTCCTGACGCTTACCCTAGTTGTCCTGACGCTAACCCTAGTTGTCCTGTCGCTAACCCTAGTTGTCCTGACGCAAACCCTAGCTGTCCTGACGCTAACCCTAGCTGTCCTGACGCTAACCCTAGTTGTCCTGACGCTAACCCTAGCTGTCCTGGCGCTAACCCTAGTTGTCCTGGCGCTAACCCTAGTTGTCCTGGCTCTAAACCTAGTTGTCCTGGCGCTAACCCCAGTTGTCCTGGCGCTAACCCTAGTTGTCCTGGCGCTAACCCTAGTTGTCCTGGCGCTAACCCTAGTTGTCCTGGCGCTAACCCTAGTTGTCCTGGCGCTAACCCTAGTTGTCCTGGCGCTAACCCTAGTTGTCCTGGCTCTAACCCTAGTTGTCCTGACGCTAACCCTAGTTGTCCTGACGCTAACCCTAGTTGTCCTGACGCTAACCCTTGTTGTCCTGACGCTTACCCTAGTTGTCCTGACGCTAACCCTAGTTGTCCTGACGCTAACCCTAGTTGTCCTGACGCTAACCCTAGCTGTCCTGACGCTAACCCTAGTTGTCCTGACGCTAACCCTAGTTGTCCTGACGCTAACCCTAGCTTTCCTGGCGCTAACCTTAGTTGTCCTGGCGCTAACCCTAGTTGTCCTGATGCTAACCCTTTTTGTCCTGGCGCTAACCCTAGTTGTCCTGGCGCTAACCCTAGTTGTCCTGGCGCTAACCCTAGTTTTCCTGGCGCTAACCCTAGTTGTCCTGGTGCTAACCCTAGTTGTCCTGGCGCTAACCCTAGTTGTCCTGGCGCTAACCCTAGTTGTCCTGGTGCTAACCCTAGTTGTCCTGGCGCTAACCCTAGTTGTCCTGGCGCTAACCCTAGTTGTCCTGATGCTTACCCTAGTTGTCCTGACGCTAACCCTAGTTGTCCTGACGCTAACCCTAGTTGTCCCTGCGCTAACCCTAGTTGTCCTGGCGCTAACCCTAGTTGTCCTGGCGCTAACCCTAGTTGTCCTGACGCTAACCCTAGTTGTCCTGACGCTTACCCTAGTTGTCCTGACGCTAACCCTAGTTGTCCTGACGCTAACCCTAGTTGTCCTGACGCTAACCCTAGCTGTCCTGACGCTAACCCTAGTTGTCCTGACGCTAACCCTAGTTGTCCTGACGCTAACCGTAGCTTTCCTGGCGCTAACCCTAGTTGTCCTGGCGCTAACCCTAGTTGTCCTGATGCTAACCCTATTTGTCCTGACGCTAACCCTAGTTGTCCTGACGCTAACCCTAGTTGTCCTGACGCTAACCCTAGTTGTCCTGTCGCTAACCCTAGTTGTCCTGTCGCTAACCCTAGTTGTCCTGACGCTAACCCTAGCTGTCCTGACGCTAACCCTAGTTGTCCTGGCGCTAACCCTAGTTGTCCTGGTGCTAACCCTAGTTGTCCTGGTGCTAACCCTAGTTGTCCTGGCGCTAACCCTAGTTGTCCTGATGCTTACCCTAGTTGTCCTGACGCTAACCCTAGTTGTCCTGACGCTAACCCTAGTTGTCCCTGCGCTAACCCTAGTTGTCCTGGCGCTAACCCTAGTTGTCCTGGCGCTAACCCTAGTTGTCCTGACGCTAACCCTAGTTGTCCTGACGCTTACCCTAGTTGTCCTGACGCTAACCCTAGTTGTCCTGACGCTAACCCTAGTTGTCCTGACGCTAACCCTAGCTGTCCTGACGCTAACCCTAGTTGTCCTGACGCTAACCCTAGTTGTCCTGACGCTAACCGTAGCTTTCCTGGCGCTAACCCTAGTTGTCCTGGCGCTAACCCTAGTTGTCCTGATGCTAACCCTATTTGTCCTGGCGCTAACCCTAGTTGTCCTGGCGCTAACCCTAGTTGTCCTGGCGCTAACCCTAGTTGTCCTGGCGCTAACCCTAGTTGTCCTGGCGCTAAACCTAGTTGTCCTGGCGCTAACCCTAGTTGTCCTGGCGCTAACCCTAGTTGTCCTGGTGCTAACCCTAGTTGTCCTGGCGCTAACCCTAGTTGTCCTGGCGCTAACCCTAGTTGTCCTGATGCTTACCCTAGTTGTCCTGACGCTAACCCTAGTTGTCCTGACGCTAACCCTAGTTGTCCCTGCGCTAACCCTAGTTGTCCTGGCGCTAACCCTAGTTGTCCTGGCGCTAACCCTAGTTGTCCTGACGCTAACCCTAGTTGTCCTGACGCTTACCCTAGTTGTCCTGACGCTAACCCTAGTTGTCCTGACGCTAACCCTAGTTGTCCTGACGCTAACCCTAGTTGTCCTGACGCTAACCCTAGCTGTCCTGACGCTAACCCTAGTTGTCCTGACGCTAACCCTAGTTGTCCTGACGCTAACCGTAGCTTTCCTGGCGCTAACCCTAGTTGTCCTGGCGCTAACCCTAGTTGTCCTGATGCTAACCCTAGTTGTCCTGGCGCTAACCCTAGTTGTCCTGGCGCTAACCCTAGTTGTCCTGGCGCTAACCCTAGTTGTCCTGGCGCTAACCCTAGTTGTCCTGGCGCTAACCCTAGTTGTCCTGGCGCTAACCCTAGTTGTCCTGACGCTAACCCTAGTTGTCCTGACGCTAACCCTAGTTGTCCTGAAGCTAACCCTAGTTGTCCTGACGCTTACCCTAGTTGTCCTGACGCTAACCCTAGTTGTCCTGACGCTAACCCTAGTTGTCCTGACGCTAACCCTAGTTGTCCTGACGCTAACCCTAGTTGTCCTGGAGCTAACCCTAGTTGTCCTGGCGCTAACCCTAGTTGTCCTGGCGCTAAACCTAGTTGTCCTGGTGCTAACCCTAGTTGTCCTGGCGCTAACCCTACTTGTCCTGGCGCTAACCCTAGTTGTCCTGGCGCTAACCCTAGTTGTAATGGCGCTAACCCTAGTTGTCCTGGCGCTAACCCTAGCTGTCCTGACGCTAACCCTAGTTGTCCTGACGCTAACCCTAGTTGTCCTGACGCTAACCCTAGCTGTCCTGGCGCTAACCCTAGTTGTCCTGGCGCTAACCCTAGTTGTCCTGGCGCTAAACCTAGTTGTCCTGGCGCTAACCCCAGTTGTCCTGGCGCTAACCCTAGTTGTCCTGGCGCTAACCCTAGTTGTCCTGGCGCTAACCCTAGTTGTCCTGGCGCTAACCCTAGTTGTCCTGGCGCTAACCCTAGTTGTCCTGGCGCTAACCCTAGTTGTCCTGGCGCTAACCCTAGTTGTCCTGGCTCTAACCCTAGTTGTCCTGACGCTAACCCTAGTTGTCCTGACGCTAACCCTAGTTGTCCTGACGCTTACACCTAGTTGTCCTGACGCTAACCCTAGTTGTCCTGACGCTAACCCTAGCTGTCCTGACGCTAACCCTAGTTGTCCTGACGCTAACCCTAGTTGTCCTGACGCTAACACTAGCTTTCCTGTCGCTAACCCTAGTTGTCCTGGCGCTAACTATAGTTGTCCTGATGCTAACCCTATTTGTCCTGGCGCTAACCCTAGTTGTCCTGGCGCTAACCCTAGTTGTCCTGGCGCTAACCCTAGTTTTCCTGGCGCTAACCCTAGTTGTCCTGGCGCTAACCCTAGTTGTCCTGATGCTAACCCTATTTGTCCTGGCGCTAACCCTAGTTGTCCCAGCGCTAACCCTAGTTTTCCTGGCGCTAACCCTAGTTGTCCTGACGCTAACCCTAGTTGTCCTGATGCTAACCCTAGTTGTCCTGACGCTAACCGTACTTGTCCTGACGCTAACCCTAGTTGTCCTGACGCTAACACTAGCTTTCCTGGCGCTAACCCTAGTTGTCCTGGCGCTAACCCTAGTTGTCCTGATGCTAACCCTATTTGTCCTGGCGCTAACCCTAGTTGTCCTGGCGCTAACCCTAGTTTTCCTGGCGCTAACCCTAGTTGTCCTGGCGCTAACCCTAGTTGTCCTGGCGCTAACCCTAGTTGTCCTGGCGCTAACCCTAGTTGTCCTGGCGCTAACCCTAGTTGTCCTGGCGCTAACCCTAGTTGTCCTGGTGCTAACCCTAGTTGTCCTGGCGCTAACCCTAGTTGTCCTGGCGCTAACCCTAGTTGTCCTGATGCTTACCCTAGTTGTCCTGACGCTAACCCTAGTTGTCCTGACGCTAACCCTAGTTGTCCTAGCGCTAACCCTAGTTGTCCTGGCGCTAACCCTAGTTGTCCTGGCGCTAACCCTAGTTGTCCTGACGCTAACCCTAGTTGTCCTGACGCTAACCCTAGTTGTCCTGAAGCTAACCCTAGTTGTCCTGACGCTTACCCTAGTTGTCCTGACGCTAACCCTAGTTGTCCTGACGCTAACCCTAGTTGTCCTGACGCTAACCCTAGTTGTCCTGGAGCTAACCCTAGTTGTCCTGGCGCTAACCCTAGTTGTCCTGGCGCTAAACCTAGTTGTCCTGGTGCTAACCCTAGTTGTCCTGGCGCTAACCCTAGTTGTCCTGGCGCTAACCCTAGTTGTCCTGGCGCTAACCCTAGTTGTAATGGCGCTAACCCTAGTTGTCCTGGCGCTAACCCTAGTTGTCCTGGCGCTAACCCTAGTTGTCCTGGCGCTAACCCTAGTTGTCCTGGCTCTAACCCTAGTTGTCCTGACGCTAACCCTAGTTGTCCTGACGCTAACCCTAGTTGTCCTGACGCTTACCCTAGTTGTCCTGATGCTAACCCTAGTTGTCCTGACGCTAACACTAGTTGTCCTGACGCTAACCCTAGCTGTCCTGACGCTAACCCTAGCTGTCCTGACGCTAACCCTAGTTGTCCTGACGCTAACCCTAGTTGTCCTGACGCTAACCCTAGCTGTCCTGGCGCTAACCCTAGTTGTCCTGGCGCTAACCCTAGTTGTATTGATGCTAACCCTATTTGTCCTGGCGCTAACCCTAGTTGTCCTGGCGCTAACCCTAGTTGTCCTGGCGCTAACCCTAGTTTTCCTGGCGCTAACCCTAGTTGTCCTGACGCTAACCCTAGTTGTCCTGATGCTAACCCTAGTTGTCCTGACGCTAACCGTACTTGTCCTGACGCTAACCCTAGTTGTCCTGACGCTAACCCTAGTTGTCCTGACGCTAACCCTAGTTGTCCTGACGCTAACCCTAGTTGTCCTGGAGCTAACCCTAGTTGTCCTGGCGCTAACCCTAGTTGTCCTGGCGCTAACCCTAGTTGTCCTGGCGCTAACCCTAGTTGTCCTGGCGCTAACCCTAGTTGTCCTGGCGCTAACCCTAGTTGTAATGGCGCTAACCCTAGTTGTCCTGGCGCTAACCCTAGTTGTCCTGGCGCTAACCCTAGTTGTCCTGGCTCTAACCCTAGTTGTCCTGACGTTAACCCTAGTTGTCCTGACGCTAACCCTAGTTGTCCTGACGCTAACCCTAGTTGTCCTGACGCTTACCCTAGTTGTCCTGACGCTAACCCTAGTTGTCCTGACGCTAACCCTAGTTGTCCTGACGCTAACCCTAGCTGTCCTGACGCTAACCCTAGTTGTCCTGACGCTAACCCTAGCTGTCCTGACGCTAACCCTAGCTTTCCTGGCGCTAACCCTAGTTGTCCTGGCGCTAACCCTAGTTGTCCTGGCGCTAACCCTAGTTGTCCTGGCGCTAACCCTAGTTGTCCTGACGCTAACCCTAGTTGTCCTGACGCTAACCCGAGTTGTCCTGACGCTAACCCGAGTTGTCCTGACGCTAACCCGAGTTGTCCTGACGCTAACCCTAGTTGTCCTGACGCTAACCCTAGTTGTCCTGAAGCTAACCCTAGTAGTCCTGACGCTAACCCTAGTTGTCCTGACGCTAACCCTAGTTGTCCTGACGCTAACCCTAGTTGTCCTGACGCTAACCCTAGTTGTCCTGACGCTAACCCTAGTTGTCCTGACGCTAACCCTAGTTGTCCTGACGCTAACCCTAGTTGTCCTGACGCTAACCCTACTTGTCCTGACGCTAACCCTAGTTGTCCTGACGCTAACCCTACTTGTCCTGACGCTAACCCTACTTGTCCTGACGCTAACCCTAGTTGTCCTGACGCTAACCCTACTTGTCCTGACGCTAACCCTAGTTGTCCTGACGCTAACCCTAGTTGTCCTGACGCTAACCCTACTTGTCCTGACGCTAACCCTATTTGTTCTGACGCTAACCCTAGTTGTCCTGACGCTAACCGTAGTTGTCCTGACGCTAAACCTACTTGTCCTGACGCTAACCCTAGTTGTCCTGGCGCTAACCCTAGTTGTCCTGGCGCTAACCCTAATTGTCCTGACGCTAACCCTAGTTGTCCTGACGCTAACCCTAGTTGTCCTGACGCTAACCCTAGTTGTCCTGGAGCTAACCCTAGTTGTCCTGGCGCTAACCCTAGTTGTCCTGGCGCTAACCCTAGTTGTCCTGGCGCTAAACCTAGTTGTCCTGGCGCTAACCCTAGTTGTCCTGGCGCTAACCCTAGTTGTCCTGGCGCTAACCCTAGTTGTAATGGCGCTAACCCTAGTTGTCCTGGCGCTAACCCTAGTTGTCCTGGCGCTAACCCTAGTTGTCCTGGCGCTAACCCTAGTTGTCCTGGCTCTAACCCTAGTTGTCCTGACGCTAACCCTAGTTGTCCTGACGCTAACCCTAGTTGTCCTGACGCTAACCCTAGTTGTCCTGACGCTTACCCTAGTTGTCCTGACGCTAACCCTAGTTGTCCTGACGCTAACCCTAGCTGTCCTGACGCTAACCCTAGCTGTCCTGACGCTAACCCTAGTTGTCCTGACGCTAACCCTAGCTGTCCTGACGCTAACCCTAGCTGTCCTGGCGCTAACCCTAGTTGTCCTGGCGCTAACCCTAGTTGTCCTGGCGCTAACCCTAGTTGTCCTGGCGCTAACCCTAGTTGTCCTGGCGCTAACCCTAGTTGTCCTGACGCTAACCCTAGTTGTCCTGACGCTAACCCTAGTTGTCCTGGAGCTAACCCTAGTTGTCCTGGCGCTAACCCTAGTTGTCCTGGCGCTAACCCTAGTTGTCCTGGCGCTAACCCTAGTTGTCCTGGAGCTAACCCTAGTTGTCCTGGCGCTAACCCTAGTTGTCCTGGCGCTAAACCTAGTTGTCCTGGCGCTAACCCTAGTTGTCCTGGCGCTAACCCTAGTTGTCCTGGCGCTAACCCTAGTTGTAATGGCGCTAACCCTAGTTGTCCTGGCGCTAACCCTAGTTGTCCTGGCGCTAACCCTAGTTTTCCTGGCGCTAACCCTAGTTGTCCTGGCTCTAACCCTAGTTGTCCTGACGTTAACCCTAGTTGTCCTGACGCTAACCCTAGTTGTCCTGACGCTAACCCTAGTTGTCCTGACGCTTACCCTAGTTGTCCTGACGCTAACCCTAGTTGTCCTGATGCTAACCCTAGTTGTCCTGACGCTAACCCTAGCTGTCCTGACGCTAACCCTAGTTGTCCTGACGCTAACCCTAGCTGTCCTGACGCTAACCCTAGCTGTCCTGACGCTAACCCTAGCTTTCCTGGCGCTAACCCTAGTTGTCCTGGCGCTAACCCTAGTTGTCCTGGCGCTAACCCTAGTTGTCCTGGCGCTAACCCTAGTTGTCCTGGCGCTAACCCTAGTTGTCCTGGCGCTAACCCTAGTTGTCCTGGCGCTAACCCTAGTTGTCCTGACGCTAACCCTAGTTGTCCTGATGCTAACCCGAGTTGTCCTCACGCTAACCCGAGTTGTCCTGACGCTAACCCGAGTTGTCCTGACGCTAACCCTAGTTGTCCTGACGCTAACCCTAGTTGTCCTGACGCTAACCCTAGTTGTCCTGAAGCTAACCCTAGTAGTCCTGACGCTAACCCTAGTTGTCCTGACGCTAACCCTAGTTGTCCTGACGCTAACCCTAGTTGTCCTGACGCTAACCCTAGTTGTCCTGACGCTAACCCTAGTTGTCTTGACGCTAACCCTAGTTGTCCTGATGCTAACCCTACTTGTCCTGACGCTAACCCTAGTTGTCCTGACGCTAACCCTACTTGTCCTGACGCTAACCCTAGTTGTCCTGACGCTAACCCTACTTGTCCTGACGCTAACCCTAGTTGTCCTGACGCTAACCCTAGTTGTCCTGACGCTAACCCTACTTGTCCTGACGCTAACCCTACTTGTTCTTACGCTAACCCTAGTTGTCCTGACGCTAACCCTAGTTGTCCTGACGCTAAACCTACTTGTCCTGACGCTAACCCTAGTTGTCCTGGCGCTAACCCTAGTTGTCCTGGCGCTAACCCTAGTTGTCCTGGCGCTAACCCTAGTTGTCCTGGCGCTAACCCTAGTTGTCCTGGCGCTAACCCTAGTTGTCCTGGTGCTAACCCTAGTTGTCCTGGCGCTAACCCTAGTTGTCCTGGCGCTAACCCTAGTTGTCCTGGCGCTAACCCTAGTTGTCCTGGCGCTAACCCTAGTTGTCCTGGCGCTAACCCTAGTTGTCCTGACGCTAACCCTAGTTGTCCTGACGCTAACCCGAGTTGTCCTGACGCTAACCCGAGTTGTCCTGACGCTAACCCGAGTTGTCCTGACGCTAACCCTAGTTGTCCTGACGCTAACCCTAGTTGTCCTGACGCTAACCCTAGTAGTCCTGACGCTAACCCAAGTTGTCCTGACGCTAACCCTAGTTGTCCTGACGCTAACCCTAGTTGTCCTGACGCTAACCCTAGTTGTCCTGATGCTAACCCTAGTTGTCCTGACGCTAACCCTAGTTGTCCTGACGCTAACCCTACTTGTCCTGACGCTAACCCTAGTTGTCCTGACGCTAACCCTACTTGTCCTGACGCTAACCCTAGTTGTCCTGACGCTAACCCTAGTTGTCCTGACGCTAACCCTACTTGTCCTGACGCTAACCCTAGTTGTCCTGACGCTAACCCTAGTTGTCCTGACACTAAGCCTACTTGTCCTGACGCTAACCCTACTTGTTCTGACGCTAACCCTAGTTGTCCTGACGCTAACCCTAGTTGTCCTGACGCTAAACCTACTTGTCCTGACGCTAACCCTAGTTGTCCTGACGCTAACCCTAGTTGTCCTGCCGCTAACCCTACTTGTCCTGACGCTAACCCTAGTTGTCCTGACGCTAACCCTAGTTGTCCTGACGCTAACCCTACTTGTCCTGATGCTAACCCTAGTTGTCCTGACGCTAACCCTAGTTGTCCTGACGCAAACCCTACTTGTCCTGATGCTAACCCTAGTTGTCCTGACGCTAACCCGAGTTGTCCTGACGCCAACCCTAGTTGTCCTGACGCTAACCCGATTTGTCCTGACGCTAACCCGATTTGTCCTGACGCTAACCCTAGGTGTCCTGACGCTAACCCTAGTTGTCGTGACGCTAACCCTAGTTGTCCTGACGCTAACCCTAGTTGTCCTGACGCTAACCCTAGTTGTCCTGACTCTAACCCTAGTTGTCCTGAAGCTAACCCTAGTTGTCCTGACGCTAACCCTTGTTGTCGTGACGCTAACCCTAGGTGTCCTGACGCTAACCCTAGTTGTCGTGACGCTAACCCTAGTTGTCCTGACGCTAACCCTAGTTGTCCTGACGCTAACCCTAGTTGTCGTGACGCTAACCCTAGTTGTCCTGTCGCTAACCCTAGTTGTCCTGACGCTAACCCTAGTTGTCCTGACGCTAACCCTAGTTGTCCTGACGCTAACCCTAGTTGTCCTGACGCTAACCCTACTTGTCCTGACGCTAACCCTAGTTGTCCTGACGCTAACCCTAGTTGTCCTGACGCTAACCCTAGTTGTCCTGACGCTAACCCTAGTTGTCCTGACGCTAACCCTAGTTGTCCTGACGCTAACCCTAGTTGTCCTGACGCTAACCCTACTTGTCCTGACGCTAACCCTAGTTGTCCTGACGCTAACCCTAGTTGTCCTGACGCTAAGCCTACTTGTCCTGACGCTAACCCTACTTGTTCTGACGCTAACCCTAGTTGTCCTGACGCTAACCCTAGTTGTCCTGACGCTAAACCTACTTGTCCTGACGCTAACCCTACTTGTCCTGACGCTAACCCTACTTGTCCTGACGCTAACCCTACTTGTCCTGACGCTAACCCTAGTTGTCCTGACGCTAACCCTAGTTATCCTGACGCTAACCCTACTTGTCCTGATGCTAACCCTAGTTGTCCTGACGCTAACCCTAGTTGTCCTGACGCTAACCCTACTTGTCCTGATGCTAACCCTAGTTGTTCTGACGCTAACCCGAGTTGTCCTGACGCCAACCCTAGTTGTCCTGACGCTAACCCGATTTGTCCTGACGCTAACCCTAGTTGTCGTGACGCTAACCCTAGGTGTCCTGACGCTAACCCTAGTTGTCGTGACGCTAACCCTAGTTGTCCTGACGCTAACCCTAGTTGTCCTGATGCTAACCCTAGTTGTCCTGACTCTAACCCTAGTTGTCCTGAAACTAACCCTAGTTGTCCTGACGCTAACCCTAGTTGTCGTGACGCTAACCCTAGGTGTCCTGACGCTAACCCTAGTTGTCGTGACGCTAACCCTAGTTGTCCTGACGCTAACCCTATATGTCCTGACGCTAACCCTAGTTGTCCTGACGCTAACCCTAGTTGTCGTGACGCTAACCATAGTTGTCCTGACGCTAACCCTAGATGTCCTGACGCTAACCCTAGTTGTCCTGACGCTAACCCTAGTTGTCGTGACGCTAACCCTAGTTGTCCTGACGCTAACCCTAGTTGTCCTGACGCTAACCCTAGTTGTCCTGACGCTAACCCTAGTTGTCCTGACGCTAACCCTAGTTGTCGTGACGCTAACCCTAGTTGTCCTGACGCTAACCCTAGTTGTCGTGACGCTAACCCTAGTTGTCCTGACGCTAACCCTAGTTGTCGTGATGCTAACCCTAGTTGTCCTGACGCTAACCCTAGTTGTCCTGACGCTAACCCTAGTTGTCCTGACGCTAACCCTAGTTGTCCTGATGTTAACCCTAGTTGTGACGCTAACCCTAGTTGTCCTGATGCTAACCCTAGTTGTCCTGGCGCTAACCCTAGTTGTCCTGACGCTAACCCTAGTTGTCCTGACGCTAACCCTAGTTGTCCTGAAGCTAACCCTAGTTGTCCTGACGCTTACCCTAGTTGTCCTGACGCTAACCCTAGTTGTCCTGACGCTAACCCTAGTTGTCCTGACGCTAACCCTAGTTGTCCTGGAGCTAACCCTAGTTGTCCTGGCGCTAACCCTAGTTGTCCTGGCCCTAAACCTAGTTGTCCTGGTGCTAACCCTAGTTGTCCTGGCGCTAACCCTAGTTGTCCTGGCGCTAACCCTAGTTGTAATGGCGCTAACCCAAGTTGTCCTGGCGCTAACCCTAGTTGTCCTGGCGCTAACCCTAGTTGTCCTGGCTCTAACCCTAGTTGTCCTGACGCTAACCCTAGTTGTCCTGACGGTAACCCTAGTTGTCCTGACGCTTACCCTAGTTGTCCTGACGCTAACCCTAGTTGTGCTGACGCTAACCCTAGTTGTCCTGACGCTAACCCTAGCTGTCCTGACGCTAACCCTAGCTGTCCTGACGCTAACCCTAGTTGTCCTGACGCTAACCCTAGTTGTCCTGACGCTAACCCTAGCTGTCCTGGCGCTAACCCTAGTTGTCCTGGCGCTAACCCTAGTTGTCCTGATGCTAACCCTATTTGTCCTGGCGCTAACCCTAGTTGTCCTGGCGCTAACCCTAGTTGTCCTGACGCTAAACCTACTTGTCCTGACGCTAACCCTACTTGTCCTGACGCTAACCCTACTTGTCCTGACGCTAACCCTAGTTGTCCTGACGCTAACCCTAGTTGTCCTGACGCTAACCCTACTTGTCCTGATGCTAACCCTAGTTGTCCTGACGCTAACCCTAGTTGTCCTGACGCTAACCCTACTTGTCCTGATGCTAACCCTAGTTGTCCTGACGCTAACCCGAGTTGTCCTGACGCCAACCCTAGTTGTCCTGACGCTAACCCGATTTGTCCTGACGCTAACCCTAGTTGTCGTGACGATAACCCTAGGTGTCCTGACGCTAACCCTAGTTGTCCTGGAGCTAACCCTAGTTGTCCTGGCGCTAACCCTAGTTGTCCTGACGCTAACCCTAGTTGTCCTGGAGCTAACCCTACTTGTCCTGATGCTAACCCTAGTTGTCCTGACGCTAACCGTACTTGTCCTGACGCTAACCCTAGTTGTCCTGACGCTAACCCTAGTTGTCCTGACGCTAACCCTAGTTGTCCTGACGCTAACCCTAGTTGTCCTGGAGCTAACCCTAGTTGTCCTGGCGCTAACCCTAGTTGTCCTGGCGCTAACCCTAGTTGTCCTGGCGCTAACCCTAGTTGTCCTGGCGCTAACCCTAGTTGTCCTGGCGCTAACCCTAGTTGTAATGGCGCTAACCCTAGTTGTCCTGGCGCTAACCCTAGTTGTCCTGGCGCTAACCCTAGTTGTCCTGGCTCTAACCCTAGTTGTCCTGACGTTAACCCTAGTTGTCCTGACGCTAACCCTAGTTGTCCTGACGCTAACCCTAGTTGTCCTGACGCTTACCCTAGTTGTCCTGACGCTAACCCTAGTTGTCCTGACGCTAACCCTAGTTGTCCTGACGCTAACCCTAGCTGTCCTGACGCTAACCCTAGTTGTCCTGACGCTAACCCTAGCTGTCCTGACGCTAACCCTAGCTTTCCTGGCGCTAACCCTAGTTGTCCTGGCGCTAACCCTAGTTGTCCTGGCGCTAACCCTAGTTGTCCTGGCGCTAACCCTAGTTGTCCTGACGCTAACCCTAGTTGTCCTGACGCTAACCCGAGTTGTCCTGACGCTAACCCGAGTTGTCCTGACGCTAACCCGAGTTGTCCTGACGCTAACCCTAGTTGTCCTGACGCTAACCCTAGTTGTCCTGAAGCTAACCCTAGTAGTCCTGACGCTAACCCTAGTTGTCCTGATGCTAACCCTAGTTGTCCTGACGCTAACCCTAGTTGTCCTGACGCTAACCCTAGTTGTCCTGACGCTAACCCTAGTTGTCCTGACGCTAACCCTAGTTGTCCTGACGCTAACCCTAGTTGTCCTGACGCTAACCCTACTTGTCCTGACGCTAACCCTAGTTGTCCTGACGCTAACCCTACTTGTCCTGACGCTAACCCTACTTGTCCTGACGCTAACCCTAGTTGTCCTGACGCTAACCCTACTTGTCCTGACGCTAACCCTAGTTGTCCTGACGCTAACCCTAGTTGTCCTGACGCTAACCCTACTTGTCCTGACGCTAACCCTACTTGTTCTGACGCTAACCCTAGTTGTCCTGACGCTAACCGTAGTTGTCCTGACGCTAAACCTACTTGTCCTGACGCTAACCCTAGTTGTCCTGGCGCTAACCCTAGTTGTCCTGGCGCTAACCCTAATTGTCCTGACGCTAACCCTAGTTGTCCTGACGCTAACCCTAGTTGTCCTGACGCTAACCCTAGTTGTCCTGGAGCTAACCCTAGTTGTCCTGGCGCTAACCCTAGTTGTCCTGGCGCTAACCCTAGTTGTCCTGGCGCTAAACCTAGTTGTCCTGGCGCTAACCCTAGTTGTCCTGGCGCTAACCCTAGTTGTCCTGGCGCTAACCCTAGTTGTAATGGCGCTAACCCTAGTTGTCCTGGCGCTAACCCTAGTTGTCCTGGCGCTAACCCTAGTTGTCCTGGCGCTAACCCTAGTTGTCCTGGCTCTAACCCTAGTTGTCCTGACGCTTACCCTAGTTGTCCTGACGCTAACCCTAGTTGTCCTGACGCTAACCCTAGCTGTCCTGACGCTAACCCTAGCTGTCCTGACGCTAACCCTAGTTGTCCTGACGCTAACCCTAGCTGTCCTGACGCTAACCCTAGCTGTCCTGGCGCTAACCCTAGTTGTCCTGGCGCTAACCCTAGTTGTCCTGGCGCTAACCCTAGTTGTCCTGGCGCTAACCCTAGTTGTCCTGGCGCTAACCCTAGTTGTCCTGACGCTAACCCTAGTTGTCCTGACGCTAACCCTAGTTGTCCTGGAGCTAACCCTAGTTGTCCTGGCGCTAACCCTAGTTGTCCTGGCGCTAACCCTAGTTGTCCTGGCGCTAACCCTAGTTGTCCTGGAGCTAACCCTAGTTGTCCTGGCGCTAACCCTAGTTGTCCTGGCGCTAAACCTAGTTGTCCTGGCGCTAACCCTAGTTGTCCTGGCGCTAACCCTAGTTGTCCTGGCGCTAACCCTAGTTGTAATGGCGCTAACCCTAGTTGTCCTGGCGCTAACCCTAGTTGTCCTGGCGCTAACCCTAGTTTTCCTGGCGCTAACCCTAGTTGTCCTGGCTCTAACCCTAGTTGTCCTGACGTTAACCCTAGTTGTCCTGACGCTAACCCTAGTTGTCCTGACGCTAACCCTAGTTGTCCTGACGCTTACCCTAGTTGTCCTGACGCTAACCCTAGTTGTCCTGACGCTAACCCTAGTTGTCCTGACGCTAACCCTAGCTGTCCTGACGCTAACCCTAGTTGTCCTGACGCTAACCCTAGCTGTCCTGACGCTAACCCTAGCTGTCCTGACGCTAACCCTAGCTTTCCTGGCGCTAACCCTAGTTGTCCTGGCGCTAACCCTAGTTGTCCTGGCGCTAACCCTAGTTGTCCTGGCGCTAACCCTAGTTGTCCTGGCGCTAACCCTAGTTGTCCTGGCGCTAACCCTAGTTGTCCTGGCGCTAACCCTAGTTGTCCTGACGCTAACCCTAGTTGTCCTGATGCTAACCCGAGTTGTCCTCACGCTAACCCGAGTTGTCCTGACGCTAACCCGAGTTGTCCTGACGCTAACCCTAGTTGTCCTGACGCTAGCCCTAGTTGTCCTGACGCTAACCCTAGTTGTCCTGAAGCTAACCCTAGTAGTCCTGACGCTAACCCTAGTTGTCCTGACGCTAACCCTAGTTGTCCTGACGCTAACCCTAGTTGTCCTGACGCTAACCCTAGTTGTCCTGACGCTAACCCTAGTTGTCCTGATGCTAACCCTAGTTGTCTTGACGCTAACCCTAGTTGTCCTGACGCTAACCCTACTTGTCCTGACGCTAACCCTAGTTGTCCTGACGCTAACCCTACTTGTCCTGACGCTAACCCTAGTTGTCCTGACGCTAACCCTACTTGTCCTGACGCTAACCCTAGTTGTCCTGACGCTAACCCTAGTTGTCCTGACGCTAACCCTACTTGTCCTGACGCTAACCCTACTTGTTCTTACGCTAACCCTAGTTGTCCTGACGCTAACCCTAGTTGTCCTGACGGTAAACCTACTTGTCCTGACGCTAACCCTAGTTGTCCTGGCGCTAACCCTAGTTGTCCTGGCGCTAACCCTAGTTGTCCTGGCGCTAACCCTAGTTGTCCTGGCGCTAACCCTAGTTGTCCTGGCGCTAACCCTAGTTGTCCTGGTGCTAACCCTAGTTGTCCTGGCGCTAACCCTAGTTGTCCTGGCGCTAACCCTAGTTGTCCTGGCGCTAACCCTAGTTGTCCTGGCGCTAACCCTAGTTGTCCTGACGCTAACCCTAGTTGTCCTGACGCTAACCCGAGTTGTCCTGACGCTAACCCGAGTTGTCCTGACGCTAACCCGAGTTGTCCTGACGCTAACCCTAGTTGTCCTGACGCTAACCCTAGTTGTCCTGACGCTAACCCTAGTAGTCCTGACGCTAACCCAAGTTGTCCTGACGCTAACCCTAGTTGTCCTGACGCTAACCCTAGTTGTCCTGACGCTAACCCTAGTTGTCCTGATGCTAACCCTAGTTGTCCTGACGCTAACCCTAGTTGTCCTGACGCTAACCCTACTTGTCCTGACGCTAACCCTAGTTGTCCTGACGCTAACCCTACTTGTCCTGACGCTAACCCTAGTTGTCCTGACGCTAACCCTAGTTGTCCTGACGCTAACCCTACTTGTCCTGACGCTAACCCTAGTTGTCCTGACGCTAACCCTAGTTGTCCTGACGCTAAGCCTACTTGTCCTGACGCTAACCCTACTTGTTCTGACGCTAACCCTAGTTGTCCTGACGCTAACCCTAGTTGTCCTGACGCTAAACCTACTTGTCCTGACGCTAACCCTAGTTGTCCTGACGCTAACCCTAGTTGTCCTGCCGCTAACCCTACTTGTCCTGACGCTAACCCTAGTTGTCCTGACGCTAACCCTAGTTGTCCTGACGCTAACCCTACTTGTCCTGATGCTAACCCTAGTTGTCCTGACGCTAACCCTAGTTGTCCTGACGCAAACCCTACTTGTCCTGATGCTAACCCTAGTTGTCCTGACGCTAACCCGAGTTGTCCTGACGCCAACCCTAGTTGTCCTGACGCTAACCCGATTTGTCCTGACGCTAACCCGATTTGTCCTGACGCTAACCCTAGGTGTCCTGACGCTAACCCTAGTTGTCGTGACGCTAACCCTAGTTGTCCTGACGCTAACCCTAGTTGTCCTGACGCTAACCCTAGTTGTCCTGACTCTAACCCTAGTTGTCCTGAAGCTAACCCTAGTTGTCCTGACGCTAACCCTTGTTGTCGTGACGCTAACCCTAGGTGTCCTGACGCTAACCCTAGTTGTCGTGACGCTAACCCTAGTTGTCCTGACGCTAACCCTAGTTGTCCTGACGCTAACCCTAGTTGTCGTGACGCTAACCCTAGTTGTCCTGTCGCTAACCCTAGTTGTCCTGACGCTAACCCTAGTTGTCCTGACGCTAACCCTAGTTGTCCTGATGCTAACCCTAGTTGTCCTGACGCTAACCCTACTTGTCCTGACGCTAACCCTAGTTGTCCTGACGCTAACCCTAGTTGTCCTGACGCTAACCCTAGTTGTCCTGACGCTAACCCTAGTTGTCCTGACGCTAACCCTAGTTGTCCTGACGCTAACCCTAGTTGTCCTGACGCTAACCCTACTTGTCCTGACGCTAACCCTAGTTGTCCTGACGCTAACCCTAGTTGTCCTGACGCTAAGCCTACTTGTCCTGACGCTAACCCTACTTGTTCTGACGCTAACCCTAGTTGTCCTGACGCTAACCCTAGTTGTCCTGACGCTAAACCTACTTGTCCTGACGCTAACCCTACTTGTCCTGACGCTAACCCTACTTGTCCTGACGCTAACCCTACTTGTCCTGACGCTAACCCTAGTTGTCCTGACGCTAACCCTAGTTATCCTGACGCTAACCCTACTTGTCCTGATGCTAACCCTAGTTGTCCTGACGCTAACCCTAGTTGTCCTGACGCTAACCCTACTTGTCCTGATGCTAACCCTAGTTGTTCTGACGCTAACCCGAGTTGTCCTGACGCCAACCCTAGTTGTCCTGACGCTAACCCGATTTGTCCTGACGCTAACCCTAGTTGTCGTGACGCTAACCCTAGGTGTCCTGACGCTAACCCTAGTTGTCGTGACGCTAACCCTAGTTGTCCTGACGCTAACCCTAGTTGTCCTGATGCTAACCCTAGTTGTCCTGACTCTAACCCTAGTTGTCCTGAAGCTAACCCTAGTTGTCCTGACGCTAACCCTAGTTGTCGTGACGCTAACCCTAGGTGTCCTGACGCTAACCCTAGTTGTCGTGACGCTAACCCTAGTTGTCCTGACGCTAACCCTATATGTCCTGATGCTAACCCTAGTTGTCCTGACGCTAACCCTAGTTGTCGTGACGCTAACCATAGTTGTCCTGACGCTAACCCTAGATGTCCTGACGCTAACCCTAGTTGTCCTGACGCTAACCCTAGTTGTCGTGACGCTAACCCTAGTTGTCCTGACGCTAACCCTAGTTGTCCTGACGCTAACCCTAGTTGTCCTGACGCTAACCCTAGTTGTCCTGACGCTAACCCTAGTTGTCCTGACGCTAACCCTAGTTGTCGTGACGCTAACCCTAGTTGTCCTGACGCTAACCCTAGTTGTCGTGACGCTAACCCTAGTTGTCCTGACGCTAACCCTAGTTGTCGTGATGCTAACCCTAGTTGTCCTGACGCTAACCCTAGTTGTCCTGACGCTAACCCTAGTTGTCCTGACGCTAACCCTAGTTGTCCTGATGTTAACCCTAGTTGTGACGCTAACCCTAGTTGTCCTGACGCTAACCCTAGTTGTCCTGGCGCTAACCCTAGTTGTCCTGACGCTAACCCTAGTTGTCCTGACGCTAACCCTAGTTGTCCTGAAGCTAACCCTAGTTGTCCTGACGCTTACCCTAGTTGTCCTGACGCTAACCCTAGTTGTCCTGACGCTAACCCTAGTTGTCCTGACGCTAACCCTAGTTGTCCTGGAGCTAACCCTAGTTGTCCTGGCGCTAACCCTAGTTGTCCTGGCCCTAAACCTAGTTGTCCTGGTGCTAACCCTAGTTGTCCTGGCGCTAACCCTAGTTGTCCTGGCGCTAACCCTAGTTGTAATGGCGCTAACCCAAGTTGTCCTGGCGCTAACCCTAGTTGTCCTGGCGCTAACCCTAGTTGTCCTGGCGCTAACCCTAGTTGTCCTGGCTCTAACCCTAGTTGTCCTGACGCTAACCCTAGTTGTCCTGACGGTAACCCTAGTTGTCCTGACGCTTACCCTAGTTGTCCTGACGCTAACCCTAGTTGTGCTGACGCTAACCCTAGTTGTCCTGACGCTAACCCTAGCTGTCCTGACGCTAACCCTAGCTGTCCTGACGCTAACCCTAGTTGTCCTGACGCTAACCCTAGTTGTCCTGACGCTAACCCTAGCTGTCCTGGCGCTAACCCTAGTTGTCCTGGCGCTAACCCTAGTTGTCCTGATGCTAACCCTATTTGT
This sequence comes from Phyllobates terribilis, assembly GCF_046119375.1. NCBI lineage: Eukaryota > Metazoa > Chordata > Amphibia > Anura > Dendrobatidae > Phyllobates > Phyllobates terribilis. Next base: position 289,688 of record NW_027363301.1, on the reverse strand, counting down.
CCTGGCGCTAACCCTAGTTGTCCTGGCGCTAACCCTAGTTGTCCTGCCGCTAAACCTACTTGTCCTGACGCTAACCCTACTTGTCCTGACGCTAACCCTACTTGTCCTGACGCTAACCCTAGTTGTCCTGACGCTAACCCTAGTTGTCCTGACGCTAACCCTACTTGTCCTGATGCTAACCCTAGTTGTCCTGACGCTAACCCTAGTTGTCCTGACGCTAACCCTACTTGTCCTGATGCTAACCCTAGTTGTCCTGACGCTAACCCGAGTTGTCCTGACGCCAACCCTAGTTGTCCTGACGCTAACCCGATTTGTCCTGACGCTAACCCTAGTTGTCGTGACGATAACCCTAGGTGTCCTGACGCTAACCCTAGTTGTCGTGACGCTAACCCTAGTTGTCCTGACGCTAACCCTAGTTGTCCTGACGCTAACCCTAGTTGTCCTGACTCTAACCCTAGTTGTCCTGAAGCTAACCCTAGTTGTCCTGACGCTAACCCTAGTTGTCGTGACGCTAACCCTAGGTGTCCTGACGCTAACCCTAGTTGTCGTGACGCTAACCCTAGTTGTCCTGACGCTAACCCTATATGTCCTGACGCTAACCCTAGTTGTCCTGACGCTAACCCTAGTTGTCGTGACGCTAACCCTAGTTGTCCTGACGCTAACCCTAGTTGTCCTGACGCTAACCCTAGTTGTCCTGACGCTAACCCTAGTTGTCCTGACGCTAACCCTACTTGTCCTGACGCTAACCCTAGTTGTCCTGACGCTAACCCTACTTGTCCTGACGCTAACCCTAGTTGTCCTGACGCTAACCCTAGTTGTCCTGACGCTAACCCTACTTGTCCTGACGCTAACCCTAGTTGTCCTGACGCTAACCCTAGTTGTCCTGACGCTAACCCTAGTTGTCCTGACGCTAACCCTACTTGTCCTGATGCTAACCCTAGTTGTCCTGACGCTAACCCGAGTTGTCCTGACGCCAACCCTAGTTGTCCTGACGCTAACCCGATTTGTCCTGATGCTAACCCTAGTTGTCGTGACGCTAACCCTAGGTGTCCTGACGCTAACCCTAGTTGTCGTGACGCTAACCCTAGTTGTCCTGACGCTAACCCTAGTTGTCCTGACGCTAACCCTAGTTGTCCTGACTCTAACCCTAGTTGTCCTGAAGCTAACCCTAGTTGTCCTGACGCTAACCCTAGTTGTCGTGACGCTAACCCTAGTTGTCGTGACGCTAACCCTAGGTGTCTTGACGCTAACCCTAGTTGTCGTGACGCTAACCCTAGTTGTCGTGACGCTAACCCTATATGTCCTGACGCTAACCCTAGTTGTCCTGACGCTAACCCTAGTTGTCGTGACGCTAACCATAGTTGTCCTGACGCTAACCCTAGATGTCCTGACGCTAACCCTAGTTGTCCTGACGCTAACCCTAGTTGTCGTGACGCTAACCCTAGTTGTCCTGACGCTAACCCTAGTTGTCCTGACGCTAACCCTAGTTGTCGTGACGCTAACCCTAGTTGTCCTGACGCTAACCCTAGTTGTCGTGACGCTAACCCTAGTTGTCCTGACGCTAACCCTAGTTGTCGTGATGCTATCCCTAGTTGTCCTGACGCTAACCCTAGTTGTCCTGACGCTAACCCTAGTTGTCCTGACGCTAACCCTAGTTGTCCTGACGCTAACCCTAGTTGTCGTGACGCTAACCCTAGTTGTCCTGATGTTAACCCTAGTTGTGACGCTAACCCTAGTTGTCCTGACGCTAACCCTAGTTGTCCTGGCGCTAACCCTAGTTGTCCTGGCGCTAACCCTAGTTGTCCTGACGCTAACCCTAGTTGTCCTGACGCTAACCCTAGTTGTCCTGAAGCTAACCCTAGTTGTCCTGACGCTTACCCTAGTTGTCCTGACGCTAACCCTAGTTGTCCTGACGCTAACCCTAGTTGTCCTGACGCTAACCCTAGTTGTCCTGGAGCTAACCCTAGTTGTCCTGGCGCTAACCCTAGTTGTCCTGGCGCTAAACCTAGTTGTCCTGGTGCTAACCCTAGTTGTCCTGGCGCTAACCCTAGTTGTCCTGGCGCTAACCCTAGTTGTAATGGCGCTAACCCAAGTTGTCCTGGCGCTAACCCTAGTTGTCCTGGCGCTAACCCCAGTTGTCCTGGCGCTAACCCTAGTTGTCCTGGCTCTAACCCTAGTTGTCCTGACGCTAACCCTAGTTGTCCTGACGCTAACCCTAGTTGTCCTGATGCTTACCCTAGTTGTCCTGGCGCTAACCCTAGTTGTCCTGGCGCTAACCCTAGTTGTCCTGGCGCTAACCCTAGTTTTCCTGGCGCTAACCCTAGTTGTCCTGACGCTAACCCTAGTTGTCCTGATGCTAACCCTAGTTGTCCTGACGCTAACCGTACTTGTCCTGACGCTAACCCTAGTTGTCCTGACGCTAACCCTAGTTGTCCTGACGCTAACTCTAGTTGTCCTGACGCTAACCCTAGTTGTCCTGGAGCTAACCCTAGTTGTCCTGGCGCTAACCCTAGTTGTCCTGGCGCTAAACCTAGTTGTCCTGGCGCTAACCCTAGTTGTCCTGGCGCTAACCCTAGTTGTCCTGGCGCTAACCCTAGTTGTAATGGCGCTAACCCTAGTTGTCCTGGCGCTAACCCTAGTTGTCCTGGCGCTAACCCTAGTTGTCCTGGCTCTAACCCTAGTTGTCCTGACGTTAACCCTAGTTGTCCTGATGCTAACCCTAGTTGTCCTGACGCTAACCCTAGTTGTCCTGACGCTTACCCTAGTTGTCCTGACGCTAACCCTAGTTGTCCTGACGCTAACCCTAGTTGTCCTGACGCTAACCCTAGCTGTCCTGACGCTAACCCTAGTTGTCCTGACGCTAACCCTAGCTGTCCTGACGCTAACCCTAGCTTTCCTGGCGCTAACCCTAGTTGTCCTGGCGCTAACCCTAGTTGTCCTGGCGCTAACCCTAGTTGTCCTGGCGCTAACCCTAGTTGTCCTGGCGCTAACCCCAGTTGTCCTGGCGCTAACCCTAGTTGTCCTGGCGCTAACCCTAGTTGTCCTGGCGCTAACCCTAGTTGTCCTGACGCTAACCCTAGTTGTCCTGATGCTAACCCGAGTTGTCCTGACGCTAACCCGAGTTGTCCTGACGCTAACCCGAGTTGTCCTGACGCTAACCCTAGTTGTCCTGACGCTAACCCTAGTTGTCCTGAAGCTAACCCTAGTAGTCCTGACGCTAACCCTAGTTGTCCTGACGCTAACCCTAGTTGTCCTGACGCTAACCCTAGTTGTCCTGATGCTAACCCTAGTTGTCCTGACGCTAACCCTAGTTGTCCTGACGCTAACCCTACTTGTCCTGACGCTAACCCTAGTTGTCGTGACGCTAACCCGAGTTGTCCTGACGCCAACCCTAGTTGTCCTGACGCTAACCCGATTTGTCCTGACGCTAACCCTAGTTGTCGTGACGCTAACCCTAGGTGTCCTGACGCTAACCCTAGTTGTCGTGACGCTAACCCTAGGTGTCCTGACGCTAACCCTAGTTGTCGTGACGCTAACCCTAGTTGTCCTGATGCTAACCCTAGTTGTCCTGACGCTAACCCGAGTTGTCCTGACGCCAACCCTAGTTGTCCTGACGCTAACCCGATTTGTCCTGACGCTAACCCTAGTTGTCGTGACGCTAACCCTAGTTGTCGTGACGCTAACCCTAGTTGTCGTGACGCTAACCCTAGTTGTCCTGACGCTAACCCTAGTTGTCCTGACGCTAACCCTAGTTGTCCTGACTCTAACCCTAGTTGTCCTGACTCTAACCCTAGTTGTCCTGAAGCTAACCCTAGTTGTCCTGACGCTAACCCTAGGTGTCCTGACGCTAACCCTAGTTGTCGTGACGCTAACCCTAGTTGTCCTGACGCTAACCCTATATGTCCTAACGCTAACCCTAGTTGTCCTGACGCTAAACCTAGTTGTCGTGACGCTAACCATAGTTGTCCTGACGCTAACCCTAGATGTCCTGACGCTAACCCTAGTTGTCCTGACGCTAACCCTAGTTGTCGTGACGCTAACCCTAGTTGTCCTGACGCTAACCCTAGTTGTCCTGACGCTAACCCTAGTTGTCCTGACGCTAACCCTAGTTGTCGTGACGCTAACCCTAGTTGTCGTGACGCTAACCCTAGTTGTCCTGACGCTAACCCTAGTTGTCGTGATGCTAACCCTAGTTGTCCTGACGCTAACCCTAGTTGTCCTGACGCTAACCCTAGTTGTCCTGACGCTAACCCTAGTTGTCGTGACGCTAACCCTAGTTGTCCTGATGTTAACCCTAGTTGTGACGCTAACCCTAGTTGTCCTGACGCTAACCCTAGTTGTCCTGACGCTAACCCTAGTTGTCCTGGCGCTAACCCTAGTTGTCCTGACGCTAACCCTAGTTGTCCTGACGCTAACCCTAGTTGTCCTGAAGCTAACCCTAGTTGTCCTGACGCTTACCCTAGTTGTCCTGACGCTAACCCTAGTTGTCCTGACGCTAACCCTAGTTGTCCTGACGCTAACCCTAGTTGTCCTGGAGCTAACCCTAGTTGTCCTGGCGCTAACCCTAGTTGTCCTGGCGCTAAACCTAGTTGTCCTGGTGCTAACCCTAGTTGTCCTGGCGCTAACCCTAGTTGTCCTGGCGCTAACCCTAGTTGTAATGGCGCTAACCCAAGTTGTCCTGGCGCTAACCCTAGTTGTCCTGGCGCTAACCCTAGTTGTCCTGGCGCTAACCCTAGTTGTCCTGGCTCTAACCCTAGTTGTCCTGACGCTAACCCTAGTTGTCCTGACGCTAACCCTAGTTGTCCTGACGCTTACCCTAGTTGTCCTGGCGCTAACCCTAGTTGTCCTGGCGCTAACCCTAGTTGTCCTGGCGCTAACCCTAGTTGTCCTGGCGCTAACCCTAGTTTTCCTGGCGCTAACCCTAGTTGTCCTGACGCTAACCCTAGTTGTCCTGATGCTAACCCTAGTTGTCCTGACGCTAACCGTACTTGTCCTGACGCTAACCCTAGTTGTCCTGACGCTAACCCTAGTTGTCCTGACGCTAACCCTAGTTGTCCTGACGCTAACCCTAGTTGTCCTGGAGCTAACCCTAGTTGTCCTGGCGCTAACCCTAGTTGTCCTGGCGCTAAACCTAGTTGTCCTGGCGCTAACCCTAGTTGTCCTGGCGCTAGCCCTAGTTGTCCTGGCGCTAACCCTAGTTGTAATGGCGCTAACCCTAGTTGTCCTGGCGCTAACCCTAGTTGTCCTGGCGCTAACCCTAGTTGTCCTGGCGCTAACCCTAGTTGTCCTGGCTCTAACCCTAGTTGTCCTGACGTTAACCCTAGTTGTCCTGACGCTAACCCTAGTTGTCCTGACGCTAACCCTAGTTGTCCTGACGCTTACCCTAGTTGTCCTGACGCTAACCCTAGTTGTCCTGACGCTAACCCTAGCTGTCCTGACGCTAACCCTAGCTGTCCTGACGCTAACCCTAGTTGTCCTGACGCTAACCCTAGCTGTCCTGACGCTAACCCTAGCTTTCCTGGCGCTAACCCTAGTTGTCCTGGCGCTAACCCTAGTTGTCCTGGCGCTAACCCTAGTTGTCCTGGCACTAAACCTAGTTGTCCTGGCGCTAACCCTAGTTGTCCTGGCGCTAACCCTAGTTGTCCTGGCGCTAACCCTAGTTGTCCTGGCGCTAACCCTAGTTGTCCTGACGCTAACCCTAGTTGTCCTGATGCTAACCCGAGTTGTCCTGACGCTAACCCGAGTTGTCCTGACGCTAACCCGAGTTGTCCTGACGCTAACCCTAGTTGTCCTGACGCTAACCCTAGTTGTCCTGACGCTAACTCTAGTTGTCCTGAAGCTAACCCTAGTAGTCCTGACGCTAACCCTAGTTGTCCTGACGCTAACCCTAGTTGTCCTGACGCTAACCCTAGTTGTCCTGATGCTAACCCTAGTTGTCCTGACGCTTACCCTAGTTGTCCTGATGCTAACCCTACTTGTCCTGACGCTAACCCTACTTGTCCTGACGCTAACCCTAGTTGTCCTGACGCTAACCCTACTTGTCCTGACGCTAACCCTAGTTGTCCTGACGCTAACCCTAGTTGTCCTGACGCTAACCCTACTTGTCCTGACGCTAACCCTACTTGTTCTGACGCTAACCCTAGTTGTCCTGACGCTAACCCTAGTTGTCCTGACGCTAAACCTACTTGTCCTGACGCTAACCCTAGTTGTCCTGGCGCTAACCCTAGTTGTCCTGGCGCTAACCCTAGTTGTCCTGACGCTAACCCTAGTTGTCCTGACGCTAACCCTAGTTGTCCTGACGCTAACCCTAGTTGTCCTGACGCTAACCCTAGTTGTCCTGGCGCTAACCCTAGTTGTCCTGGCGCTAACCCTAGTTGTCCTGGCGCTAAACCTAGTTGTCCTGGTGCTAACCCTAGTTGTCCTGGCGCTAACCCTAGTTGTCCTGGCGCTAACCCTAGTTGTAATGGCGCTAACCCTAGTTGTCCTGGCGCTAACCCTAGTTGTCCTGGCGCTAACCCTAGTTGTCCTGACGCTAACCCTAGTTGTCCTGACGCTAACCCTAGTTGTCCTGAAGCTAACCCTAGTTGTCCTGACGCTTACCCTAGTTGTCCTGACGCTAACCCTAGTTGTCCTGACGCTAACCCTAGTTGTCCTGACGCTAACCCTAGTTGTCCTGGAGCTAACCCTAGTTGTCCTGGCGCTAACCCTAGTTGTCCTGGCGCTAAACCTAGTTGTCCTGGTGCTAACCCTAGTTGTCCTGGCGCTAACCCTAGTTGTCCTGGCGCTAACCCTAGTTGTAATGGCGCTAACCCAAGTTGTCCTGGCGCTAACCCTAGTTGTCCTGGCGCTAACCCTAGTTGTCCTGGCGCTAACCCTAGTTGTCCTGGCTCTAACCCTAGTTGTCCTGACGCTAACCCTAGTTGTCCTGACGCTAACCCTAGTTGTCCTGACGCTTACCCTAGTTGTCCTGGCGCTAACCCTAGTTGTCCTGGCGCTAACCCTAGTTGTCCTGGCGCTAACCCTAGTTGTCCTGGCGCTAACCCTAGTTTTCCTGGCGCTAACCCTAGTTGTCCTGACGCTAACCCTAGTTGTCCTGATGCTAACCCTAGTTGTCCTGACGCTAACCGTACTTGTCCTGACGCTAACCCTAGTTGTCCTGACGCTAACCCTAGTTGTCCTGACGCTAACCCTAGTTGTCCTGACGCTAACCCTAGTTGTCCTGGAGCTAACCCTAGTTGTCCTGGCGCTAACCCTAGTTGTCCTGGCACTAAACCTAGTTGTCCTGGCGCTAACCCTAGTTGTCCTGGCGCTAGCCCTAGTTGTCCTGGCGCTAACCCTAGTTGTAATGGCGCTAACCCTAGTTGTCCTGGCGCTAACCCTAGTTGTCCTGGCGCTAACCCTAGTTGTCCTGGCGCTAACCCTAGTTGTCCTGGCTCTAACCCTAGTTGTCCTGACGTTAACCCTAGTTGTCCTGACGCTAACCCTAGTTGTCCTGACGCTAACCCTAGTTGTCCTGACGCTTACCCTAGTTGTCCTGACGCTAACCCTAGTTGTCCTGACGCTAACCCTAGCTGTCCTGACGCTAACCCTAGCTGTCCTGACGCTAACCCTAGTTGTCCTGACGCTAACCCTTGCTGTCCTGACGCTAACCCTAGCTTTCCTGGCGCTAACCCTAGTTGTCCTGGCGCTAACCCTAGTTGTCCTGGCGCTAACCCTAGTTGTCCTGGCACTAAACCTAGTTGTCCTGGCGCTAACCCTAGTTGTCCTGGCGCTAACCCTAGTTGTCCTGGCGCTAACCCTAGTTGTCCTGGCGCTAACCCTAGTTGTCCTGACGCTAACCCTAGTTGTCCTGATGCTAACCCGAGTTGTCCTGACGCTAACCCGAGTTGTCCTGACGCTAACCCGAGTTGTCCTGACGCTAACCCTAGTTGTCCTGACGCTAACCCTAGTTGTCCTGACGCTAACTCTAGTTGTCCTGAAGCTAACCCTAGTAGTCCTGACGCTAACCCTAGTTGTCCTGACGCTAACCCTAGTTGTCCTGACGCTAACCCTAGTTGTCCTGATGCTAACCCTAGTTGTCCTGACGCTAACCCTACTTGTCCTGACGCTAACCCTAGTTGTCCTGACGCTAACCCTACTTGTCCTGACGCTAACCCTAGTTGTCCTGACGCTAACCCTAGTTGTCCTGACGCTAACCCTACTTGTCCTGACGCTAACCCTACTTGTTCTGACGCTAACCCTAGTTGTCCTGACGCTAACCCTAGTTGTCCTGACGCTAAACCTACTTGTCCTGACGCTAACCCTAGTTGTCCTGGCGCTAACCCTAGTTGTCCTGGCGCTAACCCTAGTTGTCCTGACGCTAACCCTAGTTGTCCTGACGCTAACCCTAGTTGTCCTGACGCTAACCCTAGTTGTCCTGACGCTAACCCTAGTTGTCCTGGCGCTAACCCTAGTTGTCCTGGCGCTAACCCTAGTTGTCCTGGCGCTAAACCTAGTTGTCCTGGTGCTAACCCTAGTTGTCCTGGCGCTAACCCTAGTTGTCCTGGCGCTAACCCTAGTTGTAATGGCGCTAACCCTAGTTGTCCTGGCGCTAACCCTAGTTGTCCTGGCGCTAACCCTAGTTGTCCTGGCGCTAACCCTAGTTGTCCTGGCTCTAACCCTAGTTGTCCTGACGCTAACCCTAGTTGTCCTGACGCTAACCCTAGTTGTCCTGACGCTTACCCTAGTTGTCCTGACGCTAACCCTAGTTGTCCTGACGCTAACCCTAGTTGTCCTGACGCTAACCCTAGCTGTCCTGACGCTAACCCTAGCTGTCCTGACGCTAACCCTAGTTGTCCTGACGCTAACCCTAGTTGTCCTGACGCTAACCCTAGTTGTCCTGACGCTAACCCTAGTTGTCCTGACGCTAACCCTAGCTGTCCTGGCGCTAACCCTAGTTGTCCTGGCGCTAACCCTAGTTGTCCTGATGCTAACCCTATTTGTCCTGGCGCTAACCCTAGTTGTCCTGGCGCTAACCCTAGTTGTCCTGGCGCTAACCCTAGTTTTCCTGGCGCTAACCCTAGTTGTCCTGACGCTAACCCTAGTTGTCCTGATGCTAACCCTAGTTGTCCTGATGCTAACCGTACTTGTCCTGACGCTAACCGTACTTGTCCTGACGCTAACCCTAGTTGTCCTGACGCTAACCCTAGTTGTCCTGACGCTAACCCTAGTTGTCCTGGAGCTAACCCTAGTTGTCCTGGCGATAACCCTAGTTGTCCTGGCGCTAAACCTAGTTGTCCTGGCGCTAACCCTAGTTGTCCTGGCGCTAACCCTAGTTGTCCTGGCGCTAACCCTTGTTGTAATGGCGCTAACCCTAGTTGTCCTGGCGCTAACCCTAGTTGTCCTGGCTCTAACCCTAGTTGTCCTGACGTTAACCCTAGTTGTCCTGACGCTAACCCTAGTTGTCCTGACGCTAACCCTAGTTGTCCTGACGCTTACCCTAGTTGTCCTGACGCTAACCCTAGTTGTCCTGACGCTAACCCTAGTTGTCCTGACGCTAACCCTAGCTGTCCTGACGCTAACCCTAGTTGTCCTGACGCTAACCCTAGCTGTCCTGACGCTAACCCTAGCTTTCCTGGCGCTAACCCTAGTTGTCCTGGCGCTAACCCTAGTTGTCCTGGCGCTAACCCTAGTTGTCCTGGCGCTAACCCTAGTTGTCCTGGCGCTAACCCTAGTTGTCCTGACGCTAACCCTAGTTGTCCTGATGCTAACCCGAGTTGTCCTGACGCTAACCCGAGTTGTCCTGACGCTAACCCGAGTTGTCCTGACGCTAACCCGAGTTGTCCTGACGCTAACCCTAGTTGTCCTGACGCTAACCCTAGTTGTCCTGACGCTAACCCTAGTAGTCCTGACGCTAACCCTAGTTGTCCTGACGCTAACCCTAGTTGTCCTGACGCTAACCCTAGTTGTCCTGACGCTAACCCTAGTTGTCCTGACGCTAACCCTACTTGTCCTGACGCTAACCCTAGTTGTCCTGACGCTAACCCTACTTGTCCTGACGCTAACCCTAGTTGTCCTGACGCTAACCCTACTTGTCCTGACGCTAACCCTAGTTGTCCTGACGCTAACCCTAGTTGTCCTGACGCTAACCCTAGTTGTCCTGACGCTAACCCTACTTGTTCTGACGCTAACCCTAGTTGTCCTGACGCTAACCCTAGTTGTCCTGACGCTAAACCTACTTGTCCTGACGCTAACCCTAGTTGTCCTGGCGCTAACCCTAGTTGTCCTGGCGCTAACCCTAGTTGTCCTGGTGCTAACCCTAGTTGTCCTGGCGCTAACCCTAGTTGTCCTGGCGCTAACCCTAGTTGTCCTGGTGCTAACCCTAGTTGTCCTGGCGCTAACCCTAGTTGTCCTGGCGCTAACCCTAGTTGTCCTGGCGCTAACCCTAGTTGTCCTGGCGCTAACCCTAGTTGTCCTGGCGCTAACCCTAGTTGTCCTGACGCTAACCCTAGTTGTCCTGACGCTAACCCTAGTTGTCCTGACGCTAACCCTAGTTGTCCTGATGCTAACCCTAGTTGTCCTGAAGCTAACCCTAGTAGTCCTGACGCTAACCCTAGTTGTCCTGACGCTAACCCTAGTTATCCTGACGCTAACCCTAGTTGTCCTGATGCTAACCCTAGTTGTCCTGACGCTAACCCTAGTTGTCCTGACGCTAACCCTACTTGTCCTGACGCTAACCCTAGTTGTCCTGACGCTAACCCTACTTGTCCTGACGCTAACCCTAGTTGTCCTGACGCTAACCCTAGTTGTCCTGACGCTAACCCTACTTGTCCTGACGCTAACCCTACTTGTCCTGACGCTAACCCTACTTGTCCTGACGCTAACCCTACTTGTCCTGACGCTAACCCTAGTTGTCCTGACGCTAACCCTAGTTGTCCTGACGCTAAGCCTACTTGTCCTGACGCTAACCCTACTTGTTCTGACGCTAACCCTAGTTGTCCTGACGCTAACCCTAGTTGTCCTGACGCTAAACCTACTTGTCCTGACGCTAACCCTAGTTGTCCTGACGCTAAGCCTACTTGTCCTGACGCTAACCCTACTTGTTCTGACGCTAACCCTAGTTGTCCTGACGCTAACCCTAGTTGTCCTGACGCTAAACCTACTTGTCCTGACGCTAACCCTAGTTGTCCTGACGCTAACCCTACTTGTCCTGACGCTAACCCTAGTTGTCCTGACGCTAACCCTAGTTGTCCTGACGCTAACCCTAGTTGTCCTGACGCTAACCCTACTTGTCCTGATGCTAACCCTAGTTGTCCTGACGCTAACCCTAGTTGTCCTGACGCTAACCCTACTTGTCCTGATGCTAACCCTAGTTGTCCTGACGCTAACCCGAGTTGTCCTGACGCCAACCCTAGTTGTCCTGACGCTAACCCGATTTGTCCTGACGCTAACCCTAGTTGTCGTGACGCTAACCCTAGGTGTCCTGACGCTAACCCTAGTTGTCGTGACGCTAACCCTAGTTGTCCTGACGCTAACCCTAGTTGTCCTGACGCTAACCCTAGTTGTCCTGACTCTAACCCTAGTTGTCCTGAAGCTAACCCTAGTTGTCCTGACGCTAACCCTAGTTGTCGTGACGCTAACCCTAGGTGTCCTGACGCTAACCCTAGTTGTCGTGACGCTAACCCTAGTTGTCCTGACGCTAACCCTAGTTGTCCTGACGCTAACCCTAGTTGTCCTGACGCTAACCCTAGTTGTCCTGACGCTAACCCTAGTTGTCCTGACGCTAACCCTAGTTGTCCTGACGCTAACCCTAGTTGTCCTGACGCTAACCCTAGTTGTCCTGATGCTAACCCTAGTTGTCCTGACGCTAACCCTAGTTGTCCTGACGCTAACCCTAGTTGTCCTGACGCTAACCCTACTTGTCCTGACGCTAACCCTAGTTGTCCTGACGCTAACCCTACTTGTCCTGACGCTAACCCTAGTTGTCCTGACGCTAACCCTAGTTGTCCTGACGCTAACCCTACTTGTCCTGACGCTAACCCTAGTTGTCCTGACGCTAACCCTAGTTGTCCTGACGCTAAGCCTACTTGTCCTGACGCTAACCCTACTTGTTCTGACGCTAACCCTAGTTGTCCTGACGCTAACCCTAGTTGTCCTGACGCTAACCCTAGTTGTCCTGACGCTAAACCTAGTTGTCCTGACGCTAACCCTAGTTGTCCTGACGCTAACCCTACTTGTCCTGACGCTAACCCTAGTTGTCCTGACGCTAACCCTAGTTGTCCTGACGCTAACCCTAGTTGTCCTGACGCTAACCCTACTTGTCCTGATGCTAACCCTAGTTGTCCTGACGCTAACCCTAGTTGTCCTGACGCTAACCCTACTTGTCCTGATGCTAACCCTAGTTGTCCTGACGCTAACCCGAGTTGTCCTGACGCCAACCCTAGTTGTACTGACGCTAACCCGATTTGTCCTGACGCTAACCCTAGTTGTCGTGACGCTAACCCTAGGTGTCCTGACGCTAACCCTAGTTGTCGTGACGCTAACCCTAGTTGTCCTGACGCTAACCCTAGTTGTCCTGACGCTAACCCTAGTTGTACTGACTCTAACCCTAGTTGTCCTGAAGCTAACCCTAGTTGTCCTGACGCTAACCCTAGTTGTCGTGACGCTAACCCTAGGTGTCCTGACGCTAACCCTAGTTGTCGTGACGCTAACCCTAGTTGTCCTGACGCTAACCCTAGTTGTCCTGAAGCTAACCCTAGTAGTCCTGACGCTAACCCTAGTTGTCGTGACGCTAACCCTAGTTGTCCTGACGCTAACCCTAGTTGTCCTGACGCTAACCCTAGTTGTCCTGACGCTAACCCTAGTTGTCCTGACGCTAACCCTAGTTGTCGTGACGCTAACCCTAGTTGTCCTGACGCTAACCCTAGTTGTCGTGATGCTAACCCTAGTTGTCCTGACGCTAACCCTAGTTGTCCTGACGCTAACCCTAGTTGTCGTGACGCTAACCCTAGTTGTCCTGATGTTAACCCTAGTTGTGACGCTAACCCTAGTTGTCCTGACGCTAACCCTAGTTGTCCTGACGCTAACCCTAGTTGTCCTGACGCTAACCCTAGTTGTCCTGATGCTAACCCTAGTTGTGACGCTAACCCTAGTTGTCCTGACGCTAACCCTAGTTGTCCTGACGCTAACCCTAGTTGTCCTGACTCTAACCCTAGTTGTCCTGAAGCTAACCCTAGTTGTCCTGACGCTAACCCTAGTTGTCGTGACGCTAACCCTAGGTGTCCTGACGCTAACCCTAGGTGTCCTGACGCTAACCCTAGTTGTCGTGACGCTAACCCTAGTTGTCCTGACGCTAACCCTAGTTGTCCTGACGCTAACCCTAGTTGTCCTGACGCTAACCCTACTTGTCCTGACGCTAACCCTAGTTGTCCTGACGCTAACCCTACTTGTCCTGACGCTAACCCTAGTTGTCCTGACGCTAACCCTAGTTGTCCTGACGCTAACCCTACTTGTCCTGACGCTAACCCTAGTTGTCCTGACGCTAACCCTAGTTGTCCTGACGCTAAGCCTACTTGTCCTGACGCTAACCCTACTTGTTCTGACGCTAACCCTAGTTGTCCTGACGCTAACCCTAGTTGTCCTGACGCTAAACCTACTTGTCCTGACGCTAACCCTAGTTGTCCTGACGCTAACCCTACTTGTCCTGACGCTAACCCTAGTTGTCCTGACGCTAACCCTAGTTGTCCTGACGCTTACCCTAGTTGTCCTGGCGCTAACCCTAGTTGTCCTGGCGCTAACCCTAGTTGTCCTGGCGCTAACCCTAGTTTTCCTGGCGCTAACCCTAGTTGTCCTGACGCTAACCCTAGTTGTCCTGACGCTAACCCTAGTTGTCCTGACGCTAACCGTACTTGTCCTGACGCTAACCCTAGTTGTCCTGACGCTAACCCTAGTTGTCCTGACGCTAACCCTAGTTGTCCTGGAGCTAACCCTAGTTGTCCTGGCGCTAACCCTAGTTGTCCTGGCGCTAAACCTAGTTGTCCTGGCGCTAACCCTAGTTGTCCTGGCGCTAACCCTAGTTGTCCTGGCGCTAACCCTAGTTGTAATGGCGCTAACCCTAGTTGTCCTGGCGCTAACCCTAGTTGTCCTGGCGCTAACCCTAGTTGTCCTGGCGCTAACCCTAGTTGTCCTGGCTCTAACCCTTGTTGTCCTGACGTTAACCCTAGTTGTCCTGACGCTAACCCTAGTTGTCCTGACGCTAACCCTAGTTGTCCTGACGCTAACCCTAGTTGTCCTGACGCTAACCCTAGTTGTCCTGACGCTTACCCTAGTTGTCCTGACGCTAACCCTAGTTGTCCTGACGCTAACCCTAGTTGTCCTGACGATAACCCTAGCTGTCCTGACGCTAACCCTAGTTGTCCTGACGCTAACCCTAGCTGTCCTGACGCTAACCCTAGCTTTCCTGGCGCTAACCCTAGTTGTCCTGGCGCTAACCCTAGTTGTCCTGGCGCTAACCCTAGTTGTCCTGGCGCTAACCCTAGTTGTCCTGGCGCTAACCCTAGTTGTCCTGGCGCTAACCCTAGTTGTCCTGGCGCTAACCCTAGTTGTCCTGACGCTAACCCTAGTTGTCCTGACGCTAACCCGAGTTGTCCTGACGCTAACCCGAGTTGTCCTGACGCTAACCCGAGTTGTCCTGACGCTAACCCGAGTTGTCCTGACGCTAACCCTAGTTGTCCTGACGCTAACTCTAGTTGTCCTGAAGCTAACCCTAGTAGTCCTGACGCTAACCCTAGTTGTCCTGACGCTAACCCTAGTTGTCCTGACGCTAACCCTAGTTGTCCTGACGCTAACCCTAGTTGTCCTGACGCTAACCCTAGTTGTCCTGACGCTAACCCTACTTGTCCTGACGCTAACCCTAGTTGTCCTGACGCTAACCCTACTTGTCCTGACGCTAACCCTAGTTGTCCTGACGCTAACCCTACTTGTCCTGACGCTAACCCTAGTTGTCCTGACGCTAACCCTAGTTGTCCTGACGCTAACCCTACTTGTCCTGACGCTAACCCTACTTGTTCTGACGCTAACCCTAGTTGTCCTGACGCTAACCCTAGTTGTCCTGACGCTAAACCTACTTGTCCTGACGCTAACCCTAGTTGTCCTGGCGCTAACCCTAGTTGTCCTGGCGCTAACCCTAGTTGTCCTGACGCTAACCCTAGTTGTCCTGACGCTAACCCTAGTTGTCCTGACGCTAACCCTAGTTGTCCTGACGCTAACCCTAGTTGTCCTGGAGCTAACCCTAGTTGTCCTGGCGCTAACCCTAGTTGTCCTGGCGCTAAACCTAGTTGTCCTGGTGCTAACCCTAGTTGTCCTGGCGCTAACCCTAGTTGTCCTGGCGCTAACCCTAGTTGTAATGGCGCTAACCCTAGTTGTCCTGGCGCTAACCCTAGTTGTCCTGGCGCTAACCCTAGTTGTCCTGGCGCTAACCCTAGTTGTCCTGGCTCTAACCCTAGTTGTCCTGACGCTAACCCTAGTTGTCCTGACGCTAACCCTAGTTGTCCTGACGCTTACCCTAGTTGTCCTGACGCTAACCCTAGTTGTCCTGACGCTAACCCTAGTTGTCCTGACGCTAACCCTAGCTGTCCTGACGCTAACCCTAGCTGTCCTGACGCTAACCCTAGCTGTCCTGACGCTAACCCTAGTTGTCCTGACGCTAACCCTAGCTGTCCTGGCGCTAACCCTAGTTGTCCTGGCGCTAACCCTAGTTGTCCTGATGCTAACCCTATTTGTCCTGGCGCTAACCCTAGTTGTCCTGGCGCTAACCCTAGTTGTCCTGGCGCTAACCCTAGTTTTCCTGGCGCTAACCCTAGTTGTCCTGACGCTAACCCTAGTTGTCCTGATGCTAACCCTAGTTGTCCTGACGCTAACCGTACTTGTCCTGACTCTAACCCTAGTTGTCCTGACGCTAACCCTAGTTGTCCTGACGCTAACCCTAGTTGTCCTGGAGCTAACCCTAGTTGTCCTGGCGATAACCCTAGTTGTCCTGGCGCTAAACCTAGTTGTCCTGGCGCTAACCCTAGTTGTCCTGGCGCTAACCCTAGTTGTCCTGGCGCTAACCCTTGTTGTAATGGCGCTAACCCTAGTTGTCCTGGCTCTAACCCTAGTTGTCCTGGCTCTAACCCTAGTTGTCCTGACGTTAACCCTAGTTGTCCTGACGCTAACCCTAGCTGTCCTGACGCTAACCCTAGTTGTCCTGACGCTTACCCTAGTTGTCCTGACGCTAACCCTAGTTGTCCTGACGCTAACCCTAGTTGTCCTGACGCTAACCCTAGCTGTCCTGACGCTAACCCTAGTTGTCCTGACGCTAACCCTAGCTGTCCTGACGCTAACCCTAGCTTTCCTGGCGCTAACCCTAGTTGTCCTGGCGCTAACCCTAGTTGTCCTGGCGCTAACCCTAGTTGTCCTGGCGCTAACCCTAGTTGTCCTGGCGCTAACCCTAGTTGTCCTGGCGCTAACCCTAGTTGTCCTGGCGCTAACCCTAGTTGTCCTGACGCTAACCCTAGTTGTCCTGACGCTAACCCGAGTTGTCCTGACGCTAACCCGAGTTGTCCTGACGCTAACCCGAGTTGTCCTGACGCTAACCCTAGTTGTCCTGACGCTAACCCTAGTTGTCCTGACGCTAACCCTAGTTGTCCTGACGCTAACCCTAGTTGTCCTGAAGCTAACCCTAGTAGTCCTGACGCTAACCCTAGTTGTCCTGACGCTAACCCTAGTTGTCCTGACGCTAACCCTAGTTGTCCTGACGCTAACCCTAGTTGTCCTGACGCTAACCCTACTTGTCCTGACACTAACCCTAGTTGTCCTGACGCTAACCCTACTTGTCCTGACGCTAACCCTAGTTGTCCTGACGCTAACCCTACTTGTCCTGACGCTAACCCTAGTTGTCCTGACGCTAACCCTAGTTGTCCTGACGCTAACCCTACTTGTCCTGACGCTAACCCTACTTGTTCTGACGCTAACCCTAGTTGTCCTGACGCTAACCCTAGTTGTCCTGACGCTAAACCTACTTGTCCTGACGCTAACCCTAGTTGTCCTGGCGCTAACCCTAGTTGTCCTGGCGCTAACCCTAGTTGTCCTGGTGCTAACCCTAGTTGTCCTGGCGCTAACCCTAGTTGTCCTGGCGCTAACCCTAGTTGTCCTGACGCTAACCCTATTTGTCCTGACGCTAACCCTAGTTATCCTGACGCTAACCCTAGTTGTCCTGACGCTAACCCTAGTTGTCCTGACGCTAACCCTAGTTGTCCTAACGCTAACCCTAGTTGTCCTGACGCTAACCCTAGTTGTCCTGACGCTAACCCTAGTTGTCCTAACGCTAACCCTAGTTGTCCTGACGCTAACCCTAGTTGTCCTGATGCTAACCCTAGTTGTCCTGACGCTAACCCTAGTTGTCGTGACGCTAACCCTAGTTGTCGTGACGCTAACCTAGTTGTCCTGACGCTAACCCTAGTTGTCCTGACGCTAACCCTAGTTGTCGTGACGCTAACCCTAGTTGTCGTGACGCTAACCCTAGTTGTACAGACGCTAACCCTAGTTGTCCTGACGCTAACCCTAGTTGTCCTGACGCTAACCCTACTTGTCCTGACGCTAACCCTAGTTGTCCTGACGCTAACCCGATTTGTCCTGACGCTAACCCTAGTTGTCGTGACGCTAACCCTAGTTGTCCTGACGCTAACCCTAGTTGTCCTGACGCTAACCCTAGTTGTCCTGACGCTAACCCTATATGTCCTGACGCTAACCCTATATGTCCTGACGCTAACCCTAGTTGTCCTGACGCTAACCCTAGTTGTCGTGACGCTAACCATAGTTGTCCTGACGCTAACCCTAGATGTCCTGACGCTAACCCTAGTTGTCCTGACGCTAACCCTAGTTGTCGTGACGCTAACCCTAGTTGTCCTGACGCTAACCCTAGTTGTCCTGACGCTAACCCTAGTTGTCCTGACGCTAACCCTAGTTGTCGTGACGCTAACCCTAGTTGTCCTGACGCTAACCCTAGTTGTCGTGACGCTAACCCTAGTTGTCCTGACGCTAACCCTAGTTGTCGTGATGCTAACCCTAGTTGTCCTGACGCTAACCCTAGTTGTCCTGACGCTAACCCTAGTTGTCCTGACGCTAACCCTAGTTGTCGTGACGCTAACCCTAGTTGTCCTGATGTTAACCCTAGTTGTGACGCTAACCCTAGTTGTCCTGACGCTAACCCTAGTTGTCCTGACGCTAACCCTAGTTGTCCTGACGCTAACCCTAGTTGTCGTGACGCTAACCCTAGTTGTCCTGATGCTAACCCTAGTTGTGACGCTAACCCTAGTTGTCCTGACGCTAACCCTAGTTGTCCTGACGCTAACCCTAGTTGTACTGACGCTAACCCTAGTTGTACTGACGCTAACCCTAGTTGTCCTGACGCTAACCCTAGTTGTCGTGACGCTAACCCTAGTAGTCCTGACGCTAACCCTAGTTGTCCTGACGCTAACCCTAGTTGTCGTGACACTAACCCTAGTTGTCCTGACGCTAACCCTAGTTGTCCTGACGCTAACCCTAGTTGTCCTGACGCTAACCCTAGTTGTCGTGACGCTAACCCTAGTTGTCGTGACGCTAACCCTAGTTGTCCTGACGCTAACCCTAGTTGTCCTGACGCTAACCCTAGTTGTCCTGACGCTAACCCTAGTTGTCGTGATGCTAACCCTAGTTGTCCTGACGCTAACCCTAGTTGTCGTGACGCTAACCCTAGTTGTCCTGACGCTAACCCTAGTTGTCCTGACGCTAACCCTAGTTGTCCTGACGCTAACCCTAGTTATCCTGACGCTAACCCTAGTTGTCCTGACGCTAACCCTAGTTGTCCTGACGCTAACCCTAGTTGTCCTAACGCTAACCCTAGTTGTCCTGACGCTAACCCTAGTTGTCCTGACGCTAACCCTAGTTGTCCTAACGCTAACCCTAGTTGTCCTGACGCTAACCCTAGTTGTCCTGATGCTAACCCTAGTTGTCCTGACGCTAACCCTAGTTGTCGTGACGCTAACCCTAGTTGTCGTGACGCTAACCTAGTTGTCCTGACGCTAACCCTAGTTGTCCTGACGCTAACCCTAGTTGTCCTGACGCTAACCCTAGTTGTCGTGACGCTAACCCTAGTTGTACAGACGCTAACCCTAGTTGTCCTGACGCTAACCCTAGTTGTCCTGACGCTAACCCTACTTGTCCTGACGCTAACCCTAGTTGTCCTGACGCTAACCCTACTTGTCCTGACGCTAACCCTAGTTGTCCTGACGCTAACCCTAGTTGTCCTGACGCTAACCCTACTTGTCCTGATGCTAACCCTAGTTGTCCTGACGCTAACCCTAGTTGTCCTGACGCTAAGCCTACTTGTCCTGACGCTAACCCTACTTGTTCTGACGCTAACCCTAGTTGTCCTGACGCTAACCCTAGTTGTCCTGACGCTAAACCTACTTGTCCTGACGCTAACCCTAGTTGTCCTGACGCTAACCCTACTTGTCCTGACGCTAACCCTAGTTGTCCTGACGCTAACCCTAGTTGTCCTGACGCTAACCCTACTTGTCCTGATGCTAACCCTAGTTGTCCTGACGCTAACCCTAGTTGTCCTGACGCTAACCCTACTTGTCCTGATGCTAACCCTAGTTGTCCTGACGCTAACCCGAGTTGTCCTAACGCCAACCCTAGTTGTCCTGACGCTAACCCGATTTGTCCTGACGCTAACCCTAGTTGTCGTGACGCTAACCCTAGGTGTCCTGACGCTAACCCTAGTTGTCGTGACGCTAACCCTAGTTGTCCTGACGCTAACCCTAGTTGTCCTGACGCTAACCCTAGTTGTCCTGACTCTAACCCTAGTTGTCCTGAAGCTAACCCTAGTTGTCCTGATGCTAACCCTAGTTGTCGTGACGCTAACCCTAGGTGTCCTGACGCTAACCCTAGTTGTCGTGACGCTAACCCTAGTTGTCCTGACGCTAACCCTATATGTCCTGACGCTAACCCTAGTTGTCCTGACGCTAACCCTAGTTGTCGTGACGCTAACCATAGTTGTCCTGACGCTAACCCTAGATGTCCTGACGCTAACCCTAGTTGTCCTGACGCTAACCCTAGTTGTCGTGACGCTAACCCTAGTTGTCCTGACGCTAACCCTAGTTGTCCTGACGCTAACCCTAGTTGTCCTGACGCTAACCCTAGTTGTCCTGACGCTAACCCTAGTTGTCGTGACGCTAACCCTAGTTGTCCTGATGCTAACCCTAGTTGTGACGCTAACCCTAGTTGTCCTGACGCTAACCCTAGTTGTCCTGACGCTAACCCTAGTTGTACTGACGCTAACCCTAGTTGTCCTGACGCTAACCCTAGTTGTCGTGACGCTAACCCTAGTAGTCCTGACGCTAACCCTAGTTGTCCTGACGCTAACCCTAGTTGTCGTGACGCTAACCCTAGTTGTCCTGACGCTAACCCTAGTTGTCCTGACTCTAACCCTAGTTGTCCTGACGCTAACCCTAGTTGTCGTGACGCTAACCCTAGTTGTCGTGACGCTAACCCTAGTTGTCCTGACGCTAACCCTAGTTGTCCTGACGCTAACCCTAGTTGTCCTGACGCTAACCCTAGTTGTCGTGACGCTAACCCTAGTTGTCCTGACGCTAACCCTAGTTGCCCTGACGCTAACCCTAGTTGTCGTGACGCTAACCCTAGGTGTCCTGACGCTAACCCTAGTTGTCGTGACGCGAACCCTAGTTGTCCTGACGCTAACCCTAGTTGTCCTGACGCTAACCCTAGTTGTCCTGACGCTAACCCTAGTTGTCCTGACGCTAACCCTAGTTGTCCTGACGCTAACCCTAGTTGCCCTGACGCTAACCCTAGTTGTCGTGACGCTAACCCTAGGTGTCCTGACGCTAACCCTAGTTGTCGTGACGCGAACCCTAGTTGTCCTGACGCTAACCCTAGTTGTCCTGACGCTAACCCTAGTTGTCCTGACGCTAACCCTAGTTGTCCTGACGCTAACCCTAGTTGTCCTGACGCTAACCCTAGTTGTACAGACGCTAACCCTAGTTGTCCTGACGCTAACCCTAGTTGTCCTGACGCTAACCCTAGTTGTCCTGACGCTAACCCTAGTTGTCCTGATGCTAACCCTAGTTGTCCTGACGCTAACCCTAGTTGTCCTGACGCTAACCCTAGTTGTCGTGACGCTAACCCTAGTTGTCGTGACGCTAACCCTAGTTGTCCTGACGCTAACCCTAGTTGTCCTGACGGTAACCATAGTTGTCCTGACGGTAACCCTAGTTGTCCTGACGCTAACCCTAGTTGTCGTGACGCTAACCCTAGTTGTCCTGACGCTAACCCTAGTTGTCCTGACGCTAACCCTAGTTGTCGTGACGCTAACCCTAGTTGTCCTGACGCTAACCCTGGTTGTCCTGACGCTAACAGTAGTTGTCCTGACGCTAACCCTAGTTGTCGTGACGCTAACCCTAGTTGTCCTGACGCTAACCCTAGTTGTCCTGACGCTAACCCTAGTTGTGCTGACGCTAACCCTAGTTGTCCTGACGCTAACCCTAGTTGTCCTGACGCTAACCCTAGTTGTCGTGACGCTAACCCTAGTTGTCCTGACGCTAACCCTAGTTGTCGTGACGCTAACCCGAGTTGTCCTGACGCTAACCCTAGTTGTCGTGACGCTAACCCTAGTTGTCCTGACGCTAACCCTAGTTGTCGTGACGCTAACCCTAGTTGTTCTGACGCTAACCCTAGTTGTTCTGACGCTAACCCTAGTTGTTGTGACGCTAACCCTAGTTGTCCTGACGCTAACCCTAGTTGTGACGCTAACCCTAGTTGTCCTGACGCTAACCCTAGTTGTCCTGACGCTAACCCTAGTTGTCCTGACGCTAACCCTAGTTGTCGTGACGCTAACCCTAGTTGTCCTGACGCTAACCCTAGTTGTCCTGATGCTAACCCTAGTTGTCCTGACGCTAACCGTACTTGTCCTGACGCTAACCCTAGTTGTCCTGACGCTAACCCTAGTTGTCCTGACGCTAACCCTAGTTGTCCTGATGCTAACCCTAGTTGTCCTGACTCTAACCCTAGTTGTCCTGACGCTAACCCTAGTTGTCCTGACGCTAACCCTACTTGTCCTAGCGCTAACCCTAGTCGTCGTGACGCTAACCCTAGTTGTCCTGACGCTAACCCTAGTTGTCCTGACGCTAACCCCAGTTGTCGTGACGCTAACCCTAGTTGTCGTGACGCTAACCCTAGTTGTCCTGACGCTAACCCTAGTTGTCCTGACGCTAACCCTAGTTGTCCTGACGCTAACCCGAGTTGTTCTGACGCTAACCCTAGTTGTCGTGACGCTAACCCTAGTTGTCGTGACGCTAACCCTAGTTGTCGTGACGCTAACCCTAGTTGTCCTGACGCTAACCCTAATTGTCCTGACGCTAACCCTAGTTGTCCCGACGCTAACCCTAGTTGTCCTGACGCTAACCCTAGTTGTCCTGACGCTAACCCTAGTTGTCCTGACGCTAACCCTAGTTGTCCTGACGCTAACCCTAGTTGTCCTGACGCTATCCCTAGTTGTCCTGACGCTAACCCTAGTTGTCCTGACGCTAACCCTAGTTGTCCTGACGCTAACCCTAGTTGTCCTGACGCTAACCCTAGTTGTCCTGACGCTAACCCTAGTTGTCCTGACGCTAACCCTAGTTGTCCTGATGCTAACCCTAGTTGTCCTGACGCTAACCCTAGTTGTCGTGACGCTAACCCTAGTTGTCGTGACGCTAACCCTAGTTGTCGTGACGCTAACCCTAGTTGTCGTGACGCTAACCCTAGTTGTCGTGACGCTAACCCTAGTTGTCCTGACGCTAACCCTAGTTGTCCTGACGCTAACCCAAGTTGTCGTGACGCTAACCCAAGTTGTCGTGACGCTAACCCTAGTTGTCCTGACGCTAACCCTAGTTGTCCTGACGCTAACCCTAGTTGTCGTGACGCTAACCCTAGTTGTCCTGACGCAAACCCTAGTTCTCCTGACGCTAACCCTAGTTGTCCTGACGCTAACCCAAGTTGTCGTGACGCTAACCCTAGTTGTCCTGACGCTAACCCTAGTTGTCCTGACGCTAACCCTAGTTGTCCTGACGCTAACCCTAGTTGTCGTGACGCTAACCCTAGTTGTCCTGACGCAAACCCTAGTTCTCCTGACGCTAACCCTAGTTGTCCTGACGCTAACCCAAGTTGTCGTGACGCTAACCCTAGTTGTCCTGACGCTAACCCTAGTTGTCCTGACGCTAACCCTAGTTGTCCTGACGCTAACCCTAGTTGTCGTGACGCTAACCCTAGTTGTCGTGACGCTAACCCTAGTTGTCCTGACGCTAACCTTAGTTGCCCTGACGCTAACCCTAGTTGTCGTGACGCTAACCCTAGGTGTCCTGACGCTAACCCTAGTTGTCGTGACGCGAACCCTAGTTGTCCTGACGCTAACAATAGTTGTCCTGACGCTAACCCTAGTTGTCCTGACGCTAACCCTAGTTGTCCTGACGCTAACCCTAGTTGTCGTGACGCTAACCCTAGTTGTACAGACGCTAACCCTAGTTGTCCTGACGCTAACCCTAGTTGTCATGACGCTAACCCTAGTTGTCCTGACGCTAACCCTAGTTGTCCTGACGCTAACCCTAGTTGTCCTGACGCTAACCCTAGTTGTCCTGACGCTAACCCTAATTGTCCTGACGCTAACCCTAGTTGTCCTGACGCTAACCCTAGTTGTCCTGACGCTAACCCTAGTTGTCGTGACGCTAACCCTAGTTGTCGTGACGCTAACCCTAGTTGTCCTGACGCTAACCCTAGTTGTCCTGACGCTAACCCTAGTTGTCCTGACGCTAACCCTAGTTGTCGTGACGCTAACCCTAGTTGTCCTGACGCTAACAGTAGTTGTCCTGACGCTAACCCTAGTTGTCGTGACGCTAACCCTAGTTGTCCTGACGCTAACCCTAGTTGTCCTGACGCTAACCCTAGTTGTGCTGACGATAACCCTAGTTGTCCTGACGCTAACCCTAGTTGTCCTGACGCTAACCCTAGTTGTCGTGACGCTAACCCTAGTTGTCCTGACGCTAACCCTAGTTGTCGTGAATCTAACCCGAGTTGTCCTGACGCTAACCCTAGTTGTCGTGACGCTAACCCTAGTTGTCCTGACGCTAACCCTAGTTGTCGTGACGCTAACCCTAGTTGTTCTGATGCTAACCCTAGTTGTTCTGACGCTAACCCTAGTTGTTGTGACGCTAACCCTAGTTGTCCTGACGCTAACCCTAGTTGTGACGCTAACCCTAGTTGTCCTGACGCTAACACTAGTTGTCCTGACGCTAACCCTAGTTGTCCTGACGCTAACCCTAGTTGTCGTGACGCTAACCCTAGTTGTCCTGACGCTAACCCTAGTTGTCCTGATGCTAACCCTAGTTGTCCTGACGCTAACCGTACTTGTCCTGACGCTAACCCTAGTTGTCCTGACGCTAACCCTAGTTGTCCTGACGCTAACCCTAGTTGTCCTGACGCTAACCCTAGTTGTCCTGACTCTAACCCTAGTTGTCCTGACGCTAACCCTAGTTGTCCTGACGCTAACCCTACTTGTCCTGACGCTAACCCTAGTTGTCGTGACGCTAACCCTAGTTGTCCTGACGCTAACCCTAGTTGTCCTGACGCTAACCCCAGTTGTCGTGACGCTAACCCTAGTTGTCGTGACGCAAACCCTAGTTGTCCTGACGCTAACCCTAGTTGTCCTGACGCTAACCCTAGTTGTCCTGACGCTAACCCGAGTTGTCCTGACGCTAACCCTAGTTGTCGTGACGCTAACCCTAGTTGTCCTGACGCTAACCCTAGTTGTCGTGACGCTAACCCTAGTTGTTCTGATGCTAACCCTAGTTGTTCTGACGCTAACCCTAGTTGTTGTGACGCTAACCCTAGTTGTTGTGACGCTAACCCTAGTTGTCCTGACGCTAACCCTAGTTGTGACGCTAACCCTAGTTGTCCTGACGCTAACCCTAGTTGTCCTGACGCTAACCCTAGTTGTCCTGACGCTAACCCTAGTTGTCGTGACGCTAACCCTAGTTGTCCTGACGCTAACCCTAGTTGTCCTGATGCTAACCCTAGTTGTCCTGACGCTAACCGTACTTGTCCTGACGCTAACCCTAGTTGTCCTGACGCTAACCCTAGTTGTCCTGACGCTAACCCTAGTTGTCCTGATGCTAACCCTAGTTGTCCTGACTCTAACCCTAGTTGTCCTGACGCTAACCCTAGTTGTCCTGACGCTAACCCTACTTGTCCTGACGCTAACCCTAGTTGTCGTGACGCTAACCCTAGTTGTCGTGACGCTAACCCTAGTTGTCCTGACGCTAACCCCAGTTGTCGTGACGCTAACCCTAGTTGTCGTGACGCTAACCCTAGTTGTCCTGACGCTAACCCTAGTTGTCCTGACGCTAACCCTAGTTGTACTGACGCTAACCCTAGTTGTACTGACGCTAACCCTAGTTGTCCTGACGCTAACCCTAGTTGTCGTGACGCTAACCCTAGTAGTCCTGACGCTAACCCTAGTTGTCCTGACGCTAACCCTAGTTGTCGTGACACTAACCCTAGTTGTCCTGACGCTAACCCTAGTTGTCCTGACGCTAACCCTAGTTGTCCTGACGCTAACCCTAGTTGTCGTGACGCTAACCCTAGTTGTCGTGACGCTAACCCTAGTTGTCCTGACGCTAACCCTAGTTGTCCTGACGCTAACCCTAGTTGTCCTGACGCTAACCCTAGTTGTCGTGATGCTAACCCTAGTTGTCCTGACGCTAACCCTAGTTGTCGTGACGCTAACCCTAGTTGTCCTGACGCTAACCCTAGTTGTCCTGACGCTAACCCTAGTTGTCCTGACGCTAACCCTAGTTATCCTGACGCTAACCCTAGTTGTCCTGACGCTAACCCTAGTTGTCCTGACGCTAACCCTAGTTGTCCTAACGCTAACCCTAGTTGTCCTGACGCTAACCCTAGTTGTCCTGACGCTAACCCTAGTTGTCCTAACGCTAACCCTAGTTGTCCTGACGCTAACCCTAGTTGTCCTGATGCTAACCCTAGTTGTCCTGACGCTAACCCTAGTTGTCGTGACGCTAACCCTAGTTGTCGTGACGCTAACCTAGTTGTCCTGACGCTAACCCTAGTTGTCCTGACGCTAACCCTAGTTGTCCTGACGCTAACCCTAGTTGTCGTGACGCTAACCCTAGTTGTACAGACGCTAACCCTAGTTGTCCTGACGCTAACCCTAGTTGTCCTGACGCTAACCCTACTTGTCCTGACGCTAACCCTAGTTGTCCTGACGCTAACCCTACTTGTCCTGACGCTAACCCTAGTTGTCCTGACGCTAACCCTAGTTGTCCTGACGCTAACCCTACTTGTCCTGATGCTAACCCTAGTTGTCCTGACGCTAACCCTAGTTGTCCTGACGCTAAGCCTACTTGTCCTGACGCTAACCCTACTTGTTCTGACGCTAACCCTAGTTGTCCTGACGCTAACCCTAGTTGTCCTGACGCTAAACCTACTTGTCCTGACGCTAACCCTAGTTGTCCTGACGCTAACCCTACTTGTCCTGACGCTAACCCTAGTTGTCCTGACGCTAACCCTAGTTGTCCTGACGCTAACCCTACTTGTCCTGATGCTAACCCTAGTTGTCCTGACGCTAACCCTAGTTGTCCTGACGCTAACCCTACTTGTCCTGATGCTAACCCTAGTTGTCCTGACGCTAACCCGAGTTGTCCTAACGCCAACCCTAGTTGTCCTGACGCTAACCCGATTTGTCCTGACGCTAACCCTAGTTGTCGTGACGCTAACCCTAGGTGTCCTGACGCTAACCCTAGTTGTCGTGACGCTAACCCTAGTTGTCCTGACGCTAACCCTAGTTGTCCTGACGCTAACCCTAGTTGTCCTGACTCTAACCCTAGTTGTCCTGAAGCTAACCCTAGTTGTCCTGATGCTAACCCTAGTTGTCGTGACGCTAACCCTAGGTGTCCTGACGCTAACCCTAGTTGTCGTGACGCTAACCCTAGTTGTCCTGACGCTAACCCTATATGTCCTGACGCTAACCCTAGTTGTCCTGACGCTAACCCTAGTTGTCGTGACGCTAACCATAGTTGTCCTGACGCTAACCCTAGATGTCCTGACGCTAACCCTAGTTGTCCTGACGCTAACCCTAGTTGTCGTGACGCTAACCCTAGTTGTCCTGACGCTAACCCTAGTTGTCCTGACGCTAACCCTAGTTGTCCTGACGCTAACCCTAGTTGTCCTGACGCTAACCCTAGTTGTCGTGACGCTAACCCTAGTTGTCCTGATGCTAACCCTAGTTGTGACGCTAACCCTAGTTGTCCTGACGCTAACCCTAGTTGTCCTGACGCTAACCCTAGTTGTACTGACGCTAACCCTAGTTGTCCTGACGCTAACCCTAGTTGTCGTGACGCTAACCCTAGTAGTCCTGACGCTAACCCTAGTTGTCCTGACGCTAACCCTAGTTGTCGTGACGCTAACCCTAGTTGTCCTGACGCTAACCCTAGTTGTCCTGACTCTAACCCTAGTTGTCCTGACGCTAACCCTAGTTGTCGTGACGCTAACCCTAGTTGTCGTGACGCTAACCCTAGTTGTCCTGACGCTAACCCTAGTTGTCCTGACGCTAACCCTAGTTGTCCTGACGCTAACCCTAGTTGTCGTGACGCTAACCCTAGTTGTCCTGACGCTAACCCTAGTTGCCCTGACGCTAACCCTAGTTGTCGTGACGCTAACCCTAGGTGTCCTGACGCTAACCCTAGTTGTCGTGACGCGAACCCTAGTTGTCCTGACGCTAACCCTAGTTGTCCTGACGCTAACCCTAGTTGTCCTGACGCTAACCCTAGTTGTCCTGACGCTAACCCTAGTTGTCCTGACGCTAACCCTAGTTGTACAGACGCTAACCCTAGTTGTCCTGACGCTAACCCTAGTTGTCCTGACGCTAACCCTAGTTGTCCTGACGCTAACCCTAGTTGTCCTGATGCTAACCCTAGTTGTCCTGACGCTAACCCTAGTTGTCCTGACGCTAACCCTAGTTGTCGTGACGCTAACCCTAGTTGTCGTGACGCTAACCCTAGTTGTCCTGACGCTAACCCTAGTTGTCCTGACGGTAACCATAGTTGTCCTGACGGTAACCCTAGTTGTCCTGACGCTAACCCTAGTTGTCGTGACGCTAACCCTAGTTGTCCTGACGCTAACCCTAGTTGTCCTGACGCTAACCCTAGTTGTCGTGACGCTAACCCTAGTTGTCCTGACGCTAACCCTGGTTGTCCTGACGCTAACAGTAGTTGTCCTGACGCTAACCCTAGTTGTCGTGACGCTAACCCTAGTTGTCCTGACGCTAACCCTAGTTGTCCTGACGCTAACCCTAGTTGTGCTGACGCTAACCCTAGTTGTCCTGACGCTAACCCTAGTTGTCCTGACGCTAACCCTAGTTGTCGTGACGCTAACCCTAGTTGTCCTGACGCTAACCCTAGTTGTCGTGACGCTAACCCGAGTTGTCCTGACGCTAACCCTAGTTGTCGTGACGCTAACCCTAGTTGTCCTGACGCTAACCCTAGTTGTCGTGACGCTAACCCTAGTTGTTCTGACGCTAACCCTAGTTGTTCTGACGCTAACCCTAGTTGTTGTGACGCTAACCCTAGTTGTCCTGACGCTAACCCTAGTTGTGACGCTAACCCTAGTTGTCCTGACGCTAACCCTAGTTGTCCTGACGCTAACCCTAGTTGTCCTGACGCTAACCCTAGTTGTCGTGACGCTAACCCTAGTTGTCCTGACGCTAACCCTAGTTGTCCTGATGCTAACCCTAGTTGTCCTGACGCTAACCGTACTTGTCCTGACGCTAACCCTAGTTGTCCTGACGCTAACCCTAGTTGTCCTGACGCTAACCCTAGTTGTCCTGATGCTAACCCTAGTTGTCCTGACTCTAACCCTAGTTGTCCTGACGCTAACCCTAGTTGTCCTGACGCTAACCCTACTTGTCCTAGCGCTAACCCTAGTTGTCGTGACGCTAACCCTAGTTGTCCTGACGCTAACCCTAGTTGTCCTGACGCTAACCCCAGTTGTCGTGACGCTAACCCTAGTTGTCGTGACGCTAACCCTAGTTGTCCTGACGCTAACCCTAGTTGTCCTGACGCTAACCCTAGTTGTCCTGACGCTAACCCGAGTTGTTCTGACGCTAACCCTAGTTGTCGTGACGCTAACCCTAGTTGTCGTGACGCTAACCCTAGTTGTCGTGACGCTAACCCTAGTTGTCCTGACGCTAACCCTAATTGTCCTGACGCTAACCCTAGTTGTCCCGACGCTAACCCTAGTTGTCCTGACGCTAACCCTAGTTGTCCTGACGCTAACCCTAGTTGTCCTGACGCTAACCCTAGTTGTCCTGACGCTAACCCTAGTTGTCCTGACGCTATCCCTAGTTGTCCTGACGCTAACCCTAGTTGTCCTGACGCTAACCCTAGTTGTCCTGACGCTAACCCTAGTTGTCCTGACGCTAACCCTAGTTGTCCTGACGCTAACCCTAGTTGTCCTGACGCTAACCCTAGTTGTCCTGATGCTAACCCTAGTTGTCCTGACGCTAACCCTAGTTGTCGTGACGCTAACCCTAGTTGTCGTGACGCTAACCCTAGTTGTCGTGACGCTAACCCTAGTTGTCGTGACGCTAACCCTAGTTGTCGTGACGCTAACCCTAGTTGTCCTGACGCTAACCCTAGTTGTCCTGACGCTAACCCAAGTTGTCGTGACGCTAACCCAAGTTGTCGTGACGCTAACCCTAGTTGTCCTGACGCTAACCCTAGTTGTCCTGGCGCTAACCCTAGTTGTCGTGACGCTAACCCTAGTTGTCCTGACGCAAACCCTAGTTCTCCTGACGCTAACCCTAGTTGTCCTGACGCTAACCCAAGTTGTCGTGACGCTAACCCTAGTTGTCCTGACGCTAACCCTAGTTGTCCTGACGCTAACCCTAGTTGTCGTGACGCTAACCCTAGTTGTCCTGACGCAAACCCTAGTTCTCCTGACGCTAACCCTAGTTGTCCTGACGCTAACCCAAGTTGTCGTGACGCTAACCCTAGTTGTCCTGACGCTAACCCTAGTTGTCCTGACGCTAACCCTAGTTGTCCTGACGCTAACCCTAGTTGTCGTGACGCTAACCCTAGTTGTCGTGACGCTAACCCTAGTTGTCCTGACGCTAACCTTAGTTGCCCTGACGCTAACCCTAGTTGTCGTGACGCTAACCCTAGGTGTCCTGACGCTAACCCTAGTTGTCGTGACGCGAACCCTAGTTGTCCTGACGCTAACAATAGTTGTCCTGACGCTAACCCTAGTTGTCCTGACGCTAACCCTAGTTGTCCTGACGCTAACCCTAGTTGTCGTGACGCTAACCCTAGTTGTACAGACGCTAACCCTAGTTGTCCTGACGCTAACCCTAGTTGTCATGACGCTAACCCTAGTTGTCCTGACGCTAACCCTAGTTGTCCTGACGCTAACCCTAGTTGTCCTGACGCTAACCCTAGTTGTCCTGACGCTAACCCTAGTTGTCCTGACGCTAACCCTAGTTGTCCTGACGCTAACCCTAGTTGTCCTGACGCTAACCCTAGTTGTCGTGACGCTAACCCTAGTTGTCGTGACGCTAACCCTAGTTTGTCCTGACGCTAACCCTAGTTGTCCTGACGCTAACCCTAGTTGTCCTGACGCTAACCCTAGTTGTCGTGACGCTAACCCTAGTTGTCCTGACGCTAACAGTAGTTGTCCTGACGCTAACCCTAGTTGTCGTGACGCTAACCCTAGTTGTCCTGACGCTAACCCTAGTTGTCCTGACGCTAACCCTAGTTGTGCTGACGCTAACCCTAGTTGTCCTGACGCTAACCCTAGTTGTCCTGACGCTAACCCTAGTTGTCGTGACGCTAACCCTAGTTGTCCTGACGCTAACCCTAGTTGTCGTGACGCTAACCCGAGTTGTCCTGACGCTAACCCTAGTTGTCGTGACGCTAACCCTAGTTGTCCTGACGCTAACCCTAGTTGTCGTGACGCTAACCCTAGTTGCTTTGATGCTAACCCTAGTTGTTCTGACGCTAACCCTAGTTGTTGTGACGCTAACCCTAGTTGTCCTGACGCTAACCCTAGTTGTGACGCTAACCCTAGTTGTCCTGACGCTAACACTAGTTGTCCTGACGCTAACCCTAGTTGTCCTGACGCTAACCCTAGTTGTCGTGACGCTAACCCTAGTTGTCCTGACGCTAACCCTAGTTGTCCTGATGCTAACCCTAGTTGTCCTGACGCTAACCGTACTTGTCCTGACGCTAACCCTAGTTGTCCTGACGCTAACCCTAGTTGTCCTGACGCTAACCCTAGTTGTCCTGACGCTAACCCTAGTTGTCCTGACTCTAACCCTAGTTGTCCTGACGCTAACCCTAGTTGTCCTGACGCTAACCCTACTTGTCCTGACGCTAACCCTAGTTGTCGTGACGCTAACCCTAGTTGTCCTGACGCTAACCCTAGTTGTCCTGACGCTAACCCCAGTTGTCGTGACGCTAACCCTAGTTGTCGTGACGCAAACCCTAGTTGTCCTGACGCTAACCCTAGTTGTCCTGACGCTAACCCTAGTTGTCCTGACGCTAACCCGAGTTGTCCTGACGCTAACCCTAGTTGTCGTGACGCTAACCCTAGTTGTCCTGACGCTAACCCTAGTTGTCGTGACGCTAACCCTAGTTGTTCTGATGCTAACCCTAGTTGTTCTGACGCTAACCCTAGTTGTTGTGACGCTAACCCTAGTTGTTGTGACGCTAACCCTAGTTGTCCTGACGCTAACCCTAGTTGTGACGCTAACCCTAGTTGTCCTGACGCTAACCCTAGTTGTCCTGACGCTAACCCTAGTTGTCCTGACGCTAACCCTAGTTGTCGTGACGCTAACCCTAGTTGTCCTGACGCTAACCCTAGTTGTCCTGATGCTAACCCTAGTTGTCCTGACGCTAACCGTACTTGTCCTGACGCTAACCCTAGTTGTCCTGACGCTAACCCTAGTTGTCCTGACGCTAACCCTAGTTGTCCTGATGCTAACCCTAGTTGTCCTGACTCTAACCCTAGTTGTCCTGACGCTAACCCTAGTTGTCCTGACGCTAACCCTACTTGTCCTGACGCTAACCCTAGTTGTCGTGACGCTAACCCTAGTTGTCGTGACGCTAACCCTAGTTGTCCTGACGCTAACCCCAGTTGTCGTGACGCTAACCCTAGTTGTCGTGACGCTAACCCTAGTTGTCCTGACGCTAACCCTAGTTGTCCTGACGCTAACCCTAGTTGTCCTGACGCTAACCCTAGTTGTCCTGACGCTAACCCTAGTTGTCGTGACGCTAACCCTAGTTGTCGTGACGCTAACCCTAGTTGTCGTGACGCTAACCCTAGTTGTCCTGACGCTAACCCTAGTTGTCCTGATGCTAACCCTAGTTGTCCTGACGCTAACCCTAGTTGTCCTGACTCTAACCCTAGTTGTCCTGACGCTAACCCTAGTTGTCCTGACGCTAACCCTACTTGTCCTGACGCTAACCCTAGTTGTCGTGACGCTAACCCTAGTTGTCCTGACGCTAACCCTAGTTGTCCTGACGCTAACCCCAGTTGTCGTGACGCTAACCCTAGTTGTCGTGACGCAAACCCTAGTTGTCCTGACGCTAACCCTAGTTGTCCTGACGCTAACCCTAGTTGTCCTGACGCTAACCCGAGTTGTCCTGACGCTAACCCTAGTTGTCGTGACGCTAACCCTAGTTGTCCTGACGCTAACCCTAGTTGTCGTGACGCTAACCCTAGTTGTTCTGATGCTAACCCTAGTTGTTCTGACGCTAACCCTAGTTGTTGTGACGCTAACCCTAGTTGTCCTGACGCTAACCCTAGTTGTGACGCTAACCCTAGTTGTCCTGACGCTAACCCTAGTTGTCCTGACGCTAACCCTAGTTGTCCTGACGCTAACCCTAGTTGTCGTGACGCTAACCCTAGTTGTCCTGACGCTAACCCTAGTTGTCCTGATGCTAACCCTAGTTGTCCTGACGCTAACCGTACTTGTCCTGACGCTAACCCTAGTTGTCCTGACGCTAACCCTAGTTGTCCTGACGCTAACCCTAGTTGTCCTGATGCTAACCCTAGTTGTCCTGACTCTAACCCTAGTTGTCCTGACGCTAACCCTAGTTGTCCTGACGCTAACCCTACTTGTCCTGACGCTAACCCTAGTTGTCGTGACGCTAACCCTAGTTGTCCTGACGCTAACCCTAGTTGTCCTGACGCTAACCCCAGTTGTCGTGACGCTAACCCTAGTTGTCGTGACGCTAACCCTAGTTGTCCTGACGCTAACCCTAGTTGTCCTGACGCTAACCCTAGTTGTCCTGACGCTAACCCTAGTTGTCCTGACGCTAACCCTAGTTGTCGTGACGCTAACCCTAGTTGTCGTGACGCTAACCCTAGTTGTCCTGACGCTAACCCTAGTTGTCCTGACGCTAACCCTAGTTGTCCTGATGCTAACCCTAGTTGTCCCGACGCTAACCCTAGTTGTCCCGACGCTAACCCTAGTTGTCCTGACGCTAACCCTAGTTGTCCTGACGCTAACCCTAGTTGTCCTGACGCTAACCCTAGTTGTCCTGACGCTAACCCTAGTTGTCCTGACGCTAACCCTAGTTGTCCTGACGCTAACCCTAGTTGTCCTGACGCTAACCCTAGTTGTCCTAACGCTAACCCTAGTTGTCCTGACGCTAACCCTAGTTGTCCTGACGCTAACCCTAGTTGTCCTGACGCTAACCCTAGTTGTCGTGACGCTAACCCTAGTTGTCGTGACGCTAACCCTAGTTGTCCTGACGCTAACCCTAGTTGTCCTGACGCTAACCCCAGTTGTCCTGACGCTAACCCCAGTTGTTGTGACGCTAACCCTAGTTGTCGTGACGCTAACCCTAGTTGTCCTGACGCTAACCCTAGTTGTCCTGACGCTAACCCTAGTTGTCCTGACGCTAACCCGAGTTGTTCTGACGCTAACCCTAGTTGTCGTGACGCTAACCCTAGTTGTCGTGACGCTAACCCTAGTTGTCCTGACGCTAACCCTAGTTGTCCTGACGCTAACCCTAGTTGTCCTGATGCTAACCCTAGTTGTCCTGATGCTAACCCTAGTTGTCCTGACGCTAACCCTAGTTGTCCTGACGCTAACCCTAGTTGTCCTGACGCTAACCCTAGTTGTCCTGACGCTAACCCTAGTTGTCCTGACGCTATCCCTAGTTGTCCTGACGCTAACCCTAGTTGTCCTGACGCTAACCCTAGTTGTACTGACGCTAACCCTAGTTGTCCTAACGCTAACCCTAGTTGTCCTGACGCTAACCCTAGTTGTCCTGACGCTAACCCTAGTTGTCCTGATGCTAACCCTAGTTGTCCTGACGCTAACCCTAGTTGTCGTGACGCTAACCCTAGTTGTCCTGACGCTAACCCTAGTTGTCCTGACGCTAACCCTAGTTGTCCTGACGCTAACCCAAGTTGTCGTGACGCTAACCCTAGTTGTCCTGACGCTAACCCTAGTTGTCCTGACGCTAACCCTAGTTGTCCTGACGCTAACCCTAGTTGTCCTGACGCTAACCCTAGTTGTCGTGACGCTAACCCTAGTTGTCCTGACGCAAACCCTAGTTCTCCTGACGCTAACCCTAGTTGTCCTGACGCTAACCCAAGTTGTCGTGACGCTAACCCTAGTTGTCCTGACGCTAACCCTAGTTGTCCTGACGCTAACCCTAGTTGTCCTGACGCTAACCCTAGTTGTCCTGACGCTAACCCTAGTTGTCGTGACGCTAACCCTAGTTGTCGTGACGCTAACCCTAGTTGTCCTGACGCTAACCCTAGTTGCCCTGATGCTAACCCTAGTTGTCGTGACGCTAACCCTAGGTGTCCTGACGCTAACCCTAGTTGTCGTGACGCGAACCCTAGTTGTCCTGACGCTAACCCTAGTTGTCCTGACGCTAACCCTAGTTGTCCTGACGCTAACCCTAGTTGTCCTGACGCTAACCCTAGTTGTCCTGACGCTAACCCTAGTTGTCCTGACGGTAACCCTAGTTGTCCTGACGCTAACACTAGTTGTCGTGACGCTAACCCTAGTTGTCGTGACGCTAACCCTAGTTGTCCTGACGCTAACCCTAGTTGTCCTGACGCTAACCCTAGTTGTCGTGACGCTAACCCTAGTTGTCCTGACGCTAACCCTAGTTGTCGTGACGCGAACCCTAGTTGTCCTGACGCTAACCCTAGTTGTCCTGACGCTAACCCTAGTTGTCCTGACGCTAACCCTAGTTGTCGTGACGCTAACCCTAGTTGTCCTGACGCTAACCCTAGTTGTCCTGACGCTAACCCTAGTTGTCCTGACGCTAACCCTAGTTGTTGTGACGCTAACCCTAGTTGTCCTGATGCTAACCCTAGTTGTGACGCTAACCCTAGTTGTCCTGACGCTAACCCTAGTTGTCCTGACGCTAACACTAGTTGTACTGACGCTAACCCTAGTTGTCCTGACGCTAACCCTAGTTGTCGTGACGCTAACCCTAGTAGTCCTGACGCTAACCCTAGTTGTCCTGACGCTAACCCTAGTTGTCGTGACGCTAACCCTAGTTGTCCTGACGCTAACCCTAGTTGTCCTGACTCTAACCCTAGTTGTCCTGACGCTAACCCTAGTTGTCGTGACGCTAACCCTAGTTGTTGTGACGCTAACCCTAGTTGTCCTGACGCTAACCCTAGTTGTCCTGACGCTAACCCTAGTTGTCGTGACGCTAACCCTAGTTGTCGTGACGCTAACCCTAGTTGTCCTGACGCTAACCCTAGTTGTCCTGACGCTAACCCTAGTTGTCCTGACGGTAACCCTAGTTGTCCTGACGCTAACCCTAGTTGTCGTGACGCTAACCCTAGTTGTCCTGACGCTAACCCTAGTTGTCCTGACGCTAACCCTAGTTGTCGTGACGCTAACCCTAGTTGTCCTGACGCTAACCCTAGTTGTCCTGACGCTAACAGTAGTTGTCCTGACGCTAACCCTAGTTGTCGTGACGCTAACCCTAGTTGTCCTGACGCTAACCCTAGTTGTCCTGACGCTAACCCTAGTTGTGCTGACGCTAACCCTAGTTGTCCTGACGCTAACCCTAGTTGTCCTGACGCTAACCCTAGTTGTCGTGACGCTAACCCTAGTTGTCCTGACGCTAACCCTAGTTGTCGTGACGCTAACCCGAGTTGTCCTGACGCTAACCCTAGTTGTCGTGACGCTAACCCTAGTTGTCCTGACGCTAACCCTAGTTGTCGTGACGCTAACCCTAGTTGTTCTGATGCTAACCCTAGTTGTTCTGACGCTAACCCTAGTTGTTGTGACGCTAACCCTAGTTGTCCTGACGCTAACCCTAGTTGTGACGCTAACCCTAGTTGTCCTGACGCTAACCCTAGTTGTCCTGACGCTAACCCTAGTTGTCCTGACGCTAACCCTAGTTGTCGTGACGCTAACCCTAGTTGTCCTGACGCTAACCCTAGTTGTCCTGATGCTAACCCTAGTTGTCCTGACGCTAACCGTACTTGTCCTGACGCTAACCCTAGTTGTCCTGACGCTAACCCTAGTTGTCCTGACGCTAACCCTAGTTGTCCTGATGCTAACCCTAGTTGTCCTGACTCTAACCCTAGTTGTCCTGACGCTAACCCTAGTTGTCCTGACGCTAACCCTACTTGTCCTGACGCTAACCCTAGTTGTCGTGACGCTAACCCTAGTTGTCCTGACGCTAACCCTAGTTGTCCTGACGCTAACCCCAGTTGTCGTGACGCTAACCCTAGTTGTCGTGACGCTAACCCTAGTTGTCCTGACGCTAACCCTAGTTGTCCTGACGCTAACCCTAGTTGTCCTGACGCTAACCCGAGTTGTTCTGACGCTAACCCTAGTTGTCGTGACGCTAACCCTAGTTGTCGTGACGCTAACCCTAGTTGTCGTGACGCTAACCCTAGTTGTCCTGACGCTAACCCGAGTTGTCCTGACGCTAACCCTAGTTGTCGTGACGCTAACCCTAGTTGTCCTGACGCTAACCCTAGTTGTCGTGACGCTAACCCTAGTTGTTCTGATGCTAACCCTAGTTGTTCTGACGCTAACCCTAGTTGTTGTGACGCTAACCCTAGTTGTCCTGACGCTAACCCTAGTTGTGACGCTAACCCTAGTTGTCCTGACGCTAACACTAGTTGTCCTGATGCTAACCCTAGTTGTCCTGACGCTAACCCTAGTTGTCGTGACGCTAACCCTAGTTGTCCTGACGCTAACCCTAGTTGTCCTGATGCTAACCCTAGTTGTCCTGACGCTAACCGTACTTGTCCTGACGCTAACCCTAGTTGTCCTGACGCTAACCCTAGTTGTCCTGACGCTAACCCTAGTTGTCCTGACGCTAACCCTAGTTGTCCTGACTCTAACCCTAGTTGTCCTGACGCTAACCCTAGTTGTCCTGACGCTAACCCTAGTTGTCCTGACGCTAACCCTACTTGTCCTGACGCTAACCCTAGTTGTCGTGACGCTAACCCTAGTTGTCCTGACGCTAACCCTAGTTGTCCTGACGCTAACGCTAACCCTAGTTGTCATGACGCTAACCCTAGTTGTCCTGACGCTAACCCTAGTTGTCCTGACGCTAACCCTAGTTGTCCTGACGCTAACCCTAGTTGTCGTGACGCTAACCCTAGTTGTCGTGACGCTAACCCTAGTTGTCCTGACGCTAACCCTAGTTGTCCTGACGCTAACCCTAGTTGTCCTGACGCTAACCCTAGTTGTCCTGACGCTAACCCTAGTTGTCCTGACGGTAACCCTAGTTGTCGTGACGCTAACCCTAGTTGTCGTGACGCTAACCCTAGTTGTCCTGACGCTAACCCTAGTTGTCCTGACGCTAACCCTAGTTGTCCTGACGCTAACCCTAGTTGTCCTGACGCTAACCCTAGTTGTCGTGACGCTAACCCTAGTTGTCCTGACGCTAACCCTAGTTGTCCTGACGCTAACAGTAGTTGTCCTGACGCTAACCCTAGTTGTCGTGACGCTAACCCTAGTTGTCCTGACGCTAACCCTAGTTGTCCTGACGCTAACCCTAGTTGTGCTGACGCTAACCCTAGTTGTCCTGACGCTAACCCTAGTTGTCCTGACGCTAGCCCTAGTTGTCGTGACGCTAACCCTAGTTGTCCTGACGCTAACCCTAGTTGTCGTGACGCTAACCCGAGTTGTCCTGACGCTAACCCTAGTTGTCGTGACGCTAACCCTAGTTGTCCTGACGCTAACCCTAGTTGTCGTGACGCTAACCCTAGTTGTTCTGATGCTAACCCTAGTTGTTCTGACGCTAACCCTAGTTGTTGTGACGCTAACCCTAGTTGTCCTGACGCTAACCCTAGTTGTGACGCTAACCCTAGTTGTCCTGACGCTAACACTAGTTGTCCTGACGCTAACCCTAGTTGTCCTGACGCTAACCCTAGTTGTCGTGACGCTAACCCTAGTTGTCCTGACGCTAACCCTAGTTGTCCTGATGCTAACCCTAGTTGTCCTGACGCTAACCGTACTTGTCCTGACGCTAACCCTAGTTGTCCTGACGCTAACCCTAGTTGTCCTGACGCTAACCCTAGTTGTCCTGACGCTAACCCTAGTTGTCCTGACTCTAACCCTAGTTGTCCTGACGCTAACCCTAGTTGTCCTGACGCTAACCCTAGTTGTCCTGACGCTAACCCTAGTTGTCGTGACGCTAACCCGAGTTGTCCTGACGCTAACCCTAGTTGTCGTGACGCTAACCCTAGTTGTCCTGACGCTAACCCTAGTTGTCGTGACGCTAACCCTAGTTGTTCTGATGCTAACCCTAGTTGTTCTGACGCTAACCCTAGTTGTTGTGACGCTAACCCTAGTTGTCCTGACGCTAACCCTAGTTGTGACGCTAACCCTAGTTGTCCTGACGCTAACACTAGTTGTCCTGACGCTAACCCTAGTTGTCCTGACGCTAACCCTAGTTGTCGTGACGCTAACCCTAGTTGTCCTGACGCTAACCCTAGTTGTCCTGATGCTAACCCTAGTTGTCCTGACGCTAACCGTACTTGTCCTGACGCTAACCCTAGTTGTCCTGACGCTAACCCTAGTTGTCCTGACGCTAACCCTAGTTGTCCTGACGCTAACCCTAGTTGTCCTGACTCTAACCCTAGTTGTCCTGACGCTAACCCTAGTTGTCCTGACGCTAACCCTACTTGTCCTGACGCTAACCCTAGTTGTCGTGACGCTAACCCTAGTTGTCCTGACGCTAACCCTAGTTGTCCTGACGCTAACCCCAGTTGTCGTGACGCTAACCCTAGTTGTCGTGACGCAAACCCTAGTTGTCCTGACGCTAACCCTAGTTGTCCTGACGCTAACCCGAGTTGTTCTGACGCTAACCCTAGTTGTCGTGACGCTAACCCTAGTTGTCGTGACGCTAACCCTAGTTGTCCTGACGCTAACCCTAGTTGTCCTGACGCTAACCCTAGTTGTCCTGATGCTAACCCTAGTTGTCCCGACGCTAACCCTAGTTGTCCCGACGCTAACCCTAGTTGTCCTGACGCTAACCCTAGTTGTCCTGACGCTAACCCTAGTTGTCCTGACGCTATCCCTAGTTGTCCTGACGCTAATCCTAGTTGTCCTGACGCTAACCCTAGTTGTCCTGACGCTAACCCTAGTTGTCCTGACGCTAACCCTAGTTGTCCTGACGCTAACCCTAGTTGTCCTGACGCTAACCCTAGTTGTCCTGATGCTAACCCTAGTTGTCCTGACGCTAACCCTAGTTGTCGTGACGCTAACCCTAGTTGTCCTGACGCTAACCCTAGTTGTCCTGACGCTAACCCTAGTTGTCGTGACGCTAACCCTAGTTGTCCTGACGCTAACCCTAGTTGTCGTGACGCTAACCCGAGTTGTCCTGACGCTAACCCTAGTTGTCCTGACGCTAACCCTAGTTGTCGTGACGCTAACCCTAGTTGTCCTGACGCTAACCCTAGTTGTCCTGACGCTATCCCTAGTTGTCCTGACGCTAACCCTAGTTGTCCTGACGCTAACCCTAGTTGTCCTGACGCTAACCCTAGTTGTCCTGTCGCTAACCCTAGTTGTCCTGAGGCTAACCCTAGTTGTCCTGACGCTAACCCTAGTTGTCCTGATGCTAACCCTAGTTGTCCTGACGCTAACCCTAGTTGTCGTGACGCTAACCCTAGTTGTCCTGACGCTAACCCTAGTTGTCCTGACGCTAACCCCAGTTGTCGTGACGCTAACCCTAGTTGTCGTGACGCAAACCCTAGTTGTCCTGACGCTAACCCTAGTTGTCCTGACGCTAACCCTAGTTGTCCTGACGCTAACCCTAGTTGTCCTGACGCTAACCCTAGTTGTCCTGACGCTAACCCTAGTTGTCCTGATGCTAACCCTAGTTGTCCCGACGCTAACCCTAGTTGTCCTGACGCTAACCCTAGTTGTCCTGACGCTAACCCTAGTTGTCCTGACGCTAACCCTAGTTGTCCTGACGCTATCCCTAGTTGTCCTGACGCTAA
Organism: Phyllobates terribilis; assembly: GCF_046119375.1. Taxonomy (NCBI): domain Eukaryota; kingdom Metazoa; phylum Chordata; class Amphibia; order Anura; family Dendrobatidae; genus Phyllobates; species Phyllobates terribilis. Next base: position 249,119 of record NW_027363301.1, on the reverse strand, counting down.
CCCTAGTTGTCCTGACGCTAACCCTAGTTGTACTGACGCTAACCCTAGTTGTCCTAACGCTAACCCTAGTTGTCCTGACGCTAACCCTAGTTGTCCTGACGCTAACCCTAGTTGTCCTGACGCTAACCCTAGTTGTCCTGACGCTAACCCTAGTTGTCGTGACGCTAACCCTAGTTGTCCTGACGCTAACCCTAGTTGTCCTGACGCTAACCCTAGTTGTCCTGACGCTAACCCAAGTTGTCGTGACGCTAACCCTAGTTGTCCTGACGCTAACCCTAGTTGTCCTGACGCTAACCCTAGTTGTCCTGATGCTAACCCTAGTTGTCCTGACGCTAACCCTAGTTGTCGTGACGCTAACCCTAGTTGTCCTGACGCAAACCCTAGTTCTCCTGACGCTAACCCTAGTTGTCCTGACGCTAACCCAAGTTGTCGTGACGCTAACCCTAGTTGTCCTGACGCTAACCCTAGTTGTCCTGACGCTAACCCTAGTTGTCCTGACGCTAACCCTAGTTGTCCTGACGCTAACCCTAGTTGTCGTGACGCTAACCCTAGTTGTCGTGACGCTAACCCTAGTTGTCGTGACGCTAACCCTAGTTGTCCTGACGCTAACCCTAGTTGCCCTGACGCTAACCCTAGTTGTCGTGACGCTAACCCTAGGTGTCCTGACGCTAACCCTAGTTGTCGTGACGCGAACCCTAGTTGTCCTGACGCTAACCCTAGTTGTCCTGACGCTAACCCTAGTTGTCCTGACGCTAACCCTAGTTGTCCTGACGCTAACCCTAGTTGTCGTGACGCTAACCCTAGTTGTACAGACGCTAACCCTAGTTGTCCTGACGCTAACCCTAGTTGTCATGACGCTAACCCTAGTTGTCCTGACGCTAACCCTAGTTGTCCTGACGCTAACCCTAGTTGTCCTGACGCTAACCCTAGTTGTCGTGACGCTAACCCTAGTTGTCGTGACGCTAACCCTAGTTGTCGTGACGCTAACCCTAGTTGTCCTGACGGTAACCCTAGTTGTCCTGACGCTAACCCTAGTTGTCGTGACGCTAACCCTAGTTGTCCTGACGCTAACCCTAGTTGTCCTGACGCTAACCCTAGTTGTCCTGACGCTAACCCTAGTTGTCGTGACGCTAACCCTAGTTGTCCTGACGCTAACCCTAGTTGTCCTGACGCTAACAGTAGTTGTCCTGACGCTAACCCTAGTTGTCGTGACGCTAACCCTAGTTGTCGTGACGCTAACCCTAGTTGTCCTGACGCTAACCCTAGTTGTGCTGACGCTAACCCTAGTTGTCCTGACGCTAACCCTAGTTGTCCTGACGCTAACCCTAGTTGTCCTGACGCTAGCCCTAGTTGTCGTGACGCTAACCCTAGTTGTCCTGACGCTAACCCTAGTTGTCGTGACGCTAACCCGAGTTGTCCTGACGCTAACCCTAGTTGTCGTGACGCTAACCCTAGTTGTCCTGACGCTAACCCTAGTTGTCGTGACGCTAACCCTAGTTGTTCTGATGCTAACCCTAGTTGTTCTGACGCTAACCCTAGTTGTTGTGACGCTAACCCTAGTTGTCCTGACGCTAACCCTAGTTGTGACGCTAACCCTAGTTGTCCTGACGCTAACACTAGTTGTCCTGACGCTAACCCTAGTTGTCCTGACGCTAACCCTAGTTGTCGTGACGCTAACCCTAGTTGTCCTGACGCTAACCCTAGTTGTCCTGATGCTAACCCTAGTTGTCCTGACGCTAACCGTACTTGTCCTGACGCTAACCCTAGTTGTCCTGACGCTAACCCTAGTTGTCCTGACGCTAACCCTAGTTGTCCTGACGCTAACCCTAGTTGTCCTGACTCTAACCCTAGTTGTCCTGACGCTAACCCTAGTTGTCCTGACGCTAACCCTACTTGTCCTGACGCTAACCCTAGTTGTCGTGACGCTAACCCTAGTTGTCCTGACGCTAACCCTAGTTGTCCTGACGCTAACCCCAGTTGTCGTGACGCTAACCCTAGTTGTCGTGACGCAAACCCTAGTTGTCCTGACGCTAACCCTAGTTGTCCTGATGCTAACCCGAGTTGTCCTGACGCTAACCCTAGTTGTCGTGACGCTAACCCTAGTTGTCGTGACGCTAACCCTAGTTGTCCTGACGCTAACCCTAGTTGTCCTGACGCTAACCCTAGTTGTCCTGATGCTAACCCTAGTTGTCCCGACGCTAACCCTAGTTGTCCCGACGCTAACCCTAGTTGTCCTGACGCTAACCCTAGTTGTCCTGACGCTAACCCTAGTTGTCCTGACGCTATCCCTAGTTGTCCTGACGCTAACCCTAGTTGTCCTGACGCTATCCCTAGTTGTCCTGACGCTAACCCTAGTTGTCCTGACGCTAACCCTAGTTGTCCTGACGCTAACCCTAGTTGTCCTGACGCTAACCCTAGTTGTCGTGACGCTAACCCTAGTTGTCCTGACGCTAACCCTAGTTGTCCTGACGCTAACCCTAGTTGTCCTGACGCTAACCCAAGTTGTCGTGACGCTAACCCTAGTTGTCCTGACGCTAACCCTAGTTGTCCTGACGCTAACCCTAGTTGTCCTGATGCTAACCCTAGTTGTCCTGATGCTAACCCTAGTTGTCCTGACGCTAACCCTAGTTGTCGTGACGCTAACCCTAGTTGTCCTGACGCAAACCCTAGTTGTCCTGACGCTAACCCTAGTTGTCCTGACGCTAACCCAAGTTGTCCTGACGCTAACCCTAGTTGTCCTGACGCTAACCCTAGTTGTCCTGACGCTAACCCTAGTTGTCCTGACGCTATCCCTAGTTGTCCTGACGCTAACCCTAGTTGTCCTGACGCTAACCCTAGTTGTCCTGACGCTAACCCTAGTTGTCCTGACGCTAACCCTAGTTGTCCTGACGTTAACCCTAGTTGTCCTGACGCTAACCCTAGTTGTCGTGACGCTAACCCTAGTTGTCCTGACGCTAACCCTAGTTGTCCTGACGCTAACCCTAGTTGTCCTGACGCTAACCCTAGTTGTCGTGACGCTAATCCTAGTTGTCCTGACGCTAACCCTAGTTGTCCTGACGCTAACCCAAGTTGTCGTGACGCTAACCCTAGTTGTCCTGACGCTAACCCTAGTTGTCCTGACGCTAACCCTAGTTGTCCTGACGCTAACCCTAGTTGTCCTGACGCTAACCCTACTTGTCGTGACGCTAACCCTAGTTGTCCTGACGCTAACCCTAGTTGCCCTGACGCTAACCCTAGTTGTCGTGACGCTAACCCTAGGTGTCCTGACGCTAACCCTAGTTGTCGTGACGCTAACCCTAGTTGTCCTGACGCTAACCCTAGTTGTCCTGACGCTAACCCTAGTTGTCCAGATGCTAACCCTAGTTGTCCTGACGCTAACCCTAGTTGTCCTGACGCTAACCCTAGTTGTACTGACGCTAACCCTAGTTGTCCTGATGCTAACCCTAGTTGTTCTGACGCTAACCCTAGTTGTTGTGACGCTAACCCTAGTTGTCCTGACGCTAACCCTAGTTGTGACGCTAACCCTAGTTGTCCTGATGCTAACCCTAGTTGTCCTGACGCTAACCCTAGTTGTCCTGACGCTAACCCTAGTTGTCGTGACGCTAACCCTATTTGTCCTGACGCTAACCCTAGTTGTCCTGATGCTAACCCTAGTTGTCCTGACGCTAACCGTACTTGTCCTGACGCTAACCCTAGTTGTCCTGACGCTAACCCTAGTTGTCCTGACGCTAACCCTAGTTGTCCTGACTCTAACCCTAATTGTCCTGACGCTAACCCTAGTTGTCCTGACGCTAACCCTAGTTGTCCTGACGCTAACCCTAGTTGTCCTGACGATAACCCTAGTTGTCGTGACGCTAACCCTAGTTGTCCTGACGCTAACCCTAGTTGTTCTGACGCTAACCCTAGGTGTCCTGACGCTAACCCGATTTGTCTTGACGCTAACCCTAGTTGTCGTGACGCTAACCCTAGGTGTCCTGACGCTAACCCTAGTTGTCGTGACGCTAACCCTAGTTGTCCTGACGCTAACCCTAGTTGTCCTGACGCTAACCCTAGTTGTCCTGACGCTAACCCTAGTTGTCCTGACTCTAACCCTAGTTGTCCTGAAGCTAACCCTAGTTGTCCTGACGCTAACCCTAGTTGTCGTGACGCTAACCCTAGGTGTCCTGACGGTAACCCTAGTTGTCGTGACGCTAACCCTAGTTGTCCTGACGCTAACCCTATATGTCCTGACGCTAACCCTAGTTGTCCTGACGCTAACCATAGTTGTCCTGACGCTAACCCTAGATGTCCTGACGCTAACTCTAGTTGTCCTGACGCTAACCCTAGTTGTCGTGACGCTAACCCTAGTTGTCCTGACGCTAACCCTAGTTGTCCTGACGCTAACCCTAGTTGTCCTGACGCTAACCCTAGTTGTCGTGACGCTAACCCTAGTTGTCCTGATGCTAACCCTAGTTGTGACGCTAACCCTAGTTGTCCTGACGCTAACCCTAGTTGTCCTGACGCTAACCCTAGTTGTACTGACGCTAACCCTAGTTGTCCTGACGCTAACCCTAGTTGTCGTGACGCTAACCCTAGTAGTCCTGACGCTAACCCTAGTTGTCCTGACGCTAACCCTAGTTGTCGTGACGCTAACCCTAGTTGTCCTGACGCTAACCCTAGTTGTCCTGACGCTAACCCTAGTTGTCGTGACGCTAACCCTAGTTGTCGTGACGCTAACCCTAGTTGTCCTGACGCTAACCCTAGTTGTCCTGACGCTAACCCTAGTTGTTCTGACGCTAACCCTAGTTGTCGTGACGCTAACCCTAGTTGTCCTGACGCTAACCCTAGTTGTCGTGACGCTAACCCTAGTTGTCCTGACGCTAACCCTAGTTGTCCTGACGCTAACCCTAGTTGTCCTGACGCTAACCCTATTTATCCTGACGCTAACCCTAGTTGTCCTGACGCTAACCCTAGTTGTCCTGACGCTAACCCTAGTTGTCCTAACGCTAACCCTAGTTGTCCTGACGCTAACCCTAGTTGTCCTGACGCTAACCCTAGTTGTCCTAACGCTAACCCTAGTTGTCCTGACGCTAACCCTAGTTGTCCTGACGCTAACCCTAGTTGTCCTGACGCTAACCCTAGTTGTCGTGACGCTAACCCTAGTTGTCGTGACGCTAACCCTAGTTGTCGTGACGCTAACCCTAGTTGTCGTGACGCTAACCCTAGTTGTCCTGACGCTAACCCTAGTTGTCGTGACGCTAACCCTAGTTGTCGTGACGCTAACCCTAGTTGTCGTGACGCTAACCCTAGTTGTCGTGACGCTAACCCTAGTTGTCGTGACGCTAACCCTAGTTGTCGTGACGCGAACCCTAGTTGTCGTGACGCGAACCCTAGTTGTCGTGACGCGAACCCTAGTTGTCCTGACGCTAACCCTAGTTGTCGTGACGCTAACCCTAGTTGTCGTGACGCTAACCCTAGTTGTACAGACGCTAACCCTAGTTGTCCTAACGCTAACCCTAGTTGTCATGACGCTAACCCTAGTTGTCCTGACGCTAACCCTAGTTGTCCTGACGCTAACCCTAGTTGTCCTGACGCTAACCCTAGTTGTCCTGACGCTAACCCTAGTTGTCCTGACGGTAACCCTAGTTGTCCTGACGGTAACCCTAGTTGTCCTGACGCTAACCCTAGTTGTCCTGACGCTAACCCTAGTTGTCGTGACGCTAACCCTAGTTGTCCTGACGCTAACCCTAGTTGTCCTGACGCTAACCCTAGTTGTCCTGACGCTAACCCTAGTTGTCGTGACGCTAACCCTAGTTGTCCTGACGCTAACCCTAGTTGTCCTGACGCTAACAGTAGTTGTCCTGACGCTAACCCTAGTTGTCGTGACGCTAACCCTAGTTGTCCTGACGCTAACCCTAGTTGTCCTGACGCTAACCCTAGTTGTGCTGACGCTAACCCTAGTTGTCCTGACGCTCACCCTAGTTGTCCTGACGCTAACCCTAGTTGTCGTGACGCTAACCCTAGTTGTCCTGACGCTAACCCTAGTTGTCGTGACGCTAACCCGAGTTGTCCTGACGCTAACCCTAGTTGTCGTGACGCTAACCCTAGTTGTCCTGACGCTAACCCTAGTTGTCGTGACGCTAACCCTAGTTGTTCTGATGCTAACCCTAGTTGTTCTGACGCTAACCCTAGTTTTTGTGACGCTAACCCTAGTTGTCCTGACGCTAACCCTAGTTGTGACGCTAACCCTAGTTGTCCTGACGCTAACCCTAGTTGTCCTGACGCTAACTCTAGTTGTCCTGACGCTAACCCTAGTTGTCGTGACGCTAACACTAGTTGTCCTGACGCTAACCCTAGTTGTCCTGACGCTAACCCTAGTTGTCCTGATGCTAACCCTAGTTGTCCTGACGCTAACCGTACTTGTCCTGACGCTAACCCTAGTTGTCCTGACGCTAACCCTAGTTGTCCTAACGCTAACCCTAGTTGTCCTGACTCTAACCCTAGTTGTCCTGACGCTAACCCTAGTTGTCCTGACGCTAACCCTACTTGTCCTGACGCTAACCCTAGTTGTCGTGACGCTAACCCTAGTTGTCCTGACGCTAACCCTAGTTGTCCTGACGCTAACCCCAGTTGTCGTGACGCTAACCCTAGTTGTCGTGACGCTAACCCTAGTTGTCCTGACGCTAACCCTAGTTGTCCTGACGCTAACCCTAGTTGTCCTGACGCTAACCCGAGTTGTCCTGACGCTATCCCTAGTTGTCCTGACGCTAACCCTAGTTGTCCTGACGCTAACCCTAGTTGTCCTGACGCTAACCCTAGTTGTCCTAACGCTAACCCTAGTTGTCCTGACGCTAACCCTAGTTGTCCTGACGCTAACCCTAGTTGTCCTGATGCTAACCCTAGTTGTCCTGATGCTAACCCTAGTTGTCCTGACGCTAACCGTACTTGTCCTGACGCTAACCCTAGTTGTCCTGACGCTAACCCTAGTTGTCCTGACGCTAACCCTAGTTGTCCTGACTCTAACCCTAGTTGTCCTGACGCTAACCCTAGTTGTCCTGACGCTAACCCTACTTGTCCTGACGCTAACCCTAGTTGTCGTGACGCTAACCCTAGTTGTCGTGACGCTAACCCTAGTTGTCCTGACGCTAACCCCAGTTGTCGTGACGCTAACCCTAGTTGTCGTGACGCTAACCCTAGTTGTCCTGACGCTAACCCTAGTTGTCCTGACGCTAACCCTAGTTGTCCTGACGCTAACCCGAGTTGTTCTGACGCTAACCCTAGTTGTCGTGACGCTAACCCTAGTTGTCGTGACGCTAACCCTAGTTGTCCTGACGCTAACCCTAGTTGTCCTGACGCTAACCCTAGTTGTCCTGATGCTAACCCTAGTTGACCCGACGCTAACCCTAGTTGTCCTGACGCTAACCCTAGTTGTCCTGACGCTAACCCTAGTTGTCCTGACGCTAACCCTAGTTGTCCTGACGCTATCCCTAGTTGTCCTGACGCTAACCCTAGTTGTCCTGACGCTAACCCTAGTTGTCCTGACGCTAACCCTAGTTGTCCTAACGCTAACCCTAGTTGTCCTGACGCTAACCCTAGTTGTCCTGACGCTAACCCTAGTTGTCCTGATGCTAACCCTAGTTGTCCTGACGCTAACCCTAGTTGTCGTGACGCTAACCCTATTTGTCCTGACGCTAACACTAGTTGTCCTGACGCTAACCCTAGTTGTCCTGACGCTAACCCAAGTTGTCGTGACGCTAACCCTAGTTGTCCTGACGCTAACCCTAGTTGTCCTGACGCTAACCCTAGTTGTCCTGATGCTAACCCTAGTTGTCCTGACGCTAACCCTAGTTGTCGTGACGCTAACCCTAGTTGTCCTGACGCAAACCCTAGTTCTCCTGACGCTAACCCTAGTTGTCCTGACGCTAACCCAAGTTGTCGTGACGCTAACCCTAGTTGTCCTGACGCTAACCCTAGTTGTCCTGACGCTAACCCTAGTTGTCCTGACGCTAACCCTAGTTGTCCTGACGCTAACCCTAGTTGTCGTGATGCTAACCCTAGTTGTCCTGACGCTAACCCTAGTTGCCCTGACGCTAACCCTAGTTGTCAAGACGCTAACCCTAGGTGTCCTGACGCTAACCCTAGTTGTCGTGACGCTAACCCTAGTTGTCCTGACGCTAACCCTAGTTGTCGTGACGCTAACCCTAGTTGACCTGACGCTAACCCTAGTTGTCCTGACGCTAACCCTAGTTGTCCTGACGTTAACCCTAGTTGTCCTGACGCTAACCCTAGTTGTCCTGACGCTAACCCTAGTTGTCCTGACGCTAACCCTAGTTGCCCTGACGCTAACCCTAGTTGTCGTGACGCTAACCCTAGGTGTCCTGACGCTAACCCTAGTTCTCGTGACGCTAACCCTAGTTGTCGTGACGCTAACCCTAGTTGTCCTGACGCTAACCCTAGTTGTCCTGACGCTAACCCTAGTTGTCCTGACGCTAACCCTAGTTGTCCTGACGCTAACCCTAGTTGTCGTGACGCTAACCCTAGTTGTCCTGACGCTAACCCTAGTTGTCCTGACGCTAACCCTAGTTGTCCTGACGCTAACCCTAGTTGTCCTGATGCTAACCCTAGTTGTCCCGAGGCTAACCCTAGTTGTCCTGACGCTAACCCTAGTTGTCCTGACGCTAACCCTAGTTGTCCTGACGCTATCCCTAGTTGTCCTGACGCTAACCCTAGTTGTCCTGACGCTAACCCTAGTTGTCCTGACGCTAACCCTAGTTGTCCTGATGCTAACCCTAGTTGTCCTGACGCTAACCCTAGTTGTCGTGACGCTAACCCTAGTTGTCCTGACGCTAACCCTAGTTGTCCTGACGCTAACCCTAGTTGTCGTGACGCTAACCCTAGTTGTCGTGACGCTAACCCTAGTTGTCCTGACGCTAACCCTAGTTGTCCTGACGCTAACCCAAGTTGTCGTGACGCTAACCCTAGTTGTCCTGACGCTAACCCTAGTTGTCCTGACGCTAACCCTAGTTGTCCTGACGCTAACCCTAGTTGTCCTGACGCTAACCCTAGTTGTCCTGACGCTAACCCTACTTGTCGTGACGCTAACCCTAGTTGTCCTGACGCTAACCCTAGTTGCCCTGACGCTAACCCTAGTTGTCCTGACGCTAACCCTAGTTGTGACGCTAACCCTAGTTGTCCTGATGCTAACCCTAGTTGTCCTGACGCTAACCCTAGTTGTCCTGACGCTAACCCTAGTTGTCGTGACGCTAACCCTATTTGTCCTGACGCTAACCCTAGTTGTCCTGATGCTAACCCTAGTTGTCCTGACGCTAACCGTACTTGTCCTGACGCTAACCCTAGTTGTCCTGACGCTAACCCTAGTTGTCCTGACGCTAACCCTAGTTGTCCTGACTCTAACCCTAATTGTCCTGACGCTAACCCTAGTTGTCCTGACGCTAACCCTAGTTGTCCTGACGCTAACCCTAGTTGTCCTGACGATAACCCTAGTTGTCGTGACGCTAACCCTAGTTGTCGTGATGCTAACCCTAGTTGTCCTGACGCTAACCCTAGTTGTCCTGACGCTAACCATAGTTGTCCTGACGCTAACCCGAGTTGTCCTGACGCTAACCCTAGTTGTCGTGACGCTAACCCTAGTTGTCGTGACGCTAACCCTAGTTGTCCTGACGCTAACCCTAGTTGTCCTGACGCTAACCCTAGTTGTCGTGACGCTAACCCTAGTTGTCGTGACGCTAACCCTAGTTGTCCTGATGCTAACCCTAGTTGTCCCGAGGCTAACCCTAGTTGTCCTGACGCTAACCCTAGTTGTCCTGACGCTAACCCTAGTTGTCCTGACGCTAACCCTAGTTGTCCTGATGCTAACCCTAGTTGTCCTGACGCTAACCCTAGTTGTCCTGACGCTAACCCTAGTTGTCCTGACGCTAACCCTAGTTGTCCTGACGCTAACCTTAGTTGTCCTGACGCTAACCCTAGTTGTCCTGACGCTAGCCCTAGTTGTCGTGACGCTAACCCTAGTTGTCGTGACGCTAACCCTAGTTGTCCTGACGCTAACCCTAGTTGTCCTGACGCTAACCCAAGTTGTCGTGACGCTAACCCTAGTTGTCCTGACGCTAACCCTAGTTGTCCTGACGCTAACCCTAGTTGCCCTGACGCTAACCCTAGTTGTCGTGACGCTAACCCTAGGTGTCCTGACGCTAACCCTAGTTGTCGTGACGCTAACCCTAGTTGTCCTGACGCTAAACCTAGTTGTCCTGACGCTAACCCTAGTTGTCCTGACGATAACCCTAGTTGTCCTTACGCTAACCCTAGTTGTCGTGACGCTAACCCTAGTTGTCCTGACGCTAACCCTAGTTGTCCTGACGCTAACCCTAGTTGTTGTGACGCTAACCCTAGTTGTCCTGACGCTAACCCTAGTTGTCTTGACGCTAACCCTAGTTGTCCTGACGCTAACCCTCGTTGTCCTGACGCTAACCCTAGTTTTCCTGACGCTAACCCTAGTTGTACTGACGCTAACCCTAGTTGTCCTGACGCTAACCCTAGTTGTCCTGACGCTAACCCTAGTTGTTGTGACGCTAACCCTAGTTGTCCTGACGCTAACCCTAGTTGTCCTGACGCTAACCCTAGTTGTCCTGACGCTAACCCTAGTTGTCGTGACGCTAACCCTAGTTGTCCTGACGCTAACCCAAGTTGTCGTGACGCTAACCCTAGTTGTCCTGGAGCTAACCCTAGTTGTCCTGGCGCTAACCCTAGTTGTCCTGGCGCTAACCCTAGTTGTCCTGGCGCTAACCCTAGTTGTCCTGGCGCTAACCCTAGTTGTCCTGGCGCTAACCCTAGTTGTCCTGGCGCTAACCCTAGTTGTCCTGGCGCTAACCCTAATTGTCCTGGCGCTAACCCTAGTTGTCCTGGCGCTAACCCTAGTTGTCCTGGCGCTAACCCTAGTTGTCCTGGCGCTAACCCTAGTTGTCCTGGCGCTAACCCTAGTTGTCCTGGCGCTAACCCTAGTTGTAATGGCGCTAACCCTAGTTGTCCTGGCGCTAACCCTAGTTGTCCTGACGCTAACCCTAGTTGTCCTGACGCTAACCCTAGTTGTCCTGACTCTAACCCTAGTTGTCCTGACGCTAACCCTAGTTGTCCTGACGCTAACCCTAGTTGTCCTGACGCTAACCCTAGTTGTCCTGACGCTAACCCTAGTTGTCCTTACGCTAACCCTAGTTGTCCTGACGCTAACCCTAGTTGTTGTGACGCTAACCCTAGTTCTCCTGACGCTAACCCTAGTTGTGACGCTAACCCTAGTTGTCCTGACGCTAACCCTAGTAGTCCTGACGCTAACCCTAGTTGTCGTGACGCTAACCCTAGTTGTTCTGACGCTAACCCTAGTTGTCCTGACGCTAACCCTAGTTGTCCTGACGCTAACCCTAGTTGTCCTGGCACTAACCCTAGTTGTCCTGGCGCTAACCCTAGTTGTCCTGGCGCTAAACCTAGTTGTAATGGCGCTAACCCTAGTTGTCCTGGCGCTAACCCTAGTTGTCCTGGCGCTAACCCTAGTTGTCCTGACGCTAGCCCTAGTTGTCGTGACGCTAACCCTAGTTGTCCTGACGCTAAACCTAGTTGTCCTGACGCTAACCCAAGTTGTCGTGACGCTAACCCTAGTTGTCCTGGAGCTAACCCTAGTTGTAATGGCGCTAACCCTAGTTGTCCTGGCGCTAACCCTAGTTGTCCTGGCGCTAACCCTAGTTGTCCTGACGCTAGCCCTAGTTGTCGTGACGCTAACCCTAGTTGTCCTGACGCTAAACCTAGTTGTCCTGACGCTAACCCTAGTTGTCCTGACGCTAGCCCTAGTTGTCCTGACGCTAACCATAGTTGTCCTAAAGCTTACCCTAGTTGTAATGACGCTAACCCTAGTTGTCCTGATGCTAACCCTAGTTGTCCTGACGCTAACCCTAGTTGTCCTGACGCTTACCCTAGTTGTCCTGACGCTAACCCTAGTTGTCCTGACGCTAACCCTAGTTGTCCTGACGCTAACCCTATTTGTCCTGATGCTAACCCTAGTTATCCTGACGCTAACCCTTGTTGTCCTGGCGCTAACCCTAGTTGTCCTGGCGCTAACCCTAGTTGTCCTGACGCTAACCCTAGTTTTCCTGGCGCTAACCCTAGTTGTCCTGGCGCTAACCCTAGTTGTCCTGGCGCTAACCCTAGTTGTCCTGGCGCTAACCCTAGTTGTCCTGGCGCTAACCCTAGTTGTCCTGGCGCTAACCCTAGTTGTCCTGGCGCTAACCCTAGTTGTAATGGCGCTAACCCTAGTTGTCCTGGCGCTAACCCTAGTTGTCCTGGCGCTAACCCTAGTTGTCCTGGCGCTAACCCTAGTTGCCCTGACGCTAACCCTAGTTGTCCTGACGCTAACACTAGTTGTCCTGACGCTAACCCTAGTTGTCAAGACGCTAACCCCAGTTGTCCTGACGCTAACCCCAGTTGTCCTGACGCTAACCCTAGTTGTCCTGACGCTAACCCTAGTTGTCCTGACGCTAACCTTAGTTGTCCTGACGCTAACCCTAGTTGTCCTGACGCTTACCCTAGTTGTCCTGATGCTAACCCTAGTTGTCCTGACGCTAACCCTAGTTGTCCTGACGCTAACCCTAGTTGTCCTGACGCAAACCCTAGTTGTCCTGACGCTAACCCTAGTTGTCCTGACGCTAACCCTAGTTGTCCTGACGCTAACCCTAGCTGTCCTGACGCTAACCCTAGCTGTCCTGACGCTAACCCTAGTTGTCCTGACGCTAACCCTAGTTGTCCTGACGCTAACCCTAGCTGTCCTGGCGCTAACCCTAGCTGTCCAGGCGCTAACCCTAGTTGTCCTGACGCTAACCCTAGTTGTCCTGACGCTAACCCTAGTTGTCCTGGCGCTAACCCTAGTTGTCCTGACGCTAACCCTAGTTGTCCTGGCGCTAACCCTAGTTGTCCTGATGCTAACCCTAGTTGTCCTGACGCTAACCCTAGTTGTCCTGACGCTAACCCTAGTTGTCCTGACGCAAACCCTAGTTGTCCTGACGCTAACCCTAGTTGTCCTGACGCTAACCCTAGTTGTCCTGACGCTAACCCTAGCTGTCCTGACGCTAACCCTAGTTGTCCTGACGCTAACCCTAGTTGTCCTGACGCTAAACCTAGCTGTCCTGGCGCTAACCCTAGTTGTCCTGGCGCTAACCCTAGTTGTCCTGACGCTAACCCTAGTTGTCCTGACGCTAACCCTAGTTGTCCTGGCGCTAACCCTAGTTGTCCTGACGCTAACCCTAGTTGTCCTGGCGCTAACCCTAGTTGTCCTGACGCTAACCCTAGTTGTCCTGGCGCTAACCCTAGTTGTCCTGGCGCTAACCCTAGTTGTCCTGGCGCTAACCCTAGTTGTCCTGGCGCTAACCCTAGTTGTCCTGGCTCTAACCCTAGTTTTCCTGGCGCTAACCCTAGTTGTCCTGGCGCTAACCCTAGTTGTCCTGACGCTAACCCTAGTTGTCCTGGCGCTAACCCTAGCTGTCCTGGCGCTAACCCTAGTTGTCCTGGCGCTAACCCTAGTTGTCCTGACGCCAACCCTAGTTGTCCTGGCGCTAACCCTAGTTGTCCTGACGCTAACCCTAGTTGTCCTGGCGCTAACCCTAGTTGTCCTGACGCTAACCCTAGTTGTCCTGACGCTAACCCTAGTTGTCCTGACGCTAACCCTAGTTGTCCTGACGCAAACCCTAGTTGTCCTGACGCTAACCCTAGTTGTCCTGACGCTAACCCTAGTTGTCCTGACGCTAACCCTAGCTGTCCTGACGCTAACCCTAGCTGTCCTGACGCTAACCCTAGTTGTCCTGACGCTAAACCTAGCTGTCCTGGCGCTAACCCTAGTTGTCCTGGCGCTAACCCTAGTTGTCCTGACGCTAACCCTAGTTGTCCTGACGCTAACCCTAGTTGTCCTGGCGCTAACCCTAGTTGTCCTGACGCTAACCCTAGTTGTCCTGGCGCTAACCCTAGTTGTCCTGACGCTAACCCTAGTTGTCCTGGCGCTAACCCTAGTTGTCCTGGCGCTAACCCTAGTTGTCCTGGCGCTAACCCTAGTTGTCCTGGCGCTAACCCTAGTTGTCCTGGCTCTAACCCTAGTTGTCCTGGCGCTAACCCTAGTTGTCCTGGCGCTAACCCTAGTTGTCCTGACGCTAACCCTAGTTGTCCTGGCGCTAACCCTAGTTGTCCTGGCGCTAACCCTAGTTGTCCTGGCGCTAACTCTAGCTGTCCTGGCGCTAACCCTAGTTGTCCTGGCGTTAACCCTAGTTGTCCTGGCGCTAACCCTAGTTGTCCTCCCACTAACCCTAGTTGTCCTGGTGCTAACCCTAGTTGTCCTGGCGCTAACCCTAGTTGTCCTGACGCTAACCCTAGTTGTCCTGGCGCTAACCCTAGTTGTCCTGGCGCTAACCCTAGTTGTCCTGGCGCTAACTCTAGCTGTCCTGGCGCTAACCCTAGTTGTCCTGGCGCTAACCCTAGTTGTCCTGGCGCTAACCCTAGTTGTCCTGGCGCTAACCCTAGTTGTCCTGACGCTAACCCTAGTTGTCCTGACGCTAACCCTAGTTGTCCTGGCGCTAACCCTAGTTGTCCTGACGCTAACCCTAGTTGTCCTGGCGCTAACCCTAGTTGTCCTGACGCTAACCCTAGTTGTCCTGACGCTAACCCTAGTTGTCCTGACGCTAACCCTAGTTGTCCTGACGCAAACCCTAGTTGTCCTGACGCTAACCCTAGTTGTCCTGACGCTAACCCTAGGTGTCCTGACGCTAACCCTAGCTGTCCTGACGCTAACCCTAGTTGTCCTGACGCTAACCCTAGTTGTCCTGACGCTAACCCTAGTTGTCCTGACGCTAACCCTAGCTGTCCTGGCGCTAACCCTAGTTGTCCTGGCGCTAACCCTAGTTGTCCTGACGCTAACCCTAGTTGTCCTGACGCTAACCCTAGTTGTCCTGGCGCTAACCCTAGTTGTCCTGGCGCTAACCCTAGTTGTCCTGGCGCTAACCCTAGTTGTCCTGGCGCTAACCCTAGTTGTCCTGGCGCTAACCCTAGTTGTCC
Source organism: Phyllobates terribilis (assembly GCF_046119375.1). Lineage (NCBI taxonomy): Eukaryota > Metazoa > Chordata > Amphibia > Anura > Dendrobatidae > Phyllobates > Phyllobates terribilis. Next base: position 234,047 of record NW_027363301.1, on the reverse strand, counting down.
TGGCTCTAACCCTAGTTGTCCTGGCGCTAACCCTAGTTGTCCTGGCGCTAACCCTAGTTGTCCTGACGCTAACCCTAGTTGTCCTGGCGCTAACCCTAGTTGTCCTGGCGCTAACCCTAGTTGTCCTGGCGCTAACTCTAGCTGTCCTGGCGCTAACCCTAGTTGTCCTGGCGCTAACCCTAGTTGTCCTGGCGCTAACCCTAGTTGTCCTGGTGCTAACCCTAGTTGTCCTGGCGCTAACCCTAGTTGTCCTGACGCTAACCCTAGTTGTCCTGACGCTAACCCTAGTTGTCCTGGCGCTAACCCTAGTTGTCCTGGCGCTAACCCTAGTTGTCCTGGCGCTAACTCTAGCTGTCCTGGCGCTAACCCTAGTTGTCCTGGCGCTAACCCTAGTTGTCCTGGCGCTAACCCTAGTTGTCCTGGCGCTAACCCTAGTTGTCCTGGCGCTAACCCTAGTTATCCTGGTGCTAACCCTAGTTGTCCTGGCGCTAACCCTAGTTGTCCTGGTGCTAACCCTAGTTGTAATGGCGCTAACCCTAGTTGTCCTGGCGCTAACCCTAGTTGTCCTGGCGCTAACCCTAGTTGTCCTGGCGCTAACCCTAGTTGTCCTGACGCTAACCCTAGTTGTCCTGACGCTAACACTAGTTGTCCTGACGCTAACCCTAGTTGTCCAGACGCTAACCAAAGTTGTCCTGACGCTAACCCCAGTTGTCCTGACGCTAACCCTAGTTGTCCTGACGCTAACCCTAGTTGTCCTGACGCTAACCCTAGTTGTCCTGACGCTAACCCTAGTTGTCCTGACGCTTACCCTAGTTGTCCTGACGCTAACCCTAGTTGTCCTGACGCTAACCCTAGTTGTCCTGACGCTAACCCTAGTTGTCCTGACGCAAACCCTAGTTGTCCTGACGCAAACCCTAGTTGTCCTGACGCTAACCCTAGCTGTCCTGACGCTAACCCTAGTTGTCCTGACGCTAACCCTAGTTGTCCTGACGCTAACCCTAGCTGTCCTGACGCTAACCCTAGCTGTCCTGACGCTAACCCTAGTTGTCAAGACGCTAACCCCAGTTGTCCTGACGCTAACCCCAGTTGTCCTGACGCTAACCCTAGTTGTCCTGACGCTAACCCTAGTTGTCCTGACGCTAACCTTAGTTGTCCTGACGCTAACCCTAGTTGTCCTGACGCTTACCCTAGTTGTCCTGATGCTAACCCTAGTTGTCCTGACGCTAACCCTAGTTGTCCTGACGCAAACCCTAGTTGTCCTGACGCTAACCCTAGGTGTCCTGACGCTAACCCTAGTTGTCCTGACGCTAACCCTAGCTGTCCTGACGCTAACCCTAGCTGTCCTGACGCTAACCCTAGTTGTCCTGACGCTAACCCTAGTTGTCCTGACGCTAACCCTAGCTGTCCTGGCGCTAACCCTAGTTGTCCTGGCGCTAACCCTAGTTGTCCTGACGCTAACCCTAGTTGTCCTGACGCTAACCCTAGTTGTCCTGACGCTAACCCTAGTTGTCCTGGCGCTAACCCTAGTTGTCCTGATGCTAACCCTAGTTGTCCTGACGCTAACCCTAGTTGTCCTGACGCTAACCCTAGTTGTCCTGACGCAAACCCTAGTTGTCCTGACGCTAACCCTAGTTGTCCTGACGCTAACCCTAGTTGTCCTGACGCTAACCCTAGCTGTCCTGACGCTAACCCTAGTTGTCCTGACGCTAACCCTAGTTGTCCTGACGCTAAACCTAGCTGTCCTGGCGCTAACCCTAGTTGTCCTGGCGCTAACCCTAGTTGTCCTGACGCTAACCCTAGTTGTCCTGACGCTAACCCTAGTTGTCCTGGCGCTAACCCTAGTTGTCCTGACGCTAACCCTAGTTGTCCTGGCGCTAACCCTAGTTGTCCTGACGCTAACCCTAGTTGTCCTGGCGCTAACCCTAGTTGTCCTGGCGCTAACCCTAGTTGTCCTGGCGCTAACCCTAGTTGTCCTGGCGCTAACCCTAGTTGTCCTGGCGCTAACCCTAGTTGTCCTGGCGCTAACCCTAGTTGTCCTGACGCTAACCCTAGTTGTCCTGGCGCTAACCCTAGCTGTCCTGGCGCTAACCCTAGTTGTCCTGGCGCTAACCCTAGTTGTCCTGACGCTAACCCTAGTTGTCCTGACGCTAACCCTAGTTGTCCTGGCGCTAACCCTAGTTGTCCTGACGCTAACCCTAGTTGTCCTGGCTCTAACCCTAGTTGTCCTGACGCTAACCCTAGTTGTCCTGACGCTAACCCTAGTTGTCCTGACGCTAACCCTAGTTGTCCTGACGCAAACCCTAGTTGTCCTGACGCTAACCCTAGTTGTCCTGACGCTAACCCTAGTTGTCCTGACGCTAACCCTAGCTGTCCTGACGCTAACCCTAGTTGTCCTGACGCTAACCCTAGTTGTCCTGACGCTAAACCTAGCTGTCCTGGCGCTAACCCTAGTTGTCCTGGCGCTAACCCTAGTTGTCCTGACGCTAACCCTAGTTGTCCTGACGCTAACCCTAGTTGTCCTGGCGCTAACCCTAGTTGTCCTGGCGCTAACCCTAGTTGTCCTGGCGCTAACCCTAGTTGTCCTGGCGCTAACCCTAGTTGTCCTGGCGCTAACCCTAGTTGTCCTGACGCTAACCCTAGTTGTCCTGGCGCTAACCCTAGTTGTCCTGGCGCTAACCCTAGTTGTCCTGGCGCTAACCCTAGTTGTCCTGGCGCTAACCCTAGTTGTCCTGGCTCTAACCCTAGTTGTCCTGGCGTTAACCCTAGTTGTCCTGGCGCTAACCCTAGTTGTCCTGGCGCTAACCCTAGTTGTCCTGGCGCTAACCCTAGTTGTCCTGGCGCTAACCCTAGTTGTCCTGACGCTAACCCTAGTTGTCCTGGCGCTAACCCTAGTTGTCCTGGCGCTAACCCTAGTTGTCCTGGCGCTAACTCTAGCTGTCCTGGCGCTAACCCTAGTTGTCCTGGCGCTAACCCTAGTTGTCCTGGCGCTAACCCTAGTTGTCCTGGCGCTAACCCTAGTTGTCCTGACGCTAACCCTAGTTGTCCTGACGCTAACCCTAGTTGTCCTGGCGCTAACCCTAGTTGTCCTGACGCTAACCCTAGTTGTCCTGGCGCTAACCCTAGTTGTCCTGACGCTAACCCTAGTTGTCCTGACGCTAACCCTAGTTGTCCTGACGCTAACCCTAGTTGTCCTGACGCAAACCCTAGTTGTCCTGACGCTAACCCTAGTTGTCCTGACGCTAACCCTAGCTGTCCTGACGCTAACCCTAGCTGTCCTGACGCTAACCCTAGTTGTCCTGACGCTAACCCTAGTTGTCCTGACGCTAACCCTAGCTGTCCTGGCGCTAACCCTAGTTGTCCTGGCGCTAACCCTAGTTGTCCTGACGCTAACCCTAGTTGTCCTGGTGCTAACCCTAGTTGTCCTGGCGCTAACCCTAGTTGTCCTGACGCTAACCCTAGTTGTCCTGGCGCTAACCCTAGTTGTCCTGACGCTAACCCTAGTTGTCCTGGCGCTAACCCTAGTTGTCCTGACGCTAACCCTAGTTGTCCTGACGCTAACCCTAGTTGTCCTGACGCTAACCCTAGTTGTCCTGACGCAAACCCTAGTTGTCCTGACGCTAACCCTAGTTGTCCTGACGCTAACCCTAGTTGTCCTGACGCTAACCCTAGCTGTCCTGACGCTAACCCTAGTTGTCCTGACGCTAACCCTAGTTGTCCTGACGCTAAACCTAGCTGTCCTGGCGCTAACCCTAGTTGTCCTGGCGCTAACCCTAGTTGTCCTGACGCTAACCCTAGTTGTCCTGGCGCTAACCCTAGTTGTCCTGGCGCTAACCCTAGTTGTCCTGACGCTAACCCTAGTTGTCCTGGCGCTAACCCTAGTTGTCCTGGCGCTAACCCTAGTTGTCCTGGCGCTAACCCTAGTTGTCCTGGCGCTAACCCTAGTTGTCCTGGCGCTAACCCTAGTTGTCCTGGCGCTAACCCTAGTTGTCCTGGCTCTAACCCTAGTTGTCCTGGCGCTAACCCTAGTTGTCCTGGCGCTAACCCTAGTTGTCCTGGCGCTAACCCTAGTTGTCCTGGCGCTAACCCTAGCTGTCCTGGCGCTAACCCTAGTTGTCCTGGCGCTAACCCTAGTTGTCCTGACGCTAACCCTAGTTGTCCTGACGCTAACCCTAGTTGTCCTGGCGCTAACCCTAGTTGTCCTGACGCTAACCCTAGTTGTCCTGGCGCTAACCCTAGTTGTCCTGACGCTAACCCTAGTTGTCCTGACGCTAACCCTAGTTGTCCTGACGCTAACCCTAGTTGTCCTGACGCAAACCCTAGTTGTCCTGACGCAAACCCTAGTTGTCCTGACGCTAACCCTAGTTGTCCTGACGCTAACCCTAGTTGTCCTGACGCTAACCCTAGCTGTCCTGACGCAAACCCTAGTTGTCCTGACGCTAACCCTAGTTGTCCTGACGCTAACCCTAGCTGTCCTGACGCTAACCCTAGCTGTCCTGACGCTAACCCTAGTTGTCCTGACGCTAACCCTAGCTGTCCTGACGCTAACCCTAGTTGTCCTGACGCTAACCCTAGTTGTCCTGACGCTAACCCTAGTTGTCCTGGCGCTAACCCTAGCTGTCCTGGCGCTAACCCTAGTTGTCCTGACGCTAACCCTAGTTGTCCTGATGCTAACCCTAGTTGTCCTGGCGCTAACCCTAGTTGTCCTGACGCTAACCCTAGTTGTCCTGGCGCTAACCCTAGTTGTCCTGGCGCTAACCCTAGTTGTCCTGGCGCTAACCCTAGTTGTCCTGGCGCTAACCCTAGTTGTAATGGCGCTAACCCTAGTTGTCCTGGCGCTAACCCTAGTTGTCCTGGCGCTAACCCTAGTTGTCCTGGCGCTAACCCTAGTTGTCCTGGCGCTAACCCTAGTTGTCCTGGCGCTAACCCTAGTTGTCCTGACGCTAACCCTAGTTGTCCTGACGCTAACACTAGTTGTCCTGACGCTAACCCTAGTTGTCCAGACGCTAACCAAAGTTGTCCTGACGCTAACCCCAGTTGTCCTGACGCTAACCCTAGTTGTCCTGACGCTAACCCTAGTTGTCCTGACGCTAACCCTAGTTGTCCTGACGCTAACCCTAGTTGTCCTGACGCTAACCCTAGTTGTCCTGACGCTTACCCTAGTTGTCCTGACGCTAACCCTAGTTGTCCTGACGCTAACATTAGTTGTCCTGACGCTAACCCTAGTTGTCCTGACGCTAACCCTAGTTGTCCTGACGCTAACCCTACTTGTCCTGATGCTAACCCTACTTATCCTGACGCTAACCCTACTTGTCCTGACGCTAACCCTACTTGTCCTGACGCTAACCCTACTTGTCCTGACGCTAACCCTAGTTGTCCTGACGCTAATCCTAGTTGTCCTGACGCTAACCCTACTTGTTCTGACGCTAACCCTAGTTGTCCGGACGCTAACCCTAGTTGTCCTGACGCTAACCCTACTTGTCCTGACGCTAACCCTAGTTGTCTTGACGCTAACCCTAGTTGTCCTGACGCTAACCCTAGTTGTCCTGACTCTAACCCTACTTGTCCTGACGCTAACCCTAGTTGTCCTGACGCTAACCCTAGATGTCCTGATGCTAACCCTAGTTGTCCCGAGGCTAACCCTAGTTGTCCTGACGCTAACCCTAGTTGTCCTGACGCTAACCCTAGTTGTCCTGACGCTAACCCTAGTTGCCCTGACGCTATCCCTAGTTGTCCTGACGCTAAACCTAGTTGTCCTGACGCTAACCCTAGTTGTCCTGACGCTAACCCTAGTTGTCCTGATGCTAACCCTAGTTGTCCTGACGCTAACCCTAGTTGTCATGACGCTAACCCTAGTTGTCCTGACGCTAACCCTAGTTGTCCTGACGCTAACCCTAGTTGTCGTGACGCTAACCCTAGTTGTCGTGACGCTAATCCTAGTTGTCCTGACGCTAACCCTAGTTGTCCTGACGCTAACCCAAGTTGTCCTGACGCTAACCATAGTTGTCCAGATGCTAACCCTAGTTGTCCTGACGCTAACCCTAGTTGTCCTGACGCTAACCCTAGTTGTCCTGACGCTAACCCTAGTTGTTCTGACGCTAACCCTAGTTGTTGTGACGCTAACCCTAGTTGTTGTGACGCTAACCCTAGTTGTGACGCTAACCCTAGTTGTCCTGATGCTAACCCTAGTTGTCCTGACGCTAACCCTAGTTGTCCTGACGCTAACCCTAGTTGTCGTGACGCTAACCCTAGTTGTCCTGACTCTAACCCTACTTGTCCTGACGCTAACCCTAGTTGTCCTGACGCTAACCCTAGATGTCCTGATGCTAACCCTAGTTGTCCCGAGGCTAACCCTAGTTGTCCTGATGCTAACCCTAGTTGTCCTGACGCTAACCCTAGTTGTCCTGACGCTAACCCTAATTGTCCTGACGCTAACCCTAGTTGTCCTGACGCTAACCCTAGTTGTCCTGACGCTAACCCTAGTTGTCCTGACGATAACCCTAGTTGTCGTGACGCTAACCCTAGTTGTCGTGACGCTAAACCTACTTGTCCTGACGCTAACCCTAGTTGTCCTGACGCTAACCCTAGTTGTCCTGACGCTAACCCGAGTTGTCCTGACGCTAACCCTAGTTGTCGTGACGCTAACCCTAGTTGTCGTGACGCTAACCCTAGTTGTCCTGACTCTAACCCTACTTGTCCTGACGCTAACCCTAGTTGTCCTGACGCTAACCCTAGATGTCCTGATGCTAACCCTAGTTGTCCCGAGGCTAACCCTAGTTGTCCCGACGCTAACCCTAGTTGTCCTGACGCTAACCCTAGTTGTCCTGACGCTAACCCTAATTGTCCTGACGCTAACCCTAGTTGTCCTGACGCTAACCCTAGTTGTCCTGACGCTAACCCTAGTTGTCCTGACGATAACCCTAGTTGTCGTGACGCTAACCCTAGTTGTCGTGACGCTAACCCTACTTGTCCTGACGCTAACCCTAGTTGTCCTGACGCTAACCCTAGTTGTCCTGACGCTAACCCGAGTTGTCCTGACGCTAACCCTAGTTGTCGTGACGCTAACCCTAGTTGTCGTGACGCTAACCCTAGTTGTCCTGACGCTAACCCTAGTTGTCCTGACGCTAACCCTAGTTGTCGTGACGCTAACCCTAGTTGTCGTGACGCTAACCCTAGTTGTCGTGACGCTAACCCTAGTTGTCCTGATGCTAACCCTAGTTGTCCCGAGGCTAACCCTAGTTGTCCTGACGCTAACCCTAGTTGTCCTGACGCTAACCCTAGTTGTCCTGATGCTAAACCTAGTTGTCCTGACGCTAACCCTAGTTGTCCTGACGCTAACCCTAGTTGTCCTGACGCTAACCCTAGTTGTCGTGACGCTAACCCTAGTTGTCCTGACGCTAACCCTAGTTGTCCTGACGCTAACCCTAGTTGTCCTGACGCTAACCCTAGTTGTCTTGACGCTAACCCTAGTTGTCCTGACGCTAACCCTAGTTGTCGTGACGCTAACCCTCGTTGTCCTGACGCTAACCCTAGTTTTCCTGACGCTAACCCTAGTTGTACTGACGCTAACCCTAGTTGTCCTGACGCTAACCCTAGTTGTCCTGACGCTAACCCTAGTTGTCGTGACGCTAACCCTAGTTGTCGTGACGCTAACCCTAGTTGTCGTGACGCTAACCCTAGTTGTCCTGACGCTAACCCTAGTTGTCGTGACGCTAACCCTAGTTGTCCTGACGCTAACCCTAGTTGTTCTGACGCTAACCCTAGTTGTTGTGACGCTAACCCTAGTTGTCCTGACGCTAACCCTAGTTGTGACGCTAACCCTAGTTGTCCTGACGCTAACCCTAGTTGTCCTGACGCTAACCCTAGTTGTCCTGACGCTAACCCTAGTTGTCCTGATGCTAACCCTAGTTGTCCTGATGCTAACCGTACTTGTCCTGACGCTAACCCTAGTTGTCCTGACTCTAACCCTAGTTGTCCTGACGCTAACCCTAGTTGTCCTGACGCTAACCCTAGTTGTTCTGATACTAACCCTAGTTGTCCTGACATAACCCTAGTTGACCTGACGCTAACCCTAGTTGTCCTGGCGCTAACCCTAGTTGTCCTGACGGTAACCCGAGTTGTCCTGGCGCTAACCCTAGTTGTCCTGGCACTAACCCTAGTTGTCCTGGCGCTAACCCTAGTTATCCTGGCGCTAACCCTAGTTGTCCTGGCACTAACCCTAGTTGTCCTGGCGCTAACCCTAATTGTCCTGGCGCTAACCCTAATTGTCCTGGCGCTAACCCTAGTTGTCCTGGCGCTAACCCTAGTTGTCCTGGCGCTAACTCTAGTTGTCCTGGCGCTAACCCTAGTTGTCCAGGCTCTAACCCTAGTTGTCCTGGCGCTAACCCTAGTTGTCCTGGCGCTAACCCTAGTTGTCCTGGCGCTAACCCTAGTTGTAATGGCGCTAACCCTAGTTGTAATGGCGCTAACCCTAGTTGTCCTGGCGCTAACCCTAGTTGTCCTGGCGCTAACCCTAGTTGTCCTGACGCTAACCCTAGTTGTCCTGACGCTAAACCTAGTTGTCCTGACGCTAACCCTAGTTGTCCTGACGCTAACCCTAGTTGTCCTGACGCTAGCCCTAGTTGTCCTAACGCTAACCCTAGTTGTCCTGACGCTAACCCTAGTTGTAAAGACGCTAACCCTAGTTGTCCTGACGCTAACCCTAGTTGTCCTGAAGCTAACCCTAGTTGTCCTGACGCTTACCCTAGTTGTCCTGACGCTAACCCTAGTTGTCCTGACGCTAACCCTAGTTGTCCTGACGCTAACCCTAGTTGTCCTGACGCTAACCCTAGTTGTCCTGACGCAAAACCTAGTTGTCCTGACGCTAACCCTAGCTGTCCTGACGCTAACCCTAGTTGTCCTGACGCTAACCCTAGTTGTCCTGACGCTAACCCTAGCTGTCCTGACGCTAACCCTAGTTGTCCTGACGCTAACCCTAGTTGTCCTGATGCTAACCCTAGTTGTCCTGACATTAACCCTAGCTGTCCTGGCGCTAACCCTAGTTGTCCTGGCGCTAACCCTAGTTGTCCTGACGCTAACCCTAGTTGTCCTGACGCTAACCCTAGTTGGCCTGGCGCTAACCCTAGTTGTCCTGACGCTAACCCTAGTTGTCCTGGCGCTAACCCTAGTTGTCCTGGAGCTAACCCTAGTTGTCCTGGCGCTAACCCTAGTTGTCCTGGCGCTAACCCCAGTTGTCCTGGCGCTAACCCTAGTTGTCCTGGCTCTAACCCTAGTTGTCCTGGCGCTAACCCTAGTTGTCCTGACGCTAACCCTAGTTGTCCTGACGCTAACCCTAGTTGTCGTGACGCTAACCCTAGTTGTCGTGACGCTAACCCTAGTTGTCCTGACGCTAACCCTAGTTGCCCTGACGCTAACCCTAGTTGTCGTGACGCTAACCCTAGGTGTCCTGACGCTAACCCTAGTTGTCGTGATTCTAACCCTAGTTGTCGTGACGCTAACCCTAGTTGTCCTGACGCTAACCCTAGTTGTCCTGACGCTAACCCTAGTTGTCCTGACGCTAACCCTAATTGTCCTGACGCTAACCCTAGTTGTCCTGACGCTAACCCTAGTTGTTCTGACGCTAACCCTAGTTGTCCTGACGCTAACCCTAGTTGTCCTGGAGCTAACCCTAGTTGTCCTGGCGCTAACCCTAGTTGTCCTGGCGCTAACCCTAGTTGTCCTCTCGCTAACCCTAGTTGTCCTGGTGCTAACCCTAGTTGTAATGGCGCTAACCCTAGTTGTCCTGGCGCTATCCCTAGTTGTCCTGACGCTAACCCTAGTTGTCCTGACGCTAACCCTAGTTGTCCTCACGCTAACCCTAGTTGTCCTGACGCTAACCCTAGTTGTTCTGACGCTAACCCTAGTTGTCCTGATGCTAACCCTAGTTGTCCTGACGCTAACCCTAGTTGTCGTGATGTTAACCCTAGTTGTCGTGACGCTAACCCTAGTTGTCCTGACGCTAACCCTAGTTGTCCTGACGCTAACCCAAGTTGTCGTGACGCTAACCCTAGTTGTCCTGACGCTAACCCTAGTTGTCCTGATGCTAACCCTAGTTGCCCTGACGCTAACCCTAGTTGTCGTGACGCTAACCCTAGGTGTCCTGACGCTAACCCTAGTTGTCGTGACGCTAACCCTAGTTGTCCTGACGCTAAACCTAGTTGTCCTGACGCTAACCCTAGTTGTCCTGACGCTAACCCTAGTTGTCCTGACGCTAATCCTAGTTGTCGTGACGCTAACCCTAGTTGTCCTGACGCTAACCCTAGTTGTCCTGACGCTAACCCTAGTTGTCCTGACGCTAACCCTAGTTGTCTTGACGCTAACCCTAGTTGTCCTGACGCTAACCCTAGTTGTCGTGACGCTAACCCTCGTTGTCCTGACGCTAACCCTCGTTGTCCTGATGCTAACCCTAGTTGTACTGACGCTAACCCTAGTTGTCCTGACGCTAACCCTAGTTGTCCTGACGCTAACCCTAGTTGTTGTGACGCTAACCCTAGTTGTCCTGACGCTAACCCTAGTTGTCGTGACGCTAACCCTAGTTGTCCTGACGCTAACCCTAGTTGTCGTGACGCTAACCCTAGTTGTCCTGACGCTAACCCTAGTTGTTCTGACGCTAACCCTAGTTGTTGTGACGCTAACCCTAGTTGTCCTGACGCTAACCCTAGTTGTGACGCTAACCCTAGTTGTCCTGACGCTAACCCTAGTTGTCCTGACGCTAACCCTAGTTGTCCTGACGCTAACCCTAGTTGTCCTGACGCTAACCCTAGTTGTCCTGATGCTAACCGTACTTGTCCTGACGCTAACCCTAGTTGTCCTGACTCTAACCCTAGTTGTCCTGACGCTAACCCTAGTTGTTCTGATACTAACCCTAGTTGTCCTGACATAACCCTAGTTGACCTGACGCTAACCCTAGTTGTCCTGGCGCTAACCCTAGTTGTCCTGACGCTAACCCGAGTTGTCCTGGCGCTAACCCTAGTTGTCCTGGCACTAACCCTAGTTGTCCTGGCGTAAACCCTAGTTATCCTGGCGCTAACCCTAGTTGTCCTGGCACTAACCCTAGTTGTCCTGGCGCTAACCCTAATTGTCCTGGCGCTAACCCTTATTGTCCTGGCGCTAACCCTAGTTGTCCTGGCGCTAACCCTAGTTGTCCTGGCGCTAACTCTAGTTGTCCTGGCGCTAACCCTAGTTGTCCAGGCTCTAACCCTAGTTGTCCTGGCGCTAACCCTAGTTGTCCTGGCGCTAACCCTAGTTGTCCTGGCGCTAACCCTAGTTGTAATGGCGCTAACCCTAGTTGTAATGGTGCTAACCCTAGTTGTCCTGGCGCTAACCCTAGTTGTCCTGGCGCTAACCCTAGTTGTCCTGACGCTAACCCTAGTTGTCCTGACGCTAAACCTAGTTGTCCTGACGCTAACCCTAGTTGTCCTGACGCTAACCCTAGTTGTCCTGACGCTAGCCCTAGTTGTCCTGACGCTAACCCTAGTTGTCCTGACGCTAACCCTAGTTGTAAAGACGCTAACCCTAGTTGTCCTGACGCTAACCCTAGTTGTCCTGAAGCTAACCCTAGTTGTCCTGACGCTTACCCTAGTTGTCCTGACGCTAACCCTAGTTGTCCTGACGCTAACCCTAGTTGTCCTGACGCTAACCCTAGTTGTCCTGACGCAAAACCTAGTTGTCCTGACGCTAACCCTAGCTGTCCTGACGCTAACCCTAGTTGTCCTGACGCTAACCCTAGTTGTCCTGACGCTAACCCTAGCTGTCCTGACGCTAACCCTAGTTGTCCTGACGCTAACCCTAGTTGTCCTGATGCTAACCCTAGTTGTCCTGACATTAACCCTAGCTGTCCTGGCGCTAACCCTAGTTGTCCTGGCGCTAACCCTAGTTGTCCTGACGCTAACCCTAGTTGTCCTGACGCTAACCCTAGTTGTCCTGGCGCTAACCCTAGTTGTCCTGACGCTAACCCTAGTTGTCCTGGAGCTAACCCTAGTTGTCCTGGCGCTAACCCTAGTTGTCCTGGCGCTAACCCTAGTTGTCCTGGCGCTAACCCTAGTTGTCCTGGCTCTAACCCTAGTTGTCCTGGCGCTAACCCTAGTTGTCCTGACGCTAACCCTAGTTGTCCTGACGCTAACCCTAGTTGTCGTGACGCTAACCCTAGTTGTCGTGACGCTAACCCTAGTTGTCCTGACGCTAACCCTAGTTGCCCTGACGCTAAACCTAGTTGTCGTGACGCTAACCCTAGGTGTCCTGACGCTAACCCTAGTTGTCGTGATTCTAACCCTAGTTGTCGTGACGCTAACCCTAGTTGTCCTGACGCTAACCCTAGTTGTCCTGACGCTAACCCTAGTTGTCCTGACGCTAACCCTAGTTGTCGTGACGCTAACCCTAGTTGTCCTGACGCTAACCCTAGTTGTCCTGACGCTAACCCTAGTTGTCCTGACGCTAACCCTAATTGTCCTGACGCTAACCCTAGTTGTCCTGACGCTAACAGTAGTTGTTCTGACGCTAACCCTAGTTGTCCTGACGCTAACCCTAGTTGTCCTGGAGCTAACCCTAGTTGTCCTGGCGCTAACCCTAGTTGTCCTGGCGCTAACCCTAGTTGTCCTGGCGCTAACCCTAGTTGTCCTCTCGCTAACCCTAGTTGTCCTGGTGCTAACCCTAGTTGTAATGGCGCTAACCCTAGTTGTCCTGGCGCTAACCCTAGTTGTCCTGGCGCTAACCCTAGTTGTCCTGACGCTAACCCTAGTTGTCCTGACGCTAACCCTAGTTGTCCTGACGCTAACCCTAGTTGTTGTGACGCTAACCCTAGTTGTCCTGACGCTAACCCTAGTTGTGACGCTAACCCTAGTTGTCCTGACGCTAACCCTAGTTGTCCTGACGCTAACCCTAGTTGTCCTGACGCTAACCCTAGTTGTCCTGACGCTAACCCTAGTTGTCCTGATGCTAACCGTACTTGTCCTGACGCTAACCCTAGTTGTCCTGACTCTAACCCTAGTTGTCCTGACGCTAACCCTAGTTGTTCTGATACTAACCCTAGTTGTCCTGACATAACCCTAGTTGACCTGACGCTAACCCTAGTTGTCCTGGCGCTAACCCTAGTTGTCCTGACGCTAACCCGAGTTGTCCTGGCGCTAACCCTAGTTGTCCTGGCACTAACCCTAGTTGTCCTGGCGCTAAGCCTAGTTATCCTGGCGCTAACCCTAGTTGTCCTGGCACTAACCCTAGTTGTCCTGGCGCTAACCCTAATTGTCCTGGCGCTAACCCTTATTGTCCTGGCGCTAACCCTAGTTGTCCTGGCGCTAACCCTAGTTGTCCTGGCGCTAACTCTAGTTGTCCTGGCGCTAACCCTAGTTGTCCAGGCTCTAACCCTAGTTGTCCTGGCGCTAACCCTAGTTGTCCTGGCGCTAACCCTAGTTGTCCTGGCGCTAACCCTAGTTGTAATGGCGCTAACCCTAGTTGTAATGGTGCTAACCCTAGTTGTCCTGGCGCTAACCCTAGTTGTCCTGGCGCTAACCCTAGTTGTCCTGACGCTAACCCTAGTTGTCCTGACGCTAAACCTAGTTGTCCTGACGCTAACCCTAGTTGTCCTGACGCTAACCCTAGTTGTCCTGACGCTAGCCCTAGTTGTCCTGACGCTAACCCTAGTTGTCCTGACGCTAACCCTAGTTGTAAAGACGCTAACCCTAGTTGTCCTGACGCTAACCCTAGTTGTCCTGAAGCTAACCCTAGTTGTCCTGACGCTTACCCTAGTTGTCCTGACGCTAACCCTAGTTGTCCTGACGCTAACCCTAGTTGTCCTGACGCTAACCCTAGTTGTCCTGACGCTAACCCTAGTTGTCCTGACGCTAACCCTAGTTGTTCTGACGCTAACCCTAGTTGTTGTGACGCTAACCCTAGTTGTCCTGACGCTAACCCTAGTTGTGACGCTAACCCTAGTTGTCCTGACGCTAACCCTAGTTGTCCTGACGCTAACCCTAGTTGTCCTGACGCTAACCCTAGTTGTCCTGACGCTAACCCTAGTTGTCCTGATGCTAACCGTACTTGTCCTGACGCTAACCCTAGTTGTCCTGACTCTAACCCTAGTTGTCCTGACGCTAACCCTAGTTGTTCTGATACTAACCCTAGTTGTCCTGACATAACCCTAGTTGACCTGACGCTAACCCTAGTTGTCCTGGCGCTAACCCTAGTTGTCCTGACGCTAACCCGAGTTGTCCTGGCGCTAACCCTAGTTGTCCTGGCACTAACCCTAGTTGTCCTGGCGTAAACCCTAGTTATCCTGGCGCTAACCCTAGTTGTCCTGGCACTAACCCTAGTTGTCCTGGCGCTAACCCTAATTGTCCTGGCGCTAACCCTTATTGTCCTGGCGCTAACCCTAGTTGTCCTGGCGCTAACCCTAGTTGTCCTGGCGCTAACTCTAGTTGTCCTGGCGCTAACCCTAGTTGTCCAGGCTCTAACCCTAGTTGTCCTGGCGCTAACCCTAGTTGTCCTGGCGCTAACCCTAGTTGTCCTGGCGCTAACCCTAGTTGTAATGGCGCTAACCCTAGTTGTAATGGTGCTAACCCTAGTTGTCCTGGCGCTAACCCTAGTTGTCCTGGCGCTAACCCTAGTTGTCCTGACGCTAACCCTAGTTGTCCTGACGCTAAACCTAGTTGTCCTGACGCTAACCCTAGTTGTCCTGACGCTAACCCTAGTTGTCCTGACGCTAGCCCTAGTTGTCCTGACGCTAACCCTAGTTGTCCTGACGCTAACCCTAGTTGTAAAGACGCTAACCCTAGTTGTCCTGACGCTAACCCTAGTTGTCCTGAAGCTAACCCTAGTTGTCCTGACGCTTACCCTAGTTGTCCTGACGCTAACCCTAGTTGTCCTGACGCTAACCCTAGTTGTCCTGACGCTAACCCTAGTTGTCCTGACGCAAAACCTAGTTGTCCTGACGCTAACCCTAGCTGTCCTGACGCTAACCCTAGTTGTCCTGACGCTAACCCTAGTTGTCCTGACGCTAACCCTAGCTGTCCTGACGCTAACCCTAGTTGTCCTGACGCTAACCCTAGTTGTCCTGATGCTAACCCTAGTTGTCCTGACATTAACCCTAGCTGTCCTGGCGCTAACCCTAGTTGTCCTGGCGCTAACCCTAGTTGTCCTGACGCTAACCCTAGTTGTCCTGACGCTAACCCTAGTTGTCCTGGCGCTAACCCTAGTTGTCCTGACGCTAACCCTAGTTGTCCTGGAGCTAACCCTAGTTGTCCTGGCGCTAACCCTAGTTGTCCTGGCGCTAACCCTAGTTGTCCTGGCGCTAACCCTAGTTGTCCTGGCTCTAACCCTAGTTGTCCTGGCGCTAACCCTAGTTGTCCTGACGCTAACCCTAGTTGTCCTGACGCTAACCCTAGTTGTCGTGACGCTAACCCTAGTTGTCGTGACGCTAACCCTAGTTGTCCTGACGCTAACCCTAGTTGCCCTGACGCTAAACCTAGTTGTCGTGACGCTAACCCTAGGTGTCCTGACGCTAACCCTAGTTGTCGTGATTCTAACCCTAGTTGTCGTGACGCTAACCCTAGTTGTCCTGACGCTAACCCTAGTTGTCCTGACGCTAACCCTAGTTGTCCTGACGCTAACCCTAGTTGTCGTGACGCTAACCCTAGTTGTCCTGACGCTAACCCTAGTTGTCCTGACGCTAACCCTAGTTGTCCTGACGCTAACCCTAATTGTCCTGACGCTAACCCTAGTTGTCCTGACGCTAACAGTAGTTGTTCTGACGCTAACCCTAGTTGTCCTGACGCTAACCCTAGTTGTCCTGGAGCTAACCCTAGTTGTCCTGGCGCTAACCCTAGTTGTCCTGGCGCTAACCCTAGTTGTCCTGGCGCTAACCCTAGTTGTCCTCTCGCTAACCCTAGTTGTCCTGGTGCTAACCCTAGTTGTAATGGCGCTAACCCTAGTTGTCCTGGCGCTAACCCTAGTTGTCCTGGCGCTAACCCTAGTTGTCCTGACGCTAACCCTAGTTGTCCTGACGCTAACCCTAGTTGTCCTGACGCTAACCCTAGTTGTTGTGACGCTAACCCTAGTTGTCCTGACGCTAACCCTAGTTGTGACGCTAACCCTAGTTGTCCTGACGCTAACCCTAGTTGTCCTGACGCTAACCCTAGTTGTCCTGACGCTAACCCTAGTTGTCCTGACGCTAACCCTAGTTGTCCTGATGCTAACCGTACTTGTCCTGACGCTAACCCTAGTTGTCCTGACTCTAACCCTAGTTGTCCTGACGCTAACCCTAGTTGTTCTGATACTAACCCTAGTTGTCCTGACATAACCCTAGTTGACCTGACGCTAACCCTAGTTGTCCTGGCGCTAACCCTAGTTGTCCTGACGCTAACCCGAGTTGTCCTGGCGCTAACCCTAGTTGTCCTGGCACTAACCCTAGTTGTCCTGGCGCTAAGCCTAGTTATCCTGGCGCTAACCCTAGTTGTCCTGGCACTAACCCTAGTTGTCCTGGCGCTAACCCTAATTGTCCTGGCGCTAACCCTTATTGTCCTGGCGCTAACCCTAGTTGTCCTGGCGCTAACCCTAGTTGTCCTGGCGCTAACTCTAGTTGTCCTGGCGCTAACCCTAGTTGTCCAGGCTCTAACCCTAGTTGTCCTGGCGCTAACCCTAGTTGTCCTGGCGCTAACCCTAGTTGTCCTGGCGCTAACCCTAGTTGTAATGGCGCTAACCCTAGTTGTAATGGTGCTAACCCTAGTTGTCCTGGCGCTAACCCTAGTTGTCCTGGCGCTAACCCTAGTTGTCCTGACGCTAACCCTAGTTGTCCTGACGCTAAACCTAGTTGTCCTGACGCTAACCCTAGTTGTCCTGACGCTAACCCTAGTTGTCCTGACGCTAGCCCTAGTTGTCCTGACGCTAACCCTAGTTGTCCTGACGCTAACCCTAGTTGTAAAGACGCTAACCCTAGTTGTCCTGACGCTAACCCTAGTTGTCCTGAAGCTAACCCTAGTTGTCCTGACGCTTACCCTAGTTGTCCTGACGCTAACCCTAGTTGTCCTGACGCTAACCCTAGTTGTCCTGACGCTAACCCTAGTTGTCCTGACGCTAACCCTAGTTGTCCTGACGCAAAACCTAGTTGTCCTGACGCTAACCCTAGCTGTCCTGACGCTAACCCTAGTTGTCCTGACGCTAACCCTAGTTGTCCTGACGCTAACCCTAGCTGTCCTGACGCTAACCCTAGTTGTCCTGACGCTAACCCTAGTTGTCCTGATGCTAACCCTAGTTGTCCTGACATTAACCCTAGCTGTCCTGGCGCTAACCCTAGTTGTCCTGGCGCTAACCCTAGTTGTCCTGACGCTAACCCTAGTTGTCCTGACGCTAACCCTAGTTGTCCTGGCGCTAACCCTAGTTGTCCTGACGCTAACCCTAGTTGTCCTGGAGCTAACCCTAGTTGTCCTGGCGCTAACCCTAGTTGTCCTGGCGCTAACCCTAGTTGTCCTGGCGCTAACCCTAGTTGTCCTGGCTCTAACCCTAGTTGTCCTGGCGCTAACCCTAGTTGTCCTGACGCTAACCCTAGTTGTCCTGACGCTAACCCTAGTTGTCGTGACGCTAACCCTAGTTGTCGTGACGCTAACCCTAGTTGTCCTGACGCTAACCCTAGTTGCCCTGACGCTAAACCTAGTTGTCGTGACGCTAACCCTAGGTGTCCTGACGCTAACCCTAGTTGTCGTGATTCTAACCCTAGTTGTCGTGACGCTAACCCTAGTTGTCCTGACGCTAACCCTAGTTGTCCTGACGCTAACCCTAGTTGTCCTGACGCTAACCCTAGTTGTCGTGACGCTAACCCTAGTTGTCCTGACGCTAACCCTAGTTGTCCTGACGCTAACCCTAGTTGTCCTGACGCTAACCCTAATTGTCCTGACGCTAACCCTAGTTGTCCTGACGCTAACCCTAGTTGTTCTGACGCTAACCCTAGTTGTCCTGACGCTAACCCTAGTTGTCCTGGAGCTAACCCTAGTTGTCCTGGCGCTAACCCTAGTTGTCCTGGCGCTAACCCTAGTTGTCCTGGCGCTAACCCTAGTTGTCCTCTCGCTAACCCTAGTTGTCCTGGTGCTAACCCTAGTTGTAATGGCGCTAACCCTAGTTGTCCTGGCGCTAACCCTAGTTGTCCTGGCGCTAACCCTAGTTGTCCTGACGCTAACCCTAGTTGTCCTGACGCTAACCCTAGTTGTCCTGACGCTAACCCTAGTTGTTGTGACGCTAACCCTAGTTGTCCTGACGCTAACCCTAGTTGTCGTGACGCTAACCCTAGTTGTCCTGACGCTAACCCTAGTTGTCGTGACGCTAACCCTAGTTGTCCTGACGCTAACCCTAGTTGTCCTGACGCTAACCCTAGTTGTTGTGACGCTAACCCTAGTTGTCCTGACGCTAACCCTAGTTGTGACGCTAACCCTAGTTGTCCTGACGATAACCCTAGTTGTCCTGACGCTAACCCTAGTTGTCCTGACGCTAACCCTAGTTGTCCTGATGCTAACCCTAGTTGTCCTGATGCTAACCGTACTTGTCCTGACGCTAACCCTAGTTGTCCTGACTCTAACCCTAGTTGTCCTGACGCTAACCCTAGTTGTCCTGACGCTAACCCTAGTTGTTCTGATACTAACCCTAGTTGTCCTGACATAACCCTAGTTGACCTGACGCTAACCCTAGTTGTCCTGGCGCTAACCCTAGTTGTCCTGACGCTAACCCGAGTTGTCCTGGCGCTAACCCTAGTTGTCCTGGCACTAACCCTAGTTGTCCTGGCGCTAACCCTAGTTATCCTGGCGCTAACCCTAGTTGTCCTGGCACTAACCCTAGTTGTCCTGGCGCTAACCCTAATTGTCCTGGCGCTAACCCTTATTGTCCTGGCGCTAACCCTAGTTGTCCTGGCGCTAACCCTAGTTGTCCTGGCGCTAACTCTAGTTGTCCTGGCGCTAACCCTAGTTGTCCAGGCTCTAACCCTAGTTGTCCTGGCGCTAACCCTAGTTGTCCTGGCGCTAACCCTAGTTGTCCTGGCGCTAACCCTAGTTGTAATGGCGCTAACCCTAGTTGTAATGGTGCTAACCCTAGTTGTCCTGGCGCTAACCCTAGTTGTCCTGGCGCTAACCCTAGTTGTCCTGACGCTAACCCTAGTTGTCCTGACGCTAAACCTAGTTGTCCTGACGCTAACCCTAGTTGTCCTGACGCTAACCCTAGTTGTCCTGACGCTAGCCCTAGTTGTCCTGACGCTAACCCTAGTTGTCCTGACGCTAACCCTAGTTGTAAAGACGCTAACCCTAGTTGTCCTGACGCTAACCCTAGTTGTCCTGAAGCTAACCCTAGTTGTCCTGACGCTTACCCTAGTTGTCCTGACGCTTACCCTAGTTGTCCTGACGCTAACCCTAGTTGTCCTGACGCTAACCCTAGTTGTCCTGACGCTAACCCTAGTTGTCCTGACGCTAACCCTAGTTGTCCTGACGCAAAACCTAGTTGTCCTGACGCTAACCCTAGCTGTCCTGACGCTAACCCTAGCTGTCCTGACGCTAACCCTAGTTGTCCTGACGCTAACCCTAGCTGTCCTGACGCTAACCCTAGTTGTCCTGACGCTAACCCTAGTTGTCCTGATGCTAACCCTAGTTGTCCTGACATTAACCCTAGCTGTCCTGGCGCTAACCCTAGTTGTCCTGGCGCTAACCCTAGTTGTCCTGACGCTAACCCTAGTTGTCCTGACGCTAACCCTAGTTGTCCTGGCGCTAACCCTAGTTGTCCTGACGCTAACCCTAGTTATCCTGGCGCTAACCATAGTTGTCCTGGAGCTAACCCTAGTTGTCCTGGCGCTAACCCTAGTTGTCCTGGCGCTAACCCTAGTTGTCCTGGCGCTAACCCTAGTTGTCCTGGCTCTAACCCTAGTTGTCCTGGCGCTAACCCTAGTTGTCCTGACGCTAACCCTAGTTGTCCTGACGCTAACCCTAGTTGTCGTGACGCTAACCCTAGTTGTCGTGACGCTAACCCTAGTTGTCCTGACGCTAACCCTAGTTGCCCTGACGCTAAACCTAGTTGTCGTGACGCTAACCCTAGGTGTCCTGACGCTAACCCTAGTTGTCGTGATTCTAACCCTAGTTGTCGTGACGCTAACCCTAGTTGTCCTGACGCTAACCCTAGTTGTCCTGACGCTAACCCTAGTTGTCCTGACGCTAACCCTAGTTGTCCTGATGCTAACCCTAGTTGTCCTGATGCTAACCGTACTTGTCCTGACGCTAACCCTAGTTGTCCTGACTCTAACCCTAGTTGTCCTGACGCTAACCCTAGTTGTCCTGACGCTAACCCTAGTTGTTCTGATACTAACCCTAGTTGTCCTGACATAACCCTAGTTGACCTGACGCTAACCCTAGTTGTCCTGGCGCTAACCCTAGTTGTCCTGACGCTAACCCGAGTTGTCCTGGCGCTAACCCTAGTTGTCCTGGCACTAACCCTAGTTGTCCTGGCGCTAACCCTAGTTATCCTGGCGCTAACCCTAGTTGTCCTGGCACTAACCCTAGTTGTCCTGGCGCTAACGCTAATTGTCCTGGCGCTAACCCTTATTGTCCTGGCGCTAACCCTAGTTGTCCTGGCGCTAACCCTAGTTGTCCTGGCGCTAACTCTAGTTGTCCTGGCGCTAACCCTAGTTGTCCAGGCTCTAACCCTAGTTGTCCTGGCGCTAACCCTAGTTGTCCTGGCGCTAACCCTAGTTGTCCTGGCGCTAACCCTAGTTGTAATGGCGCTAACCCTAGTTGTAATGGTGCTAACCCTAGTTGTCCTGGCGCTAACCCTAGTTGTCCTGGCGCTAACCCTAGTTGTCCTGACGCTAACCCTAGTTGTCCTGACGCTAAACCTAGTTGTCCTGACGCTAACCCTAGTTGTCCTGACGCTAACCCTAGTTGTCCTGACGCTAGCCCTAGTTGTCCTGACGCTAACCCTAGTTGTCCTGACGCTAACCCTAGTTGTAAAGACGCTAACCCTAGTTGTCCTGACGCTAACCCTAGTTGTCCTGAAGCTAACCCTAGTTGTCCTGACGCTTACCCTAGTTGTCCTGACGCTTACCCTAGTTGTCCTGACGCTAACCCTAGTTGTCCTGACGCTAACCCTAGTTGTCCTGACGCTAACCCTAGTTGTCCTGACGCTAACCCTAGTTGTCCTGACGCAAAACCTAGTTGTCCTGACGCTAACCCTAGCTGTCCTGACGCTAACCCTAGTTGTCCTGACGCTAACCCTAGTTGTCCTGACGCTAACCCTAGCTGTCCTGACGCTAACCCTAGTTGTCCTGACGCTAACCCTAGTTGTCCTGATGCTAACCCTAGTTGTCCTGACATTAACCCTAGCTGTCCTGGCGCTAACCCTAGTTGTCCTGGCGCTAACCCTAGTTGTCCTGACGCTAACCCTAGTTGTCCTGGCGCTAACCCTAGTTGTCCTGGAGCTAACCCTAGTTGTCCTGGCGCTAACCCTAGTTGTCCTGGCGCTAACCCTAGTTGTCCTGGCGCTAACCCTAGTTGTCCTGGCTCTAACCCTAGTTGTCCTGGCGCTAACCCTAGTTGTCCTGACGCTAACCCTAGTTGTCCTGACGCTAACCCTAGTTGTCGTGACGCTAACCCTAGTTGTCGTGACGCTAACCCTAGTTGTCCTGACGCTAACCCTAGTTGCCCTGACGCTAAACCTAGTTGTCGTGACGCTAACCCTAGGTGTCCTGACGCTAACCCTAGTTGTCGTGATTCTAACCCTAGTTGTCGTGACGCTAACCCTAGTTGTCCTGACGCTAACCCTAGTTGTCCTGACGCTAACCCTAGTTGTCCTGACGCTAACCCTAGTTGTCGTGACGCTAACCCTAGTTGTCCTGACGCTAACCCTAGTTGTCCTGACGCTAACCCTAGTTGTCCTGACGCTAACCCTAATTGTCCTGACGCTAACCCTAGTTGTCCTGACGCTAACCCTAGTTGTTCTGACGCTAACCCTAGTTGTCCTGACGCTAACCCTAGTTGTCCTGGAGCTAACCCTAGTTGTCCTGGCGCTAACCCTAGTTGTCCTGGCGCTAACCCTAGTTGTCCTGGCGCTAACCCTAGTTGTCCTCTCGCTAACCCTAGTTGTCCTGGTGCTAACCCTAGTTGTAATGGCGCTAACCCTAGTTGTCCTGGCGCTAACCCTAGTTGTCCTGACGCTAACCCTAGTTGTCCTGACGCTAACCCTAGTTGTCCTGACTCTAACCCTAGTTGTCCTGACGCTAACCCTAGTTGTCCTGACGCTAACCCTAGTTGTCCTGACGCTAACCCTAGTTGTCCTGACGCTAACCCTAGTTGTCCTGACGCTAACCCTAGTTGTTGTGACGCTAACCCTAGTTCTCCTGACGCTAACCCTAGTTGTGACGCTAACCCTAGTTGTCCTGACGCTAACCCTAGTAGTCCTGACGCTAACCCTAGTTGTCGTGACGCTAACCCTAGTTGTTCTGACGCTAACCCTAGTTGTTCTGACGCTAACCCTAGTTGTCCTGACGCTAACCCTAGTTGTCCTGGCGCTAACCCTAGTTGTCCTGGCGCTAACCCTAGTTGTCCTGGCGCTAACCCTAGTTGTCCTGGCGCTAACCCTAGTTGTCCTGGCGCTAACCCTAGTTGTCCTGACGCTAGCCCTAGTTGTCCTGACGCTAACCCTAGTTGTCCTGACGCTAACCCTAGTTGTCCTGACGCTAACAATAGTTGTCCTGACGCTAACCCTAGTTGTCAAGACGCTAACCCCAGTTGTCCTGACGCTAACACCAGTTGTCCTGACGCTAACCCCAGTTGTCCTGACGCTAACCCTAGTTGTCCTGACGCTAACCCTAGTTGTCCTGACGCTAACCTTAGTTGTCCTGACGCTAACCCTAGTTGTCCTGACGCTTACCCTAGTTGTCCTGACGCTAACCCTAGTTGTCCTGACGCTAACCCTAGTTGTCCTGACGCTAACCCTAGTTGTCCTGATGCAAACCCTAGTTGTCCTGACGCTAACCCTAGTTGTCCTGACGCTAACCCTAGTTGTCCTGACGCTAACCCTAGCTGTCCTGACGCTAACCCTAGCTGTCCTGACGCTAACCCTAGTTGTCCTGACGCTAACCCTAGTTGTCCTGACGCTAACCCTAGCTGTCCTGGCGCTAACCCTAGTTGTCCTGGCGCTAACCCGAGTTGTCCTGACGCTAACCCTAGTTGTCCTGGCGCTAACCCTAGTTGTCCTGACGCTAACCCTAGTTGTCCTGGCGCTAACCCCAGTTGTCCTGGCGCTAACCCTAGTTGTCCTGGCGCTAACCCTAGTTGTCCTGGCGCTAACCCTAGTTGTCCTGGCTCTAACCCTAGTTGTCCTGACGCAAACCCTAGTTGTCCTGACGCTAACCTAGTTGTCCTGACGCTAACCCTAGTTGTCCTGACGCTTACCCTAGTTGTCCTGACGCTAACCCTAGTTGTCCTGACGCTAACCCTAGTTGTCCTGACGCTAACCCTAGTTGTCCTGACGCTAACCCTAGTTGTCCTGACGCAAAACCTAGCTGTCCTGACGCTAACCCTAGCTGTCCTGACGCTAACCCTAGTTGTCCTGACGCTAACCCTAGTTGTCCTGACGCTAACCCTAGCTGTCCTGACGCTAACCCTAGTTGTCCTGACGCTAACCCTAGTTGTCCTGATGCTAACCCTAGTTGTCCTGACATTAACCCTAGCTGTCCTGGCGCTAACCCTAGTTGTCCTGGCGCTAACCCTAGTTGTCCTGACGCTAACCCTAGTTGTCCTGACGCTAACCCTAGTTGTCCTGGCGCTAACCCTAGTTGTCCTGACGCTAACCCTAGTTGTCCTGGCGCTAACCCTAGTTGTCCTGGAGCTAACCCTAGTTGTCCTGGCGCTAACCCTAGTTGTCCTGGCGCTAACCCTAGTTGTCCTGGCGCTAACCCTAGTTGTCCTGGCTCTAACCCTAGTTGTCCTGGCGCTAACCCTAGTTGTCCTGACGCTAACCCTAGTTGTCCTGACGCTAACCCTAGTTGTCGTGACGCTAACCCTAGTTGTCCTGACGCTAACCCTAGTTGCCCTGACGCTAACCCTAGT
Organism: Phyllobates terribilis; assembly: GCF_046119375.1. Lineage (NCBI taxonomy): Eukaryota > Metazoa > Chordata > Amphibia > Anura > Dendrobatidae > Phyllobates > Phyllobates terribilis. Next base: position 209,955 of record NW_027363301.1, on the reverse strand, counting down.
TGTCGTGACGCTAACCCTAGGTGTCCTGACGCTAACCCTAGTTGTCGTGATTCTAACCTTAGTTGTCGTGACGCTAAACCTAGTTGTCCTGACGCTAACCCTAGTTGTCCTGACGCTAACCCTAGTTGTCCTGACGCTAACCCTAGTTGTCCTGACGCTAACCCTAGTTGTCCTGACGCTAACCCTAGTTGTCCTGACGCTAACCCTAATTGTCCTGACGCTAACCCTAGTTGTCCTGACGCTAACCCTAGTTGTTCTGACGCTAACCCTAGTTGTCCTGACACTAACCCTAGTTGTCCTGGAGCTAACCCTAGTTGTCCTGGCGCTAACCCTAGTTGTCCTGGCGCTAACCCTAGTTGTCCTCTCGCTAACCCTAGTTGTCCTGGTGCTAACCCTAGTTGTCCTGGCGCTAACCCTAGTTGTCCTGGCGCTAACCCTAGTTGTCCTGACGCTAACCCTAGTTGTCCTGACGCTAACCCTAGTTGTCCTGACTCTAACCCTAGTTGTCCTGACGCTAACCCTAGTTGTCCTGACGCTAACCCTAGTTGTCCTGACGCTAACCCTAGTTGTCCTGACGCTAACCCTAGTTGTCCTGACGCTAACCCTAGTTGTTGTGACGCTAACCCTAGTTCTCCTGACGCTAACCCTAGTTGTGACGCTAACCCTAGTTGTCCTGACGCTAACCCTAGTAGTCCTGACGCTAACCCTAGTTGTCGTGACGCTAACCCTAGTTGTTCTGACGCTAACCCTAGTTGTCCTGACGCTAACCCTAGTTGTCCTGGCACTAACCCTAGTTGTCCTGGCGCTAACCCTAGTTGTCCTGGCGCTAAACCTAGTTGTAATGGCGCTAACCCTAGTTGTCCTGGCGCTAACCCTAGTTGTCCTGGCGCTAACCCTAGTTGTCCTGACGCTAGCCCTAGTTGTCCTGACGCTAACCCTAGTTGTCCTGACGCTAACCCTAGTTGTCCTGACGCTAACAATAGTTGTCCTGACGCTAACCCTAGTTGTCAAGACGCTAACCCCAGTTGTCCTGACGCTAACCCCAGTTGTCCTGACGCTAACCCTAGTTGTCCTGACGCTAACCCTAGTTGTCCTGACGCTAACCTTAGTTGTCCTGACGCTAACCCTAGTTGTCCTGACGCTTACCCTAGTTGTCCTGATGCTAACCCTAGTTGTCCTGACGCTAACCCTAGTTGTCCTGACGCTAACCCTAGTTGTCCTGACGCTAACCCTAGTTGTCCTGACGCAAACCCTAGTTGTCCTGACGCTAACCCTAGCTGTCCTGACGCTAACCCTAGCTGTCCTGACGCTAACCCTAGTTGTCCTGACGCTAACCCTAGTTGTCCTGACGCTAACCCTAGCTGTCCTGGCGCTAACCCTAGTTGTCCTGGCGCTAACCCGAGTTGTCCTGACGCTAACCCTAGTTGTCCTGGCGCTAACCCTAGTTGTCCTGACGCTAACCCTAGTTGTCCTGGCGCTAACCCCAGTTGTCCTGGCGCTAACCCTAGTTGTCCTGGCGCTAACCCTAGTTGTCCTGGCTCTAACCCTAGTTGTCCTGACGCAAACCCTAGTTGTCCTGACGCAAACCCTAGTTGTCCTGACGCTAACCCTAGTTGTCCTGACGCTAACCCTAGTTGTCCTGACGCTAACCCTAGCTGTCCTGACGCTAACCCTAGTTGTCCTGACGCTAACCCTAGTTGTCGTGACGCTAACCCTAGTTGTCCTGACGCTAAACCTAGTTGTCCTGACGCTAACCCTAGTTGTCCTGACGCTAACCCTAGTTGTCCTGACGCTAACCCTAGTTGTCCTGACGCTAACCCTAGTTGTCGTGACGCTAACCCTAGTTGTCCTGACGCTAACCCTAGTTGTCCTGACGCTAACCCTAGTTGTCCTGACGCTAACCCTAGTTGTCCTGACGCTAACCCTAGTTGTCTTGACGCTAACCCTAGTTGTCGTGACGCTAACCCTAGTTGTCGTGACGCTAACCCTCGTTGTCCTGACGCTAACCCTAGTTTTCCTGATGCTAACCCTAGTTGTACTGACGCTAACCCTAGTTGTCCTGACGCTAACCCTAGTTGTCCTGACGCTAACCCTAGTTGTCCTGACGCTAACCCTAGTTGTTGTGACGCTAACCCTAGTTGTCCTGACGCTAACCCTAGTTGTCGTGACGCTAACCCTAGTTGTCCTGACGCTAACCCTAGTTGTCGTGACGCTAACCCTAGTTGTCCTGACGCTAACCCTAGTTGTTCTGACGCTAACCCTAGTTGTTGTGACGCTAACCCTAGTTGTCCTGACGCTAACCCTAGTTGTGACGCTAACCCTAGTTGTCCTGACGCTAACCCTAGTTGTCCTGACGCTAACCCTAGTTGTCCTGACGCTAACCCTAGTTGTCCTGATGCTAACCCTAGTTGTCCTGATGCTAACCGTACTTGTCCTGACGCTAACCCTAGTTGTCCTGACTCTAACCCTAGTTGTCCTGACGCTAACCCTAGTTGTCCTGACGCTAACCCTAGTTGTTCTGATACTAACCCTAGTTGTCCTGACATAACCCTAGTTGACCTGACGCTAACCCTAGTTGTCCTGGCGCTAACCCTAGTTGTCCTGACGCTAACCCTAGTTGTCCTGGCGCTAACCCTAGTTGTCCTGGCACTAACCCTAGTTGTCCTGGCGCTAACCCTAGTTATCCTGGCGCTAACCCTAGTTGTCCTGGCACTAACCCTAGTTGTCCTGGCGCTAACCCTAATTGTCCTGGCGCTAACCCTAATTGTCCTGGCGCAAACCCTAGTTGTCCTGGCGCTAACCCTAGTTGTCCTGGCGCTAACTCTAGTTGTCCTGGCGCTAACCCTAGTTGTCCAGGCTCTAACCCTAGTTGTCCTGGCGCTAACCCTAGTTGTCCTGGCGCTAACCCTAGTTGTCCTGGCGCTAACCCTAGTTGTCCTGGCGCTAACCCTAGTTGTAATGGCGCTAACCCTAGTTGTAATGGTGCTAACCCTAGTTGTCCTGGCGCTAACCCTAGTTGTCCTGGCGCTAACCCTAGTTGTCCTGACGCTAACCCTAGTTGTCCTGACGCTAAACCTAGTTGTCCTGACGCTAACCCTAGTTGTCCTGACGCTAACCCTAGTTGTCCTGACGCTAGCCCTAGTTGTCCTGACGCTAACCCTAGTTGTCCTGACGCTAACCCTAGTTGTAAAGACGCTAACCCTAGTTGTCCTGACGCTAACCCTAGTTGTCCTGAAGCTAACCCTAGTTGTCCTGACGCTTACCCTAGTTGTCCTGACGCTAACCCTAGTTGTCCTGACGCTAACCCTAGTTGTCCTGACGCTAACCCTAGTTGTCCTGACGCTAACCCTAGTTGTCCTGACGCAAAACCTAGTTGTCCTGACGCTAACCCTAGCTGTCCTGACGCTAACCCTAGTTGTCCTGACGCTAACCCTAGTTGTCCTGACGCTAACCCTAGCTGTCCTGACGCTAACCCTAGTTGTCCTGACGCTAACCCTAGTTGTCCTGATGCTAACCCTAGTTGTCCTGACATTAACCCTAGCTGTCCTGGCGCTAACCCTAGTTGTACTGGCGCTAACCCTAGTTGTCCTGACGCTAACCCTAGTTGTCCTGACGCTAACCCTAGTTGTCCTGGCGCTAACCCTAGTTGTCCTGACGCTAACCCTAGTTGTCCTGGCGCTAACCCTAGTTGTCCTGGAGCTAACACTAGTTGTCCTGGCGCTAACCCTAGTTGTGCTGGCGCTAACCCTAGTTGTCCTGGCGCTAACCCTAGTTGTCCTGGCTCTAACCCTAGTTGTCCTGGCGCTAACCCTAGTTGTCCTGACGCTAACCCTAGTTGTCCTGACGCTAACCCTAGTTGTCCTGACGCTAACCCTAGTTGTCGTGACGCTAACCCTAGTTGTCGTGACGCTAACCCTAGTTGTCCTGACGCTAACCCTAGTTGCCCTGACGCTAACCCTAGTTGTCGTGACGCTAACCCTAGGTGTCCTGACGCTAACCCTAGTTGTCGTGATTCTAACCCTAGTTGTCGTGACGCTAACCCTAGTTGTCCTGACGCTAACCCTAGTTGTCCTGACGCTAACCCTAGTTGTCGTGACGCTAACCCTAGTTGTCCTGACGCTAACCCTAGTTGTCCTGACGCTAACCCTAATTGTCCTGACGCTAACCCTAGTTGTCCTGACGCTAACCCTAGTTGTTCTGACGCTAACCCTAGTTGTCCTGACGCTAACCCTAGTTGTCCTGGAGCTAACCCTAGTTGTCCTGGCGCTAACCCTAGTTGTCCTGGCTCTAACCCTAGTTGTCCTCTCGCTAACCCTAGTTGTCCTGGTGCTAACCCTAGTTGTAATGGCGCTAACCCTAGTTGTCCTGGCGCTAACCCTAGTTGTCCTGACGCTAACCCTAGTTGTCCTGACGCTAACCCTAGTTGTCCTGACTCTAACCCTAGTTGTCCTGACGCTAACCCTAGTTGTCCTGACGCTAACCCTAGTTGTCCTGACGCTAACCCTAGTTGTCCTGACGCTAACCCTAGTTGTCCTGACGCTAACCCTAGTTGTTGTGACGCTAACCCTAGTTCTCCTGACGCTAACCCTAGTAGTGACGCTAACCCTAGTTGTCCTGACGCTAACCCTAGTAGTCCTGACGCTAACCCTAGTTGTCGTGACGCTAACCCTAGTTGTTCTGACGCTAACCCTAGTTGTCCTGACGCTAACCCTAGTTGTCCTGACGCTAACCCTAGTTGTCCTGGCACTAACCCTAGTTGTCCTGGCGCTAACCCTAGTTGTCCTGGCGCTAAACCTAGTTGTAATGGCGCTAACCCTAGTTGTCCTGGCGCTAACCCTAGTTGTCCTGGCGCTAACCCTAGTTGTCCTGACGCTAGCCCTAGTTGTCCTGACGCTAACCCTAGTTGTCCTGACGCTAACCCTAGTTGTCCTGACGCTAACCCTAGTTGTCTTGACGCTAACAATAGTTGTCCTGACGCTAACCCTAGTTGTAAAGACGCTAACCCCAGTTGTCCTGACGCTAACCCCAGTTGTCCTGACGCTAACCCTAGTTGTCCTGACGCTAACCCTAGTTGTCCTGACGCTAAACTTAGTTGTCCTGACGCTAACCCTAGTTGTCCTGACGCTAACCCTAGTTGTCCTGGCGCTAACCCCAGTTGTCCTGGCGCTAACCCTAGTTGTCCTGGCGCTAACCCTAGTTGTCCTGGCTCTAACCCTAGTTGTCCTGGCGCTAACCCTAGTTGTCCTGGTGCTAACCCTAGTTGTCCTGACGCTAACCCTAGTTGTCCTGGCGCTAACCCTAGTTGTCCTGGCGCTAACCCTAGTTGTCCTGGCGCTAACTCTAGCTGTCCTGGCGCTAACCCTAGTTGTCCTGGCGCTAACCCTAGTTGTCCTGGCGCTAACCCTAGTTGTCCTGGCGCTAACCCTAGTTGTCCTGGTGCTAACCCTAGTTGTCCTGGCGCTAACCCTAGTTGTCCTGGCGCTAACCCTAGTTGTAATGGCGCTAACCCTAGTTGTCCTGGCGCTAACCCTAGTTGTCCTGGCGCTAACCCTAGTTGTGCTGACGCTAACCCTAGTTGTCCTGACGCTAACACTAGTTGTCCTGACGCTAACCCTAGTTGTCCAGACGCTAACCAAAGTTGTCCTGACGCTAACCCCAGTTGTCCTGACGCTAACCCTAGTTGTCCTGACGCTAACCCTAGTTGTCCTGACGCTAACCCTAGATGTCCTGACGCTAACCCTAGTTGTCCTGACGCTTACCCTAGTTGTCCTGACGCTAACCCTAGTTGTCCTGACGCTAACCCTAGTTGTCCTGACGCTAACCCTAGTTGTCCTGACGCAAACCCTAGTTGTCCTGACGCTAACCCTAGTTGTCCTGACGCTAACCCTAGTTGTCCTGACGCTAACCCTAGCTGTCCTGACGCTAACCCTAGCTGTCCTGACGCTAACCCTAGTTGTCCTGACGCTAACCCTAGCTGTCCTGGCGCTAACCCTAGTTGTCCTGGCGCTAACCCTAGTTGTCCTGGCGCTAACCCTAGTTGTCCTGGCGCTAACCCTAGTTGTCCTGGCGCTAACCCTAGTTGTCCTGGCTCTAACCCTAGTTGTCCTGGCGCTAGCCCTAGTTGTCCTGGCGCTAACCCTAGTTGTCCTGACTCTAACCCTAGTTGTCCTGGCGCTAACCCTAGTTGTCCTGGCGCTAACCCTAGTTGTCCTGGCGCTAACCCTAGTTGTCCTGGCGCTAACTCTAGTTGTCCTGGCGCTAACCCTAGTTGTCCTGGCGCTAACCCTAGTTGTCCTGGCGCTAACCCTAGTTGTCCTGGCGCTAACCCTAGTTGTCCTGGCTCTAACCCTAGTTGTCCTGGCGCTAACCCTAGTTGTCCTGACGCTAACCCTAGTTGTCCTGACGCTAACCCTAGTTGTCCTGACTCTAACCCTAGTTGTCCTGACGCTAACCCTAGTTGTCCTGACGCTAACCCTAATTGTCCTGACGCTAACCCTAGTTGTCCTGACGCTAACCCTAGTTGTCCTGACGCTAACCCTAGTTGTTGTGACGCTAACCCTAGTTCTCCTGACGCTAACCCTAGTTGTGACGCTAACCCTAGTTGTCCTGACGCTAACCCTAGTAGTCCTGACGCTAACCCTAGTTGTCGTGACGCTAACCCTAGTTGTTCTGACGCTAACCCTAGTTGTCCTGACGCTAACCCTAGTTGTCCTGGCACTAACCCTAGTTGTCCTGGCGCTAACCCTAGTTGTCCTGGCGCTAAACCTAGTTGTAATGGCGCTAACCCTAGTTGTCCTGGCGCTAACCCTAGTTGTCCTGGCGCTAACCCTAGTTGTCCTGACGCTAGCCCTAGTTGTCCTGACGCTAACCCTAGTTGTCCTGACGCTAAACCTAGTTGTCCTGACGCTAACCCTAGTTGTCCTGACGCTAACCCTAGTTGTCCTGACGCTAGCCCTAGTTGTCCTGACGCTAACCCTAGTTGTCCTAACGCTTACCCTAGTTGTAATGACGCTAACCCTAGTTGTCCTGATGCTAACCCTAGTTGTCCTGACGCTAACCCTAGTTGTCCTGACGCTTACCCTAGTTGTCCTGACGCTAACCCTAGTTGTCCTGACGCTAACCCTAGTTGTCCTGACGCTAACCCTATTTGTCCTGATGCTAACCCTAGTTATCCTGACGCTAACCCTTGTTGTCCTGGCGCTAACCCTAGTTGTCCTGGCGCTAACCCTAGTTGTCCTGACGCTAACCCTAGTTGTCCTGGCGCTAACCCTAGTTGTCCTGGCGCTAACCCTAGTTGTCCTGGCGCTAACCCTAGTTGTCCTGGCGCTAACCCTAGTTGTCCTGGCGCTAACTCTAGTTGTCCTGGCGCTAACCCTAGTTGTCCTGGCGCTAACCCTAGTTGTCCTGGCGCTAACCCTAGTTGTCCTGGCGCTAACCCTAGTTGTCCTGGCGCTAACCCTAGTTGTAATGGCGCTAACCCTAGTTGTCCTGGCGCTAACCCTAGTTGTCCTGGCGCTAACCCTAGTTGCCCTGACGCTAACCCTAGTTGTCCTGACGCTAACACTAGTTGTCCTGACGCTAACCCTAGTTGTCAAGACGCTAACCCCAGTTGTCCTGACGCTAACCCCAGTTGTCCTGACGCTAACCCTAGTTGTCCTGACGCTAACCCTAGTTGTCCTGACGCTAACCTTAGTTGTCCTGACGCTAACCCTAGTTGTCCTGACGCTTACCCTAGTTGTCCTGACGCTAACCCTAGTTGTCCTGACGCTAACCCTAGTTGTCCTGACGCTAACCCTAGTTGTCCTGACGCAAACCCTAGTTGTCCTGACGCTAACCCTAGTTGTCCTGACGCTAACCCTAGTTGTCCTGACGCTAACCCTAGCTGTCCTGACGCTAACCCTAGCTGTCCTGACGCTAACCCTAGTTGTCCTGACGCTAACCCTAGTTGTCCTGTCGCTAACCCTAGTTGTCCTGGCGCTAACCCTAGTTGTCCTGACGCTAACCCTAGTTGTCCTGGCGCTAACCCTAGTTGTCCTGGCGCTAACCCTAGTTGTCCTGGCGCTAACTCTAGCTGTCCTGGCGCTAACCCTAGTTGTCCTGGCGCTAACCCTAGTTGTCCTGGCGCTAACCCTAGTTGTCCTGGCGCTAACCCTAGTTGTCCTGGCGCTAACCCTAGTTGTCCTGGCGCTAACCCTAGTTGTCCTGGCGCTAACCCTAGTTGTCCTGGCGCTAACCCTAGTTGTAATGGCGCTAACCCTAGTTGTCCTGGCGCTAACCCTAGTTGTCCTGGCGCTAACCCTAGTTGTCCTGACGCTAACCCTAGTTGTCCTGACGCTAACACTAGTTGTCCTGACGCTAACCCTAGTTGTCCTGACGCTAACCCCAGTTGTCCTGACGCTAACCCCAGTTGTCCTGACGCTAACCCTAGTTGTCCTGACGCTAACCCTAGTTGTCCTGACGCTAACCCTAGTTGTCCTGACGCTTACCCTAGTTGTCCTGACGCTAACCCTAGTTGTCCTGACGCTAACCCTAGTTGTCCTGACGCTAACCCTAGTTGTCCTGACGCAAACCCTAGTTGTCCTGACGCTAACCCTAGTTGTCCTGACGCTAACCCTAGTTGTCCTGACGCTAACCCTAGTTGTCCTGACGCTAACCCTAGCTGTCCTGACGCTAACCCTAGCTGTCCTGACGCTAACCCTAGTTGTCCTGACGCTAACCCTAGTTGTCCTGACGCTAACCCTAGCTGTCCTGGCGCTAACCCTAGTTGTCCTGGCGCTAACCCTAGTTGTCCTGACGCTAACCCTAGTTGTCCTGATGCTAACCCTAGTTGTCCTGGCGCTAACCCTAGTTGTCCTGACGCTAACCCTAGTTGTCCCGGCGCTAACCCTAGTTGTCCTGGCGCTAGCCCTAGTTGTCCTGGCGCTAACCCTAGTTGTCCTGACTCTAACCCTAGTTGTCCTGGCGCTAACCCTAGTTGTCCTGGCGCTAACCCTAGTTGTCCTGGCGCTAACCCTAGTTGTCCTGGCGCTAACTCTAGTTGTCCTGGCGCTAACCCTAGTTGTCCTGGCGCTAACCCTAGTTGTCCTGGCGCTAACCCTAGTTGTCCTGACGCTAACCCTAGTTGTCCTGACGCTAACCCTAGTTGTCCTGACGCTTACCCTAGTTGTCCTGACGCTAACCCTAGTTGTCCTGACGCTAACCCTAGTTGTCCTGACGCTAACCCTAGTTGTCCTGACGCTAACCCTACTTGTCCTGACGATAACCCTACTTATCCTGACGCTAACCCTACTTGTCCTGACGCTAACCCTACTTGTCCTGACGCTAACCCTACTTGTCCTGACGCTAACCCTAGTTGTCCTGACGCTAATCCTAGTTGTCCTGACGCTAACCCTACTTGTTCTGACGCTAACCCTAGTTGTCCTGACGCTAACCCTAGTTGTCCTGACGCTAACCCTACTTGTCCTGACGCTAACCCTAGTTGTCCTGACGCTAACCCTAGTTGTCCTGACTCTAACCCTAGTTGTCCTGACGCTAACCCTAGTTGTCCTGACGCTAACCCTAGATGTCCTGACGCTAACCCTACTTGTCCTGACGCTAACCCTAGTTGTCCTGACGCTAACCCGAGTTGTCCTGGCGCTAACCCTAGCTGTCCTGGCGCTAACCCTAGTTGTCCTGGCGCTAACCCTAGTTGTCCTGACGCTAACCCTAGGTGTCCTGACGCTAACCCTAGTTGTCCTGGCGCTAACCCTAGTTGTCCTGACGCTAACCCTAGTTGTCCTGGCGCTAACCCTAGTTGTCCTGGCGCTAACCCTAGTTGTCCTGACGCTAACCCTAGTTGTCCTGGCGCTAACCCTAGTTGTCCTGGCGCTAACTCTAGTTGTCCTGGCGCTAACCCTAGTTGTCCTGGCGCTAACCCTAGTTGTCCTGGCGCTAACCCTAGTTGTCCTGGCGCTAACCCTAGTTGTCCTGGCGCTAACCCTAGTTGTCCTGGTGCTAACCCTAGTTGTCCTGGCGCTAACCCTAGTTGTCCTGGCGCTAACCCTAGTTGTCCTGGCGCTAACCCTAGTTGTCCTGGCGCTAACCCTAGTTGTCCTGACGCTAACCCTAGTTGTCCTGACGCTAACACTAGCTGTCCTGACGCTAACCCTAGTTGTCCAGACGCTAACCAAAGTTGTCCTGACGCTAACCCTAGTTGTCCTGACGCTAACCCTAGTTGTCCTGACGCTAACCCTAGTTGTCCTGACGCTAACCCTAGTTGTCCTGACGCTAACCCTAGTTGTCCTGACGCTAACCCTAGTTGTCCTGGCGCTAACCCTAGTTGTCCTGGCGCTAACCCTAGTTGTCCTGGCGCTAACCCTAGTTGTCCTGGCGCTAACCCTAGTTGTCCTGACGCTAACCCTAGTTGTCCTGACGCTAACACTAGCTGTCCTGACGCTAACCCTAGTTGTCCAGACGCTAACCAAAGTTGTCCTGACGCTAACCCTAGTTGTCCTGACGCTAACCCTAGTTGTCCTGACGCTAACCCTAGTTGTCCTGACGCTAACCCTAGTTGTCCTGACGCTAACCCTAGTTGTCCTGACGCTAACCCTAGTTGTCCTGGCGCTAACCCTACTTGTCCTGACGCTAACCCTACTTGTCCTGACGCTAACCCTAGTTGTCCTGACGCTAACCCTAGTTGTCCTGACGCTAACCCTAGTTGTCCTGACGCTAACCCTAGTTGTCCTGACGCTAACCCTAGTTGTCCTGACCCTAACCCTATTTGTCCTGAGGCTAATCCTAGTTGTCCTGACGCTAACCCTAGTTGTCCTGATGCTAACCCTAGTTGTCCTGACGCTAACCCTAGTTGTCCTGACGCTAACCCTACTTGTCCTGACGCTAACCCTACTTATCCTGACGCTAACCATACTTGTCCTGACGCTAACCCTACTTGTCCTGACGCTAACCCTAGTTGTCCTGACGCTAACCCTAGTTGTCCTGACGCTAACCCTAGTTGTCCTGACGCTAACCCTAATTGTCCTGACGCTAACCCTAGTTGTCCTGACGCTAACCCTAGTTGTCCTGACGCTAACCCTAGTTGTCCTGACCCTAACCCTATTTGTCCTGAGGCTAATCCTAGTTGTCCTGACGCTAACCCTAGTTGTCCTGATGCTAACCCTAGTTGTCCTGACGCTAACCCTAGTTGTCCTGACGCTAACCCTACTTGTCCTGACGCTAACCCTACTTATCCTGACGCTAACCATACTTGTCCTGACGCTAACCCTACTTGTCCTGACGCTAACCCTAGTTGTCCTGACGCTAAACCTAGTTGTCCTGACGCTAACCCTAGTTGTCCTGACGCTAACCCTAATTGTCCTGACGCTAACCCTAGTTGTCCTGACGCTAATCCTAGTTGTCCTGACGCTAACCCTACTTGTTCTGACGCTAACCCAAGTTGTCCTGACGCTAACCCTAGTTGTCCTGACGCTAACCCTAGTTGTCCTGACCCTAACCCTATTTGTCCTGAGGCTAATCCTAGTTGTCCTGACGCTAACCCTAGTTGTCCTGATGCTAACCCTAGTTGTCCTGACGCTAACCCTAGTTGTCCTGACGCTAACCCTAGTTGTCCTGACGCTAACCCTAGTTGTCCTGACGCTAACCCTAGTTGTCCTGACTCTAACCCTACTTGTCCTGACGCTAACCCTAGTTGTCCTGACGCTAACCCGAGTTGTCCTGACGCTAATCCGAGTTGTCCTGACGCTAACCCTAGTTGTCCTGACGCTAACCCTAGTTGTCCTGATGCTAACCCGATTTGTCCTGACGCTAACCCGAGTTGTCCTGACGCTAACCCGAGTTGTCCTGACGCTAACCCTAGTTGTCCTGACGCTAACCCTAGTTGTCCTGACGCTATTCCTAGTTGTCCTGACTCTAACCCTACTTGTTCTGACGCTAACCCTAGTTGTCCTGACGCTAACCCTAGATGTCCTGACGCTAACCCTACTTGTCCTGACGCTAGCCCGATTTGTCCTGACGCTAACCCGAGTTGTCCTGACGCTAACCCTAGTTGTCCTGACGCTAACCCTAGTTGTCCTGACGCTAACTCTAGTTGTCCTGACGCTAACCCTAGTTGTCCTGACGCTAACCCTACATGTCCTGACGCTAACCCTAGTTGTCCTGACGCTAACCCTACTTGTCCTGACGCTAACCCTAGTTGTCCTGACGCTAACCCTAGTTGTCCTGACGCTATTCCTAGTTGTCCTGACTCTAACCCTACTTGTTCTGACGCTAACCCTAGTTGTCCTGACGCTAACCCTAGATGTCCTGACGCTAACCCTACTTGTCCTGACGCTAGCCCGATTTGTCCTGACGCTAACCCGAGTTGTCCTGACGCTAACCCTAGTTGTCCTGACGCTAACCCTAGTTGTCCTGACGCTAACCCTAGTTGTCCTGACGCTAACCCTACTTGTCCTGACGCTAACCCTAGTTGTACTGACGCTAACCCTACTTGTCCTGACGCTAACCCTACTTGTCCTGACGCTAACCCTAGTTGTCCTGACGCTAACCCTAGTTGTCCTGACGCTAACCCTAGTTGTCCTGACGCTAACCCTAGTTGTCCTGACGCTAACCCTAGTTGTCCTGACCCTAACCCTATTTGTCCTGAGGCTAATCCTAGTTGTCCTGACGCTAACCCTAGTTGTCCTGATGCTAACCCTAGTTGTCCTGACGCTAACCCTAGTTGTCCTGACGCTAACCCTACTTGTCCTGACGCTAACCCTACTTATCCTGACGCTAACCATACTTGTCCTGACGCTAACCCTACTTGTCCTGACGCTAACCCTAGTTGTCCTGACGCTAATCCTAGTTGTCCTGACGCTAACCCTAGTTGTCCTGACGCTAACCCTAATTGTCCTGACGCTAACCCTAGTTGTCCTGACGCTAATCCTAGTTGTCCTGACGCTAACCCTAGTTGTCCTGACCCTAACCCTATTTGTCCTGAGGCTAATCCTAGTTGTCCTGACGCTAACCCTAGTTGTCCTGATGCTAACCCTAGTTGTCCTGACGCTAACCCTAGTTGTCCTGACGCTAACCCTACTTGTCCTGACGCTAACCCTACTTATCCTGACGCTAACCATACTTGTCCTGACGCTAACCCTACTTGTCCTGACGCTAACCCTAGTTGTCCTGACGCTAATCCTAGTTGTCCTGACGCTAACCCTAGTTGTCCTGACGCTAACCCTAATTGTCCTGACGCTAACCCTAGTTGTCCTGACGCTAATCCTAGTTGTCCTGATGCTAACCCTACTTGTTCTGACGCTAACCCAAGTTGTCCTGACGCTAACCCTAGTTGTCCTGACGCTAACCCTAGTTGTCCTGACCCTAACCCTATTTGTCCTGAGGCTAATCCTAGTTGTCCTGACGCTAACCCTAGTTGTCCTGATGCTAACCCTAGTTGTCCTGACGCTAACCCTAGTTGTCCTGACGCTAACCCTAGTTGTCCTGACGCTAACCCTAGTTGTCCTGACTCTAACCCTACTTGTCCTGACGCTAACCCTAGTTGTCCTGACGCTAACCCGAGTTGTCCTGACGCTAATCCGAGTTGTCCTGACGCTAACCCTAGTTGTCCTGACGCTAACCCTAGTTGTCCTGATGCTAACCCGATTTGTCCTGACGCTAACCCGAGTTGTCCTGACGCTAACCCTAGTTGTCCTGACGCTAACCCGAGTTGTCCTGACGTTAACCCGAGTTGTCCTGACGCTAACCCGAGTTGTCCTGACGCTAACCCGAGTTGTCCAGATGCTAACCCTACTTGTCCTGACGCTAACCCGAGTTGTCCTGACGCTAACCCGAGTTGTCCTGATGCTAACCCTACTTGTCCCGACGCTAACCCTAGTTGTCCTGACGCTAACCCTAGATGTACTGACGCTAACCCTACTTGTCCTGACGCTAACCCTAGTTGTCCTGACGCTAACCCTACTTCTCCTGACGCTAACCCTACTTATCCTGACGATAACCCTACTTGTCCTGACGCTAACCCTACTTGTCCTGACGCTAACCCTACTTGTCCTGACGCTAACCCTACTTGTCCTGACGCTAACCCGAGTTGTCCTGACGCTAACCCGAGTTGTCCTGATGCTAACCCTACTTGTCCTGACGCTAACCCTAGTTGTCCTGACGCTAACCCTAGATGTCCTGACGCTAACCCTACTTGTCCTGACGCTAACCCTAGTTGTCCTGACGCTAACCCTACTTGTCCTGACGCTAACCCTACTTATCCTGACGCTAACCCTAGTTGTCCTGACGCTAACCCTAGTTGTCCTGACGCTAACCCTAGTTGTCCTGACGCTAACCCTACTTGTTCTGACACTAACCCTAGTTGTCCTGACGCTAACCCTACTTGTCCTGACGCTAACCCTAGTTGTCCTGACGCTAACCCTACTTGTCCTGACGCTAACCCTACTTGTCCTGACGCTAACCCTAGTTGTCCTGACACTAACCCTAGTTGTCCTGACGCTAACCCTAGTTGTCCTGACGCTAACCCTAGTTGTCCTGACGCTAACCCTAGTTGTCCTGACGCTAACCCTAGTTGTCCTGACGCTAACCCTAGTTGTCCTGACGCTAACCCTAGTTGTCCTGACGCTAACCCTAGTTGTCCTGACGCTAACCCTACTTGTTCTGACACTAACCCTAGTTGTCCTGACGCTAACCCTACTTGTCCTGACGCTAACCCTAGTTGTCCTGACGCTAACCCTACTTGTCCTGACGCTAACCCTACTTGTCCTGACGCTAACCCTAGTTGTCCTGACACTAACCCTAGTTGTCCTGACGCTAACCCTAGTTGTCCTGACGCTAACCCTAGTTGTCCTGACGCTAACCCTAGTTGTCCTGACGCTAACCCTAGTTGTCCTGACCCTAACCCTATTTGTCCTGAGGCTAATCCTAGTTGTCCTGACGCTAACCCTAGTTGTCCTGACGCTAACCCTAGTTGTCCTGACGCTAACCCTACTTGTCCTGACGCTAACCCTACTTATCCTGATGCTTACCCTACTTGTCCTGACGCTAACCCTACTTGTCCTGACGCTAACCCTAGTTGTCCTGACGCTAAAACTAGTTGTCCTGACGCTAACCCTAGTTGTCCTGACGCTAACCCTAGTTGTCCTGACGCTAATCCTACTTGTTCTGACGCTAACCCTAGTTGTCCTGACGCTAACCCTAGTTGTCCTGACGCTAACCCTACTTGTCCTGACGCTAACCCTACTTGTCCTGACGCTAACCCTAGTTGTGCTGACGCTAACCCTAGTTGTCCTGACGCTAACCCTAGTTGTCCTGTCTCTAACCCTACTTGTCCTGACGCTAACCCTAGTTGTCCTGACGCTAACCCTAGATGTCCTGACGCTAACCCTACTTGTCCTGACGCTAACCCGAGTTGTCCTGACGCTAACCCTAGTTGTCCTGACGCTAACCCTAGTTGTCCTGACGCTAACCCGATTTGTCCTGACGCTAACCCGAGTTGTCCTGACGCTAACCCTAGTTGTCCTGACGCTAACCCAAGTTGTCCTGACGTTAACCCGAGTTGTCCTGACGCTAACCCGAGTTGTCCTGACGCTAATCCGAGTTGTCCTGATGCTAACCCTACTTGTCCTGACGCTAACCCTAGTTGTCCTGACGCTAACCCTAGATGTCCTGACGCTAACCCTACTTGTCCTGACGCTAACCCTAGTTGTCCTGACGCTAACCCTACTTGTCCTGACGCTAACCCTACTTATCCTGACGCTAACCCTACTTGTCCTGACGCTAACCCTACTTGTCCTGATGCTAACCCTACTTGTCCTGACGCTAACCCTAGTTGTCCTGACGCTAACCCTAGTTGTCCTGACGCTAACCCTAGTTGTCCTGACGCTAACCCTACTTGTCCTGACGCTAATCCTAGTTGTCCTGACGCTAACCCTACTTGTTCTGACGCTAACCCTACTTGTCCTGACGCTAACCCTAGTTGTCCTGACGCTAACCCTAGTTGTCCTGACTCTAACCCTACTTGTCCTGACGCTAACCCTAGTTGTCCTGACGCTAACCCTAGATGTCCTGACGCTAACCCTACTTGTCCTGACGCTAACCCTAGTTGTCCTGACGCTAACCCGAGTTGTCCTGACGCTAACCCGAGTTGTCCTGACGCTAACCCTAGTTGTCCTGACGCTAACCCTAGTTGTCCTGACGCTAACCCGATTTGTCCTGACGCTAACCCGAGTTGTCCTGACGCTAACCCTAGTTGTCCTGACGCTAACCCGAGTTGTCCTGACGTTAACCCGAGTTGTCCTGACGCTAACCCGAGTTGTCCTGACGCTAACCCGAGTTGTCCTGATGCTAACCCTAGTTGTCCTGACGCTAACCCTAGTTGTTCTGACGCTAACCCGATTTGTCCTGACGCTAACCCGAGTTGTCCTGACGCTAACCCGAGTTGTCCTGACGCTAACCCTAGTTGTCCTGACGCTAACCCTAGTTGTCCTGACGCTAACCCGAGTTGTCCTGACGCTAACCCGAGTTGTCCTGACGCTAACCCTACTTGTCCTGACGCTAACCCTACTTGTCCTGACGCTAACCCTACTTGTCCTGACGCTAACCCTAGTTGTCCTGACGCTAACCCGAGTTGTCCTGACGCTAACCCTAGTTGTCCTGACGCTAACCCTAGTTGTCCTGACGCTAACCCGATTTGTCCTGACGCTAACCCGAGTTGTCCTGACGCTAACCCTAGTTGTCCTGACGCTAACCCGAGTTGTCCTGACGTTAACCCGAGTTGTCCTGACGCTAACCCGAGTTGTCCTGACGCTAACCCGAGTTGTCCTGATGCTAACCCTAGTTGTCCTGACGCTAACCCTAGTTGTCCTGACGCTAACCCGATTTGTCCTGACGCTAACCCGAGTTGTCCTGACGCTAACCCTAGTTGTCCTGACGCTAACCCTAGTTGTCTTGACGCTAAACCTAGGTGTCCTGACTCTAACCCTAGTTGTCCTGACGCTAACCCTAGTTGTCCTGACGCTAACCCTAGTTGTCCTGACGCTAACCCTAGTTGTCGTGACGCTAACCCTAGTTGTCCTGACGCTAACCCTAGTTGTCCTGACGCTAACCCTAGTTGTCCTGACGCTAACCCTAGATGTCGTGACGCTAACCCTAGTTGTCCTGACGCTAACCCTAGTTGTCGTGACGCTAACCCTAGTTCTCCTGACGCTAACCCTAGTTGTTCTGACGCTAACCCTAGTTGTCCTGACGCTAACCCTAGTTGTCGTGACGCTAACCCTAGTTGTCCTGACGCTAACCCTAGTTGTCCTGACGCTAACCCTAGTTGTCCTGACTCTAACCCTAGTTGTCCTGACGGTAACCCTAGTTGTCCTGACGCTAACCCTAGTTGTCCTGACGCTAACCCTAGTTGTCGTGACGCTAACCCTAGTTGTCGTGACGCTGACCCTAGTTGTCCTGACGCTAACCCTAGTTGTCCTGACGCTAACCCTAGTTGTCGTGACGCTAACCCTAGTTGTCCTGATGCTAACCCTAGTTGTCCTGACGCTAACCCTAGTTGTCGTGACGCTAACCCTACTTGTCTTGACGCTAACCCTACTTGTCCTGACGCTAACCCTAGTTGTCCTGACGCTAACCCTAGTGGTCCTGACGCTAACCCTAGTTGTCCTGACGCTAACCCTAGTTGTCCTGACGCTAATCCTAGTTGTCCTGATGCTAACCCTACTTGTCCTGACGCTAACCCTAGTTGTCCTGACGCTAACCATAGTTGTCCTGACGCTAACCCTACTTGTCCTGACGCTAACCCTAGTTGTCCTGACGCTAACCCTAGTTGTCCTGACGCTAACCCTACTTGTCCTGACGCTAACCCTAGTTGTCCTGACGCTAACCCTAGTTGTCCTGACGCTAACCCTAGTTGTCCTGACGCTAATCCTAGTTGTCCTGATGCTAACCCTACTTGTCCTGACGCTAACCCTAGTTGTCCTGACGCTAACCCTAGTTGTCCTGACGCTAACCCTAGTTGTCCTGACGCTAACCCTACTTGTCCTGACGCTAACCCTAGTTGTCCTGACGCTAACCCTAGTTGTCCTGACGCTAACCCTACTTGTCCTGAAGCTAACCCTAGTTGTCCTGACACTAACCCTAGATGTCCTGACGCTAACCCTACTTGTCCTGACGCTAACCCTAGTTGTCCTGACGCTAACCCGAGTTGTCCTGACGCTAACCCTAGTTGTCCTGACGCTAACCCTAGTTGTCCTGACGCTAACCCGATTTGTCCTGACGCTAACCCGAGTTGTCCTGACGCTAACCCTAGTTGTCCTGATGCTAACCCTAGTTGTCCTGACGCTAACCCGAGTTGTCTGACGCTAACCCGAGTTGTCCTGACGCTAACCCGAGTTGTCCTGACGCTAACCCGAGTTGTCCTGACGCTAACCCTAGTTGTCCTGACGCTAACCCGAGTTGTCCTGACGCTAACCCTAGTTGTCCTGACGCTAACCCTAGTTGTCGTGACGCTAACCCTAGTTGTCGTGACGCTAACCCTAGTTGTCCTGACGCTAACCCTAGTTGTCCTGGCGCTAACCCTAGTTGTCCTGACGCTAACCCTAGTTGTCCTGACGCTAACCCTAGTTGTCGGGACGCTAACCCTAGTTGTCCTGACGCTAACCCTAGTTGTCCTGACGCTAACCCTAGTTGTTCTGACGGTAACCCTAGTTGTCCTGACGCTAACCCTAGTTGTCGTGACGCTAACCCTAGTTGTCGTGACGCTGACCCTAGTTGTCCTGACGCTAACCCTAGTTGTCCTGACGCTAACCCTTGTTGTCGTGACGCTGACCCTAGTTGTCCTGATGCTAACCCTAGTTGTCCTGACGCTAACCCTAGTTGTCATGACGCTAACCCTACTTGTCTTGACGCTAACCCTACTTGTCCTGACGCTAACCCTACTTGTCCTTACGCTAACCCTACTTGTCCTGACGCTAACCCTAGTTGTCGTGACGCTAACCCTAGTTGTCCTGACGCTAACCCTAGTTGTCCTGACGCTAACCCTAGTTGTCCTGATGCTAATCCTAGTTGTCCTGATGCTAACCCTACTTGTCCTGACGCTAACCCTAGTTGTCCTGACGCTAACCCTAGTTGTCCTGACGCTAACCCTACTTGTCCTGACGCTAACCCTAGTTGTCCTGACGCTAACCCTAGTTGTCCTGACGCTAACCCTACTTGTCCTGACGCTAACCCTAGTTGTTCTGACGCTAACCCTAGATGTCCTGACGCTAACCCTACTTGTCCTGACGCTAACCCTAGTTGTCCTGATGCTAACCCGAGTTGTCCTGACGCTAACCCTAGTTGTGCTGACGCTAACCCTAGTTGTCCTGACGCTAACCCGATTTGTCCTGACGCTAACCCGAGTTGTCCTGACGCTAACCCTAGTTGTCCTGACGCTAACCTGAGTTGTCCTGACGCTAACCTGAGTTGTCCTGACGCTAACCTGAGTTGTCCTGACACTAACCCTAGTTGTCCTGACGCTAACCCGAGTTGTCCTGACGCTAACCCTAGTTGTCCTGACGCTAACCCTAGTTGTCCTGACGCTAACCCTAGTTGTCCTGACGCTAATCCTAGTTGTCCTGATGCTAAACCTACTTGTCCTGACGCTAACCCTAGTTGTCCTGGCGCTAACCCTAGTTGTCCTGACGCTAACCCTACTTGTCCTGACGCTAACCCTAGTTGTCCTGACGCTAACCCTACTTGTCCTGACGCTAACCCTAGTTGTCCTGACGCTAACCCTAGATGTCCTGACGCTAACCCTAGTTGTCCTGACGCTAACCCTAGTTGTCCTGACGCTAACCCTAGTTGTCCTGACGCTAACCCGATTTGTCCTGACGCTAACCGGAGTTGTCCTGACGCTAACCGGAGTTGTCCTGACGCTAACCCTAGTTGTCCTGACGCTAACCCGAGTTGTCCTGACGCTAACCCGAGTTGTCCTGACGCTAACCCGAGTTGTCCTGACGCTAAGCCGAGTTGTCCTGACGCTAACCCTACTTGTCCTGACGCTAACCCTACTTGTCCTGACGCTAACCCTTCTTGTCCTGACGCTAACCCTAGTTGTCCTGACGCTAACCCTAGTTGTCGTGACGCTAACCCTAGTTGTCCTGACGCTAACCCTAGTTGTCGTGACGCTAACCCTAGTTGTCCTGACGCTAACCCTAGGTGTCCTGACGCTAACCATAGTTGTCCTGACGCTAACCCTAGTTGTCCTGACGCTAACCCTAGTTGTCGTGATGCTAACCCTAGTTGTCCTGACGCTAACCCTAGTTGTCCTGACGCTAACCATAGTTGTCCTGACGCTAAACCTAGTTGTTCTGACACTAACCCTAGTTGTCCTGACGCTAACCCGATTTGTCCTGACGCTAACCCGAGTTGTCCTGACGCTAACCCTAGTTGTCCTGACGCTAACCCGAGTTGTCCTGACGCTAACCTGAGTTGTCCTGACGCTAACCCGAGTTGTCCTGACGCTAACCCTAGTTGTCCTGACGCTAACCCGAGTTGTCCTGACGCTAACCCTAGTTGTCCTGACGCTAACCCTAGTTGTCCTGACGCTAACCCTAGTTGTCGTGACGCTAACCCTAGTTGTCCTGACGCTAACCCGAGTTGTCCTGACGCTAACCCTAGTTGTCCTGACGCTAACCCTAGTTGTCCTGACGCTAACCCTAGTTGTCGTGACGCTAACCCTAGTTGTCGTGACGCTAACCCTAGTTGTCGTGACGCTAACCCTAGTTGTCCTGACGCTAACCCTAGTTGTCCTGACGCTAACCCTAGTTGTCCTGACGCTAAGCCTAGTTGTCCTGACGCTAACCCTAGTTGTCCTGACGCTAACCCTAGTTGTCGTGACGCTAACCCTAGTTGTTCTGACGCTAACCCTAGTTGTCGTGACGCTAACCCTAGGTGTCCTGACGCTAACCCTAGTTGTCCTGACGCTAACCCTAGTTGTCCTGACGCTAACCCTAGTTGTCCTGACACTAACCCTAGTTGTCCTGACGCTAACCCTAGTTGTCGTGACGCTAACCCTAGTTGTCCTGACGCTAACCCTAGTTGTCCTGACGCTAACCCTATTTGTCCTGACGCTAACCCTAGTTGTCGTGACGCTAACCCTAGTTGTCGTGACGCTAACCCTAGTTGTCCTGACGCTAACCCTAGTTGTCCTGACGCTAACCCTAGTTGTCGTGACGCTAACCCTAGTTGTCCTGACGCTAACCCTAGTTGTCCTGACGCTAACCCTAGTTGTCCTGACGCTAACCCTAGTTGTCGTGACGCTAACCCTAGTTGTCCTGACTCTAACCCTAGTTGTCCTGACGCTAACCCTAGTTGTCCTGACGCTAACCCTAGTTGTCCTGACGCTAACCCTAGTTGTCCTGACGCTAACCCTAGTTGTCCTGACTCTAACCCTAGTTGTCCTGACGCTAACCCTAGTTGTCCTGACGCTAACCCTAGTTGTCCTGACGCTAACCCTAGTTGTCCTGACGCTAACCCTAGTTGTCCTGACGCTAACCCTAGTTGTCCTGACGCTAACCCTAGTTGTCCTGACTCTAACCCTAGTTGTCCTGACGGTAACCCTAGTTGTCCTGACGCTAACCCTAGTTGTCCTGACGCTAACCCTAGTTGTCCTGATGCTAACCCTAGTTGTCGTGACGCTAACCCTAGTTGTCCTGATGCTAACCCTAGTTGTCCTGACGCTAACCCTAGTTGTCCTGACGCTAACCCTAGTTGTCCTGACGCTAACCCTAGTTGTCCTGACGCTAACCCTAGTTGTCCTGACGCTAACCCTAGTTGTCCTGATGCTAACCCTTCTTGTCCTGACGCTAACCCTAGTTGTCCTGACGCTAACCCTAGTTGTCCTGACGCTAACCCTAGTTGTCCTGACGCTAACCCTAGTTGTCCTGACGCTAACCCTAGTTGTCCTGACTCTAACCCTAGTTGTCCTGACGCTAACCCTAGTTGTCCTGACGCTAACCCTAGTTGTCCTGACGCTAACCCTAGTTGTCCTGACGCTAACCCTAGTTGTCCTGACGCTAACCCTAGTTGTCCTGACGCTAACCCTAGTTGTCCTGACTCTAACCCTAGTTGTCCTGACGGTAACCCTAGTTGTCCTGACGCTAACCCTAGTTGTCCTGACGCTAACCCTAGTTGTCCTGACGCTAACCCTAGTTGTCCTGATGCTAACCCTAGTTGTCGTGACGCTAACCCTAGTTGTCCTGATGCTAACCCTAGTTGTCCTGACGCTAACCCTAGTTGTCCTGACGCTAACCCTAGTTGTCCTGACGCTAACCCTAGTTGTCCTGACGCTAACCCTAGTTGTCCTGACTCTAACCCTAGTTGTCCTGACGCTAACCCTAGTTGTCCTGACGCTAACCCTAGTTGTCCTGACGCTAACCCTAGTTGTCCTGACGCTAACCCTAGTTGTCCTGACGCTAACCCTACTTGTCCTGACGCTAACCCTACTTGTCCTGACGCTAACCCTTCTTGTCCTGACGCTAACCCTAGTTGTCCTGACGCTAACCCTAGTTGTCCTGACGCTAACCCTAGTTGTCGTGACGCTAACCCTAGTTGTCCTGACGCTAACCCGAGTTGTCCTGACGCTAACCCGAGTTGTCCTGACGCTAAGCCGAGTTGTCCTGACGCTAACCCTACTTGTCCTGACGCTAACCCTACTTGTCCTGACGCTAACCCTTCTTGTCCTGACGCTAACCCTAGTTGTCCTGACGCTAACCCTAGTTGTCGTGACGCTAACCCTAGTTGTCCTGACGCTAACCCTAGTTGTCCTGACGCTAACCCTAGTTGTCCTGACGCTAACCCTAGTTGTCCTGACGCTAACCCTAGTTGTCCTGATGCTAACCCTAGTTGTCGTGACGCTAACCCTAGTTGTCCTGATGCTAACCCTAGTTGTCCTGACGCTAACCCTAGTTGTCCTGACGCTAACCCGAGTTGTCCTGACGCTAACCCGAGTTGTCCTGACGCTAACCCGAGTTGTCCTGACGCTAACCCGAGTTGTCCTGACGCTAAGCCGAGTTGTCCTGACGCTAACCCTACTTGTCCTGACGCTAACCCTACTTGTCCTGACGCTAACCCTTCTTGTCCTGACGCTAACCCTAGTTGTCCTGACGCTAACCCTAGTTCTCGTGACGCTAACCCTAGTTGTCCTGACGCTAACCCTAGTTGTCGTGACGCTAACCCTAGTTGTCCTGACGCTAACCCTAGGTGTCCTGACGCTAACCATAGTTGTCCTGACGCTAACCCTAGTTGTCCTGACGCTAACCCTAGTTGTCGTGACGCTAACCCTAGTTGTCCTGACGCTAACCCTAGTTGTCCTGACGCTAACCCTAGTTGTCCTGACGCTAACCATAGTTGTCCTGACGCTAAACCTAGTTGTTCTGACGCTAACCCTAGTTGTCCTGACGCTAACCCGATTTGTCCTGACGCTAACCCGAGTTGTCCTGACGCTAACCCTAGTTGTCCTGACGCTAACCCGAGTTGTCCTGACGCTAACCTGAGTTGTCCTGACGCTAACCCGAGTTGTCCTGACACTAACCCTAGTTGTCCTGACGCTAACCCGAGTTGTCCTGACGCTAACCCTAGTTGTCCTGACGCTAACCCTAGTTGTCCTGACGCTAACCCTAGTTGTCGTGACGCTAACCCTAGTTGTCCTGACGCTAACCCGAGTTGTCCTGACGCTAACCCTAGTTGTCCTGACGCTAACCCTAGTTGTCCTGACGCTAACCCTAGTTGTCGTGACGCTAACCCTAGTTGTCCTGACGCTAACCCTAGTTGTCCTGACGCTAACCCTAGTTGTCGTGACGCTAACCCTAGTTGTCCTGACGCTAACCCTAGTTGTCCTGACGCTAACCATAGTTGTCCTGATGCTAACTATAGTTGTCTTGACGCTAACCCTAGTTGTCGTGACGCTAACCCTAGTTGTTCTGACACTAACCCTAGTTGTCGTGACGCTAACCCTAGGTGTCCTGACGCTAACCCTAGTTGTCGTGACGCTAACCCTAGTTGTCGTGACGCTAACCCTAGTTGTCCTGACGCTAACCCTAGTTGTCCTGACGCTAACCCTAGTTGTCGTGACGCTAACCCTTGTTGTCCTGACGCTAACCCTAGTTGTCCTGACGCTAACCCTAGTTGTCATGACGCTAACCCTAGTTGTCCTGACACTAAGCCTAGTTGTCCTGACGCTAACCCTAGTTGTCCTGACGCTAAACCTAGTTGTCGTGACGCTAACCCTAGTTGTCGTGACGCTAACCCTAGTTGTCCTGACGCTAACCCTAGTTGTCCTGACGCTAACCCTAGTTGTCCTGACGCTAACCCTAGTTCTCCTGACTCTAACCCTAGTTGTCCTGACGGTAACCCTAGTTGTCCTGACGCTAACCCTAGTTGTCCTGACGCTAACCCTAGTTGTCGTGACTCTAACCCTAGTTGTTGTGACGCTAACCCTAGTTGTCCTGACGCTAACCCTAGTTGTCGTGACGCTAACCCGAGTTGTCGTGACGCTAACCCGAGTTGTCCTGACGCTAACCCGAGTTGTCCTGACGCTAACCCTAGTTGTCCTGACGCTAACCCTAGTTGTCCTGACGCTAACCCTAGTTGTCGTGACGCTAACCCTAGTTGTCCTGACGCTAACCCTAGTTGTCCTGACGCTAACCCTAGTTGTCGTGACGCTAACCCTAGTTGTCCTGACGCTAACCCTAGTTGTCCTGACGCTAACCATAGTTGTCCTGATGCTAACCATAGTTGTCTTGACGCTAACCCTAGTTGTCGTGACGCTAACCCTAGTTGTTCTGACCCTAACCCTAGTTGTCGTGACGCTAACCCTAGGTGTCCTGACGCTAACCCTAGTTGTCGTGACGCTAACCCTAGTTGTCGTGACGCTAACCCTAGTTGTCCTGACGCTAACCTTAGTTGTCCTGACGCTAACCCTAGTTGTCCTGACGCTAACCCTAGTTGTCGTGACGCTAACCCTAGTTGTCCTGACGCTAACCCTAGTTGTCATGACGCTAACCCTAGTTGTCCTGACGCTAACCCTAGTTGTCCTGACGCTAACCCTAGTTGTCCTGACGCTAACCCTAGTTGTCGTGACGCTAACCCTAGATGTCCTGACGCTAACCCTAGTTGTCCTGACGCTAACCCTAGTTGTCGTGACGCTAACCCTAGTTGTCGTGACGCTAACCCTAGTTGTCGTGACGCTAACCCTAGTTGTCCTGACGCTAACCCTAGTTGTCCTGATGCTAACCCTAGTTGTCCTGACGCTAACCCTAGTTGTCCTGACGCTAACCCTAGTTGTCCTGACGCTAACCCTAGTTGTCGTGACGCTAACCCTAGTTGTCCTGACGCTAACCCTAGTAGTCCTGACGCTAACCCTAGTTGTCCTGACGCTAACCCTAGTTGTCCTGATGCTAACCCTAGTTGTCCTGACTCTAACCCTTGTTGTCCTGACGGTAACCCTAGTTGTCCTGACGCTAACCCTAGTTGTCCTGACGCTAACCCTAGTTGTCCTGACGCTAACCCTAGTTGTCGTGACGCTAACCCTAGTTGTCCTGACGCTAACCCTAGGTTGTCCTGACGCTAACCCTAGTTGTCGTGACGCTAACCCTAGTTGTTCTGACGCGAACCCTAGTTGTCCTGACGCTAACCCTAGTTGTCCTGACGCTAACCCTAGTTGTCGTGACGCTAACCCTAGTTGTCCTGACGCTAACCCTAGTTGTCCTGACGCTAACCATAGTTGTCCTGACGCTAACCCTAGTTGTCTTGACGCTATCCCTAGTTGTCGTGACGCTAACCCTAGTTGTTCTGACACTAACCCTAGTTGTCGTGATGCTAACCCTAGGTGTCCTGTCGCTAACCCTAGTTGTCGTGACGCTAACCCTAGTTGTCCTGACGCTAACCCTAGTTGTCCTGACGCTAACCCTAGTTGTCCTGACGCTAACCCTAGTTGTCCTGACGCTAACCCTAGTTGTCCTGACGCTAAGCCTAGTTGTCCTGACGCTAACCCTAGTTGTCCTGACGCTAAACCTAGTTGTCGTGACGCTAACCCTAGTTGTCCTGACGCTAACCCTAGTTGTCCTGACGCTAACCCTAGTTGTCCTGACGCTAACCCTAGTTGTCGTGACGCTAACCCTAGTTGTCCTGACGCTAACCCTAGTTGTCCTGACGCTAACCCTAGTTGTCCTGACGCTAACCCTAGTTGTCCTGACGCTAACCCTAGTTGTCCTGACGCTAACCCTAGTTGTCGTGACGCTAACCCTAGTTGTCCTGACGCTAACCCTAGTTGTCCTGACGCTAACCCTAGTTGTCCTGACGCTAACCCTAGTTGTCGTGACGCTAACCCTAGTTGTCCTGACGCTAACCCTAGTTGTCCTGACGCTAACCCTAGTTGTCCTGACGCTAACCCTAGTTGTCGTGACGCTAACCCTAGTTGTCCTGACGCTAACCCTAGTTGTCGTGACGCTAACCCTAGTTGTCCTGACGCTAACCCTACTTGTCCTGACGCTAACCCTAGTTGTCCTGACGCTAACCCTAGTTGTCCTGACGCTAACCCTAGTTGTCCTGACGCTAACCCTAGTTGTCCTGACGCTAACCCTAGTTGTCCTGACGCTAACCCGAGTTGTCCTGACGCTAACCCTAGTTGTCCTGACGCTAACCCTAGTTGTCCTGACGCTAACCCGAGTTGTCTGACGCTAACCCGAGTTGTCCTGACGCTAACCCGAGTTGTCCTGACGCTAACCCGAGTTGTCCTGACGCTAACCCTAGTTGTCCTGACGCTAACCCGAGTTGTCCTGACGCTAACCCTAGTTGTCCTGACGCTAACCCTAGTTGTCCTGACGCTAACCCTAGTTGTCGTGACGCTAACCCTAGTTGTCCTGACGCTAACCCTAGTTGTCCTGGCGCTAACCATAGTTGTCCTGACGCTAACCCTAGTTGTCCTGACGCTAACCCTAGTTGTCGGGACGCTAATCCTAGTTGTCCTGACGCTAACCCTAGTTGTCCTGACGCTAACCCTAGTTGTCCTGACGGTAACCCTAGTTGTCCTGACGCTAACCCTAGTTGTCGTGACGCTAACCCTAGTTGTCGTGACGCTGACCCTAGTTGTCCTGACGCTAACCCTAGTTGTCCTGACGCTGACCCTTGTTGTCGTGACGCTGACCCTAGTTGTCCTGACGCTAACCCTAGTTGTCCTGACGCTAGCCCTAGTTGTCGTGACGCTAACCCTACTTGTCTTGACGCTAACCCTACTTGTCCTGACGCTAACCCTACTTGTCCTTACGCTAACCCTACTTGTCCTGACGCTAACCCTAGTTGTCGTGACGCTAACCCTAGTTGTCCTGACGCTAACCCTAGTTGTCCTGACGCTAACCCTAGTTGTCCTGACGCTAACCCTAGTTGTCCTGACGCTAACCCTAGTTGTCCTGATGCTAATCCTAGTTGTCCTGATGCTAACCCTACTTGTCCTGACGCTAACCCTAGTTGTCCTGACGCTAACCCTAGTTGTCCTGACGCTAACCCGAGTTGTCCTGACGCTAACCCTAGTTGTCCTGACGCTAACCCTAGTTGTCCTGACGCTAACCCTAGTTGTCCTGACGCTAACCCTAGTTGTCCTGACGCTAATCCTAGTTGTCCTGATGCTAACCCTACTTGTCCTGACGCTAACCCTAGTTGTCCTGACGCTAACCCTAGTTGTCCTGACGCTAACCCTACTTGTCCTGACGCTAACCCTAGTTGTCCTGACGCTAACCCTACTTGTCCTGACGCTAACCCTAGTTGTCCTGACGCTAACCCTAGATGTCCTGACGCTAACCCTAGTTGTCCTGACGCTAACCCTAGTTGTCCTGACGCTAACCCTAGTTGTCCTGACGCTAACCCTAGTTGTCCTGACGCTAACCCTAGTTGTCCTGACGCTAACCCGATTTGTCCTGACGCTAACCGGAGTTGTCCTGACGCTAACCCTAGTTGTCCTGACGCTAACCCGAGTTGTCCTGATGCTAACCCGAGTTGTCCTGACGCTAACCCGAGTTGTCCTGACGCTATCCTGAGTTGTCCTGACGCTATCCTGAGTTGTCCTGACGCTAACCCGAGTTGTCCTGACGCTAACCCGAGTTGTCCTGACGCTAACCCGAGTTGTCCTGACGCTAAGCCGAGTTGTCCTGACGCTAACCCTACTTGTCCTGACGCTAACCCTTCTTGTCCTGACGCTAACCCTAGTTGTCCTGACGCTAACCCTAGTTGTCCTGACGCTAACCCTAGTTGTCCTGACGCTAACCCTAGTTGTCGTGACGCTAACCCTAGTTGTCGTGACGCTAACCCTAGTTGTCGTGACGCTAACCCTAGTTGTCCTGACGCTAACCCTAGTTGTCCTGACGCTAACCCTAGTTGTCCTGATGCTAACCCTAGTTGTCCTGACTCTAACCCTAGTTGTCCTGACGGTAACCCTAGTTGTCCTGACGCTAACCCTAGTTGTCCTGACGCTAACCCTAGTTGTCCTGACGCTAACCCTAGTTGTCGTGACGCTAACCGTAGTTGTCCTGACGCTAACCCTAGTTGTCCTGACGCTAAGCCTTGTTGTCCTGACGCTAACCCTAGTTGTCGTGACGCTAACCCTAGTTGTCCTGACGCGAACCCTAGTTGTCCTGACGCGAACCCTAGTTGTCCTGATGCTAACCCTAGTTGTCCTGACGCTAACCCTAGTTGTCCTGACGCTAACCCTAGTTGTCCTGACGCTAACCATAGTTGTCCTGACGCTAACCCTAGTTGTCTTGACGCTATCCCTAGTTGTCGTGACGCTAACCCTAGTTGTTCTGACGCTAACCCTAGTTGTCGTGACGCTAACCCTAGGTGTCCTGACGCTAACCCTAGTTGTCGTGACGCTAACCCTAGTTGTCCTGACGCTAACCCTAGTTGTCCTGACGCTAACCCTAGTTGTCCTGACGCTAACCCTAGTTGTCCTGACGCTAACCCTAGTTGTCCTGACGCTAACCCTAGTTGTCCTGACGCTAACCCTAGTTGTCCTGACGCTAAGCCTAGTTGTCCTGACGCTAACCCTAGTTGTCCTGACGCTAAACCTAGTTGTCGTGACGCTAACCCTAGTTGTCCTGACGCTAACCCTAGTTGTCCTGACGCTAACCCTAGTTGTCGTGACGCTAACCCTAGTTGTCGTGACGCTAACCCTAGTTGTCCTGACGCTAACCCTAGTTGTCCTGACGCTAACCCTAGTTGTCCTGACGCTAACCCTAGTTGTCCTGACGCTAACCCTAGTTGTCCTGACGCTAACCCTAGTTGTCGTGACGCTAACCCTAGTTGTCCTGACGCTAACCCTAGTTGTCCTGACGCTAACCCTAGTTGTCCTGACGCTAACCCTAGTTGTCCTGACGCTAACCCTAGTTGTCGTGACGCTAACCCTAGTTGTCCTGATGCTAACCCTAGTTGTCCTGACGCTAACCCTAGTTGTCCTGACGCTAACCCTAGTTGTCCTGACGCTAACCCTAGTTGTCCTGATGCTAACCCTAGTTGTCCTGACGGTAACCCTAGTTGTCCTGACGGTAACCCTAGTTGTCCTGACGCTAACCCTAGTTGTCCTGACGCTAACCCTAGTTGTCGTGACGCTAACCCTAGTTGTCGTGACGCTAACCCTAGTTGTCGTGACGCTAACCCTAGTTGTCCTGACGCTAACCCTAGTTGTCCTGACGCTAACCCTAGTTGTCGTGACGCTAACCCTAGTTGTCCTGACGCTAACCCTAGTTGTCCTGACGCTAACCCTAGTTGTCCTGACGCTAACCCTAGTTGTCGTGACGCTAACCCTAGTTGTCCTGACGCTAACCCAAGTTGTCCTGACGCTAACCCTAGTTGTCGTGACGCTAACCCTAGTTGTCCTGACGCTAACCCTAGTTGTCCTCACGCTATCCCTAGTTGTCCTGACGCTAACCCTAGTTGTCCTGATGCTAACCCTAGTTGTCGTGACGCTAACCCTAGTTGTCCTGACGCTAACCCTAGTTGTCGTGACGCTAACCCTAGTTGTCCTGACGCTAACCCTAGTTGTCCTGACGCTAACCCTAGTTGTCCTGACGCTAAATCTAGTTGTCCTGATGCTAACCCTAGTTGTCGTGACGCTAACCCAAGTTGTCCTGACGCTAACCCTAGTTGTCCTGACGCTAACCCTAGTTGTCCTGACGCTAACCCTAGTTGTCCTGACGCTAAAGCTAGTTGTCCTGACGCTAACCCTAGTTGTCGTGACGCTAACCCTAGTTGTCCTGACGCTAACCCTAGTTGTCCTGACGCTAACCCTAGTTGTCCTGACGCTAACCCTAGTTGTCGAGACGCTAACCCTAGTTGTCCTGACGCTAACCCTAGTTGTCCTGACGCTAACCCTAGTTGTCCTGACGCTAACCCTAGTTGTCCTGACGCTAACCCTAGTTGTCCTGACGCTAACCCTAGTTGTCGTGACGCTAACCCTAGTTGTCCTGACGCTAACCCTAGTTGTCCTGACGCTAACCCTAGTTGTCCTGACGCTAACCCTAGTTGTCCTGACGCTAACCCTAGTTGTCGTGACGCTAACCCTAGTTGTCCTGATGCTAACCCTAGTTGTCCTGACGCTAACCCTAGTTGTCCTGACGCTAACCCTAGTTGTCCTGACGCTAACCCTAGTTGTCCTGATGCTAACCCTAGTTGTCCTGACGGTAACCCTAGTTGTCCTGACGGTAACCCTAGTTGTCCTGACGCTAACCCTAGTTGTCCTGACGCTAACCCTAGTTGTCGTGACGCTAACCCTAGTTGTCGTGACGCTAACCCTAGTTGTCCTGACGCTAACCCTAGTTGTCCTGACGCTAACCCTAGTTGTCGTGACGCTAACCCTAGTTGTCCTGACGCTAACCCTAGTTGTCCTGACGCTAACCCTAGTTGTCCTGACGCTAACCCTAGTTGTCCTGACGCTAACCCTAGTTGTCGTGACGCTAACCCTAGTTGTCCTGACGCTAACCCAAGTTGTCCTGACGCTAACCCTAGTTGTCGTGACGCTAACCCTAGTTGTCCTGACGCTAACCCTAGTTGTCCTCACGCTATCCCTAGTTGTCCTGACGCTAACCCTAGTTGTCCTGATGCTAACCCTAGTTGTCGTGACGCTAACCCTAGTTGTCCTGACGCTAACCCTAGTTGTCGTGACGCTAACCCTAGTTGTCCTGACGCTATCCCTAGTTGTCCTGACGCTAACCCTAGTTGTCCTGACGCTAAATCTAGTTGTCCTGATGCTAACCCTAGTTGTCGTGACGCTAACCCAAGTTGTCCTGACGCTAACCCTAGTTGTCCTGACGCTAACCCTAGTTGTCCTGACGCAAACCCTAGTTGTCCTGACGCTAAAGCTAGTTGTCCTGACGCTAACCCTAGTTGTCGTGACGCTAACCCTAGTTGTCCTGACGCTAACCCTAGTTGTCCTGACGCTAACCCTAGTTGTCCTGACGCTAACCCTAGTTGTCCTGACGCTAACCCTAGTTGTCCTGACTCTAACCCTAGTTGTCCTGACGCTAACCCTAGTTGTCCTGACGCTAACCCTAGTTGTCCTGACGCTAACCCTAGTTGTCCTGACTCTAACCCTAGTTGTCCTGACGGTAACCCTAGTTGTCCTGACGCTAACCTAGTTGTCCTGACGCTAACCCTAGTTGTCCTGACGCTAACCCTAATTGTCGTGACGCTAACCCTAGTTGTCGTGACGCTAACCCTAGTTGTCCTGACGCTAACCCTAGTTGTCCTGACGCTAACCCTAGTTGTCGTGACGCTAACCCTAGTTGTCCTGACGCTAACCCTAGTTGTCCTGACGCTAACCCTAGTTGTCCTGACGCTAAGCCTAGTTGTCCTGACGCTAACCCTAGTTGTCGTGACGCTAATCCTAGTTGTCCTGACGCTAACCCTAGTTGTCCTGACGCTAACCCTAGTTGTCGTGACGCTAACCGTAGTTGTCCTGACGCTAACCCTAGTTGTCCTGACGCTAACCCGAGTTGTCCTGACGCTAACCCTAGTTGTCCTGATGCTAACCCTAGTTGTCGTGACGCTAACCCTAGTTGTCCTGTCGCTAACCCTAGTTGTCGTGACGCTAACCCTAGTTGTCCTGACGCTAACCCTAGTTGTCCTGACGCTAACCCTAGTTGTCCTGTCGCTAACCCTAGTTGTCGTGACGCTAACCCTAGTTGTCCTGACGCTAACCCTAGTTGTCCTGACGCTAACCCTAGTTGTCCTGACGCTAACCCTAGTTGTCCTGACGCTAAAGCTAGTTGTCCTGACGCTAACCCTAGTTGTCGTGACGCTAACCCTAGTTGTCCTGACGCTAACCC
Organism: Phyllobates terribilis; assembly: GCF_046119375.1. Classification (NCBI taxonomy): domain Eukaryota; kingdom Metazoa; phylum Chordata; class Amphibia; order Anura; family Dendrobatidae; genus Phyllobates; species Phyllobates terribilis. Next base: position 177,613 of record NW_027363301.1, on the reverse strand, counting down.
TAGTTGTCGTGACGCTAACCCTAGTTGTCCTGACGCTAACCCTAGTTGTCCTGACGCTAACCCTAGTTGTCCTGACGCTAAACCTAGTTGTCATGACGCTAACCCTAGTTGTCCTGACGCTAACCCTAGTTGTCCTGAAGCTAACCCTAGTTGTCATGACGCTAACCCTAGTTGTCCTGACGCTAACCCTAGTTGTCCTGACGCTAACCCTAGTTGTCCTGACGCTAACCCTAGTTGTCGTGACGCTAACCCTAGTTGTCCTGACGCTAACCCTAGTTGTCCTGACGCTAACCCTAGTTGTCGTGATGCTAACCCTAGTTGTCCTGACGCTAACCCTAGTTGTCGTGACGCTAACCCTAGTTGTCCTGACGCTAACCCTAGTTGTCCTGATGCTAACCCTAGTTGTCGTGACGCTAACCCTAGTTGTCCTGACGCTAACCCTAGTTGTCCTGACGCTAACCCTAGTTGTCCTGACGCTAACCCTAGTTGTCCTGACTCTAACCCTAGTTGTCCTGACGGTAACCCTAGTTGTCCTGACGCTAACCCTAGTTGTCCTGACGCTAACCCTAGTTGTCCTGACGCTAACCCTAGTTGTCCTGACGCTAACCCTAGTTGTCGTGACGCTAACCCTAGTTGTCGTGACGCTAACCCTAGTTGTCGTGACGCTAACCCTAGTTGTCCTGACTCTAACCCTAGTTGTCGTGACGCTAACCCTAGTTGTCGTGACGCTAACCCTAGTTGTCCTGACGCTAACCCTAGTTGTCCTGACGCTAACCCTAGTTGTCGTGACGCTAACCCTAGTTGACCTGAGGCTAACCCTAGTTGTCGTGACGCTAACCCTAGTTGTCCTGACGCTAACCCTAGTTGTCCTGACGCTAACCCTAGTTGTCCTGACGCTAACCCTAGTTGTCCTGACGCTAACCCGAGTTGTCCTGACGCTAACCCTAGTTGTCGTGACGCTAACCCTAGTTGTCGTGACGCTAACCCTAGTTGTCCTGACGCTAACCCTAGTTGTCCTGACGCTAACCCTAGTTGTCCTGACGCTAACCCTAGTTGTCCTGATGCTAACCCTAGTTGTCCAGACGCTAACCCTAGTTGTCCTGACGCTAACCCTAGTTGTCCCGACGCTAACCCTAGTTGTCCTGACGCTAACCCTAGTTGTCCTGACGCTAATCCTAGTTGTCCTGACGCTATCCCTAGTTGTCCTGACGCTAACCCTAGTTGTCCTGACGCTAACCCTAGTTGTCCTGACGCTAACCCTAGTTGTCCTGATGCTAACCCTAGTTGTCGTGACGCTAACCCTAGTTGTCCTGACGCTAACCCTAGTTGTCCTGACGCTAACCCTAGTTGTCCTGACGCTAACCCTAGTTGTCCTGACTCTAACCCTAGTTGTCCTGACTCTAACCCTAGTTGTCCTGACGCTAACCCTAGTTGTCCTGACGCTAACCCTAGTTGTCCTGACGCTAACCCTAGTTGTCGTGACGCTAACCCTAGTTGTCGTGACGCTAACCCTAGTTGTCGTGACGCTAACCCTAGTTGTCGTGACGCTAACCCTAGTTGTCCTGACGCTAACCCTAGTTGTCCTGACGCTAACCCTAGTTGTCGTGACGCTAACCGTAGTTGTCCTGACGCTAACCCTAGTTGTCCTGACGCTAACCCGAGTTGTCCTGACGCTAACCCTAGTTGTCCTGATGCTAACCCTAGTTGTCGTGACGCTAACCCTAGTTGTCCTGTCGCTAACCCTAGTTGTCGTGACGCTAACCCTAGTTGTCCTGACGCTAACCCTAGTTGTCCTGACGCTAACCCTAGTTGTCCTGATGCTAACCCTAGTTGTCGTGACGCTAACCCAAGTTGTCCTGACGCTAACCCTAGTTGTCCTGACGCTAACCCTAGTTGTCCTGACGCTAACCCTAGTTGTCCTGACGCTAAAGCTAGTTGTCCTGACGCTAACCCTAGTTGTCGTGACGCTAACCCTAGTTGTCCTGACGCTAACCCTAGTTGTCGTGACGCTAACCCTAGTTGTCCTGACGCTAACCCTAGTTGTCCTGACGCTAACCCTAGTTGTCCTGACGCTAAACCTAGTTGTCATGACGCTAACCCTAGTTGTCCTGACGCTAACCCTAGTTGTCCTGAAGCTAACCCTAGTTGTCATGACGCTAACCCTAGTTGTCCTGACGCTAACCCTAGTTGTCCTGACGCTAACCCTAGTTGTCCTGACGCTAACCCTAGTTGTCCTGACGCTAACCCTAGTTGTCCTGACGCTAACCCTAGTTGTCCTGACGCTAACCCTAGTTGTCGTGATGCTAACCCTAGTTGTCCTGACGCTAACCCTAGTTGTCGTGACGCTAACCCTAGTTGTCCTGACGCTAACCCTAGTTGTCCTGATGCTAACCCTAGTTGTCGTGACGCTAACCCTAGTTGTCCTGACGCTAACCCTAGTTGTCCTGACGCTAACCCTAGTTGTCCTGACGCTAACCCTAGTTGTCCTGACTCTAACCCTAGTTGTCCTGACGGTAACCCTAGTTGTCCTGACGCTAACCCTAGTTGTCCTGACGCTAACCCTAGTTGTCCTGACGCTAACCCTAGTTGTCCTGACGCTAACCCTAGTTGTCGTGACGCTAACCCTAGTTGTCGTGACGCTAACCCTAGTTGTCGTGACGCTAACCCTAGTTGTCCTGACTCTAACCCTAGTTGTCGTGACGCTAACCCTAGTTGTCGTGACGCTAACCCTAGTTGTCCTGACGCTAACCCTAGTTGTCCTGACGCTAACCCTAGTTGTCGTGACGCTAACCCTAGTTGACCTGAGGCTAACCCTAGTTGTCGTGACGCTAACCCTAGTTGTCCTGACGCTAACCCTAGTTGTCCTGACGCTAACCCTAGTTGTCCTGACGCTAACCCTAGTTGTCCTGACGCTAACCCGAGTTGTCCTGACGCTAACCCTAGTTGTCGTGACGCTAACCCTAGTTGTCGTGACGCTAACCCTAGTTGTCCTGACGCTAACCCTAGTTGTCCTGACGCTAACCCTAGTTGTCCTGACGCTAACCCTAGTTGTCCTGATGCTAACCCTAGTTGTCCAGACGCTAACCCTAGTTGTCCTGACGCTAACCCTAGTTGTCCCGACGCTAACCCTAGTTGTCCTGACGCTAACCCTAGTTGTCCTGACGCTAATCCTAGTTGTCCTGACGCTATCCCTAGTTGTCCTGACGCTAACCCTAGTTGTCCTGACGCTAACCCTAGTTGTCCTGACGCTAACCCTAGTTGTCCTGATGCTAACCCTAGTTGTCGTGACGCTAACCCTAGTTGTCCTGACGCTAACCCTAGTTGTCCTGACGCTAACCCTAGTTGTCCTGACGCTAACCCTAGTTGTCCTGACTCTAACCCTAGTTGTCCTGACTCTAACCCTAGTTGTCCTGACGCTAACCCTAGTTGTCCTGACGCTAACCCTAGTTGTCCTGACGCTAACCCTAGTTGTCGTGACGCTAACCCTAGTTGTCGTGACGCTAACCCTAGTTGTCGTGACGCTAACCCTAGTTGTCGTGACGCTAACCCTAGTTGTCGTGACGCTAACCCTAGTTGTCGTGACGCTAACCCTAGTTGTCCTGACGCTAACCCTAGTTGTCCTGACGCTAACCCTAGTTGTCCTGACGCTAACCCTAGTTGTCCTGACGCTAACCCTAGTTGTCCTGACGCTAACCCTAGTTGTCCTGACGCTAACCCTAGTTGTCGTGACGCTAACCCTAGTTGTCCTGACGCTAACCCAAGTTGTCCTGACGCTAACCCTAGTTGTCGTGACGCTAACCCTAGTTGTCCTGACGCTAACCCTAGTTGTCCTCACGCTATCCCTAGTTGTCCTGACGCTAACCCTAGTTGTCCTGATGCTAACCCTAGTTGTCGTGACGCTAACCCTAGTTGTCCTGACGCTAACCCTAGTTGTCGTGACGCTAACCCTAGTTGTCCTGACGCTAACCCTAGTTGTCCTGACGCTAACCCTAGTTGTCCTGACGCTAAATCTAGTTGTCCTGATGCTAACCCTAGTTGTCGTGACGCTAACCCAAGTTGTCCTGACGCTAACCCTAGTTGTCCTGACGCTAACCCTAGTTGTCCTGACGCTAACCCTAGTTGTCCTGACGCTAACCCTAGTTGTCCTGACGCTAAAGCTAGTTGTCCTGACGCTAACCCTAGTTGTCGTGACGCTAACCCTAGTTGTCCTGACGCTAACCCTAGTTGTCCTGACGCTAACCCTAGTTGTCCTGACGCTAACCCTAGTTGTCCTGACGCTAACCCTAGTTGTCCTGACGCTAACCCTAGTTGTCCTGACGCTAACCCAAGTTGTCCTGACGCTAACCCTAGTTGTCGTGACGCTAACCCTAGTTGTCCTGACGCTAACCCTAGTTGTCCTCACGCTATCCCTAGTTGTCCTGACGCTAACCCTAGTTGTCCTGATGCTAACCCTAGTTGTCGTGACGCTAACCCTAGTTGTCCTGACGCTAACCCTAGTTGTCGTGACGCTAACCCTAGTTGTCCTGACGCTAACCCTAGTTGTCCTGACGCTAACCCTAGTTGTCCTGACGCTAAATCTAGTTGTCCTGATGCTAACCCTAGTTGTCGTGACGCTAACCCAAGTTGTCCTGACGCTAACCCTAGTTGTCCTGACGCTAACCCTAGTTGTCCTGACGCTAACCCTAGTTGTCCTGACGCTAAAGCTAGTTGTCCTGACGCTAACCCTAGTTGTCGTGACGCTAACCCTAGTTGTCCTGACGCTAACCCTAGTTGTCCTGACGCTAACCCTAGTTGTCCTGACGCTAACCCTAGTTGTCCTGACGCTAACCCTAGTTGTCCTGACTCTAACCCTAGTTGTCCTGACGCTAACCCTAGTTGTCCTGACGCTAACCCTAGTTGTCCTGACTCTAACCCTAGTTGTCCTGACGGTAACCCTAGTTGTCCTGACGCTAACCTAGTTGTCCTGACGCTAACCCTAGTTGTCCTGACGCTAACCCTAATTGTCGTGACGCTAACCCTAGTTGTCGTGACGCTAACCCTAGTTGTCCTGACGCTAACCCTAGTTGTCCTGACGCTAACCCTAGTTGTCGTGACGCTAACCCTAGTTGTCCTGACGCTAACCCTAGTTGTCCTGACGCTAACCCTAGTTGTCCTGACGCTAAGCCTAGTTGTCCTGACGCTAACCCTAGTTGTCGTGACGCTAATCCTAGTTGTCCTGACGCTAACCCTAGTTGTCCTGACGCTAACCCTAGTTGTCGTGACGCTAACCGTAGTTGTCCTGACGCTAACCCTAGTTGTCCTGACGCTAACCCGAGTTGTCCTGACGCTAACCCTAGTTGTCCTGATGCTAACCCTAGTTGTCGTGACGCTAACCCTAGTTGTCCTGTCGCTAACCCTAGTTGTCGTGACGCTAACCCTAGTTGTCCTGACGCTAACCCTAGTTGTCCTGACGCTAACCCTAGTTGTCCTGATGCTAACCCTAGTTGTCGTGACGCTAACCCAAGTTGTCCTGACGCTAACCCTAGTTGTCCTGACGCTAACCCTAGTTGTCCTGACGCTAAAGCTAGTTGTCCTGACGCTAACCCTAGTTGTCGTGACGCTAACCCTAGTTGTCCTGACGCTAACCCTAGTTGTCGTGACGCTAACCCTAGTTGTCCTGACGCTAACCCTAGTTGTCCTGACGCTAACCCTAGTTGTCCTGACGCTAACCCTAGTTGTCATGACGCTAACCCTAGTTGTCCTGACGCTAACCCTAGTTGTCCTGAAGCTAACCCTAGTTGTCATGACGCTAACCCTAGTTGTCCTGACGCTAACCCTAGTTGTCCTGACGCTAACCCTAGTTGTCCTGACGCTAACCCTAGTTGTCCTGACGCTAACCCTAGTTGTCGTGACGCTAACCCTAGTTGTCCTGACGCTAACCCTAGTTGTCCTGACGCTAACCCTAGTTGTCGTGATGCTAACCCTAGTTGTCCTGACGCTAACCCTAGTTGTCGTGACGCTAACCCTAGTTGTCCTGACGCTAACCCTAGTTGTCCTGATGCTAACCCTAGTTGTCGTGACGCTAACCCTAGTTGTCCTGACGCTAACCCTAGTTGTCCTGACGCTAACCCTAGTTGTCCTGACGCTAACCCTAGTTGTCCTGACTCTAACCCTAGTTGTCCTGACGGTAACCCTAGTTGTCCTGACGCTAACCCTAGTTGTCCTGACGCTAACCCTAGTTGTCCTGACGCTAACCCTAGTTGTCCTGACGCTAACCCTAGTTGTCGTGACGCTAACCCTAGTTGTCGTGACGCTAACCCTAGTTGTCGTGACGCTAACCCTAGTTGTCCTGACTCTAACCCTAGTTGTCGTGACGCTAACCCTAGTTGTCGTGACGCTAACCCTAGTTGTCCTGACGCTAACCCTAGTTGTCCTGACGCTAACCCGAGTTGTCCTGACGCTAACCCTAGTTGTCGTGACGCTAACCCTAGTTGTCGTGACGCTAACCCTAGTTTTCCTGACGCTAACCCTAGTTGTCCTGACGCTAACCCTAGTTGTCCTGACGCTAACCCTAGTTGTCCTGATGCTAACCCTAGTTGTCCAGACGCTAACCCTAGTTGTCCTGACGCTAACCCTAGTTGTCCCGACGCTAACCCTAGTTGTCCTGACGCTAACCCTAGTTGTCCTGACGCTAATCCTAGTTGTCCTGACGCTATCCCTAGTTGTCCTGACGCTAACCCTAGTTGTCCTGACGCTAACCCTAGTTGTCCTGACGCTAACCCTAGTTGTCCTGATGCTAACCCTAGTTGTCGTGACGCTAACCCTAGTTGTCCTGACGCTAACCCTAGTTGTCCTGACGCTAACCCTAGTTGTCCTGACGCTAACCCTAGTTGTCCTGACTCTAACCCTAGTTGTCCTGACTCTAACCCTAGTTGTCCTGACGCTAACCCTAGTTGTCCTGACGCTAACCCTAGTTGTCCTGACGCTAACCCTAGTTGTCGTGACGCTAACCCTAGTTGTCGTGACGCTAACCCTAGTTGTCGTGACGCTAACCCTAGTTGTCGTGACGCTAACCCTAGTTGTCGTGACGCTAACCCTAGTTGTCGTGACGCTAACCCTAGTTGTCGTGACGCTAACCCTAGTTGTCCTGACGCTAACCCTAGTTGTCCTGACGCTAACCCTAGTTGTCCTGACGCTAACCCTAGTTGTCCTGACGCTAACCCTAGTTGTCGTGACGCTAACCCTAGTTGTCGTGACGCTAACCCTAGTTGTCCTGACGCTAACCCAAGTTGTCCTGACGCTAACCCTAGTTGTCGTGATGCTAACCCTAGTTGTCCTGACGCTAACCCTAGTTGTCCTCACGCTATCCCTAGTTGTCCTGACGCTAACCCTAGTTGTCCTGATGCTAACCCTAGTTGTCGTGACGCTAACCCTAGTTGTCCTGACGCTAACCCTAGTTGTCGTGACGCTAACCCTAGTTGTCCTGACGCTAACCCTAGTTGTCCTGACGCTAACCCTAGTTGTCCTGACGCTAAATCTAGTTGTCCTGATGCTAACCCTAGTTGTCGTGACGCTAACCCAAGTTGTCCTGACGCTAACCCTAGTTGTCCTGACGCTAACCCTAGTTGTCCTGACGCTAACCCTAGTTGTCCTGACGCTAACCCTAGTTGTCCTGACGCTAAAGCTAGTTGTCCTGACGCTAACCCTAGTTGTCGTGACGCTAACCCTAGTTGTCCTGACGCTAACCCTAGTTGTCCTGACGCTAACCCTAGTTGTCCTGACGCTAACCCTAGTTGTCCTGACGCTAACCCTAGTTGTCCTGACTCTAACCCTAGTTGTCCTGACGGTAACCCTAGTTGTCCTGACGCTATCCCTAGTTGTCCTGACGCTATCCCTAGTTGTCCTGACGCTAACCCTAGTTGTCCTGACGCTAACCCTAGTTGTCCTGACTCTAACCCTAGTTTTCCTGACGGTAACCCTAGTTGTCCTGACGCTAACCTAGTTGTCCTGACGCTAACCCTAGTTGTCCTGACGCTAACCCTAGTTGTCGTGACGCTAACCCTAGTTGTCGTGACGCTAACCCTAGTTGTCCTGACGCTAACCCTAGTTGTCCTGACGCTAACCCTAGTTGTCGTGACGCTAACCCTAGTTGTCCTGACGCTAACCCTAGTTGTCCTGACGCTAACCCTAGTTGTCCTGACGCTAAGCCTAGTTGTCCTGACGCTAACCCTAGTTGTCGTGACGCTAATCCTAGTTGTCCTGACGCTAACCCTAGTTGTCCTGACGCTAACCCTAGTTGTCGTGACGCTAACCGTAGTTGTCCTGACGCTAACCCTAGTTGTCCTGACGCTAACCCTAGTTGTCCTGATGCTAACCCTAGTTGTCGTGACGCTAACCCTAGTTGTCCTGTCGCTAACCCTAGTTGTCGTGACGCTAACCCTAGTTGTCCTGACGCTAACCCTAGTTGTCCTGACGCTAACCCTAGTTGTCCTGATGCTAACCCTAGTTGTCGTGACGCTAACCCAAGTTGTCCTGACGCTAACCCTAGTTGTCCTGACGCTAACCCTAGTTGTCCTGACGCTAAAGCTAGTTGTCCTGACGCTAACCCTAGTTGTCGTGACGCTAACCCTAGTTGTCCTGACGCTAACCCTAGTTGTCGTGACGCTAACCCTAGTTGTCCTGACGCTAACCCTAGTTGTCCTGACGCTAACCCTAGTTGTCCTGACGCTAACCCTAGTTGTCATGACGCTAACCCTAGTTGTCCTGACGCTAACCCTAGTTGTCCTGAAGCTAACCCTAGTTGTCATGACGCTAACCCTAGTTGTCCTGACGCTAACCCTAGTTGTCCTGACGCTAACCCTAGTTGTCCTGACGCTAACCCTAGTTGTCCTGACGCTAACCCTAGTTGTCGTGACGCTAACCCTAGTTGTCCTGACGCTAACCCTAGTTGTCCTGACGCTAACCCTAGTTGTCCTGACGCTAACCCTAGTTGTCGTGACGCTAACCCTAGTTGTCCTGACGCTAACCCTAGTTGTCGTGACGCTAACCCTAGTTGTCCTGACGCTAACCCTAGTTGTCCTGATGCTAACCCTAGTTGTCGTGACGCTAACCCTATTTGTCCTGACGCTAACCCTAGTTGTCCTGACGCTAACCCTAGTTGTCCTGACTCTAACCCTAGTTGTCCTGACGGTAACCCTAGTTGTCCTGACGCTAACCCTAGTTGTCCTGACGCTAACCCAAGTTGTCCTGACGCTAACCCTAGTTGTCGTGACGCTAACCCTAGTTGTCCTGACGCTAACCCTAGTTGTCCTCACGCTATCCCTAGTTGTCCTGACGCTAACCCTAGTTGTCCTGATGCTAACCCTAGTTGTCGTGACGCTAACCCTATTTGTCCTGACGCTAACCCTAGTTGTCGTGACGCTAACCCTAGTTGTCCTGACGCTAACCCTAGTTGTCCTGACGCTAACCCTAGTTGTCCTGACGCTAAATCTAGTTGTCCTGATGCTAACCCTAGTTGTCGTGACGCTAACCCAAGTTGTCCTGACGCTAACCCTAGTTGTCCTGACGCTAACCCTAGTTGTCCTGACGCTAACCCTAGTTGTCCTGACGCTAACCCTAGTTGTCCTGACGCTAAAGCTAGTTGTCCTGACGCTAACCCTAGTTGTCGTGACGCTAACCCTAGTTGTCCTGACGCTAACCCTAGTTGTCCTGACGCTAACCCTAGTTGTCCTGACGCTAACCCTAGTTGTCCTGACGCTAACCCTAGTTGTCCTGACTCTAACCCTAGTTGTCCTGACGGTAACCCTAGTTGTCCTGACGCTATCCCTAGTTGTCCTGACGCTATCCCTAGTTGTCCTGACGCTAACCCTAGTTGTCCTGACGCTAACCCTAGTTGTCCTGACTCTAACCCTAGTTTTCCTGACGGTAACCCTAGTTGTCCTGACGCTAACCTAGTTGTCCTGACGCTAACCCTAGTTGTCCTGACGCTAACCCTAGTTGTCGTGACGCTAACCCTAGTTGTCGTGACGCTAACCCTAGTTGTCCTGACGCTAACCCTAGTTGTCCTGACGCTAACCCTAGTTGTCGTGACGCTAACCCTAGTTGTCCTGACGCTAACCCTAGTTGTCCTGACGCTAACCCTAGTTGTCCTGACGCTAAGCCTAGTTGTCCTGACGCTAACCCTAGTTGTCGTGACGCTAATCCTAGTTGTCCTGACGCTAACCCTAGTTGTCCTGACGCTAACCCTAGTTGTCGTGACGCTAACCGTAGTTGTCCTGACGCTAACCCTAGTTGTCCTGACGCTAACCCTAGTTGTCCTGATGCTAACCCTAGTTGTCGTGACGCTAACCCTAGTTGTCCTGTCGCTAACCCTAGTTGTCGTGACGCTAACCCTAGTTGTCCTGACGCTAACCCTAGTTGTCCTGACGCTAACCCTAGTTGTCCTGATGCTAACCCTAGTTGTCGTGACGCTAACCCAAGTTGTCCTGACGCTAACCCTAGTTGTCCTGACGCTAACCCTAGTTGTCCTGACGCTAACCCTAGTTGTCCTGACGCTAAAGCTAGTTGTCCTGACGCTAACCCTAGTTGTCGTGACGCTAACCCTAGTTGTCCTGACGCTAACCCTAGTTGTCGTGACGCTAACCCTAGTTGTCCTGACGCTAACCCTAGTTGTCCTGACGCTAACCCTAGTTGTCATGACGCTAACCCTAGTTGTCCTGACGCTAACCCTAGTTGTCCTGAAGCTAACCCTAGTTGTCGTGACGCTAACCCTAGTTGTCCTGACGCTAACCCTAGTTGTCCTGACGCTAACCCTAGTTGTCCTGACGCTAACCCTAGTTGTCCTGACGCTAACCCTAGTTGTCCTGACGCTAACCCTAGTTGTCGTGACGCTAACCCTAGTTGTCCTGACGCTAACCCTAGTTGTCCTGACGCTAACCCTAGTTGTCGTGATGCTAACCCTAGTTGTCCTGACGCTAACCCTAGTTGTCGTGACGCTAACCCTAGTTGTCCTGACGCTAACCCTAGTTGTCCTGATGCTAACCCTAGTTGTCGTGACGCTAACCCTAGTTGTCCTGACGCTAACCCTAGTTGTCCTGACGCTAACCCTAGTTGTCCTGACTCTAACCCTAGTTGTCCTGACGGTAACCCTAGTTGTCCTGACGCTAACCCTAGTTGTCCTGACGCTAACCCTAGTTGTCCTGACGCTAACCCTAGTTGTCCTGACGCTAACCCTAGTTGTCGTGACGCTAACCCTAGTTGTCGTGACGCTAACCCTAGTTGTCGTGACGCTAACCCTAGTTGTCCTGACTCTAACCCTAGTTGTCGTGACGCTAACCCTAGTTGTCCTGACGCTAACCCTAGTTGTCCTGACGCTAACCCTAGTTGTCCTGACGCTAACCCTAGTTGTCGTGACGCTAACCCTAGTTGTCCTGAGGCTAACCCTAGTTGTCGTGACGCTAACCCTAGTTGTCCTGACGCTAACCCTAGCTGTCCTGACGCTAACCCTAGTTGTCGTGACGCTAACCCTAGTTGTCCTGACGCTAACCCTAGTTGTTGTGAGGCTAACCCTAGTTGTCGTGACGCTAACCCTAGTTGTCCTGACGCTAACCCTAGTTGTCGTGACGCTAACCCTAGTTGTCGTGACGCTAACCCTAGTTGTCGTGACGCTAACCCTAGTTGTCCTGACGCTAACCCTAGTTGTCGTGACGCTAACCCTAGTTGTCGTGACGCTAACCCTAGTTGTCGTGACGCTAACCCTAGTTGTCCTGACGCTAACCCTAGTTGTCCTGACTCTAACCCTAGTTGTCCTGACGCTAACCCTAGTTGTCCTGACGCTAACCCTAGTTGTCCTGACGCTAACCCTAGTTGTCGTGACGCTAACCCTAGTTGTCCTGACGCTAACCCTAGTTGTCCTGACGCTAACCCTAGTTGTCGTGACGCTAACCCTAGTTGTCGTGACGCTAACCCTAGTTGTCCTGACGCTAACCCTAGTTGTCCTGACGCTAACCCTAGTTGTCGTGACGCTAACCCTAGTTGTCCTGACGCTAACACTAGTTGTCCTGATGCTAACCCTAGTTGTCCTGACGCTAACCCTAGTTGTCGTGACGCTAACCCTAGTTGTCCCGACGCTAACCCTAGTTGTCCCGACACTAACCCTAGTTGTCCTGACGCTAACCCTAGTTGTCCTGACGCTAACCCTAGTTGTCCTGACGCTAACCCTAGTTGTCCTGATGCTAACCCTAGTTGTCGTGACGCTAACCCAAGTTGTCCTGACGCTAACCCTAGTTGTCCTGACGCTAACCCTAGTTGTCCTGACGCTAACCCTAGTTGTCCTGACGCTAAAGCTAGTTGTCCTGACGCTAACCCTAGTTGTCGTGACGCTAACCCTAGTTGTCCTGACGCTAACCCTAGTTGTCGTGACGCTAACCCTAGTTGTCCTGACGCTAACCCTAGTTGTCCTGACGCTAACCCTAGTTGTCCTGACGCTAAACCTAGTTGTCCTGATGCTAACCCTAGTTGTCCTGACGCTAACCCTAGTTGTCGTGACGCTAACCCTAGTTGTCCTGACGCTAACCCTAGTTGTCATGACGCTAACCCTAGTTGTCCTGACGCTAACCCTAGTTGTCCTGACGCTAACCCTAGTTGTCCTGAAGCTAACCCTAGTTGTCCTGACGCTAACCCTAGTTGTCCTGACGCTAACCCTAGTTGTCCTGACGCTAACCCTAGTTGTCCTGACGCTAACCCTAGTTGTCCTGACGCTAACCCTAGTTGTCCTGACGCTAACCCTAGTTGTCGTGACGCTAACCCTAGTTGTCCTGACGCTAAGCCTAGTTGTCCTGACGCTAACCCTAGTTGTCCTGACGCTAAACCTAGTTGTCGTGACGCTAACCCTAGTTGTCCTGACGCTAACCCTAGTTGTCCTGACGCTAACCCTAGTTGTCGTGACGCTAACCCTAGTTGTCCTGACGCTAACCCTAGTTGTCCTGACGCTAACCCTAGTTGTCCTGATGCTAACCCTAGTTGTCGTGACGCTAACCCTAGTTGTCCTGACGCTAACCCTAGTTGTCCTGACGCTAACCCTAGTTGTCGTGACGCTAACCCTAGTTGTCCTGACGCTAACCCTAGTTGTCCTGACGCTAACCCTAGTTGTCCTGACGCTAACCCTAGTTGTCGTGACGCTAACCCTAGTTGTCCTGACGCTAACCCTAGTTGTTGTGAGGCTAACCCTAGTTGTCCTGACGCTAACCCTAGTTGTCCTGACGCTAACCCTAGTTGTCCTGATGCTAACCCTAGTTGTCCTGACGCTAACCCTAGTTGTCCTGACGCTAACCCTAGTTGTCCCGACGCTAACCCTAGTTGTCCTGACGCTAACCCTAGTTGTCCTGACGCTAACCCTAGTTGTCCTGATGCCAACCCTAGTTGTCGTGACGCTAACCCAAGTTGTCCTGACGCTAACCCTAGTTGTCCTGACGCTAACCCTAGTTGTCCTGACGCTAACCCTAGTTGTCCTGACGCTAAAGCTAGTTGTCCTGACGCTAACCCTAGTTGTCGTGACGCTAACCCTAGTTGTCCTGACGCTAACCCTAGTTGTCGTGACGCTAACCCTAGTTGTCCTGACGCTAACCCTAGTTGTCCTGACGCTAACCCTAGTTGTCCTGACGCTAAACCTAGTTGTCCTGACGCTAACCCTAGTTGTCCTGACGCTAACCCTAGTTGTCCTGACGCTAACCCTAGTTGTCCTGACGCTAACCCTAGTTGTCCTGACGCTAACCCTAGTTGTCCTGACGCTAACCCTAGTTGTCCTGACGCTAACCCTAGTTGTCCTGACGCTAACCCTAGTTGTCGTGACGCTAACCCTAGTTGTCCTGACGCTAAGCCTAGTTGTCCTGACGCTAACCCTAGTTGTCCTGACGCTAAACCTAGTTGTCGTGACGCTAACCCTAGTTGTCCTGACGCTAACCCTAGTTGTCCTGACGCTAACCCTAGTTGTCCTGACGCTAACCCTAGTTGTCGTGACGCTAACCCTAGTTGTCCTGACGCTAACCCTAGTTGTCCTGACGCTAACCCTAGTTGTCGTGACGCTAACCCTAGCTGTCCTGACGCTAACCCTAGTTGTCGTGACGCTAACCCTAGTTGTCCTGACGCTAACACTAGTTGTCCTGACGCTAACCCTAGTTGTCCTGACGCTAACCCTAGTTGTCGTGACGCTAACCCTAGTTGTCCTGACGCTAACACTAGTTGTCCTGACGCTAACCCTAGTTGTCCTGACGCTAACCCTAGTTGTCCTGACGCTAACCCTAGTTGTCGTGACGCTAACCCTAGTTGTTCTGACGCTAACCCTAGTTGTCCTGACGCTAACCCTAGTTGTCCTGACGCTAACCCTAGTTGTCCTGACGCTAACCCTAGTTGTCCTGACGCTAACCCTAGTTGTCGTGACGCTAACCCTAGTTGTCCTGACGCTAACCCTAGTTGTCCTGACGCTAACCCTAGTTGTCGTGACGCTAACCCTAGTTGTCGTGACGCTAACCCTAGTTGTCCTGATGCTAACCCTAGTTGTCCTGACGCTAACCCTAGTTGTCCTGACGCTAACCCTAGTTGTCGTGACGCTAACCCTAGTTGTCCTGACGCTAAGCCTAGTTGTCCTGACGCTAACCCTAGTTGTCCTGACGCTAAACCTAGTTGTCGTGACGCTAACCCTAGTTGTCCTGACGCTAACCCTAGTTGTCCTGACGCTAACCCTAGTTGTCGTGACGCTAACCCTAGTTGTCGTGACGCTAACCCTAGTTGTCCTGACTCTAACCCTAGTTGTCCTGACTCTAACCCTAGTTGTCCTGACGCTAACCCTAGCTGTCCTGACGCTAACCCTAGTTGTCCTGACGCTAACCCTAGTTGTCCTGACGCTAACCCTAGTTGTCCTGATGCTAACCCTAGTTGTCCTGACTCTAACCCTAGTTGTCCTGACGCTAACCCTAGTTGTCCTGACGCTAACCCTAGTTGTCCTGACGCTAACCCTAGTTGTCGTGACGCTAACCCTAGTTGTCCTGACGCTAACCCTAGTTGTCCTGACGCTAACCCTAGTTGTCGTGACGCTAACCCTAGTTGTCCTGACGCTAACCCTAGTTGTCCTGACGCTAACCCTAGTTGTCCTGACGCTAAACCTAGTTGTCCTGACGCTAACCCTAGTTGTCCTGACGCTAACCCTAGTTGTCGTGACGCTAACCCTAGTTGTCCTGACGCTAACCCTAGTTGTCCTGACGCTAACCCTAGTTGTCGTGACGCTAACCCTAGTTGTCCTGACGCTAACCCTAGTTGTCCTGACGCTAACCCTAGTTGTCCTGAAGCTAACCCTAGTTGTCCTGACGCTAACCCTAGTTGTCCTGACGCTAACCCTAGTTGTCCTGACGCTAACCCTAGTTGTCCTGACGCTAACCCTAGTTGTCGGGACGCTAACCCTAGTTGTCCTGACGCTAACCCTAGTTGTCCTGACGCTAACTCTAGTTATCGTGACGCTAACCCTAGTTGTCCTGACGCTAACCCTAGTTGTCCTGACGCTAACCCTAGTTGTCCTGACGCTAACCCTCGTTGTCGTGAGGCTAACCCTAGTTGTCCTGACGCTAAGCCTAGTTGTCCTGACGCTAACCCTAGTTGTCCTGACGCTAAACCTAGTTGTCGTGACGCTAACCCTAGTTGTCCTGACGCTAACCCTAGTTGTCCTGACGCTAACCCTAGTTGTCCTGACGCTAACCCTAGTTGTCGTGACGCTAACCCTAGTTGTCCTGACGCTAACCCTAGTTGTCCTGACGCTAACCCTAGTTGTCCTGATGCTAACCCTAGTTGTCGTGACGCTAACCCTAGTTGTCCTGACGCTAACCCTAGTTGTCCTGACGCTAACCCTAGTTGTCCTGACGCTAACCCTAGTTGTCCTGATGCTAACCCTAGTTGTCCTGACTCTAACCCTAGTTGTCCTGACGGTAACCCTAGTTGTCCTGACGCTAACCCTAGTTGTCCTGACGCTAACCCTAGTTGTCCTGACGCTAACCCTAGTTGTCGTGACGCTAACCCTAGTTGTCATGACGCTAACCCTAGTTGTCCTGACGCTAACCCTAGTTGTCCTGACGCTAACCCTAGTTGTCGTGACGCTAACCCTAGTTGTCGTGACGCTAACCCTAGTTGTCCTGACGCTAACCCTAGTTGTCGTGACGCTAACCCTAGCTGTCCTGACGCTAACCCTAGTTGTCGTGACGCTAACCCTAGTTGTCCTGACGCTAACACTAGTTGTCCTGACGCTAACCCTAGTTGTCCTGACGCTAACCCTAGTTGTCGTGACGCTAACCCTAGTTGTCCTGACGCTAACACTAGTTGTCCTGACGCTAACCCTAGTTGTCCTGACGCTAACCCTAGTTGTCCTGACGCTAACCCTAGTTGTCGTGACGCTAACCCTAGTTGTTCTGACGCTAACCCTAGTTGTCCTGACGCTAACTCTAGTTATCGTGACGCTAACCCTAGTTGTCCTGACGCTAACCCTAGTTGTCCTGACGCTAACCCTAGTTGTCCTGATGCTAACCCTAGTTGTCCTGACTCTAACCCTAGTTGTCCTGACGGTAACCCTAGTTGTCCTGACGCTAACCCTAGTTGTCCTGACGCTAACCCTAGTTGTCCTGACGCTAACCCTAGTTGTCGTGACGCTAACCCTAGTTGTCATGACGCTAACCCTAGTTGTCCTGACGCTAACCCTAGTTGTCCTGACGCTAACCCTAGTTGTCGTGACGCTAACCCTAGTTGTCCTGACGCTAACCCTAGTTGTCCTGACGCTAACCCTAGTTGTCGTGACGCTAACCCTAGCTGTCCTGACGCTAACCCTAGTTGTCGTGACGCTAACCCTAGTTGTCCTGACGCTAACACTAGTTGTCCTGATGCTAACCCTAGTTGTCCTGACGCTAACCCTAGTTGTCGTGACGCTAACCCTAGTTGTCGTGACGCTAACACTAGTTGTCCTGACGCTAACCCTAGTTGTCCTGACGCTAACCCTAGTTGTCCTGACGCTAACCCTAGTTGTCGTGACGCTAACCCTAGTTGTTCTGACGCTAACCCTAGTTGTCCTGACGCTAACTCTAGTTGTCGTGACGCTAACCCTAGTTGTCGTGACGCTAACCCTAGTTGTCCTGACGCTAACCCTAGTTGTCCTGACGCTAACCCTAGTTGTCGTGACGCTAACCCTAGTTGTCCTGATGCTAACCCTAGTTGTCCTGACGCTAACCCTAGTTGTCCTGACGCTAACCCTAGTTGTCGTGACGCTAACCCTAGTTGTCCTGACGCTAAGCCTAGTTGTCCTGACGCTAACCCTAGTTGTCCTGACGCTAAACCTAGTTGTCGTGACGCTAACCCTAGTTGTCCTGACGCTAACCCTAGTTGTCCTGACGCTAACCCTAGTTGTCCTGACGCTAACCCTAGTTGTCGTGACGCTAACCCTAGTTGTCCTGACGCTAACCCTAGTTGTCCTGACGCTAACCCTAGTTGTCCTGACGCTAACCCTAGTTGTCCTGATGCTAACCCTAGTTGTCGTGACGCTAACCCTAGTTGTCCTGACGCTAACCCTAGTTGTCCTGACGCTAACCCTAGTTGTCCTGACGCTAACCCTAGTTGTCCTGACGCTAACCCTAGTTGTCCTGATGCTAACCCTAGTTGTCCTGACTCTAACCCTAGTTGTCCTGACGGTAACCCTAGTTGTCCTGACGCTAACCCTAGTTGTCCTGACGCTAACCCTAGTTGTCGTGACGCTAACCCTAGTTGTCGTGACGCTAACCCTAGTTGTCGTGACGCTAACCCTAGTTGTCCTGATGCTAACCCTAGTTGTCCTGACGCTAACCCTAGTTGTCGTGACTCTAACCCTAGTTGTCGTGACGCTAACCCTAGTTGTCCTGACGCTAACCCTAGTTGTCGTGACGCTAACCCTAGTTGTCCTGACGCTAACCCTAGTT
Source organism: Phyllobates terribilis (assembly GCF_046119375.1). Lineage (NCBI taxonomy): Eukaryota > Metazoa > Chordata > Amphibia > Anura > Dendrobatidae > Phyllobates > Phyllobates terribilis. The sequence goes on along the minus strand of NW_027363301.1, from coordinate 159,656 downwards.
GTCGTGACGCTAACCCTAGTTGTCCTGACGCTAACACTAGTTGTCCTGACGCTAACCCTAGTTGTCCTGACGCTAACCCTTGTTGTCCTGACGCTAACCCTAGTTGTCGTGACGCTAACCCTAGTTGTTCTGACGCTAACCCTAGTTGTCCTGACGCTAACCCTAGTTGTCCTGACGCTAACCCTAGTTGTCCTGACGCTAACCCAAGTTGTCCTGACGCTAACCCTAGTTGTCGTGACGCTAACCCTAGTTGTCGTGACGCTAACCCTAGTTGTCCTGACGCTAACCCTAGTTGTCGTGACGCTAACCCTAGTGGTCGTGACGCTAACCCTAGTTGTCCTGACGCTAACCCTAGTTGTCCTGACGCTAACCCTAGTTGTCCTGACGCTAACCCGAGTTGTCCTGACGCTAACCCTAGTTGTCGTGACGCTAACCCTAGTTGTCGTGACGATAACCCTAGTTGTCCTGACGCTAACCCTAGTTGTCCTGACGCTAACCCTAGTTGTCGTGACGCTAACCCTAGTTGTCCTGACGCTAACCCTAGTTGTTGTGAGGCTAACCCTAGTTGTCCTGACGCTAACCCTAGTTGTCCTGACGCTAACCCTAGTTGTCCTGATGCTAACCCTAGTTGTCCTGACGCTAACCCTAGTTGTCATGACGCTAACCCTAGTTGTCCTGACGCTAACCGTAGTTGTCCTGACGCTAACCCTAGTTGTCGTGACGCTAACCCTAGTTGTCCTGACACTAAGCCTAGTTGTCCTGACGCTAACCCTAGTTGTCCTGACGCTAAACCTAGTTGTCGTGACGCTAACCCTAGTTGTCCTGACGCTAACCCTAGTTGTCCTGACGCTAACCCTAGTTGTCGTGACGCTAACCCTAGTTGTCCTGACGCTAACCCTAGTTGTCCTGACGCTAACCCTAGTTGTCCTGACGCTAACCCTAGTTGTCCTGATGCTAACCCTAGTTGTCGTGACGCTAACCCTAGTTGTCCTGACGCTAACCCTAGTTGTTCTGACGCTAACCCTAGTTGTCGTGACGCTAACCCTAGTTGTCCTGACGCTAACCCTAGTTGTCCTGACGCTAACCCTAGTTGTCCTGATGCTAACCCTAGTTGTCCTGACGCTAACCCTAGTTGTCATGACGCTAACCCTAGTTGTCCTGACGCTAACCCTAGTTGTCCTGACGCTAACCCTAGTTGTCGTGACGCTAACCCTAGTTGTCCTGACACTAAGCCTAGTTGTCCTGACGCTAACCCTAGTTGTCCTGACGCTAAACCTAGTTGTCGTGACGCTAACCCTAGTTGTCCTGACGCTAACCCTAGTTGTCCTGATGCTAACCCTAGTTGTCGTGACGCTAACCCTAGTTGTCCTGACGCTAACCCTAGTTGTTCTGACGCTAACCCTAGTTGTCCTGACGCTAACCCTAGTTGTCCTGACGCTAACCCTAGTTGTCCTGACGCTAACCCTAGTTGTCGTGACGCTAACCCTAGTTGTCCTGACGCTAACCCTAGTTGTCCTGACGCTAACCCTAGTTGTCCTGACGCTAACCCTAGTTGTCCTGATGCTAACCCTAGTTGTCGTGACGCTAACCCTAGTTGTCCTGACGCTAACCCTAGTTGTCCTGACGCTAACCCTAGTTGTCCTGACGCTAACCCTAGTTGTCCTGATGCTAACCCTAGTTGTCCTGACTCTAACCCTAGTTGTCCTGACGGTAACCCTAGTTGTCCTGACGCTAACCCTAGTTGTCCTGACGCTAACCCTAGTTGTCCTGACGCTAACCCTAGTTGTCGTGACGCTAACCCTAGTTGTCGTGACGCTAACCCTAGTTGTCCTGACGCTAACCCTAGTTGTCCTGACGCTAACCCTAGTTGTCCTGACGCTAACCCTAGTTGTCCTGACGCTAACCCTAGTTGTCCTGACGCTAACCCTAGTTGTCGTGACGCTAACCCTAGTTGTCCTGGCGCTAACCCTAGTGGTCGTGACGCTAACCCTAGTTGTCCTGACGCTAACACTAGTTGTCCTGACGCTAACCCTAGTTGTCCTGACGCTAACCCTAGTTGTCCTGACGCTAACCCTAGTTGTCGTGACGCTAACCCTAGTTGTTCTGACGCTAACCCTAGTTGTCCTGACGCTAACCCTAGTTGTCCTGACGCTAACCCTAGTTGTCCTGACGCTAACCCTAGTTGTCGTGACGCTAACCCTAGTTGTCGTGACGCTAACCCTAGTTGTCGTGACGCTAACCCTAGTTGTCGTGACGCTAACCCTAGTGGTCGTGACGCTAACCCTAGTTGTCCTGACGCTAACCCTAGTTGTCCTGACGCTAACCCTAGTTGTCCTGACGCTAACCCGAGTTGTCCTGACGCTAACCCTAGTTGTCGTGACGCTAACCCTAGTTGTCGTGACGCTAACCCTAGTTGTCCTGACGCTAACCCTAGTTGTCCTGACTCTAACCCTAGTTGTCGTGACGCTAACCCTAGTTGTCCTGACGCTAACCCTAGTTGTTGTGAGGCTAACCCTAGTTGTCCTGACGCTAACCCTAGTTGTCCTGACGCTAACCCTAGTTGTCCTGATGCTAACCCTAGTTGTCCTGACGCTAACCCTAGTTGTCGTGACGCTAACCCTAGTTGTCCTGACGCTAACCCTAGTTGTCCTGACGCTAACCCTAGTTGTCGTGACGCTAACCCTAGTTGTCCTGACACTAAGCCTAGTTGTCCTGACGCTAACCCTAGTTGTCCTGACGCTAAACCTAGTTGTCGTGACGCTAACCCTAGTTGTCGTGACGCTAACCCTAGTTGTCCTGACGCTAACCCTAGTTGACCTGACGCTAACGCTAGTTGTCGTGACGCTAACCCTAGTTGTCCTGACGCTAACCCTAGTTGTCCTGACGCTAACCCTAGTTGTCCTGACGCTAACCCTAGTTGTCCTGACGCTAACCCTAGTTGTCCTGATGCTAACCCTAGTTGTCGTGATGCTAACCCTAGTTGTCCTGACGCTAACCCTAGTTGTCCTGACGCTAACCCTAGTTGTCCTGACGGTAACCCTAGTTGTCGTGACGCTAACCCTAGTTGTCCTGACGCTAACCCTAGTTGTCCTGACGCTAACCCTAGTTGTTGTGACGCTAACCCTAGTTGTCCTGACGCTAACCCTAGTTGTCCTAATGCTAACCCTAGTTGTCGTGACGCTAACCCTAGTTGTCCTGACGCTAACCCTAGTTGTCGTGACGCTAACCCTAGTTGTCCTGACGCTAACACTAGTTGTCCTGACGCTAACCCTAGTTGTCCTGACGCTAACCCTAGTTGTCCTGACGCTAACCCTAGTTGTCGTGACGCTAACCCTAGTTGTCGTGACGCTAACCCTAGTTGTCCTGACGCTAACCCTAGTTGTCCTGACGCTAACCCTAGTTGTCCTGACGCTAACCCTAGTTGTCCTGACGCTAACCCTAGTTGTCGTGACGCTAACCCTAGTTGTCGTGACGCTAACCCTAGTTGTCCTGACGCTAACCCTAGTTGTCGTGACGCTAACCCTAGTGGTCGTGACGCTAACCCTAGTTGTCCTGACGCTAACCCTAGTTGTCCTGACGCTAACCCTAGTTGTCCTGACGCTAACCCGAGTTGTCCTGACGCTAACCCGAGTTGTCCTGACGCTAACCCTAGTTGTCGTGACGCTAACCCTAGTTGTCCTGACGCTAACCCTAGTTGTCCTGACGCTAACCCTAGTTGTCGTGACGCTAACCCTAGTTGTCCTGACGCTAACCCTAGTTGTTGTGAGGCTAACCCTAGTTGTCCTGACGCTAACCCTAGTTGTCCTGACGCTAACCCTAGTTGTCCTGATGCTAACCCTAGTTGTCCTGTCGCTAACCCTAGTTGTCCTGTCGCTAACCCTAGTTGTCCTGACGCTAACCCTAGTTGTCCCGACGCTAACCCTAGTTGTCCTGACGCTAACCCTAGTTGTCCTGACGCTAACCCTAGTTGTCCTGACGCTATCCCTAGTTGTCCTGACGCTAACCCTAGTTGTCGTGACGCTAACCCTAGTTGTCCTGACGCTAACCCTAGTTGTCCTGACGCTAAAGCTAGTTGTCCTGACGCTAACCCTAGTTGTCCTGACGCTAAAGCTAGTTGTCCTGACGCTAACCCTAGTTGTCGTGACGCTAACCCTAGTTGTCCTGACGCTAACCCTAGTTGTCATGACGCTAACCCTAGTTGTCCTGACGCTAACCCTAGTTGTCCTGACGCTAACCCTAGTTGTCCTGACGCTAACCCTAGTTGTCGTGATGCTAACCCTAGTTGTCCTGACGCTAACCCTAGTTGTCCTGACGCTAACCCTAGTTGTCCTGACGCTAACCCAAGTTGTCGTGACGCTAACCCTAGTTGTCCTGACGCTAACCCTAGTTGTCCTGACGCTAACCCTAGTTGTCGTGATGCTAACCCTAGTTGTCCTGACGCTAACCCTAGTTGTCCTGACGCTAACCCTAGTTGTCCTGACGCTAACCCTAGTTGTCCTGACGCTAACCCTAGTTGTCGTGACGCTAACCCTAGTTGTCCTGACACTAAGCCTAGTTGTCCTGACGCTAACCCTAGTTGTCCTGACGCTAAACCTAGTTGTCGTGACGCTAACCCTAGTTGTCCTGACGCTAACCATAGTTGTCCTGACGCTAACCCTAGTTGTCCTGACGCTAACCCTAGTTGTCCTGACGCTAACCCTAGTTGTCCTGACGCTGACCCTAGTTGTCCTGACGCTAACCCTAGTTGTCCTGACGCTAACCCTAGTTGTCGTGACGCTAACCCTAGTTGTCCTGATGCTAACCCTAGTTGTCCTGACGCTAACCCTAGTTGTCCTGACGCTAACCCTAGTTGTCCTGATGCTAAGCCTAGTTGTCCTGACTCTAACCCTAGTTGTCCTGACGGTAACCCTAGTTGTCCTGACGCTAACCCTAGTTGTCCTGACGCTAACCCTAGTTGTCCTGACGCTAACCCTAGTTGTCGTGACGCTAACCCTAGTTGTCGTGACGCTAACCCTAGTTGTCCTGACGCTAACCCTAGTTGTCCTGACGCTAACCCTAGTTGTCGTGACGCTAACTCTATTTGTCCTGACGCTAACCCTAGTTGTCCTGACGCTAACCCTAGTTGTCCTGACGCTAACCCTAGTTGTCCTGACGCTAACCCTAGTTGTCGTGACGCTAACCCTAGTTGTCCTGACGCTAACACTAGTTGTCGTGACGCTAACCCTAGTTGTCCTGACGCTAACCCTAGTTGTCGTGACGCTAACCCTAGTTGTCCTGACGCTAACACTAGTTGTCCTGACGCTAACCCTAGTTGTCCTGACGCTAACCCTAGTTGTCGTGACGCTAACCCTAGTTGTTCTGACTGTAACCCTAGTTGTCCTGACGCTAACCCTAGTTGTCCTGATGCTAACCCTAGTTGTCCTGACGCTAACCCTAGTTGTCCTGACGCTAACCCTAGTTGTCGTGACGCTAACCCTAGTTGTCGTGACGCTAACCCTAGTTGTCCTGACGCTAACCCTAGTTGTCGTGACGCTAACCCTAGTGGTCGTGACGCTAACCCTAGTTGTCCTGACGCTAACCCTAGTTGTCCTGACGCTAACCCTAGTTGTCCTGACGCTAACCCTAGTTGTCGTGACGCTAACCCTAGTTGTCCTGACGCTAACCCTAGTTGTTGTGAGGCTAACCCTAGTTGTCCTGACGCTAACCCTAGTTGTCCTGACGCTAACCCTAGTTGTCCTGATGCTAACCCTAGTTGTCCTGTCGCTAACCCTAGTTGTCCTGACGCTAACCCTAGTTGTCCCGACGCTAACCCTAGTTGTCCTGACGCTAACCCTAGTTGTCCTGACGCTAACCCTAGTTGTCCTGACGCTAACCCTAGTTGTCCTGACGCTATCCCTAGTTGTCCTGACGCTAACCCTAGTTGTCCTGACGCTAACCCTAGTTGTCCTGACGCTAACCCTAGTTGTCGTGACGCTAACCCTAGTTGTCCTGACGCTAACCCTAGTTGTCGTGACGCTAACCGTAGTTGTCCTGACGCTAACCCTAGTTGTCCTGACGCTAACCCTAGTTGTCCTGATGCTAACCCTAGTTGTCGTGACGCTAACCCTAGTTGTCCTGACGCTAACCCTAGTTGTCCTGACGCGAACCCTAGTTGTCCTGACGCGAACCCTAGTTGTCCTGACGCTAAAGCTAGTTGTCCTGACGCTAACCCTAGTTGTCGTGACGCTAACCCTAGTTGTCGTGACGCTAACCCTAGTTGTCCTGACGCTAACCCTAGTTGTCGTGACGCTAACCCTAGTTGTCCTGACGCTAACCCTAGTTGTCGTGACGCTAACCCTAGTTGTCCTGACGCTAACCCTAGTTGTCGTGACGCTAACCCTAGTTGTCCTGACGCTAACCCTAGTTTTCCTGACGCTAACCCTAGTTGTCCTGACGCTAACCCTAGTTGTCCTGACGCTAACCCTAGTTGTCCTGTCGCTAACCCTAGTTGTCCTGTCGCTAACCCTAGTTGTCCTGACGCTAACCCTAGTTGTCCTGACGCTAACCCTAGTTGTCCTGACGCTAACCCTAGTTGTCCTGACGCTAACCCTAGTTGTCGTGACGCTAACCCTAGTTGTCCTGACGCTAACCCTAGTTGTCCTGACGCTAACCCTAGTTGTCCTGATGCTTAGCCTAGTTGTCGTGACGCTAACCTTAGTTGTCCTGACGCTAACCCTAGTTGTCGTGACGCTAACCCTAGTTGTCCTGACGCTAACCCTAGTTGTCCTGACCCTAACCCTAGTTGTCGTGACTCTAACCCTAGTTGTCCTGACGCTAACCCTAGTTGTCCTGACGCTAACCCTAGTTGTCCTGACGCTAACCCTAGTTGTCGTGACGCTAACCCTAGTTGTCCTGACGCTAACCCTAGTTGTCGTGACGCTAACCCTAGTTGTCCTGACGCTAACCCTAGTTGTCGTGACGCTAACCCTAGTTGTCCTGATGCTAAGCCTAGTTGTCCTGACGCTAACCCTAGTTGTCGTGACGCTAACCCTAGTTGTCCTGACGCTAACCCTAGTTGTCCTGACGCTAACCCTAGTTGTCCTGACGCTAAACCTAGTTGTCGTGACGCTAACCCTAGTTGTCCTGACGCTAACCCTAGTTGTCGTGACGCTAACCCTAGTTGTCCTGACGCTAACCCTAGTTGTCGTGACGCTAACCCTAGTTGTCCTGACGCTAACCCTAGTTGTCGTGACGCTAACCCTAGTTGTCGTGACGCTAACCCAAGTGGTCGTGACGCTAACCCTAGTTGTCCTGACGCTAACCCTAGTTGTCCTGACGATAACCCTAGTTGTCGTGACGCTAACCCTAGTTGTCCTGACGCTAACCCTAGTTGTCCTGACGCTAACCCTAGTTGTCGTGACGCTAACCCTAGTTGTCCTGACGCTAACCCTAGTTGTCGTGACGCTAACCCTAGTTGTCGTGACGCTAACCCTAGTTGTCGTGACGCTAACCCTAGTTGTCCTGACGCTAACCCTAGTTGTAGTGACGCTAACCCTAGTTGTCCTGACGCTAACCCTAGTTGTCCTGACGCTAACCCTAGTTGTCCTGACGCTAACCCTAGTTGTCGTGACGCTAACCCTAGTTGTCCTGACGCTAACCCTAGTTGTCGTGACGCTAACCCAAGTGGTCGTGACGCTAACCCTAGTTGTCCTGACGCTAACCCTAGTTGTCCTGACGCTAACCCTAGTTGTCCTGACGCTAACCCGAGTTGTCCTGACGCTAACCCTAGTTGTCGTGACGCTAACCCTAGTTGTCGTGACGCTAACCCTAGTTGTCCTGACGCTAACCCTAGTTGTCCTGACGCTAACCCTAGTTGTCCTGAGGCTAACCCTAGTTGTCCTGACGCTAACCCTAGTTGTCCTGACGCTAACCCTAGTTGTCCCGACGCTAACCCTAGTTGTCCCGACGCTAACCCTAGTTGTCCCGACGCTAACCCTAGTTGTCCTGACGCTATCCCTAGTTGTCCTGACGCTAACCCTAGTTGTCCTGGCGCTAACCCTAGTTGTCCTGACGCTAACCCTAGTTGTCTTGACGCTAACCCTAGTTGTCTTGACGCTAACCCTAGTTGTCCTGACGCTAACCCTAGTTGTCTTGACGCTAACCCTAGTTGTCCTGACGCTAACCCGAGTTGTCCTGACGCTAACCCTAGTTGTCCTGATGCTAACCCTAGTTGTCCTGACTCTAACCCTAGTTGTCCTGACGGTAACCCTAGTTGTCCTGACGCTAACCCTAGTTGTCCTGACGCTAACCCTAGTTGTCCTGACGCTAACCCTAGTTGTCGTGACGCTAAACCTAGTTGTCGTGACGCTAACCCTAGTTGTCCTGACGCTAACCCTAGTTGTCCTGACGATAACCCTAGTTGTCCTGACGCTAACCCTAGTTGTCCTGACGCTAACCCTAGTTGTCCTGACGCTAACCCTAGTTGTCGTGACGCTAACCCTAGTTGTCCTGACGCTAACCCTAGTTGTCGTGACGCTAACCCTAGTTGTCCTGACGCTAACCCTAGTTGTCGTGACGCTAACCCTAGTTGTCGTGACGCTAACCCTAGTTGTCGTGACGCTAAACCTAGTTGTCGTGACGCTAACCCTAGTTGTCCTGACGCTAACCCTAGTTGTCCTGACGATAACCCTAGTTGTCGTGACGCTAACCCTAGTTGTCCTGACGCTAACCCTAGTTGTCCTGACGCTAACCCTTGTTGTCCTGACGCTAACCCTAGTTGTCTTGACGCTAACCCTAGTTGTCCTGACACTAACCCTAGTTGTCTTGACGCTAACCCTAGTTGTCCTGACGCTAACCCGAGTTGTCCTGACGCTAACCCTAGTTGTCCTGATGCTAACCATAGTTGTCCTGACTCTAACCCTAGTTGTCCTGACGGTAACCCTAGTTGTCCTGACGCTAACCCTAGTTGTCCTGACGGTAGCCCTAGTTGTCCTGACGCTAACCCTAGTTGTCGTGACGCTAAACCTAGTTGTCGTGACGCTAACCCTAGTTGTCCTGACGCTAACCCTAGTTGTCCTGACGCTAACCCTAGTTGTCCTGACGCTAACCCTAGTTGTCGTGACGCTAACCCTAGTTGTCCTGACGCTAACCCTAGTTGTCGTGACGCTAACCCTAGTTGTCCTGACGCTAACCCTAGTTGTCGTGACGCTAACCCTAGTTGTCCTGATACTAAGCCTAGTTGTCCTGACGCTAACCCTAGTTGTCCTGACGCTAACCCTAGTTGTCCTGATGCTAACCCTAGTTGTCGTGACGCTAACCCTAGTTGTCGTGACGCTAACCCTAGTTGTCCTGACGCTAACCCTAGTTGTCCTGACGCTAACCCTAGTTGTCCTGACGCTAACCCTAGTTGTCCTGATGCTAACCCTAGTTGTCCTGACTCTAACCCTAGTTGTCCTGACGGTAACCCTAGTTGTCCTGACGCTAACCCTAGTTGTCGTGACGCTAACCCTAGTTGTCGTGACGCTAACCCTAGTGGTCGTGACGCTAACCCTAGTGGTCGTGACGCTAACCCTAGTTGTCCTGACGCTAACCCTAGTTGTCCTGACGCTAACCCTAGTTGTCCTGACGCTAACCCTAGTTGTCCTGACGCTAACCCTAGTGGTCGTGACGCTAACCCTAGTTGTCCTGACGCTAACCCTAGTTGTCCTGACGCTAACCCTAGTTGTCCTGACGCTAACCCGAGTTGTCCTGACGCTAACCCTAGTTGTCGTGACGCTAACCCTAGTTGTCCTGACGCTAACCCTAGTTGTCCTGACGCTAACCCTAGTTGTCGTGACGCTAACCCTAGTTGTCCTGACGCTAACCCTAGTTGTTGTGAGGCTAACCCTAGTTGTCCTGACGCTAACCCTAGTTGTCCTGACGCTAACCCTAGTTGTCCTGACTCTAACCCTAGTTGTCCTGACGGTAACCCTAGTTGTCCTGACGCTAACCCTAGTTGTCCTGACGCTAACCCTAGTTGTCCTGACGCTAACCCTAGTTGTCGTGACGCTAAACCTAGTTGTCGTGACGCTAACCCTAGTTGTCCTGACGCTAACCCTAGTTGTCCTGACGATAACCCTAGTTGTCCTGACGCTAACCCTAGTTGTCCTGACGCTAACCCTAGTTGTCCTGACGCTAACCCTAGTTGTCGTGACGCTAACCCTAGTTGTCCTGACGCTAACCCTAGTTGTCGTGACGCTAACCCTAGTTGTCCTGACGCTAACCCTAGTTGTCGTGACGCTAACCCTAGTTGTCGTGACGCTAAACCTAGTTGTCGTGACGCTAAACCTAGTTGTCGTGACGCTAACCCTAGTTGTCCTGACGCTAACCCTAGTTGTCCTGACGATAACCCTAGTTGTCGTGACGCTAACCCTAGTTGTCCTGACGCTAACCCTAGTTGTCCTGACGCTAACCCTTGTTGTCCTGACGCTAACCCTAGTTGTCTTGACGCTAACCCTAGTTGTCCTGACGCTAACCCTAGTTGTCCTGACTCTAACCCTAGTTGTCCTGACGCTAACCCTAGTTGTCCTGACGCTAACCCTTGTTGTCCTGACGCTAACCCTAGTTGTCCTGACGCTAACCCTAGTTGTCGTGATGCTAACCCTAGTTGTCCTGACGCTAACCCTAGTCGTCGTGACGCTAACCCTAGTAGTCCTGACGCTAACCCTTGTTGTCCTGACGCTAACCCTAGTTGTCCTGACGCTAACCCTAGTTGTCCTGACGCTAACCCTAGTTGTCGTGATGCTAACCCTAGTTGTCCTGACGCTAACCCTAGTTGTCCTGACGCTAACCCTAGTTGTCCTGACGCTAACCCTAGTTGTCCTGACGCTAACCCTTGTTGTCCTGACGCTAACCCTAGTTGTCCTGACGCTAACCCTAGTTGTCATGATGCTAACCCTAGTTGTCCTGACGCTAACCCTAGTTGTCGTGACGCTAACCATAGTAGTCCTGACGCTAACCCTTGTTGTCCTGATGCTAACCCTAGTTGTCCTGACGCTAACCCTAGTTTTCCTGACGCTAACCCTAGTTGTCGTGATGCTAACCCTAGTTGTCCTGACGCTAACCCTAGTTGTCCTGACGCTAACCCTAGTTGTCCTGACGCTAACCCTAGTTGTCGTGACGCTAACCCTAGTTGTCCTGACGCTAACCCTAGTTGTCCTGACGCTAAACCTAGTTGTCCTGACGCTAACCCTAGTTGTCGTGACGCTAACCCTAGTTGTTCTGACGCTAACCCTAGTTGTCCTGATGCTAACCCTAGTTGTCCTGACGCTAACCCTAGTTGTCCTGACGCTAACCCTAGTTGTCCTGACGCTAACCCTAGTTGTCCTGACGCTAACCCTAGTTGTCCTGACGCTAACCCTAGTTGTCCTGAAGCTAACCCTAGTTGTCCTGACGCTAACCCTAGTTGTCCTGACGCTAACCCTAGTTGTCCTGACGCTAACCCTAGTTGTCGTGACGCTAACCCTAGTTGTCCTGACGCTAACCCTAGTTGTCCTGACGCTAACCCTAGTTGTCCTGACGCTAACCCTAGTTGTCGTGATGCTAACCCTAGTTGTCCTGACGCTAACCCTAGTTGTCGTGACGCTAACCCTAGTTGTCGTGACGCTAACCCTAGTTGTCCTGACGCTAACCCTAGTTGTCCTGACGCTAACCCTAGTTGTCGTGACGCTAACCCTAGTTGTCCTGACGCTAAGCCTAGTTGTCCTGACGCTAACCCTAGTTGTCCTGACGCTAAACCTAGTTGTCGTGACGCTAACCCTAGTTGTCCTGACGCTAACCCTAGTTGTCCTGACGCTAACCCTAGTTGTCCTGACGCTAACCCTAGTTGTCGTGAGGCTAACCCTAGTTGTCCTGACGCTAACCCTAGTTGTCGTGACGCTAACCCTAGTTGTCCTGACGCTAACCCTAGTTGTCCCGACGCTAACCCTAGTTGTCCTGACGCTAACTCTAGTTGTCCTGACACTAACCCTAGTTGTCGTGACGCTAACCCTAGTTGTCCTGACGCTAACCCTAGTTGTCCTGACGCTAACCCTAGTTGTCGTGATGCTAACTCTAGTTGTCCTGACGCTAACCCTAGTTGTCGTGACGCTAACCCTAGTTGTCCTGACGCTAACCCTAGTTGTCCTGACGCTAACCCTAGTTGTCCTGACGCTAACCCTAGTTGTCGTGACGCTAACCCTAGTTGTCCTGACGCTAAGCCTAGTTGTCCTGACGCTAACCCTAGTTGTCCTGACGCTAAACCTAGTTGTCGTGACGCTAACCCTAGTTGTCCTGACGCTAACCCTAGTTGTCGTGACGCTAACCCTAGTTGTCCTGACGCTAACCCTAGTTGTCGTGACGCTAACCCTAGTTGTCCTGACGCTAACCCTAGTTGTCCTGACGCTAACCCTAGTTGTCCTGACGCTAACAATAGTTGTCCTGACGCTAACCCTAGTTGTCCTGACGCTAACCCTAGTTGTCGTGACGCTAACCCTAGTTGTCCTGACGCTAACCCTAGTTGTCCTGACGCTAACCCTAGTTGTCCTGACGCTAACCCTAGTTGTCCTGATGCTAACCCTAGTTGTCCTGACTCTAACCCTAGTTGTCCTGACGGTAACCCTAGTTGTCCTGACGCTAACCCTAGTTGTCCTGACGCTAACCCTAGTTGTCGTGACGCTAATCCTAGTTGTCGTGACGCTAACCCTAGTTGTCCTGACGCTAACCCTAGTTGTCCTGACGCTAACCCTAGTTGTCGTGACGCTAACCCTAGTTGTCCTGACGCTAACCCTAGTTGTCCTGACGCTAACCCTAGTTGTCCTGACGCTAACCCTAGTTGTCGTGACGCTAACCCTAGTTGTCCTGACGCTAACCCTAGTTGTCCTGACGCTAACCCTAGTTGTCCTGACGCTAACCCTAGTTGTCCTGACGCTAACCCTAGTTGTCCTGACGCTAACCCTAGGTGTCGTGACGCTAACCCTAGTTGTCCTGACGCTAACCCTAGTTGTCCTGACGCTAACCCTAGTTGTCCTGACGCTAACCCTAGTTGTCGTGACGCTAACCCTAGTTGTCCTGACGCTAACCCTAGTTGTCCTGACGCTAACCCTAGTTGTCGTGACGCTAACCCTAGTGGTCGTGACGCTAACCCTAGTTGTCCTGACGCTAACCCTAGTTGTCCTGACGCTAACCCTAGTTGTCCTGACGCTAACCCGAGTTGTCCTGACGCTAACCCTAGTTGTCGTGACGCTAACCCTAGTTGTCGTGACGCTAACCCTAGTTGTCCTGACGCTAACCCTAGTTGTCCTGACGCTAACCCTAGTTGTCGTGACGCTAACCCTAGTTGTCCTGACGCTAACCCTAGTTGTCGTGAGGCTAACCCTAGTTGTCCTGACGCTAACCCTAGTTGTCCTGACGCTAACCCTAGTTGTCCTGATGCTAACCCTAGTTGTCCTGACGCTAACCCTAGTTGTCCTGACGCTAACCCTAGTTATCCCGACGCTAACCCTAGTTGTCCTGACGCTAACCCTAGTTGTCCTGACCCTAACCCTAGTTGTCCTGACGCTAACCCTAGTTGTCCTGACGCTATCCCTAGTTGTCCTGACGCTAACCCTAGTTGTCCTGACGCTAACCCTAGTTGTCGTGACGCTAACCCTAGTTGTCCTGACGCTAACCCTAGTTGTCCTGACACTAACCCTAGTTGTCCTGACGCTAACCCTAGCTGTCCTGACGCTAACCCTAGTTGTCCTGACGCTAACCCTAGTTGTCCTTACGCTAACCCTAGTTGTCCTGACGCTAACCCTAGTTGTCGTGACGCTAACCCTAGTTGTCCTGACGCTAACCCTAGTTGTCCTGACGCTAACCCTAGTTGTCGTGACGCTAACCCTAGTTGTCGTGACGCTAACCCTAGTTGTCCTGACGCTAACCCTAGTTGTCCTGACGCTAACCCTAGTTGTTCTGACGCTAACCCTAGTTGTTGTGACGCTAACCCTAGTTGTCCTGACGCTAACCCTAGTTGTGACGCTAACCCTAGTTGTCCTGGCACTAACCCTAGTTGTCCTGGCGCTAACCCTAATTGTCCTGGCGCTAAACCTAGTTGTCCTGGCGCTAACCCTAATTGTCCTGGCGCTAACCCTAGTTGTCCTGGCGCTAACCCTAGTTGTCCTGGCGCTAACCCTAGTTGTCCTGGCGCTAACCCTAATTGTCCTGGCGCTAACCCTAGTTGTCCTGGCGCTAACCCTAGTTGTACTGGCGCTAACCCTAGTTGTCCTGGCGCTAACCCTAGTTGTCCTGGCGCTAACCCTAGTTGTCCTGGCACTAACCCTAGTTGTCCTGACGCTAACCCTAGTTGTCCTGACGCTAACCCTAGTTGTCCTAAATCTAACCCTAGTTGTCCTGACGCTAACCCTAGTTGTCCTGACGCTAACCCTAGTTGTTCTGACGCTAACCCTAGTTGTCCTGACGCTAACCCTAGTTGTCCTGACGCTAACCCTAGTTGTCCTGGCGCTAACCCTAGTTGTCCTGGCGCTAACCCTAGTTGTCCTGACGCTAACCCTAGTTGTCCTGACGCTAACCCTAGTTGTCCTGACGCTAACCCTAGTTGTTGTGACGCTAACCCTAGTTGTCCTGACGCTAACCCTAGTTGTGACGCTAACCCTAGTTGTCCTGACGCTAACCCTAGTTGTCCTGACGCTAACCCTAGTTGTCGTGACGCTAACCCTAGTTGTCCTGACGCTAACCCTAGTTGTCCTGACACTAACCCTAGTTGGCCTGACGCTAACCCTAGTTGTCCTGACGCTAACCCTAGTTGTCCTGACGCTAACCCTAGTTGTCCTGACTCTAACCCTAGTTGTCCTGACGCTAACCCTAGTTGTCCTGACGCTAACCCTAGTTGTCGTGACGCTAACCCTAGTTGTCCTGACGCTAACCCTTGTTGTCCTGACGCTAACCCTAGTTGTCCTGACGCTAACCCTAATTGTTGTGACGCTAACCCTAGTTGTCCTGACGCTAACCCTAGTTGTCGTGATGCTAACCCTAGTTGTCCTGATGCTAACCCTAGTTGTCCTGACGCTAACCCTAGTTGTCCTGACGGTAACCCTAGTTGTCCTGACGCTAACCCTAGTTGTCCTGACGCTAACCCTAGTTGTCGTGACGCTAACCCTAGTTGTCCTGACGCTAACCCTAGTTGTCGTGACGCTAACCCTAGTTGTCCTGACTCTAACCCTAGTTGTCCTGAAGCTAACCCTAGTTGTCCTGACGCTAACCCTAGTTGTCGTGACGCTAACCCTAGTTGTCCTGACGCTAACCCTAGTTGTCCTGACGCTAACCCTAATTGTCGTGACGCTAACCCTAGTTGTCCTGACGCTAACCCTAGTTGTCGTGATGCTAACCCTAGTTGTCCTGATGCTAACCCTAGTTGTCCTGACGCTAACCCTAGTTGTCCTGACGCTAACCCTAGTTGTCCTGATGCTAACCCTAGTTGTGGTGATGCTAACCCTAGTTGTCGTGACGCTAACCCTAGTTGTCCTGACGCTAACCCTAGTTGTCGTGACGCTAACCCTAGTTGTCCTGATGCTAACATTAGTTGTCCTGACGCTAACCCTAGTTGTCGTGACGCTAACCCTAGTTGTCGTGACGCTAACCCTAGTTGTCCTGACGCTAACCCTAGTTGTCCTGACGCTAACCCTAGTTGTCCTGACGCTAACCCTAGTTGTCCTGACGCTAACCCTAGTTGTCGTGACGCTAACCCTAGTTGTCCTGACGCTAACCCTAGTTGTCCTGACGCTAACCCTAGTTGTCCTGACGCTAACCCTAGTTGTCCTGACGCTAACCCTAGTTGTCGTGACGCTAACCCTAGTTGTCGTGACGCTAACCCTAGTTGTCCTGACGCTAACCCTAGTTGTCCTGACGCTAACCCTAGTTGTCCTGACGCTAACCCTAGATGTCGTGACGCTAACCCTAGTTGTCCTGACGCTAACCCTAGTTGTCGTGACGCTAACCCTAGTTGTCCTGACGCTAACCCTAGTTGTCCTGACGCTAACCCTAGTTGTCCTGACGCTAACTCTAGTTGTCCTGACGCTAACCCTAGTTGTCCTGACGCTAACCCTAGTTGTCGTGACGCTAACCCTAGTTGTCCTGACGCTAACCCTAGTTGTCCTGACGCTAACCCTAGTTGTCCTGACGCTAACCCTAGTTGTCCTGACGCTAACTCTAGTTGTCCTGACGCTAACCCTAGTTGTCCTGACGCTAACCCTAGTTGTCGTGACGCTAACCCTAGTTGTCCTGACGCTAACCCTAGTTGCCCTGACGCTAACCCTAGTTGCCCTGACGCTAACGCTAGTTGTCGTGACGCTAACCCTAGTTGTCGTGACGCTAACCCTAGTTGTCGTGACGCTAACCCTAGTTGTCGTGACGCTAACCCTAGTTGTCCTGACGCTAACCCTATTTGTCCTGACGCTAACCCGAGTTGTCCTGACGCTAACCCTAGTTGTTGTGACGCTAACCCTAGTTGTCGTGACGCTAACCTTAGTTGTCCTGACGCTAACCCTAGTTGTCCTGACGCTAACCCTAGTTGTCCTGACGCTAACCCTAGTTGTCCCGACGCTAACCCTAGTTGTCGTGACGCTAACCCTAGTTGTCCTGACGCTAACCCTAGTTGTCCTGACGCTATCCCTAGTTGTCCTGCCGCTAACCCTAGTTGTCCTGACGCTAACCCTAGTTGTCCTGACGCTAACCCTAGTTGTCCTAACGCTAACCCTAGTTGTCCTGACGCTAACCCTAGTTGTCCTGACGCTAACCCTAGTTGTCCTGATGCTAACCCTAGTTGTCCTGATGCTAACCCTAGTTGTCCTGATGCTAACCCTAGTTGTCCTGATGCTAACCGTACTTCTCCTGACGCTAACCCTAGTTGTCCTGACTCTAACCCCAGTTGTCCTGACGCTAACCCTAGTTGTCCTGACGCTAACCCTAGTTGTTCTGATACTAACCCTAGTTGTCCTGACGCTAACCCTAGTTGACCTGACGCTAACCCTAGTTGTCCTGGCGCTAACCCTAGTTGTCCTGGCGCTAACCCTAGTTGTCCTGGCGCTAACCCTAGTTGTCCTGGCGCTAACCCTAGTTGTCCTGGCACTAACCCTAGTTGTCCTGGCGCTAACCCTAATTGTCCTGGCGCTAACCCTAATTGTCCTGGCGCTAACCCTAATTGTCCTGGCGCTAACCCTAGTTGTCCTGGCGCTAACCCTAGTTGTCCTGGCTCTAACCCTAGTTGTCCAGGCGCTAACCCTAGTTGTCCTGGCGCTAACCTTAGTTGTCCTGGCGCTAACCCTAGTTGTCCTGGCGCTAACCCTAGTTGTCCTGGCGCTAACCCTAGTTGTAATGGTGCTAACCCTAGTTGTAATGGTGCTAACCCTAGTTGTCCTGGCGCTAACCCTAGTTGTCCTGACGCTAACCCTAGTTGTCCTGACGCTAAACCTAGTTGTCCTGACGCTAACCCTAGTTGTCCTGACGCTAACCCTAGTTGTCCTGACGCTAGCCCTAGTTGTCCTGACGCTAACCCTAGTTGTCCTGACGCTAACCCTAGTTGTAATGACGCTAACCCTAGTTGTCCTGACGCTAACCCTAGTTGTCCTGACGCTAACCCTAGTTGTCCTGACGCTAACCCTAGTTGTCCTGATGCTAACCCTAGTTGTCCTGATGCTAACCCTAGTTGTCCCGAGGCTAACCCTAGTTGTCCTGACGCTAACCCTAGTTGTCCTGACGCTAACCCTAGTTGTCCTGACGCTAACCCTAGTTGTCCTGACGCTATCCCTAGTTGTCCTGACGCTAACCCTAGTTGTCCTGACGCTAACCCTAGTTGTCCTGACGCTAACCCTAGTTGTCCTGACGCTAACCCTAGTTGTCCTGACGCTAACCCTAGTTGTCCTGATGCTAACCCTAGTTGTCCTGACGCTAACCCTAGTTGTCGTGACACTAACCCTAGTTGTCGTGACGCTAACCCTAGTTGTCCTGACGCTAACCCTAGTTGTCGTGACGCTAACCCTAGTTGTCGTGACGCTAACCCTAGTTGTCCTGACGCTAACCCAAGTTGTCGTGACGCTAACCTTAGTTGTCCTGACGCTAACCCTAGTTGTCCTGACGCTAACCCTAGTTGTAATGGTGCTAACCCTAGTTGTCCTGGCGCTAACCCTAGTTGTCCTGGCGCTAACGCTAGTTGTCCTGACGCTAACCCTAGTTGTCCTGACGCTAACCCTAGTTGTCCTGACGCTAAACCTAGTTGTCCTGACGCTAACCCTAGTTGTCGTGACGCTAACCCTAGTTGTCCTGACGCTAGCCCTAGTTGTCCTGACGCTAACCCTAGTTGTCCTGACGCTAACCCTAGTTGTAATGACGCTAACCCTAGTTGTCCTGACGCTAACCCTAGTTGTCCTGACGCTAACCCTAGTTGTCCTGACGCTAACCCTAATTGTCCTGGTGCTAACCCTAGTTGTCCTGGCGCTAACCCTAGTTGTCCTGGCGCTAACCCTAGTTGTCCAGGCGCTAACCCTAGTTGTCCTGGCGCTAACCCTAGTTGTCCTGGCGCTAACCCTAGTTGTCCTGGCGCTAACCCTAGTTGTAATGGCGCTAACCCTAGTTGTAATGGTGCTAACCCTAGTTGTCCTGGCGCTAACCCTAGTTGTCCTGGCGCTAACCCTAGTTGTCCTGACGCTAACCCTAGTTGTCCTGACGCTAACCCTAGTTGTCCTGACGCTAGCCCTAGTTGTCCTGACGCTAACCCTAGTTGTCCTGACGCTAACCCTAGTTGTCCTGACGCTAATCCTAGTTGTAATGACGCTAACCCTAGTTGTCCTGACGCTAACCCTAGTTGTCCTGACGCTAACCCTAGTTGTCCTGACGCTAACCCTAGTTGTCCTGACGCTTACCCTAGTTGTCCTGACGCTAACCCTAGTTGTCCTGACGCTAACCCTAGTTGTCCTGACGCTAACCCTAGTTGTCCTGACGCAAAACCTAGTTGTCCTGACGCTAACCCTAGCTGTCCTGACGCTAACCCTAGTTGTCCTGACGCTAACCCTAGTTGCCCTGACGCTAACCCTAGTTGTCGTGACGCTAACCCTAGGTGTCCTGACGCTAACCCTAGTTGTCGTGATTCTAACCCTAGTTGTCGTGACGCTAACCCTAGTTGTCCTGACGCTAACCCTAGTTGTCCTGACGCTAACCCTAGTTGTCGTGACGCTAACCCTAGTTGTCCTGACGCTAACCCTAGTTGTCGTGACGCTAACCCTAGTTGTCCTGACGCTAACCCTAGTTGTCCTGACGCTAACCCTAGTTGTCCTGACGCTAACCCTAGTTGTCCTGACGCTAACCCTAGTTGTCCTGACGCAAAACCTAGTTGTCCTGACGCTAACCCTAGCTGTCCTGACGCTAACCCTAGTTGTCCTGACGCTAACCCTAGTTGCCCTGACGCTAACCCTAGTTGTCATGACGCTAACCCTAGGTGTCCTGACGCTAACCCTAGTTGTCGTGATTCTAACCCTAGTTGTCGTGACGCTAACCCTAGTTGTCCTGACGCTAACCCTAGTTGTCCTGACGCTAACCCTAGTTGTCGTGACGCTAACCCTAGTTGTCCTGACGCTAACCCTAGTTGTCGTGACGCTAACCCTAGTTGTCCTGACGCTAACCCTAGTTGTCCTGACGCTAACCCTAGTTGTCCTGACGGTAACCCTAGTTGTCCTGACGCTAACCCTAGTTGTCCTGACGCTAACCCTAGTTGTCCTGACTCTAACCCTAGTTGTCCTGACGCTAACCCTAGTTGTCGTGACGCTAACCCTAGTTGTCCTGACGCTAACCCTAGTTGTCCTGACGTTAACCCTAGTTGTCCTGACGCTAACCCGAGTTGTCCTGACGCTAACCCTTGTTGTCGTGACGCTAACCCTAGTTGTCCTGACGCTAACCCTAGTTGTCCTGATGCTAACCCTAGTTGTCCCGAGGCTAACCCTAGTTGTCCTGACGCTAACCCTAGTTGTCCTGACGCTAACCCTAGTTGTCCTGACGCTATCCCTAGTTGTCCTGACGCTAACCCTAGTTGTCCTGACGCTAACCCTAGTTGTCCTGACGCTAACCCTAGTTGTCCTGACGCTAACCCTAGTTGTCCTGACGCTAACCCTAGTTGTCCTGATGCTAACCCTAGTTGTCCTGACGCTAACCCTAGTTGTCGTGACGCTAACCCTAGTTGTCGTGACGCTAACCCTAGTTGTCCTGACGCTAACCCAAGTTGTCGTGACGCTAACCCTAGTTGTCCTGACGCTAACCCTAGTTGTCCTGACGCTAACCCTAGTTGTCGTGATGCTAACCCTAGTTGTCCTGACGCTAACCCTAGTTGCCCTGACGCTAACCCTAGTTGTCGTGACGCTAACCCTAGGTGTCCTGACGCTAACCCTAGTTGTCGTGATGCTAACCCTAGTTGTCCTGACGCTAACCCTAGATGTGACGATAACCCTAGTTGTCCTGACGCTAACCCTAGTTGTCCTGACGCTAACCCTAGTTGTCCTGATGCTAACCCTAGTTGTCCTGATGCTAACCGTACTTCTCCTGACGCTAACCCTAGTTGTCCTGACTCTAACCCCAGTTGTCCTGACGCTAACCCTAGTCGTCCTGATGCTAAACCTAGTTGTCCTGACGCTAACCCTAGTTGTCGTGACGCTAACCCTAGTTGTCGTGACGCTAACCCTAGTTGTCCTGACGCTAACCCAAGTTGTCGTGACGCTAACCTTAGTTGTCCTGACGCTAACCCTAGTTGTCCTGACGCTAACCCTAGTTGTCGTGACGCTAACCCTAGTTGTCCTGACGCTAACCCTAGTTGCCCTGACGCTCACCCTAGTTGTCGTGACGCTAACCCTAGGTGTCCTGACGCTAACCCTAGTTGTCCTGACGCTAACCCTAGTTGTCCTGACGCTAACCCTAGTTGTCCTGACGCTAACCCTAGTTGTGACGATAACCCTAGTTGTCCTGACGCTAACCCTAGTTGTCCTGACGCTAACCCTAGTTGTCCTGATGCTAACCCTAGTTGTCCTGATGCTAACCGTACTTCTCCTGACGCTAACCCTAGTTGTCCTGACTCTAACCCCAGTTGTCCTGACGCTAACCCTAGTTGTCCTGACGCTAACCCTAGTTGTTCTGATACTAACCCTAGTTGTCCTGACGCTAACCCTAGTTGACCTGACGCTAACCCTAGTTGTCCTGGCGCTAACCCTAGTTGTCCTGACGCTAACCCTAGTTGTCCTGGCGCTAACCCTAGTTGTCCTGGCACTAACCCTAGTTGTCCTGGCGCTAACCCTAGTTGTCCTGGCGCTAACCCTAGTTGTCCTGGCACTAACCCTAGTTGTCCTGGCGCTAACCCTAATTGTCCTGGCGCTAACCCTAATTGTCCTGGCGCTAACCCTAGTTGTCCTGGCGCTAACCCTAGTTGTCCTGGCGCTAACCCTAGTTGTCCAGGCGCTAACCCTAGTTGTCCTGGCGCTAACCTTAGTTGTCCTGGCGCTAACCCTAGTTGTCCTGGCGCTAACCCTAGTTGTCCTGGCGCTAACCCTAGTTGTAATGGCGCTAACCCTAGTTGTAATGGTGCTAACCCTAGTTGTCCTGGCGCTAACCCTAGTTGTCCTGGCGCTAACGCTAGTTGTCCTGACGCTAACCCTAGTTGTCCTGACGCTAAACCTAGTTGTCCTGACGCTAACCCTAGTTGTCGTGACGCTAACCCTAGTTGTCCTGACGCTAGCCCTAGTTGTCCTGACGCTAACCCTAGTTGTCCTGACGCTAACCCTAGTTGTAATGACGCTAACCCTAGTTGTCCTGACGCTAACCCTAGTTGTCCTGACGCTAACCCTAGTTGTCCTGACGCTAACCCTAATTGTCCTGGTGCTAACCCTAGTTGTCCTGGCGCTAACCCTAGTTGTCCTGGCGCTAACCCTAGTTGTCCAGGCGCTAACCCTAGTTGTCCTGGCGCTAACCCTAGTTGTCCTGGCGCTAACCCTAGTTGTCCTGGCGCTAACCCTAGTTGTAATGGCGCTAACCCTAGTTGTAATGGTGCTAACCCTAGTTGTCCTGGCGCTAACCCTAGTTGTGCTGGCGCTAACCCTAGTTGTCCTGATGCTAACCCTAGTTGTCCTGACGCTAAACCTAGTTGTCCTGACGCTAACCCTAGTTGTCCTGACGCTAACCCTAGTTGTCCTGACGCTAGCCCTAGTTGTCCTGACGCTAACCCTAGTTGTCCTGACGCTAATCCTAGTTGTAATGACGCTAACCCTAGTTGTCCTGACGCTAACCCTAGTTGTCCTGACGCTAACCCTAGTTGTCCTGACGCTAACCCTAGTTGTCCTGACGCTTACCCTAGTTGTCCTGACGCTAACCCTAGTTGTCCTGACGCTAACCCTAGTTGTCCTGACGCTAACCCTAGTTGTCCTGACGCAAAACCTAGTTGTCCTGACGCTAACCCTAGCTGTCCTGACGCTAACCCTAGTTGTCCTGACGCTAACCCTAGTTGCCCTGACGCTAACCCTAGTTGTCGTGACGCTAACCCTAGGTGTCCTGACGCTAACCCTAGTTGTCGTGATTCTAACCCTAGTTGTCGTGACGCTAACCCTAGTTGTCCTGACGCTAACCCTAGTTGTCCTGACGCTAACCCTAGTTGTCGTGACGCTAACCCTAGTTGTCCTGACGCTAACCCTAGTTGTCGTGACGCTAACCCTAGTTGTCCTGACGCTAACCCTAGTTGTCCTGACGCTAACCCTAGTTGTCCTGACGGTAACCCTAGTTGTCCTGACGCTAACCCTAGTTGTCCTGACGCTAACCCTAGTTGTCGTAACGCTAACCCTAGTTGTCCTGACGCTAACCCTAGTTGTCCTGACGCTAACCCTAGTTGTCCTGACGCTAAACCTAGTTGTCCTGACGCTAACCCTAGTTGTCCTGACGCTAACCCTAGTTGTCCTGACGCTAACCCTAGTTGTCCTGACGCTAACCCTAGTTGTCCTGACGCTAACCCTAGTTGTCCTGATGCTAACCCTAGTTGTCCTGATGCTAACCCTAGTTGTCCTGACGCTAACCCTAGTTGTCCTGACGCTAACCCTAGTTGTCCTGACGCTAACCCTAGTTGTTGTGACGCTAACCCTAGTTGTCCTGACGCTAACCCTAGTTGTCGTGACGCTAACCCTAGTTGTCCTGATGCTAACCCTAGTTGTCGTGACGCTAACCCTAGTTGTCCTGACGCTAACCCTAGTTGTGACGCTAACCCTAGTTGTCCTGACGCTAACCCTAGTTGTCCTGACGCTCACCCTAGTTGTCCTGATGCTAACCCTAGTTGTCCTGACGCTAACCCTAGTTGTCCTGACGCTAACCCTAGTTGTCCTGACGCTAACCCTAGTTGTTGTGACGCTAACCCTAGGTGTCCTGACGCTAACCCTAGTTGTCGTGATTCTAACCCTAGTTGTCGTGACGCTAACCCTAGTTGTCCTGACGCTAACCCTAGTTGTCCTGACGCTAACCCTAGTTGTCCTGACGCTAACCCTAGTTGTCGTGACGCTAACCCTAGTTGTCCTGACGCTAACCCTAGTTGTCGTGACGCTAACCCTAGTTGTCCTGACGCTAACCCTAGTTGTCCTGACGCTAACCCTAGTTGTCCTGACGGTAACCCTAGTTGTCCTGACGCTAACCCTAGTTGTCCTGACGCTAACCCTAGTTGTCCTGACGCTAACCCTAGTTGTCGTAACGCTAACCCTAGTTGTCCTGACGCTAACCCTAGTTGTCCTGACGCTAACCCTAGTTGTCCTGACGCTAACCCTATTTGTCCTGACGCTAACCCTAGTTGTCCTGACGCTAACCCTAGTTGTCCTGACGCTAACCCTAGTTGTCCTGACGCTAACCCTAGTTGTCGTGACGCTAACCCTAGTTGTCCTGACGCTAACCCTAGTTGTCCTGACGCTAACCCTAGTTGTCCTGACGCTAACCCTAGTTGTCCTGACGCTAACCCTAGTTGTCCTGACGCTAACCCTAGTTGTCGTGACGATAACCCTAGTTGTCCTGACGCTAACCCTAGTTGTCGTGACACTAACCCTAGTTGTCCTGATGCTAACCCTAGTTGTCCTGATGCTAACCCTAGTTGTCGTGACGCTAACCCTAGTTGTCGTGACGCTAACCCTAGTTGTCCTGACGCTAACCCTAGTTGTCCTGACGCTAACACTAGTTGTCCTGACGCTAACCCTAGTTGTCCTGACGCTAACCCTAGTTGTCCTGACGCTAACCCTAGTTGTCGTGACGCTAACCCTAGTTGTCCTGACGCTAACCCTAGTTGTCCTGACGCTAACCCTAGTTGTTCTGACGCTAACCCTAGTTGTTGTGACGCTAACCCTAGTTGTCCTGACGCTAACCCTAGTTGTCCTGACGCTAACCCTAGTTGTCCTGACGCTAACCCTAGTTGTCCTGATGCTAACCCTAGTTGTCCTGATGCTAACCGTACTTCTCCTGACGCTAACCCTAGTTGTCCTGACTCTAACCCCAGTTGTCCTGACGCTAACCCTAGTTGTCCTGACGCTAACCCTAGTTGTTCTGATACTAACCCTAGTTGTCCTGACGCTAACCCTAGTTGTCCTGACGCTAACCCTAGTTGTCCTGGCGCTAACCCTAGTTGTCCTGGCACTAACCCTAGTTGTCCTGGCGCTAACCCTAGTTGTCCTGGCGCTAACCCTAGTTGTCCTGGCACTAACCCTAGTTGTCCTGGCGCTAACCCTAGTTGTCCTGGCGCTAACCCTAATTGTCCTGGCGCTAACCCTAATTGTCCTGGCGCTAACCCTAGTTGTCCTGGCGCTAACCCTAGTTGTCCTGGCGCTAACCCTAGTTGTCCTGACGCTAACCCTAGTTGTCCTGACGCTAACCCTAGTTGTCCTGAGGCTAACCCTAGTTGTCCTGACGCTAACCCTAGTTGTCGTGACGCTAACCCTAGTTGTCGTGACGCTAACCCTAGTTGTCCTGACCCTAACCCTAGTTGTCGTGACGCTAACCCTAGTGGTCATGACGCTAACCCTAGTTGTCCTGACGCTAACCCTAGTTGTCCTGACGCTAACCCTAGTTGTCCTGACGCTAACCCGAGTTGTCCTGACGCTAACCCGAGTTGTCCTGACGCTAACCCTAGTTGTCGTGACGCTAACCCTAGTTGTCGTGACGCTAACCCTAGTTGTCGTGACGCTAACCCTAGTTGTCCTGACGCTAACCCTAGTTGTCCTCACGCTAACCCTAGTTGTCGTGACGCTAACCCTAGTTGTCCTGACGCTAACCCTAGTTGTTGTGAGGCTAACCCTAGTTGTCCTGACGCTAACCCTAGTTGTCCTGACGCTAACCCTAGTTGTCCTGATGCTAACCCTAGTTGTCCTGACGCTAACCCTAGTTGTCGTGACGCTAACCCTAGTTGTCCTGACGCTAACCATAGTTGTCCTGACGCTAACCCTAGTTGTCCTGACGCTAACCCTAGTTGTCGTGACGCTAACCCTAGTTGTCGTGACGCTAACCCTAGTTGTTCTGATACTAACCCTAGTTGTCCTGACGCTAACCCTAGTTGTCCTGACGCTAACCCTAGTTGTCCTGGCGCTAACCCTAGTTGTCCTGGCACTAACCCTAGTTGTCCTGGCGCTAACCCTAGTTGTCCTGGCGCTGACCCTAGTTGTCCTGGCACTAACCCTAGTTGTCCTGGCGCTAACCCTAGTTGTCCTGGCGCTAACCCTAATTGTCCTGGCGCTAACCCTAATTGTCCTGGCGCTAACCCTAGTTGTCCTGGCGCTAACCCTAGTTGTCCTGGCGCTAACCCTAGTTGTCCTGACGCTAACCCTAGTTGTCCTGACGCTAACCCTAGTTGTCGTGACGCTAACCCTAGTTGTCGTGACGCTAACCCTAGTTGTCCTGACCCTAACCCTAGTTGTCGTGACGCTAACCCTAGTGGTCATGACGCTAACCCTAGTTGTCCTGACGCTAACCCTAGTTGTCCTGACGCTAACCCTAGTTGTCCTGACGCTAACCCGAGTTGTCCTGACGCTAACCCGAGTTGTCCTGACGCTAACCCTAGTTGTCGTGACGCTAACCCTAGTTGTCGTGACGCTAACCCTAGTTGTCGTGACGCTAACCCTAGTTGTCGTGACGCTAACCCTAGTTGTCCTGACGCTAACCCTAGTTGTCCTGACGCTAACCCTAGTTGTCGTGACGCTAACCCTAGTTGTCCTGACGCTAACCCTAGTTGTTGTGAGGCTAACCCTAGTTGTCCTGACGCTAACCCTAGTTGTCCTGACGCTAACCCTAGTTGTCCTGATGCTAACCCTAGTTGTCCTGACGCTAACCCTAGTTGTCGTGACGCTAACCCTAGTTGTCCTGACGCTAACCATAGTTGTCCTGACGCTAACCCTAGTTGTCCTGACGCTAACCCTAGTTGTCGTGACGCTAACCCTAGTTGTCGTGACGCTAACCCTAGTTGTCGTGACGCTAACCCTAGTTGTCCTGACGCTAACCCTAGTTGTCGTGACGCTAACCCTAGTTGTCCTGATGCTAACCCTAGTTGTCCTGACGCTAACCCTAGTTGTCCTGACGCTAACCCTAGTTGTCCTGATGCTAACCCTAGTTGTCCTGACGGTAACCCTAGTTGTCCTGACGCTAACCCTAGTTGTCCTGACGCTAACCCTAGTTGTCCTGACGCTAACCCTAGTTGTCGTGACGCTAACCCTAGTTGTCGTGACGCTAACCCTAGTTGTCGTGACGCTAACCCTAGTTGTCGTGACGCTAACCCTAGTTGTCCTGACGCTAACCCTAGTTGTCGTGACGCTAACCCTAGTTGTCCTGACGCTAACCCTAGTTGTCCTGACGCTAACCCTAGTTGTCCTGACGCTAACCCTAGTTGTCCTGACGCTAACCCTAGTTGTCGTGACGCTAACCCTAGTTGTCCTGACGCTAACACTAGTTGTCCTGACGCTAACCCTAGTTGTCCTGACGCTAACCCTAGTTGTCCTGACGCTAACCCTAGTTGTCGTGACGCTAACCCTAGTTGTTCTGACGCTAACCCTAGTTGTCCTGACGCTAACCCTAGTTGTCCTGACGCTAACCCTAGTTGTCCTGACGCTAACCCTAGTTGTCCTGACGCTAACCCTAGTTGTCGTGACGCTAACCCTAGTTGTCCTGACGCTAACCCTAGCTGTCGTGACGCTAACCCTAGTTGTCCTGACGCTAACCCTAGTTGTCCTGACGCTAACCCTAGTTGTCGTGATGCTAACCCTAGTTGTCCTGACGCTAACCCTAGTTGTCCTGACGCTAACCCTAGTTGTTGTGAGGCTAACCCTAGTTGTCCTGACGCTAACCCTAGTTGTCCTGACGCTAACCCTAGTTGTCCTGATGCTAACCCTAGTTGTCCTGTCGCTAACCCTAGTTGTCCTGACGCTAACCCTCGTTGTCCCGACGCTAACCCTAGTTGTCCTGACGCTAACCCTAGTTGTCCTGACGCTAACCCTAGTTGTCCTGACGCTATCCCTAGTTGTCCTGACGCTAACCCTAGTTGTCCTGACGCTAACCCTAGTTGTCCTGACGCTAACCCTAGTTGTCGTGACGCTAACCCTAGTTGTCCTGACGCTAACCCTAGTTGTCGTGACGCTAACCCTAGTTGTCTTGACGCTAACCCTAGTTGTCCTGACGCTAACCCTAGTTGTCCTGATGCTAACCCTAGTTGTCCTGACGCTAACCCTAGTTGTCCTGACGCTAACCCTCGTTGTCCCGACGCTAACCCTAGTTGTCCTGACGCTAACCCTAGTTGTCCTGACGCTAACCCTAGTTGTCCTGACGCTATCCCTAGTTGTCCTGACGCTAACCCTAGTTGTCCTGACGCTAACCCTAGTTGTCCTGACGCTAACCCTAGTTGTCGTGACGCTAACCCTAGTTGTCCTGACGCTAACCCTAGTTGTCGTGACGCTAACCCTAGTTGTCCTGACGCTAACCCTAGTTGTCCTGACGCTAACCCTAGTTGTCCTGACGCTAACCCTAGTTGTCCTGACGCTAACCCTAGTTGTCCTGACGCTAACCCTAGTTGTCCTGACGCTAACCCTAGTTGTCCTGACGCTAAAGCTAGTTGTCCTGACGCTAACCCTAGTTGTCGTGACGCTAACCCTAGTTGTCCTGACGCTAACCCTAGTTGTCGTGACGCTAACCCTAGTTGTCCTGACGCTAACCCTAGTTGTCGTGACGCTAACCCTAGTTGTCGTGACGCTAACCCTAGTTGTCCTGACGCTAACCCTAGTTGTCCTGACGCTAACCCTAGTTGTCCTGACGCTAACCCAAGTTGTCGTGACGCTAACCCTAGTTGTCCTGACGCTAACCCTAGTTGTCCTGACGCTAACCCTAGTTGTCGTGACGCTAACCCTAGTTGTCCTGACGCTAACCCTAGTTGTCGTGACGCTAACCCTAGTTGTCCTGACGCTAACCCTAGTTGTCCTGACGCTAACCCTAGTTGTCCTGACGCTAACCCTAGTTGTCCTGACGCTAACCCTAGTTGTCGTGACGCTAACCCTAGTTGTCCTGACGCTAAGCCTAGTTGTCCTGACGCTAACCCTAGTTGTCCTGACGCTAAACCTAGTTGTCGTGACGCTAACCCTAGTTGTCCTGACGCTAACCCTAGTTGTCGTGACGCTAACCCTAGTTGTCGTGACGCTAACCCTAGTTGTCCTGACGCTAACCCTAGTTGTCCTGACGCTAACCCTAGTTGTCGTGACGCTAACCCTAGTTGTCCTGACGCTAACCCTAGTTGTCCTGACGCTAACCCTAGTTGTCCTGACGCTAACCCTAGTTGTCCTGATGCTAACCCTAGTTGTCCTGACTCTAACCCTAGTTGTCCTGACGGTAACCCTAGTTGTCCTGACGCTAACCCTAGTTGTCCTGACGCTAACCCTAGTTGTCCTGACGCTAACCCTAGTTGTCGTGACGCTAACCCTAGTTGTCGTGACGCTAACCCTAGTTGTCGTGACGCTAACCCTAGTTGTCCTGACGCTAACCCTAGTTGTCCTGACGCTAACCCTAGTTGTCCTGACGCTAACCCTAGTTGTCCTGACGCTAACCCTAGTTGTCTTGACGCTAACCCTAGTTGTCCTGACGCTAACCCTAGTTGTCCTGACGCTAACCCTAGTTGTTGTGACGCTAACCCTAGTTGTCCTGACGCTAACCCTAGTTGTCCTGACGCTAACCCTAGTTGTCGTGACGCTAACCCTAGTTGTCGTGACGCTAACCCTAGTTGTCCTGACGCTAACCCTAGTTGTCCTGACGCTAACCCTAGTTGTCCTGACGCTAACCCTAGTTGTCCTGACGCTAACACTAGTTGTCCTGACGCTAACCCTAGTTGTCCTGACGCTAACTCTAGTTGTCCTGACGCTAACCCTAGTTGTCGTGACGCTAACCCTAGTTGTTCTGACTCTAACCCTAGTTGTCCTGACGCTAACCCTAGTTGTCCTGACGCTAACCCTAGTTGTCCTGACGCTAACCCTAGTTGTCGTGACGCTAACCCTAGTTGTCGTGACGCTAACCCTAGTTGTCGTGACGCTAACCCTAGTTGTCGTGACGCTAACCCTAGTTGTCGTGACGCTAACCCTAGTGGTCGTGACGCTAACCCTAGTTGTCCTGACGCTAACCCTAGTTGTCCTGACGCTAACCCTAGTTGTCCTGACGCTAACCCTAGTTGTCGTGACGCTAACCCTAGTTGTCCTGACGCTAACCCTAGTTGTTGTGAGGCTAACCCTAGTTGTCCTGACGCTAACCCTAGTTGTCCTGACGCTAACCCTAGTTGTCCTGATGCTAACCCTAGTTGTCCTGTCGCTAACCCTAGTTGTCCTGACGCTAACCCTAGTTGTCCCGACGCTAACCCTAGTTGTCCTGACGCTAACCCTAGTTGTCCTGACGCTAACCCTAGTTGTCCTGACGCTAACCCTAGTTGTCCTGACGCTATCCCTAGTTGTCCTGACGCTAACCCTAGTTGTCCTGACGCTAACCCTAGTTGTCGTGACGCTAACCCTAGTTGTCCTGACGCTAACCCTAGTTGTCGTGACGCTAACCCTAGTTGTCCTGACGCTAACCCTAGTTGTCCTGACGCTAACCCTAGTTGTCCTGATGCTAACCCTAGTTGTCGTGACGCTAACCCTAGTTGTCGTGACGCTAACCCTAGTTGTCCTGACGCTAACCCTAGTTGTCCTGACGCTAACCCTAGTTGTCCTGACGCTAACCCTAGTTGTCCTAACGCTAACCCTAGTTGTCCTGACGCTAAAGCTAGTTGTCCTGACGCTAACCCTAGTTGTCGTGACGCTAACCCTAGTTGTCCTGACGCTAACCCTAGTTGTCGTGACGCTAACCCTAGTTGTCCTGACGCTAACCCTAGTTGTCGTGACGCTAACCCTAGTTGTCCTGACGCTAACCCTAGTTGTCGTGACGCTAACCCTAGTTGTCCTGACGCTAACCCTAGTTGTCCTGACGCTAACCCTAGTTGTCCTGACGCTAACCCTAGTTGTCGTGATGCTAACCCTAGTTGTCCTGACGCTAACCCTAGTTGTCGTGACGCTAACCCTAGTTGTCCTGACGCTAACCCTAGTTGTCCTGACGCTAACCCTAGTTGTCCTGACGCTAACCATAGTTGTCGTGACGCTAACCCTAGTTGTCCTGACGCTAAGCCTAGTTGTCCTGACGCTAACCATAGTTGTCCTGACGCTAACCCTAGTTGTCCTGACGCTAACCCTAGTTGTCGTGACGCTAACCCTAGTTGTCCTGACGCTAACCCTAGTTGTCCTGACGCTAACCCTAGTTGTCCTGATGCTAAGCCTAGTTGTCGTGACGCTAACCCTAGTTGTCCTGACGCTAACCCTAGTTGTCGTGACGCTAACCCTAGTTGTCCTGACGCTAACCCTAGTTGTCCTGACGCTAACCCTAGTTGTCCTGACGCTAACACTAGTTGTCCTGACGCTAACCCTAGTTGTCCTGATGCTAACCCTAGTTGTCCTGACTCTAACCCTAGTTGTCCTGACGGTAACCCTAGTTGTCCTGACGCTAACCCTAGTTGTCCTGACGCTAACCCTAGTTGTCGTGACGCTAAACCTAGTTGTCGTGACGCTAACCCTAGTTGTCCTGACGCTAACCCTAGTTGTCCTGACGCTAACCCTAGTTGTCGTGACTCTAACCCTAGTTGTCCTGACGCTAACCCTAGTTGTCCTGACGCTAACCCTAGCTGTCGTGACGCTAACCCTAGTTGTCCTGACGCTAACCCTAGTTGTCGTGACGCTAACCCTAGTTGTCCTGACGCTAACCCTAGTTGTCGTGACGCTAACCCTAGTTGTCCTGATGCTAAGCCTAGTTGTCCTGACGCTAACCCTAGTTGTCCTGACGCTAACCCTAGTTGTCCTGACGCTAACCCTAGTTGTCGTGACGCTAACCCTAGTTGTCCTGACGCTAACCCTAGTTGTCGTGACGCTAACCCTAGTTGTCCTGACGCTAACCCTAGTTGTCCTGACGCTAACCCTAGTTGTCCTGATGCTAACCCTAGTTGTCCTGACTCTAACCCTAGTTGTCCTGACTCTAACCCTAGTTGTCCTGACGCTAACCCTAGTTGTCCTGACGCTAACCCTAGTTGTCCTGACGCTAACCCTAGTTGTCCTGACGCTAACCCTAGTTGTCGTGACGCTAACCCTAGTTGTCGTGACGCTAACCCTAGTTGTCCTGACGCTAACCCTAGTTGTCCTGACGCTAACCCTAGTTGTCCTGACGCTAACCCTAGTTGTCCTGACGCTAACCCTAGTTGTCGTGACGCTAACCCTAGTTGTCCTGACGCTAACCCTAGTTGTCCTGACGCTAACCCTAGTTGTCGTGACGCTAACCCTAGTTGTCCTGACGCTAACCCTAGTTGTCCTGACGCTAACCCTAGTTGTCCTGACGCTAACCCTAGTTGTCCTGACGCTAACCCTAGTTGTCGTGACGCTAACCCTTGTTGTCCTGACGCTAACAAAAGTTGTCCTGACGCTAACCCTAGTTGTCCTGACGCTAACCCTAGTTGTCGTGACGCTAACCCTTGTTGTCCTGACGCTAACAAAAGTTGTCCTGACGCTAACCCTAGTTGTCGTGACGCTAACCCTAGTTGTCGTGACGCTAACCCTAGTTGTCCTGACGCTAACCCTAGTTGTTGTGATGCTAACCCTAGTTGTCCTGACGCTAACCCTAGTTGTCCTGACGCTAACCCTAGTTGTCCTGAGGCTAACCCTAGTTGTCCTGACGCTAACCCTAGTTGTCCTGACGCTAACCCTAGTTGTCCCGACGCTAACCCTAGTTGTCCTGACGCTAACCCTAGTTGTCCTGACGCTAACCCTAGTTGTCCTGACGCTATCCCTAGTTGTCCTGACGCTAACCCTAGTTGTCCTGACGCTAACCCTAGTTGTCTTGACGCTAACCCTAGTTGTCCTGACGCTAACCCTAGTTGTCCTGACGCTAACCCTAGTTGTTGTGACGCTAACCCTAGTTGTCCTGACGCTAACCCTAGTTGTGACGCTAACCCTAGTTGTCCTGACGCTAACCCTAGTTGTCCTGACGCTCACCCTAGTTGTCCTGATGCTAACCCTAGTTGTCCTGATGCTAACCGTACTTCTCCTGACGCTAACCCTAGTTGTCCTGACTCTAACCCCAGTTGTCCTGACGCTAACCCTAGTTGTCCTGACGCTAACCCTAGTTGTTCTGATACTAACCCTAGTTGTCCTGACGCTAACCCTAGTTGACCTGACGCTAACCCTAGTTGTCCTGATGCTAACCCTAGTTGTCCTGGCGCTAACCCTAGTTGTCCTGGCGCTAACCCTAGTTGTCCTGGCGCTAACCCTAGTTGTCCAGGCGCTAACCCTAGTTGTCGTAACGCTAACCCTAGTTGTCCTGGCGCTAACCCTAGTTGTCGTAACGCTAACCCTAGTTGTCCTGACGCTAACCCTAGTTGTCGTGACGCTAACCCTAGTTGTCCTGACGCTAACCCTAGTTGTTCTGACGCTAACCCTAGTTGTTGTGACGCTAACCCTAGTTGTCCTGACGCTAACCCTAGTTGTGACGCTAACCCTAGTTGTCCTGACGCTAACCCTAGTTGTCCTGACGCTAACCCTAGTTGTCCTGATGCTAACCCTAGTTGTCCTGATGCTAACCGTACTTCTCCTGACGCTAACCCTAGTTGTCCTGACTCTAACCCCAGTTGTCCTGACGCTAACCCTAGTTGTCCTGACGCTAACCCTAGTTGTTCTGATACTAACCCTAGTTGTCCTGACGCTAACCCTAGTTGACCTGACGCTAACCCTACTTGTCCTGGCGCTAACCCTAGTTGTCCTGACGCTAACCCTAGTTGTCCTGGCGCTAACCCTAGTTGTCCTGGCACTAACCCTAGTTGTCCTGGCGCTAACCCTAGTTGTCCTGGCGCTAACCCTAGTTGTCCTGGCACTAACCCTAGTTGTCCTGGCGCTAACCCTTATTGTCCTGGCGCTAACCCTAATTGTCCTGGCGCTAACCCTAGTTGTCCTGGCGCTAACCCTAGTTGTCCTGGCGCTAACCCTAGTTGTCCTGGCGCTAACCCTAGTTGTCCTGACGCTAACCCTAGTTGTCCTGACGCTAACCCTAGTTGTCCTGACGCTAACCCTAGTTGTCGTGACGCTAACCCTAGTTGTCGTGACGCTAACCCTAGTTGTCCTGACGCTAACCCTAGTTGTCGTGACGCTAACCCTAGTGGTCGTGACGCTAACCCTAGTTGTCCTGACGCTAACCCTAGTTGTCCTGACGCTAACCCTAGTTGTCCTGACGCTAACCCTAGTTGTCCTGACGCTAACCCGAGTTGTCCTGACGCTAACCCTAGTTGTCGTGACGCTAACCCTAGTTGTCGTGACGCTAACCCTAGTTGTCCTGACGCTAACCCTAGTTGTCCTGACGCTAACCCTATTTGTCGTGACGCTAACCCTAGTTGTCCTGACGCTAACCCTAGTTGTCCTGACGCTAACCCTAGTTGTCCTGACGCTAACCCTAGTTGTCCTGACGCTAACCCTAGTTGTCCTGACGCTAACCCTAGTTGTCCTGACGCTAACCCTAGTTGTCGTGACGCTAACCCTAGTTGTCCTGACGCTAACCCTAGTTGTCCTGACGCTAACCCTAGTTGTCGTGACGCTAACCCTAGTTGTCCTGACACTAAGCCTAGTTGTCCTGACGCTAACCCTAGTTGTCCTGATGCTAAACCTAGTTGTCGTGACGCTAACCCTAGTTGTCCTGACGCTAGCCCTAGTTGTCCTGACGCTAACCCTAGTTGTCCTGACGCTAACCCTAGTTGTCGTGACGCTAACCCTAGTTGTACTGACGCTAACCCTAGTTGTACTGACGCTAACCCTAGTTGTCCTGACGCTAACCCTAGTTGTCGTGACGCTAACCCTAGTTGTCCTGACGCTAACCCTAGTTGTCCTGACGCTAACCCTAGTTGTCGTGACGCTAACCCTAGTTGTCGTAACGCTAACCCTAGTTGTCCTGACGCTAACCCTAGTTGTCCTGACGCTAACCCTAGTTGTCCCGACGCTAACCCTAGTTGTCCCGACGCTAACCCTAGTTGTCCTGACGCTAACCCTAGTTGTCCTGACGCTATCCCTAGTTGTCCTGACGCTAACCCTAGTTGTCCTGACGCTAACCCTAGTTGTCCTGACGCTAACCCTAGTTGTCCTAACGCTAACCCTAGTTGTCCTGACGCTAACCCTAGTTGTCCTGACGCTAACCCTAGTTGTCCTGATGCTAACCCTAGTTGTCCTGACGCTAACCCTAGTTGTCGTGACGCTAACCCTAGTTGTCCTGACGCTAACCCTAGTTGTCCTGACGCTAACCCTAGTTGTCCTGACGCTAACCCTAGTTGTCCTGACGCTAACCCAAGTTGTCGTGACGCTAACCCTAGTTGTCCTGACGCTAACCCTAGTTGTCCTGACGCTAACCCTAGTTGTCCTGACGCTAACCCTAGTTGTCCTGACGCTAACCCTAGTTGTCGTGACGCTAACCCTAGTTGTCCTGACGCTAACCCTAGTTGTCCTGACGCTAACCCTAGTTGTCCCGACGCTAACCCTAGTTGTCCCGACGCTAACCCTAGTTGTCCTGACGCTAACCCTAGTTGTCCTGACGCTATCCCTAGTTGTCCTGACGCTATCCCTAGTTGTCCTGACGCTAACCCTAGTTGTCCTGACGCTAACCATAGTTGTCCTGACGCTAACCCTAGTTGTCCTAACGCTAACCCTAGTTGTCCTGACGCTAACCCTAGTTGTCCTGACGCTAACCCTAGTTGTCCTGACGCTAACCCTAGTTGTCCTGACGCTAACCCTAGTTGTCGTGACGCTAACCCTAGTTGTCGTGACGCTAACCCTAGTTGTCGTGACGCTAACCCTAGTTGTCCTGACGCTAACCCTAGTTGTCCTGACGCTAACCCTAGTTGTCCTGACGCTAACCCAAGTTGTCGTGACGCTAACCCTAGTTGTCCTGACGCTAACCCTAGTTGTCCTGATGCTAACCCTAGTTGTCCTGACGCTAACCCTAGTTGTCGTGACGCTAACCCTAGTTGTCGTGACGCTAACCCTAGTTGTCCTGACGCTAACCCTAGTTGCCCTGACGCTAACCCTAGTTGTCGTGACGCTAACCCTAGGTGTCCTGACGCTAACCCTAGTTGTCGTGACGCGAACCCTAGTTGTCCTGACGCTAACCCTAGTTGTCCTGACGCTAACCCTAGTTGTCGTGACGCTAACCCTAGTTGTCCAGACGCTAACCCTAGTTGTCCTGACGCTAACCCTAGTTGTCCTGACGCTAACCGTAGTTGTCCTGACGCTAACCCTAGTTGTCGTGACGCAAACCCTAGTTGTCCTGACGCTAACCCTAGTTGTCCTGACGCTAACCCTAGTTGTCCTGACGCTAACCCTAGTTGTCCTGACGCTAACCCTAGTTGTCCTGACGCTAACCCTAGTTGTCCTGACGGTAACCCTAGTTGTCCTGACGCTAACCCTAGTTGTCCTGACGCTAACCCTAGTTGTCGTGACGCTAACCCTAGTTGTCCTGACGCTAACCCTAGTTGTCCTGACGCTAACCCTAGTTGTCCTGACGCTAACCCTAGTTGTCGTGACGCTAACCCTAGTTGTCCTGACGCTAACCCTAGTTGTCCTGACGCTAACCCTAGTTGTCGTGACGCTAACCCTAGTTGTCCTGACGCTAGCCCTAGTTGTCCTGACGCTAACCCTAGTTTTCGTGACGCTAACCCTAGTTGTCCTGACGCTAACCCTAGTTGTCCTGACGCTAACCCTAGTTGTCGTGACGCTAACCCTAGTTGTCCTGACGCTAACCCTAGTTGTCGTGACGCTAACCCTAGTTGTCGTGACGCTAACCCTAGTTGTCCTGACGCTAACCCTAGTTGTAGTGAGGCTAACCCTAGTTGTCCTGACGCTAACCCTAGTTGTCCTGACGCTAACCCTAGTTGTCCTGATGCTAACCCTAGTTGTCCTGACGCTAACCCTAGTTGTCGTGACGCTAACCCTAGTTGTCCTGACGCTAACCCTAGTTGTCCTGACGCTAACCCTAGTTGTCGTGACGCTAACCCTAGTTGTCCTGACACTAAGCCTAGTTGTCCTGACGCTAACCCTAGTTGTCCTGACGCTAAACCTAGTTGTCGTGACGCTAACCCTAGTTGTCCTGACGCTAACCCTAGTTGTCCTGACGCTAACCCTAGTTGTCCTGACGCTAACCCTAGTTGTCCTGACGCTAACCCTAGTTGTCGTGACGCTAACCCTAGTTGTCCTGACGCTAACCCTAGTTGTCCTGATGCTAACCCTAGTTGTCGTGACGCTAACCCTAGTTGTCCTGACGCTAACCCTAGTTGTCCTGACGCTAACCCTAGTTGTCCTGACGCTAACCCTAGTTGTCGTGACGCTAACCCTAGTTGTCGTGACGCTAACCCTAGTTGTCCTGACGCTAACCCTAGTTGTCCTGACGCTAACCCTAGTTGTCCCGACGCTAACCCTAGTTGTCCTGACGCTAACCCTAGTTGTCCTGACGCTAACCCTAGTTGTCCTGACGCTATCCCTAGTTGTCCTGACGCTAACCCTAGTTGTCCTGACGCTAACCATAGTTGTCCTGACGCTAACCCTAGTTGTCCTAACGCTAACCCTAGTTGTCCTGACGCTAACCCTAGTTGTCCTGACGCTAACCCTAGTTGTCCTGATGCTAACCCTAGTTGTCCTGACGCTAACCCTAGTTGTCGTGACGCTAACCCTAGTTGTCGTGACGCTAACCCTAGTTGTCCTGACGCTAACCCTAGTTGTCCTGACGCTAACCCAAGTTGTGGTGACTCTAACCCTAGTTGTCCTGACGCTAACCCTAGTTGTCCTGATGCTAACCCTAGTTGTCCTGACGCTAACCCTAGTTGTCGTGACGCTAACCCTAGTTGTCGTGACGCTAACCCTAGTTGTCCTGACGCTAACCCTAGTTGCCCTGACGCTAACCCTAGTTGTCGTGACGCTAACCCTAGGTGTCCTGACGCGAAACCTAGTTGTCCTGACGCTAACCCTAGTTGTCCTGACGCTAACCCTAGTTGTCGTGACGCTAACCCTAGTTGTCCAGACGCTAACCCTAGTTGTCCTGACGCAAACCGTAGTTGTCCTGACGCTAACCCTAGTTGTCGTGACGCTAACCCTAGTTGTCGTGACGCTAACCCTAGTTGTCGTGACGCTAACCCTAGTTGTCCTGACGCTAACCCTAGTTGTCCTGACGCTAACCCTAGTTGTCCTGACGCTAACCCTAGTTGTCCTGACGCTAACCCTAGTTGTCCTGACGGTAACCCTAGTTGTCCTGACGCTAACCCTAGTTGTCCTGACGCTAACCCTAGTTGTCGTGACGCTAACCCTAGTTGTCCTGACGCTAACCCTAGTTGTCCTGACGCTAACCCTAGTTGTCCTGACGCTAACCCTAGTTGTCGTGACGCTAACCCTAGTTGTCCTGACGCTAACCCTAGTTGTCCTGACGCTAACCCTAGTTGTCGTGACGCTAACCCTAGTTGTCCTGACGCTAACCCTAGTTGTCCTGACGCTAACCCTAGTTGTAGTGACGCTAACCCTAGTTGTCCTGACGCTAACCCTAGTTGTCGTGACGCTAACCCTAGTTGTCCTGACGCTAACCCTAGTTGTCGTGACGCTAACCCTAGTTGTCCTGACGCTAACCCTAGTTGTCGTGACGCTAACCCTAGTTGTCCTGACGCTAACCCTAGTTGTTCTGATGCTAACCCTAGTTGTGACGCTAACCCTAGTTGTCCTGACGCTAACCCTAGTTGTGACGCTAACCCTAGTTGTCCTGACGCTAACCCTAGTTGTCGAGACGCTAACCCTAGTTGTCCTGACGCTAACCCTAGTTGTCCTGATGCTAACCCTAGTTGTCCTGATGCTAACCGTACTTGTCCTGACGCTAACCCTAGTTGTCCTGACGCTAACCCTAGTTGTCCTGACGCTAACCCTAGTTGTCCTGACGCTAACCCTAGTTGTCCTGACGCTAACCCTAGTTGTCCTGACTCTAACCCTAGTTGTCCTGACGCTAACCCTAGTTGTCGTGACGCTAACCCCAGTTGTCCTGACGCTAACCCTAGTTGTCCTGACGCTAACTCTAGTTGTTCTGATGCTAACCCTAGTTGTCCTGACGCTAACCCTAGTTGACCTGACGCTAACCCTAGTTGTCCTGGCGCTAACCCTAGTTGTCCTGACGCTAACCCTAGTTGTCCTGGCGCTAACCCTAGTTGTCCTGGCACTAACCCTAGTTGTCCTGACGCTAACCCTAGTTGTCCTGGCACTAACCCTAGTTGTCCTGACGCTAACCCTAGTTGTAATGACGCTAACCCTAGTTGTCCTGACGCTAACCCTAGTTGTCCTGACGCTAACCCTAATTGTCCTGACGCTAACCCTAGTTGTCCTGACGCTAACCCTAGTTGTCCTGACGCTAACCCTAGTTGTCCTGACGCTAACCCTAGTTGTCCTGACGCTATCCCTAGTTGTCCTGACGCTAACCCTAGTTGTCCTGACGCTAACCCTAGTTGTTCTGATGCTAACCCTAGTTGTCCTGACGCTAACCCTAGTTGACCTGACGCTAACCCTAGTTGTCCTGACGCTAACCCTAGTTGTCCTGGCGCTAACCCTAGTTGTCCTGGCACTAACCCTAGTTGTCCTGGCGCTAACCCTAGTTGTCCTGGCGCTAACCCTA
The DNA here is from genome assembly GCF_046119375.1 of Phyllobates terribilis. Classification (NCBI taxonomy): domain Eukaryota; kingdom Metazoa; phylum Chordata; class Amphibia; order Anura; family Dendrobatidae; genus Phyllobates; species Phyllobates terribilis. Next base: position 120,374 of record NW_027363301.1, on the reverse strand, counting down.
GTTGTCCTGGCGCTAACCCTAGTTGTCCTGGCGCTAACCCTAATTGTCCTGGCGCTAACCCTAATTGTCCTGGCGCTAACCCTAGTTGTCCTGGCGCTAACCCTAGTTGTCCTGGCGCTAACCCTAGTTGTCCTGGCGCTAACCCTAGTTGTCCAGGCGCTAACCCTAGTTGTCCTGGCGCTAACCTTAGTTGTCCTGGCGCTAACCCTAGTTGTCCTGGCGCTAACCCTAGTTGTCCTGGCGCTAACCCTAGTTGTAATGGCGCTAACCCTAGTTGTAATGGTGCTAACCCTAGTTGTCCTGGCGCTAACCCTAGTTGTCCTGGCGCTAACGCTAGTTGTCCTGACGCTAACCCTAGTTGTCCTGACGCTAAACCTAGTTGTCCTGACGCTAACCCTAGTTGTCCTGACGCTAACCCTAGTTGTCCTGACGCTAGCCCTAGTTGTCCTGACACTAACCCTAGTTGTCCTGACGCTAACCCTAGTTGTAATGACGCTAACCCTAGTTGTCCTGACGCTAACCCTAGTTGTCCTGACGCTAACCCTAGTTGTCCTGACGCTAACCCTAATTGTCCTGGCGCTAACCCTAATTGTCCTGGCGCTAACCCTAGTTGTCCTGGCGCTAACCCTAGTTGTCCTGGCGCTAACCCTAGTTGTCCAGGCGCTAACCCTAGTTGTCCTGGCGCTAACCCTAGTTGTCCTGGCGCTAACCCTAGTTGTCCTGGCGCTAACCCTAGTTGTAATGGCGCTAACCCTAGTTGTAATGGTGCTAACCCTAGTTGTCCTGGCGCTAACCCTAGTTGTCCTGGCGCTAACCCTAGTTGTCCTGACGCTAACCCTAGTTGTCCTGACGCTAAACCTAGTTGTCCTGACGCTAACCCTAGTTGTCCTGACGCTAACCCTAGTTGTCCTGACGCTAGCCCTAGTTGTCCTGACGCTAACCCTAGTTGTCCTGACGCTAACCCTAGTTGTAATGACGCTAACCCTAGTTGTCCTGACGCTAACCCTAGTTGTCCTGACGCTTACCCTAGTTGTCCTGACGCTAACCCTAGTTGTCCTGACGCTTACCCTAGTTGTCCTGACGCTAACCCTAGTTGTCCTGACGCTAACCCTAGTTGTCCTGACGCTAACCCTAGTTGTCCTGACGCAAAACCTAGTTGTCCTGACGCTAACCCTAGCTGTCCTGACGCTAACCCTAGTTGTCCTGACGCTAACCCTAGTTGCCCTGACGCTAACCCTAATTGTCGTGACGCTAACCCTAGGTGTCCTGACGCTAACCCTAGTTGTCGTGATTCTAACCCTAGTTGTCGTGATGCTAACCCTAGTTGTCCTGACGCTAACCCTAGTTGTCCTGACGCTAACCCTAGTTGTCCTGACGCTAACCCTAGTTGTCGTAACGCTAACCCTAGTTGTCCTGACGCTAACCCTAGTTGTCCTGACGCTAACCCTAGTTGTCCTGACGCTAAACCTAGTTGTCCTGACGCTAACCCTAGTTGTCCTGACGCTAACCCTAGTTGTCCTGACGCTAACCCTAGTTGTCGTGACGCTAACCCTAGTTGTCCTGACGCTAACCCTAGTTGTCCTGACGCTAACCCTAGTTGTCCTGACGCTAACCCTAGTTGTCCTGACGCTAACCCTAGTTGTCCTGACGCTAACCCTAGTTGTCCTGACGCTAACCCTAGTTGTTGTGACGCTAACCCTAGTTGTCCTGACGCTAACCCTAGTTGTAATGACGCTAACCCTAGTTGTCCTGACGCTAACCCTAGTTGTCCTGACGCTAACCCTAATTGTCCTGGCGCTAACCCTAATTGTCCTGGCGCTAACCCTAGTTGTCCTGGCGCTAACCCTAGTTGTCCTGGCGCTAACCCTAGTTGTCCAGGCGCTAACCCTAGTTGTCCTGGCGCTAACCCTAGTTGTCCTGGCGCTAACCCTAGTTGTCCTGGCGCTAACCCTAGTTGTCCTGACGCTAACCCTAGTTGTCCTGACGCTAACCCTAGTTGTCCTGACGCTAACCCTAGTTGTCCTGACGCTAACCCTAGTTGTCCTGACTCTAACCCTAGTTGTCGTGACGCTAACCCTAGTTGTCCTGACGCTAACCCTAGTTGTCCTGACGCTAACCCTAGTTGTCGTGACGCTAACCCTAGTTGTCGTGACGCTAACCCTAGTTGTCCTGGCGCTAACCCTAGTTGTCCTGGCGCTAACCCTAGTTGTCCTGGCGCTAACCCTAGTTGTCCTGGCGCTAACCCTAGTTGTCCTGGCGCTAACCCTAGTTGTCCTGACGCTAACCCTAGTTGTCCTGACGCTAACCCTAGTTGTCCTGACGCTAACCCTAGTTGTCCTGACTCTAACCCTAGTTGTCGTGACGCTAACCCTAGTTGTCCTGACGCTAACCCTAGTTGTCCTGACGCTAACCCTAGTTGTCGTGACGCTAACCCTAGTTGTCGTGACGCTAACCCTAGTTGTCCTGACGCTAACCCTAGTTGTTCTGATGCTAACCCTAGTTGTGACGCTAACCCTAGTTGTCCTGACGCTAACCCTAGTTGTGACGCTAACCCTAGTTGTCCTGACGCTAACCCTAGTTGTCGAGACGCTAACCCTAGTTGTCCTGACGCTAACCCTAGTTGTCCTGATGCTAACCCTAGTTGTCCTGATGCTAACCGTACTTGTCCTGACGCTAACCCTAGTTGTCCTGACGCTAACCCTAGTTGTCCTGACGCTAACCCTAGTTGTCCTGACGCTAACCCTAGTTGTCCTGACGCTAACCCTAGTTGTCCTGACTCTAACCCTAGTTGTCCTGACGCTAACCCTAGTTGTCGTGACGCTAACCCCAGTTGTCCTGACGCTAACCCTAGTTGTCCTGACGCTAACCCTAGTTGTTCTGATGCTAACCCTAGTTGTCCTGACGCTAACCCTAGTTGACCTGACGCTAACCCTAGTTGTCCTGGCGCTAACCCTAGTTGTCCTGACGCTAACCCTAGTTGTCCTGACGCTAACCCTAGTTGTCCTGGCACTAACCCTAGTTGTCCTGACGCTAACCCTAGTTGTCCTGGCACTAACCCTAGTTGTCCTGACGCTAACCCTAGTTGTAATGACGCTAACCCTAGTTGTCCTGACGCTAACCCTAGTTGTCCTGACGCTAACCCTAATTGTCCTGACGCTAACCCTAGTTGTCCTGACGCTAACCCTAGTTGTCCTGACGCTAACCCTAGTTGTCCTGACGCTAACCCTAGTTGTCCTGACGCTATCCCTAGTTGTCCTGACGCTAACCCTAGTTGTCCTGACGCTAACCCTAGTTGTTCTGATGCTAACCCTAGTTGTCCTGACGCTAACCCTAGTTGACCTGACGCTAACCCTAGTTGTCCTGACGCTAACCCTAGTTGTCCTGGCGCTAACCCTAGTTGTCCTGGCACTAACCCTAGTTGTCCTGGCGCTAACCCTAGTTGTCCTGGCGCTAACCCTAGTTGTCCTGGCACTAACCCTAGTTGTCCTGGCGCTAACCCTAATTGTCCTGGCGCTAACCCTAATTGTCCTGGCGCTAACCCTAGTTGTCCTGGCGCTAACCCTAGTTGTCCTGGCGCTAACCCTAGTTGTCCAGGCGCTAACCCTAGTTGTCCTGGCGCTAACCTTAGTTGTCCTGGCGCTAACCCTAGTTGTCCTGGCGCTAACCCTAGTTGTCCTGGCGCTAACCCTAGTTGTAATGGCGCTAACCCTAGTTGTAATGGTGCTAACCCTAGTTGTCCTGGCGCTAACCCTAGTTGTCCTGGCGCTAACGCTAGTTGTCCTGACGCTAACCCTAGTTGTCCTGACGCTAAACCTAGTTGTCCTGACGCTAACCCTAGTTGTCCTGACGCTAACCCTAGTTGTCCTGACGCTAGCCCTAGTTGTCCTGACACTAACCCTAGTTGTCCTGACGCTAACCCTAGTTGTAATGACGCTAACCCTAGTTGTCCTGACGCTAACCCTAGTTGTCCTGACGCTAACCCTAGTTGTCCTGACGCTAACCCTAATTGTCCTGGCGCTAACCCTAATTGTCCTGGCGCTAACCCTAGTTGTCCTGGCGCTAACCCTAGTTGTCCTGGCGCTAACCCTAGTTGTCCAGGCGCTAACCCTAGTTGTCCTGGCGCTAACCCTAGTTGTCCTGGCGCTAACCCTAGTTGTCCTGGCGCTAACCCTAGTTGTAATGGCGCTAACCCTAGTTGTAATGGTGCTAACCCTAGTTGTCCTGGCGCTAACCCTAGTTGTCCTGGCGCTAACCCTAGTTGTCCTGATGCTAACCCTAGTTGTCCTGACGCTAAACCTAGTTGTCCTGACGCTAACCCTAGTTGTCCTGACGCTAACCCTAGTTGTCCTGACGCTAGCCCTAGTTGTCCTGACGCTAACCCTAGTTGTCCTGACGCTAACCCTAGTTGTAATGACGCTAACCCTAGTTGTCCTGACGCTAACCCTAGTTGTCCTGACGCTTACCCTAGTTGTCCTGACGCTAACCCTAGTTGTCCTGACGCTTACCCTAGTTGTCCTGACGCTAACCCTAGTTGTCCTGACGCTAACCGTAGTTGTCCTGACGCTAACCCTAGTTGTCCTGACGCAAAACCTAGTTGTCCTGACGCTAACCCTAGCTGTCCTGACGCTAACCCTAGTTGTCCTGACGCTAACCCTAGTTGCCCTGACGCTAACCCTAATTGTCGTGACGCTAACCCTAGGTGTCCTGACGCTAACCCTAGTTGTCGTGATTCTAACCCTAGTTGTCGTGATGCTAACCCTAGTTGTCCTGACGCTAACCCTAGTTGTCCTGACGCTAACCCTAGTTGTCGTGACGCTAACCCTAGTTGTCCTGACGCTAACCCTAGTTGTCGTGACGCTAACCCTAGTTGTCCTGACGCTAACCCTAGTTGTCCTGACGCTAACCCTAGTTGTCCTGACGCTAACCCTAGTTGTCCTGACGGTAACCCTAGTTGTCCTGACGCTAACCCTAGTTGTCGTAACGCTAACCCTAGTTGTCCTGACGCTAACCCTAGTTGTCCTGACGCTAACCCTAGTTGTCCTGACGCTAAACCTAGTTGTCCTGACGCTAACCCTAGTTGTCCTGACGCTAACCCTAGTTGTCCTGACGCTAACCCTAGTTGTCGTGACGCTAACCCTAGTTGTCCTGACGCTAACCCTAGTTGTCCTGACGCTAACCCTAGTTGTCCTGATGCTAACCCTAGTTGTCCTGACGCTAACCCTAGTTGTCCTGACGCTAACCCTAGTTGTCCTGACGCTAACCCTAGTTGTTGTGACGCTAACCCTAGTTGTCCTGACGCTAACCCTAGTTGTCGTGACACTAACCCTAGTTGTCCTGACGCTAACCCTAGTTGTCGTGACGCTTACCCTAGTTGTCCTGATGCTAACCCTAGTTGTTCTGACGCTAACCCTAGTTGTTGTGACGCTAACCCTAGTTGTCCTGACGCTAACCCTAGTTGTGACGCTAACCCTAGTTGTCCTGACGCTAACCCTAGTTGTCCTGACGCTCACCCTAGTTGTCCTGATGCTAACCCTAGTTGTCCTGATGCTAACCGTACTTCTCCTGATGCTAACCCTAGTTGTCCTGACTCTAACCCCAGTTGTCCTGACGCTAACCCTAGTTGTCCTGACGCTAACCCTAGTTGTTCTGATACTAACCCTAGTTGTCCTGACGCTAACCCTAGTTGACCTGACGCTAACCCTAGTTGTCCTGGCGCTAACCCTAGTTGTCCTGATGCTAACCCTAGTTGTCCTGGCGCTAACCCTAGTTGTCCTGGCACTAACCCTAGTTGTCCTGGCGCTAACCCTAGTTGTCCTGGCGCTAACCCTAGTTGTCCTGGCGCTAACCCTAATTGTCCTGGCGCTAACCCTAGTTGTCCTGGCGCTAACCCTAGTTGTCCTGGCGCTAACCCTAGTTGTCCTGGCGCTAACCCTAGTTGTCCAGGCGCTAACCCTAGTTGTCGTAACGCTAACCCTAGTTGTCCTGGCGCTAACCCTAGTTGTCGTAACGCTAACCCTAGTTGTCCTGACGCTAACCCTAGTTGTCGTGACGCTAACCCTAGTTGTCCTGACGCTAACCCTAGTTGTTCTGACGCTAACCCTAGTTGTTGTGACGCTAACCCTAGTTGTCCTGACGCTAACCCTAGTTGTGACGCTAACCCTAGTTGTCCTGACGCTAACCCTAGTTGTCCTGATGCTAACCCTAGTTGTCCTGATGCTAACCGTACTTCTCCTGACGCTAACCCTAGTTGTCCTGACTCTAACCCCAGTTGTCCTGACGCTAACCCTAGTTGTCCTGACGCTAACCCTAGTTGTTCTGATACTAACCCTAGTTGTCCTGACGCTAACCCTAGTTGACCTGACGCTAACCCTAGTTGTCCTGGCGCTAACCCTAGTTGTCCTGACGCTAACCCTAGTTGTCCTGGCGGTAACCCTAGTTGTCCTGGCACTAACCCTAGTTGTCCTGGCGCTAACCCTAGTTGTCCTGGCGCTAACCCTAGTTGTCCTGGCACTAACCCTAGTTGTCCTGGCGCTAACCCTAATTGTCCTGGTGCTAACCCTAATTGTCCTGGCACTAACCCTAGTTGTCCTGGCGCTAACCCTAATTGTCCTGGTGCTAACCCTAATTGTCCTGGTGCTAACCCTAATTGTCCTGACGCTAACCCTAGTTGTCCTGACGCTTACCCTAGTTGTCCTGACGCTAACCCTAGTTGTCCTGACGCTAACCCTAGTTGTCCTGACGCTAACCCTAGTTGTCCTGACGCTAACCCCATTTGTCCTGACGCTAACCCTAGTTGTCCTGACGCTAACCCTTGTTGTCCTGGCGCTAACACTAGTTGTCCTGGCGCTAACCCTAGTTGTCCTGACGCTAACCCTAGTTGTCCTGGCGCTAACCCCAGTTGTCCTGGCGCTAACCCTAGTTGTCCTGGCGCTAACCCTAGTTGTCCTGGCGCTAACCCTAGTTGTCCTGGCGCTAACCCTAGTTGTCCTGGCGCTAACCCTATTTGTCCTGGCGCTAACTCTAGTTGTCCTGGCGCTAACCCTAGTTGTCCTGGCGCTAACCCTAGTTGTCCTGGCGCTAACCCTAGTTGTCCTGGCGCTAACCCTAGTTGTCCTGGCGCTAACCCTAGTTGTAATGGCGCTAACCCTAGTTGTCCTGGCGCTAACCCTAGTTGTCCTGGCGCTAACCCTAGTTGTCCTGATGCTAACCCTAGTTGTCCTGACGCTAACACTAGTTGTCCTGACGCTAACCCTAGTTGTCCAGACGCTAACCCCAGTTGTCCTGACGCTAACCCCAGTTGTCCTGACGCTAACCCCAGTTGTCCTGACGCTAACCCTAGTTGTCCTGACGCTAACCCTAGTTGTCCTGACGCTAACCTTAGTTGTCCTGACGCTAACCCTAGTTGTCCTGACGCTTACCCTAGTTGTCCTGACGCTAACCCTAGTTGTCCTGACGCTAACCCTAGTTGTCCTGACGCTAAGCCTAGTTGTCCTGACGCAAACCCTAGTTGTCCTGACACTAACCCTAGTTGTCCTGGCGCTAACCCTAGTTGTCCTGGCGCTAACCCTAATTGTCCTGGCGCTAACCCTAGTTGTCCTGGCGCTAACCCTAGTTGTCCTGGCGCTAACCCTAGTTGTCCTGGCGCTAACCCTAGTTGTCCTGGCGCTAACCCTAGTTGTCCTGGCGCTAACCCTAGTTGTCCTGGCGCTAACCCTAGTTGTCCTGGCGCTAACCCTAGTTGTCCTGGCGCTAACCCTAGTTGTCCTGGCGCTAACCCTAGTTGTCCTGACGCTAACCCTAGTTGTCCTGACGCTAAACCTAGTTGTCCTGACGCTAAACCTAGTTGTCCTGACGCTAACCCTAGTTGTCCTGATGCTAACCCTAGTTGTCCTGACGCTAGCCCTAGTTGTCCTGACGCTAACCCTAGTTGTCCTAACGCTAACCCTAGTTGTAATGACGCTAACCCTAGTTGTCCTGACGCTAACCCTAGTTGTCCTGACGCTAACCCTAGTTGTCCTGACGCTTACCCTAGTTGTCCTGACGCTAACCCTAGTTGTCCTGACGCTAACCCTAGTTGTCCAGACGCTAACCCTAGTTGTCCTGACGCTAACCCCATTTGTCCTGACGCTAACCCTAGTTGTCCTGACGCTAACCCTTGTTGTCCTGACGCTAACCCTAGTTGTCCTGGCGCTAACCCTAGTTGTCCTGACGCTAACCCTAGTTGTCCTGGCGCTAACCATAGTTGTCCTGACGATAACCATAGTTGTCCTGACGCTAACCCTAGTTGTCCTGACGCTAACCCTAGTTGTCCTGACTCTAACCCTAGTTGTCGTGACGCTAACCCTAGTTGTCCAGACGCTAACCCTAGTTGTCCTGACGCTAACCATAGTTGTCCTGACGATAACCATAGTTGTCCTGACGCTAACCCTAGTTGTCCTGACGCTAACCCTAGTTGTCCTGACTCTAACCCTAGTTGTCGTGACGCTAACCCTAGTTGTCCTGACGCTAACCCTAGTTGTCGTGACGCTAACGCTAGTTGTCCTGACGCTAACGCTAGTTGTCCTGACGCTAACCCTAGTTGTCCTGACGCTAACCCTAGTTGTCCTGATGTTAACCCTAGTTGTCCCGACGCTAACCCTAGTTGTCCTGAGGATAACCCTAGTTGTCGTGACGCTAACCCTAGTTGTCCCGACGCTAACCCTAGTTGTCCCGACGCTAACCCTAGTTGTCCTGACGCTAACCCTAGTTGTCCTGACGCTATCCCTAGTTGTCCTGACGCTAACCCTAGTTGTCCTGACGCTAACCTTAGTTGTCCTGACGCTTACCCTAGTTGTCCTGATGCTAACCCTAGTTGTCCTGATGCTAACCCTAGTTGTCCTGGCGCTAACCCTAGTTGTCCTGACGCTAACCCTAGTTGTCCTGACGCTAACCCTAGTTGTCCTGACGCTTACCCTAGTTGTCCTGACGCTAACCCTAGTTGTCCTGACGCTAACCCTAGTTGTCCTGACGCTAACCCTAGTTGTCCTGACGCTAACCCTAGTTGTCCTGGAGCTAACCCTAGTTGTCCTGGTGCTAACCCTAGTTGTCCTGGCGCTAAACCTAGTTGTCCTGGCGCTAACCCTAGTTGTCCTGGCGCTTACCCTAGTTGTAATGGCGCTAACCCTAGTTGTCCTGGCGCTAACCCTAGTTGTCCTGACGCTAACCCGAGTTGTCCTGACGTTAACCCGAGTTGTCCTGACGCTAACCCGAGTTGTCCTGACGCTAACCGAGTTGTCCTGACGCTAACCCTAGTTGTCCTGACGCTAACCCTAGTTGTCCTGATGCTAACCCTAGTTGTGACGCTAACCCTACTTGTCCTGACGCTAACCCTACTTGTCGTGACGCTAACCCTAGTTGTCCTGATGCTAACCCTAGTTGTGACGCTAACCCTAGTTGTCCTGACGCTAACCCTAGTTGTCCTGACGCTAACCCTAGTTGTCCTGACGATAACCCTAGTTGTCCTGACGCTAACCCTAGTTGTCCTGACGCTAACCCTAGTTGTCCTGACTCTAACCCTAGTTGTCGTGACGCTAACCCTAGTTGTCCTGACGCTAACCCTAGTTGTCGTGACGCTAACGCTAGTTGTCCTGACGCTAACCCTAGTTGTCCTGACGCTAACCCTAGTTGTCCTGACGATAACCCTAGTTGTCCTGACGCTAACCCTAGTTGTCGTGACGCTAACCCTAGGTGTCCTGACGCTAACCCTAGTTGTCGTGACGCTAACCCTAGTTGTCCTGACGCTAACCCTAGTTGTCCTGACGCTAACCCTAGTTGTCCTGACGCTAACCCTAGTTGTCCTGAAGCTAACCCTAGTTGTCGTGACGCTAACCCTAGTTGTCCTGACGCTAACCCTAGTTGTCCTGACGCTAACCCTAGTTGTCCTGACGCTAACCCTAGTTGTCGTGACGCTAACCCTAGGTGTCCTGACGCTAACCCTAGTTGTCGTGACGCTAACCCTAGTTGTCCTGACGCTAACCCTATATGTCCTGACGCTAACCCTAGTTGTCCTGACGCTAACCCTAGTTGTCGTGGCGCTAACCCTAGTTGTCCTGACGCTAACCCTAGTTGTCCTGACGCTAACCCTAGTTGTCCTGACGCTAACCCTAGTTGTCGTGACGCTAACCCTAGTTGTCCTGACGCTAACCCTAGTTGTCCTGCGCTAACCCTAGTTGTCCTGACGCTAACCCTAGTTGTCGTGACGCTAACCCTAGTTGTCCTGACGCTAACCCTAGTTGTCGTGACGCTAACCCTAGTTGTCCTGACGCTAACCCTAGTTGTCGTGACGCTAACCCTAGTTGTCCTGACGCTAACCCTAGTTGTCCTGACGCTAACCCTAGTTGTCCTGACGCTAACCCTAGTTGTCGTGACGGTAACCCTAGTTGTCCTGATGCTAACCCTAGTTGTGACGCTAACCCTAGTTGTCCTGACGCTAACCCTAGTTGTCCTGACGCTAACCCTAGTTGTCCTGACGATAACCCTAGTTGTCCTGACGCTAACCCTAGTTGTCCTGACGCTAACCCTAGTTGTCCTGACTCTAACCCTAGTTGTCGTGACGCTAACCCTAGTTGTCGTGACGCTAACCCTAGTTGTCCTGACGCTAACCCTAGTTGTCCTGACGCTAACCCTAGTTGTCGTGACGCTAATGCTAGTTGTCCTGACGCTAACCCTAGTTGTCCTGACGCTAACACTAGTTGTCCTGACGCTAACCCTAGTTGTCCTGACGCTAACCCTAGTTGTCCTGACGCTAACCCTAGTTGTCCTGACGCTTACCCTAGTTGTCCTGACGCTAACCCTAGTTGTCCTGACGCTAACCCTAGTTGTCCTGACGCTAACCCTACTTGTCCTGACGCTAACCCTAGTTGTCCTGGCGCTAACCCTAGTTGTCCTGGCGCTAAACCTAGTTGTCCTGGCGCTAAACCTAGTTGTCCTGGCGCTAACCCTAGTTGTCCTGGCGCTAACCCTAGTTGTAATGGCGCTAACCCTAGTTGTCCTGGCGCTAACCCTAGTTGTCCTGATGCTAACCCGAGTTGTCCTGACGTTAACCCGAGTTGTCCTGACGCTAACCCGAGTTGTCCTGACGCTAACCGAGTTGTCCTGACGCTAACCCTAGTTGTCCTGACGCTAACCCTAGTTGTCCTGACGCTAACCCGATTTGTCATGACGCTAACCCTACTTGTCCTGACGCTAACCCTAGTTGTCGTGACGCTAACCCTAGTTGTCCTGATGCTAACCCTAGTTGTGACGCTAACCCTAGTTGTCCTGACCCTAACCCTAGTTGTCCTGACGCTAACCCTAGTTGTCCTGACGATAACCCTAGTTGTCCTGATGCTAACCCTAGTTGTCCTGATGCTAACCCTAGTTGTCCTGGCGCTAACCCTAGTTGTCCTGGCGCTAACCCTAGTTGTCCTGGTGCTAACCCTAGTTGTCCTGACGCTAACCCTAGTTGTCCTGACGCTAACCCTAGTTGTCCTGACGCTAACCCTAGTTGTCCTGGAGCTAACCCTAGTTGTCCTGGCGCTAACCCTAGTTGTCCTATCGCTAAACCTAGTTGTCCTGGCGCTAACCCTAGTTGTCCTGGCGCTAACCCTAGTTGTAATGGCGCTAACCCTAGTTGTCCTGGCGCTAACCCTAGTTGTCCTGACGCTAACCCGAGTTGTCCTGACGTTAACCCGAGTTGTCCTGACGCTAACCCGAGTTGTCCTGACGCTAACCGAGTTGTCCTGACGCTAACCCTAGTTGTCCTGACGCTAACCCTAGTTGTCCTGACGCTAACCCGATTTGTCCTGACGCTAACCCTACTTGTCCTGACGCTAACCCTAGTTGTCGTGACGCTAACCCTAGTTGTCCTGATGATAACCCTAGTTGTGACGCTAACCCTAGTTGTCCTGACGCTAACCCTAGTTGTCCTGACGCTAACCCTAGTTTTCCTGACGATAACCCTAGTTGTCCTGACGCTAACCCTAGTTGTCCTGACGCTAACCCTAGTTGTCCTGACTCTAACCCTAGTTGTCGTGACGCTAACCCTAGTTGTCCTGACGCTAACCCTAGTTGTCGTGACGCTAATGCTAGTTGTCCTGACGCTAACCCTAGTTGTCCTGACGCTAACCCTACTTGTCCTGACGCTAACCCTAGTTGTCCTGACGCTAACCCTAGTTGTCCCGACGCTAACCCTAGTTGTCCTGACGCTAACCCTAGTTGTCCTGACGCTAACCCTAGTTGACCTGACGCTATCCCTAGTTGTCCTGACGCTAACCCTAGTTGTCCTGACGCTAACCCTAGTTGTCCTCACTCTATCCCTAGTTGTCCTGACGCTAACCCTAGTTGTCCTGATGCTAACCTTAGTTGTCCTGACGCTTACCCTAGTTGTCCTGATGCTAACCCTAGTTGTCCTGATGCTAACCCTAGTTGTCCTGGCGCTAACCCTAGTTGTCCTGACGCTAACCCTAGTTGTCCTGACGCTAACCCTAGTTGTCCTGACGCTAACCCTAGTTGTCCTGACGCTTACCCTAGTTGTCCTGACGCTAACCCTAGTTGTCCTGACGCTAACCCTAGTTGTCCTGACGCTAACCCTAGCTGTCCTGACGCTAACCCTAGTTGTCCTGGAGCTAACCCTAGTTGTCCTGGTGCTAACCCTAGTTGTCCTGGCGCTAAACCTAGTTGTCCTGGCGCTAACCCTAGTTGTCCTGGCGCTAACCCTAGTTATAATGGCGCTAACCCTAGTTGTCCTGGCGCTAACCCTAGTTGTCCTGACGCTAACCCGAGTTGTCCTGACGTTAACCCGAGTTGTCCTGACGCTAACCCGAGTTGTCCTGACGCTAACCGAGTTGTCCTGACGCTAACCCTAGTTGTCCTGACGCTAACCCTAGTTGTCCTGATGCTAACCCTAGTTGTGACGCTAACCCTACTTGTCCTGACGCTAACCCTACTTGTCGTGACGCTAACCCTAGTTGTCCTGATGCTAACCCTAGTTGTGACGCTAACCCTAGTTGTCCTGACGCTAACCCTAGTTGTCCTGACGATAACCCTAGTTGTCCTGACGCTAAGCCTAGTTGTCCTGACGCTAAGCCTAGTTGTCCTGACGCTAACCCTAGTTGTCCTGACTCTAACCCTAGTTGTCGTGACGCTAACCCTAGTTGTCCTGACGCTAACCCTAGTTGTCGTGACGCTAACGCTAGTTGTCCTGACGCTAACCCTAGTTGTCCTGACGCTAACCCTAGTTGTCCTGACGATAACCCTAGTTGTCCTGACGCTAACCCTAGTTGTCCTGACGCTAACCCTAGTTGTCGTGACGCTAACCCTAGTTGTCCTGACGCTAACCCTAGTTGTCCTGACGCTAACCCTAGTTGTCCTGAAGCTAACCCTAGTTGTCGTGACGCTAACCCTAGTTGTCCTGACGCTAACCCTAGTTGTCCTGATGCTAACCCTAGGTGTCCTGACGCTAACCCTAGGTGTCCTGACGCTAACCCTAGTTGTCGTGACGCTAACCCTAGTTGTCCTGACGCTAACCCTATATGTCCTGACGCTAACCCTAGTTGTCCTGACGCTAACCCTAGTTGTCGTGACGCTAACCCTAGTTGTCCTGACGCTAACCCTAGTTGTCCTGACGCTAACCCTAGTTGTCGTGACGCTAACCCTAGTTGTCCTGACGCTAACCCTAGTTGTCCTGCGCTAACCCTAGTTGTCCTGACGCTAACCCTAGTTGTCGTGACGCTAACCCTAGTTGTCCTGACGCTAACCCTAGTTGTCGTGACGCTAACCCTAGTTGTCCTGACGCTAACCCTAGTTGTCGTGACGCTAACCCTAGTTGTCCTGACGCTAACCCTAGTTGTCTTGACGCTAACCCTAGTTGTCCTGACGCTAACCCTAGTTGTCGTGACGCTAACCCTAGTTGTCCTGATGCTAACTCTAGTTGTGACGCTAACCCTAGTTGTCCTGACGCTAACCCTAGTTGTCCTGACGCTAACCCTAGTTGTCCTGACGCTAACCCTAGTTGTCCTGACGATCACCCTAGTTGTCCTGACGCTAACCCTAGTTGTCCTGACGCTAACCCTAGTTGTCGTGACGCTAACCCTAGTTGTCCTGACGCTAACCCTAGTTGTCGTGACGCTAATGCTAGTTGTCCTGACGCTAACCCTAGTTGTCCTGACGCTAACACTAGTTGTCCTGACGCTAACCGTAGTTGTCCTGATGCTAACCCTAGTTGTCCCGACGCTAACCCTAGTTGTCCTGAGGCTAACCCTAGTTGTCCTGACGCTAACCCTAGTTGTCCTGACGCTAACCCTAGTTGTCCCGACGCTAACCCTAGTTGTCCTGACGCTAACCCTAGTTGTCCTGACGCTAACCCTAGTTGTCCTGACGCTATCCCTAGTTGTCCTGACGCTAACCCTAGTTGTCCTGACGCTAACCCTAGTTGTCCTGACGCTTACCCTAGTTGTCCTGACGCTAACCCTAGTTGTCCTGACGCTAACCCTAGTTGTCCTGACGCTAACCCTAGTTGTCCTGACGCTTACCCTAGTTGTCCTGATGCTAACCCTAGTTGTCCTGATGCTAACCCTAGTTGTCCTGGCGCTAACCCTAGTTGTCCTGGCGCTAACCCTAGTTGTCCTGGCGCTAACCCTAGTTGTCCTGACGCTAACCCTAGTTGTCCTGACACTAACCCTAGTTGTCCTGACGCTAACCCCAGTTGTCCTGACGCTTACCCTAGTTGTCCTGACGCTAACCCTAGTTGTCCTGACGCTAACCCTAGTTGTCCTGACGCTAACCCTAGTTGTCCTGGCGCTAACCCCAGTTGTCCTGGCGCTAACCCTAGTTGTCCTGGCGCTAAACCTAGTTGTCCTGGCGCTAACCCTAGTTGTCCTGGCGCTAACCCTAGTTGTAATGGCGCTAACCCTAGTTGTCCTGGCGCTAACCCTAGTTGTCCTGATGCTAACCCGAGTTGTCCTGACGTTAACCCGAGTTGTCCTGACGCTAACCCGAGTTGTCCTGACGCTAACCCAAGTTGTCCTGACGCTAACCCTAGTTGTCCTGACGCTAACCCGATTTGTCATGACGCTAACCCTACTTGTCCTGACGCTAACCCTAGTTGTCGTGACGCTAACCCTAGTTGTCCTGATGCTAACCCTAGTTGTGACGCTAACCCTAGTTGTCCTGACGCTAACCCTAGTTGTCCTGACGCTAACCCTAGTTGTCCTGACGATAACCCTAGTTGTCCTGATGCTAACCCTAGTTGTCCTGATGCTAACCCTAGTTGTCCTGGCGCTAACCCTAGTTGTCCTGGCGCTAACCCTAGTTGTCCTGGTGCTAACCCTAGTTGTCCTGACGCTAACCCTAGTTGTCCTGACGCTAACCCTAGTTGTCCTGACGCTTACCCTAGTAGTCCTGACGATAACCCTAGTTGTCCTGACGCTAACCCTAGTTGTCCTGACGCTAACCCTAGTTGTCCTGGAGCTAACCCTAGTTGTCCTGGCGCTAACCCTAGTTGTCCTGGCGCTAAACCTAGTTGTCCTGGCGCTAACCCTAGTTGTCCTGGCGCTAACCCTAGTTGTAATGGCGCTAACCCTAGTTGTCCTGGCGCTAACCCTAGTTGTCCTGACGCTAACCCGAGTTGTCCTGACGTTAACCCGAGTTGTCCTGACGCTAACCCGAGTTGTCCTGACGCTAACCGAGTTGTCCTGACGCTAACCCTAGTTGTCCTGACGCTAACCCTAGTTGTCCTGACGCTAACCCGATTTGTCCTGACGCTAACCCTACTTGTCCTGACGCTAACCCTAGTTGTCGTGACGCTAACCCTAGTTGTCCTGATGATAACCCTAGTTGTGACGCTAACCCTAGTTGTCCTGACGCTAACCCTAGTTGTCCTGACGCTAACCCTAGTTGTCCTGACGATAACCCTAGTTGTCCTGATGCTAACCCTAGTTGTCCTGACGCTAACCCTAGTTGTCCTGACTCTAACCCTAGTTGTCGTGACGCTAACCCTAGTTGTCCTGACGCTAACCCTAGTTGTCGTGACGCTAATGCTAGTTGTCCTGACGCTAACCCTAGTTGTCCTGACGCTAACCCTACTTGTCCTGACGCTAACCCTAGTTGTCCTGACGCTAACCCTAGTTGTCCCGACGCTAACCCTAGTTGTCCTGACGCTAACCCTAGTTGTCCTGACGCTAACCCTAGTTGTCCTGACGCTAACCCTAGTTGACCTGACGCTATCCCTAGTTGTCCTGACGCTAACCCTAGTTGTCCTGACGCTAAACCTAGTTGTCCTGACGCTAACCCTAGTTGTCCTGACGCTAACCCTAGTTGTCCTGACGCTAACCCTATTTGTCCTGACGCTTACCCTAGTTGTCCTGACGCTAACCCTAGTTGTCCTGACGCTAACCCTAGTTGTCCTGACGCTAACCCTAGTTGTCCTGGAGCTAACCCTAGTTGTCCTGGCGCTAACCCTAGTTGTCCTAGCGCTAAACCTAGTTGTCCTGGCGCTAACCCTAGTTGTCCTGGCGCTAACCCTAGTTGTAATGGCGCTAACCCTAGTTGTCCTGGCGCTAACCCTAGTTGTCCTGACGCTAACCCGAGTTGTCCTGACGTTAACCCGAGTTGTCCTGACGCTAACCCGAGTTGTCCTGACGCTAACCGAGTTGTCCTGACGCTAACCCTAGTTGTCCTGACTCTAACCCTAGTTGTCGTGACGCTAACCCTAGTTGTCCTGACGCTAACCCTAGTTGTCGTGACGCTAACGCTAGTTGTCCTGACGCTAACCCTAGTTGTCCTGACGCTAACCCTAGTTGTCCTGACGCTAACCCTAGTTGTCCTGACGCTAACCCTAGTTGTCCCGACGCTAACCCTAGTTGTCCTGACGCTAACCCTAGTTGTCCTGACGCTAACCCTAGTTGACCCGACGCTAACCCTAGTTGTCTTGACGCTAACCCTAGTTGTCCTGACGCTAACCCTAGTTGTACTGAAGCTAACCCTAGTTGTCGTGACGCTAACCCTAGTTGTCCTGACGCTAACCCTAGTTGTCCTGACGCTAACCCTAGTTGTCCTGACGCTAACCCTAGTTGTCGTGACGCTAACCCTAGTTGTCCTGACGCTAACCCTAGTTTTCCTGACGCTAACCCTAGTTGTCCTGACGCTAACCCTAGTTGTCGTGACGCTAACCCTAGTTGTCCTGACGCTAACCCTAGTTGTCCTGACGCTAACCCTAGTTGTCCTGACGCTAACCCTAGTTGTCGTGACGCTAACCCTAGTTGTCCTGACGCTAACCCTAGTTGTCTTGACGCTAACCCTAGTTGTCCTGACGCTAACCCTAGTTGTCCTGACGCTAACCCTAGTTGTCGTGACGCTAACCCTAGTTGTCCTGATGCTAACCCTAGTTGTGACGCTAACCCTAGTTGTCCTGACTCTAACCCTAGTTGTCCTGACGCTAACCCTAGTTGTCCTGACGATAACCCTAGTTGTCCTGACGCTAACCCTAGTTGTCCTGACGCTAACCCTAGTTGTCCTGACTCTAACCCTAGTTGTCGTGACGCTAACCCTAGTTGTCCTGACGCTAACCCTAGTTGTCGTGACGCTAATGCTAGTTGTCCTGACGCTAACCCTAGTTGTCCTGACGCTAACCCTAGTTGTCCTGACGCTAACCCTAGTTGTCCTGATGCTAACCCTAGTTGTCCCGACGCTAACCCTAGTTGTCCTGAGGCTAACCCTAGTTGTCCTGACGCTAACCCTAGTTGTCCTGACGCTAACCCTAGTTGTCCTGACGCTATCCCTAGTTGTCCTGACGCTAACCCTAGTTGTCCTGACGCTTACCCTAGTTGTTCTGACGCTAACCCTAGTTGTCCTGACGCTAACCCTAGTTGTCCTGACGCTAACCCTAGTTGTCCTGACGCTAACCCTAGTTGTCCTGACGCTTACCCTAGTTGTCCTGATGCTAACCCTAGTTGTCCTGATGCTAACCCTAGTTGTCCTGGCGCTAACCCTAGTTGTCCTGGCGCTAACCCTAGTTGTCCTGGCGCTAACCCTAGTTGTCCTGACGCTAACCCTAGTTGTCCTGACGCTAACCCTATTTGTCCTGACGCTTACCCTAGTTGTCCTGACGCTAACCCTAGTTGTCCTGACGCTAACCCTAGTTGTCCTGACGCTAACCCTAGTTGTCCTGACGCTAACCCTAGTTGTCCTGGAGCTAACCCTAGTTGTCCTGGCGCTAACCCTAGTTGTCCTGGCGCTAAACCTTGTTGTCGTGGCGCTAACCCTAGTTGTCCTGGCGCTAACCCTAGTTGTAATGGCGCTAACCCTAGTTGTCCTGGCGCTAACCCTAGTTGTCCTGACGCTAACCCGAGTTGTCCTGACGTTAACCCGAGTTGTCCTGACGCTAACCCGAGTTGTCCTGACGCTAACCGAGTTGTCCTGACGCTAACCCTAGTTGTCCTGACGCTAACCCTAGTTGTCCTGACGCTAACCCGATTTGTCCTGACGCTAACCCTACTTGTCCTGACGCTAACCCTAGTTGTCGTGACGCTAACCCTAGTTGTCCTGATGCTAACCCTAGTTGTGACGCTAACCCTAGTTGTCCTGACGATAACCCTAGTTGTCCTGACGCTAACCCTAGTTGTCCTGACGCTAACCCTAGTTGTCCTGACTCTAACCCTAGTTGTCGTGACGCTAACCCTAGTTGTCCTGACGCTAACCCTAGTTGTCCTGATGCTAACCCTAGTTGTCCCGACGCTAACCCTAGTTGTCCTGAGGCTAACCCTAGTTGTCCTGATGCTAACCCTAGTTGTCCCGATGCTAACCCTAGTTGTCCTGACGCTAACCCTAGTTGTCCTGACGCTAACCCTAGTTGTCGTGACGCTAACCCTAGTTGTCGTGACGCTAACCCTAGTTGTCCTGATGCTAACCCTAGTTGTCCCGACGCTAACCCTAGTTGTCCTGGAGCTAACCCTAGTTGTCCTGGCGCTAACCCTAGTTGTCCTGGCGCTAAACATAGTTGTCCTGGCGCTAACCCTAGTTGTCCTGGCGCTAACCCTAGTTGTAATGGCGCTAACCCTAGTTGTCCTGGCGCTAACCCTAGTTGTCCTGACGCTAACCCGAGTTGTCCTGACGTTAACCCGAGTTGTCCTGACGCTAACCCGAGTTGTCCTGACGCTAACCGAGTTGTCCTGACGCTAACCCTAGTTGTCCTGACGCTAACCCTAGTTGTCCTGACGCTAACCCGATTTGTCCTGACGCTAACCCTACTTGTCCTGACGCTAACCCTAGTTGTCGTGACGCTAACCCTAGTTGTCCTGATGATAACCCTAGTTGTGACGCTAACCCTAGTTGTCCTGACGCTAACCCTAGTTGTCCTGACGCTAACCCTAGTTGTCCTGACGATAACCCTAGTTGTCCTGATGCTAACCCTAGTTGTCCTGACGCTAACCCTAGTTGTCCTGACTCTAACCCTAGTTGTCGTGACGCTAACCCTAGTTGTCCTGACGCTAACCCTAGTTGTCGTGACGCTAATGCTAGTTGTCCTGACGCTAACCCTAGTTGTCCTGACGCTAACCCTACTTGTCCTGACGCTAACCCTAGTTGTCCTGACGCTAACCCTAGTTGTCCCGACGCTAACCCTAGTTGTCCTGACGCTAACCCTAGTTGTCCTGACGCTAACCCTAGTTGACCTGACGCTATCCCTAGTTGTCCTGACGCTAACCCTAGTTGTCCTGACGCTAAACCTAGTTGTCCTGACGCTAACCCTAGTTGTCCTGACGCTAACCCTAGTTGTCCTGACGCTAACCCTATTTGTCCTGACGCTTACCCTAGTTGTCCTGACGCTAACCCTAGTTGTCCTGACGCTAACCCTAGTTGTCCTGATGCTAACCCTAGTTGTCCTGGAGCTAACCCTAGTTGTCCTGGCGCTAACCCTAGTTGTCCTAGCGCTAAACCTAGTTGTCCTGGCGCTAACCCTAGTTGTCCTGGCGCTAACCCTAGTTGTAATGGCGCTAACCCTAGTTGTCCTGGCGCTAACCCTAGTTGTCCTGACGCTAACCCGAGTTGTCCTGACGTTAACCCGAGTTGTCCTGACGCTAACCCGAGTTGTCCTGACGCTAACCGAGTTGTCCTGACGCTAACCCTAGTTGTCCTGACTCTAACCCTAGTTGTCGTGACGCTAACCCTAGTTGTCCTGACGCTAACCCTAGTTGTCGTGACGCTAACGCTAGTTGTCCTGACGCTAACCCTAGTTGTCCTGACGCTAACCCTAGTTGTCCTGACGCTAACCCTAGTTGTCCTGACGCTAACCCTAGTTGTCCCGACGCTAACCCTAGTTGTCCTGACGCTAACCCTAGTTGTCCTGACGCTAACCCTAGTTGACCCGACGCTAACCCTAGTTGTCTTGACGCTAACCCTAGTTGTCCTGACGCTAACCCTAGTTGTACTGAAGCTAACCCTAGTTGTCGTGACGCTAACCCTAGTTGTCCTGACGCTAACCCTAGTTGTCCTGACGCTAACCCTAGTTGTCCTGACGCTAACCCTAGTTGTCGTGACGCTAACCCTAGTTGTCCTGACGCTAACCCTAGTTTTCCTGACGCTAACCCTAGTTGTCCTGACGCTAACCCTAGTTGTCGTGACGCTAACCCTAGTTGTCCTGACGCTAACCCTAGTTGTCCTGACGCTAACCCTAGTTGTCGTGACGCTAACCCTAGTTGTCGTGACGCTAACCCTAGTTGTCCTGACGCTAACCCTAGTTGTCTTGACGCTAACCCTAGTTGTCCTGACGCTAACCCTAGTTGTCCTGACGCTAACCCTAGTTGTCGTGACGCTAACCCTAGTTGTCCTGATGCTAACCCTAGTTGTGACGCTAACCCTAGTTGTCCTGACTCTAACCCTAGTTGTCCTGACGCTAACCCTAGTTGTCCTGACGATAACCCTAGTTGTCCTGACGCTAACCCTAGTTGTCCTGACGCTATCCCTAGTTGTCCTGACTCTAACCCTAGTTGTCGTGACGCTAACCCTAGTTGTCCTGACGCTAACCCTAGTTGTCGTGACGCTAATGCTAGTTGTCCTGACGCTAACCCTAGTTGTCCTGACGCTAACCCTAGTTGTCCTGACGCTAACCCTAGTTGTCCTGACGCTTACCCTAGTAGTCCTGACGATAACCCTAGTTGTCCTGACGCTAACCCTAGTTGTCCTGACGCTAACCCTAGTTGTCCTGGAGCTAACCCTAGTTGTCCTGGCGCTAACCCTAGTTGTCCTGGCGCTAAACCTAGTTGTCCTGGCGCTAACCCTAGTTGTCCTGGCGCTAACCCTAGTTGTAATGGCGCTAACCCTAGTTGTCCTGGCGCTAACCCTAGTTGTCCTGACGCTAACCCGAGTTGTCCTGACGTTAACCCGAGTTGTCCTGACGCTAACCCGAGTTGTCCTGACGCTAACCGAGTTGTCCTGACGCTAACCCTAGTTGTCCTGACGCTAACCCTAGTTGTCCTGACGCTAACCCGATTTGTCCTGACGCTAACCCTACTTGTCCTGACGCTAACCCTAGTTGTCGTGACGCTAACCCTAGTTGTCCTGATGATAACCCTAGTTGTGACGCTAACCCTAGTTGTCCTGACGCTAACCCTAGTTGTCCTGACGCTAACCCTAGTTGTCCTGACGATAACCCTAGTTGTCCTGATGCTAACCCTAGTTGTCCTGACGCTAACCCTAGTTGTCCTGACTCTAACCCTAGTTGTCGTGACGCTAACCCTAGTTGTCCTGACGCTAACCCTAGTTGTCGTGACGCTAATGCTAGTTGTCCTGACGCTAACCCTAGTTGTCCTGACGCTAACCCTACTTGTCCTGACGCTAACCCTAGTTGTCCTGACGCTAACCCTAGTTGTCCCGACGCTAACCCTAGTTGTCCTGACGCTAACCCTAGTTGTCCTGACGCTAACCCTAGTTGTCCTGACGCTAACCCTAGTTGACCTGACGCTATCCCTAGTTGTCCTGACGCTAACCCTAGTTGTCCTGACGCTAAACCTAGTTGTCCTGACGCTAACCCTAGTTGTCCTGACGCTAACCCTAGTTGTCCTGACGCTAACCCTATTTGTCCTGACGCTTACCCTAGTTGTCCTGACGCTAACCCTAGTTGTCCTGACGCTAACCCTAGTTGTCCTGACGCTAACCCTAGTTGTCCTGGAGCTAACCCTAGTTGTCCTGGCGCTAACCCTAGTTGTCCTAGCGCTAAACCTAGTTGTCCTGGCGCTAACCCTAGTTGTCCTGGCGCTAACCCTAGTTGTAATGGCGCTAACCCTAGTTGTCCTGGCGCTAACCCTAGTTGTCCTGACGCTAACCCGAGTTGTCCTGACGTTAACCCGAGTTGTCCTGACGCTAACCCGAGTTGTCCTGACGCTAACCGAGTTGTCCTGACGCTAACCCTAGTTGTCCTGACTCTAACCCTAGTTGTCGTGACGCTAACCCTAGTTGTCCTGACGCTAACCCTAGTTGTCGTGACGCTAACGCTAGTTGTCCTGACGCTAACCCTAGTTGTCCTGACGCTAACCCTAGTTGTCCTGACGCTAACCCTAGTTGTCCTGACGCTAACCCTAGTTGTCCCGACGCTAACCCTAGTTGTCCTGACGCTAACCCTAGTTGTCCTGACGCTAACCCTAGTTGACCCGACGCTAACCCTAGTTGTCTTGACGCTAACCCTAGTTGTCCTGACGCTAACCCTAGTTGTACTGAAGCTAACCCTAGTTGTCGTGACGCTAACCCTAGTTGTCCTGACGCTAACCCTAGTTGTCCTGACGCTAACCCTAGTTGTCCTGACGCTAACCCTAGTTGTCGTGACGCTAACCCTAGTTGTCCTGACGCTAACCCTAGTTTTCCTGACGCTAACCCTAGTTGTCCTGACGCTAACCCTAGTTGTCGTGACGCTAACCCTAGTTGTCCTGACGCTAACCCTAGTTGTCCTGACGCTAACCCTAGTTGTCCTGACGCTAACCCTAGTTGTCGTGACGCTAACCCTAGTTGTCCTGACGCTAACCCTAGTTGTCTTGACGCTAACCCTAGTTGTCCTGACGCTAACCCTAGTTGTCCTGACGCTAACCCTAGTTGTCGTGACGCTAACCCTAGTTGTCCTGATGCTAACCCTAGTTGTGACGCTAACCCTAGTTGTCCTGACTCTAACCCTAGTTGTCCTGACGCTAACCCTAGTTGTCCTGACGATAACCCTAGTTGTCCTGACGCTAACCCTAGTTGTCCTGACGCTAACCCTAGTTGTCCTGACTCTAACCCTAGTTGTCGTGACGCTAACCCTAGTTGTCCTGACGCTAACCCTAGTTGTCGTGACGCTAATGCTAGTTGTCCTGACGCTAACCCTAGTTGTCCTGACGCTAACCCTAGTTGTCCTGACGCTAACCCTAGTTGTCCTGATGCTAACCCTAGTTGTCCCGACGCTAACCCTAGTTGTCCTGAGGCTAACCCTAGTTGTCCTGACGCTAACCCTAGTTGTCCTGACGCTAACCCTAGTTGTCCTGACGCTATCCCTAGTTGTCCTGACGCTAACCCTAGTTGTCCTGACGCTTACCCTAGTTGTTCTGACGCTAACCCTAGTTGTCCTGACGCTAACCCTAGTTGTCCTGACGCTAACCCTAGTTGTCCTGACGCTAACCCTAGTTGTCCTGACGCTTACCCTAGTTGTCCTGATGCTAACCCTAGTTGTCCTGATGCTAACCCTAGTTGTCCTGGCGCTAACCCTAGTTGTCCTGGCGCTAACCCTAGTTGTCCTGGCGCTAACCCTAGTTGTCCTGACGCTAACCCTAGTTGTCCTGACGCTAACCCTATTTGTCCTGACGCTTACCCTAGTTGTCCTGACGCTAACCCTAGTTGTCCTGACGCTAACCCTAGTTGTCCTGACGCTAACCCTAGTTGTCCTGACGCTAACCCTAGTTGTCCTGGAGCTAACCCTAGTTGTCCTGGCGCTAACCCTAGTTGTCCTGGCGCTAAACCTTGTTGTCGTGGCGCTAACCCTAGTTGTCCTGGCGCTAACCCTAGTTGTAATGGCGCTAACCCTAGTTGTCCTGGCGCTAACCCTAGTTGTCCTGACGCTAACCCGAGTTGTCCTGACGTTAACCCGAGTTGTCCTGACGCTAACCCGAGTTGTCCTGACGCTAACCGAGTTGTCCTGACGCTAACCCTAGTTGTCCTGACGCTAACCCTAGTTGTCCTGACGCTAACCCGATTTGTCCTGACGCTAACCCTACTTGTCCTGACGCTAACCCTAGTTGTCGTGACGCTAACCCTAGTTGTCCTGATGCTAACCCTAGTTGTGATGCTAACCCTAGTTGTCCTGACGATAACCCTAGTTGTCCTGACGCTAACCCTAGTTGTCCTGACGCTAACCCTAGTTGTCCTGACTCTAACCCTAGTTGTCGTGACGCTAACCCTAGTTGTCCTGACGCTAACCCTAGTTGTCCTGATGCTAACCCTAGTTGTCCCGACGCTAACCCTAGTTGTCCTGAGGCTAACCCTAGTTGTCCTGATGCTAACCCTAGTTGTCCCGATGCTAACCCTAGTTGTCCTGACGCTAACCCTAGTTGTCCTGACGCTAACCCTAGTTGTCGTGACGCTAACCCTAGTTGTCGTGACGCTAACCCTAGTTGTCCTGATGCTAACCCTAGTTGTCCCGACGCTAACCCTAGTTGTCCTGGAGCTAACCCTAGTTGTCCTGGCGCTAACCCTAGTTGTCCTGGCGCTAAACCTAGTTGTCCTGGCGCTAACCCTAGTTGTCCTGGCGCTAACCCTAGTTGTAATGGCGCTAACCCTAGTTGTCCTGGCGCTAACCCTAGTTGTCCTGACGCTAACCCGAGTTGTCCTGACGTTAACCCGAGTTGTCCTGACGCTAACCCGAGTTGTCCTGACGCTAACCGAGTTGTCCTGACGCTAACCCTAGTTGTCCTGACGCTAACCCTAGTTGTCCTGACGCTAACCCGATTTGTCCTGACGCTAACCCTACTTGTCCTGACGCTAACCCTAGTTGTCGTGACGCTAACCCTAGTTGTCCTGATGATAACCCTAGTTGTGACGCTAACCCTAGTTGTCCTGACGCTAACCCTAGTTGTCCTGACGCTAACCCTAGTTGTCCTGACGATAACCCTAGTTGTCCTGATGCTAACCCTAGTTGTCCTGACGCTAACCCTAGTTGTCCTGACTCTAACCCTAGTTGTCGTGACGCTAACCCTAGTTGTCCTGACGCTAACCCTAGTTGTCGTGACGCTAATGCTAGTTGTCCTGACGCTAACCCTAGTTGTCCTGACGCTAACCCTACTTGTCCTGACGCTAACCCTAGTTGTCCTGACGCTAACCCTAGTTGTCCCGACGCTAACCCTAGTTGTCCTGACGCTAACCCTAGTTGTCCTGACGCTAACCCTAGTTGACCTGACGCTATCCCTAGTTGTCCTGACGCTAACCCTAGTTGTCCTGATGCTAAACCTAGTTGTCCTGACGCTAACCCTAGTTGTCCTGACGCTAACCCTAGTTGTCCTGACGCTAACCCTATTTGTCCTGACGCTTACCCTAGTTGTCCTGACGCTAACCCTAGTTGTCCTGACGCTAACCCTAGTTGTCCTGATGCTAACCCTAGTTGTCCTGGAGCTAACCCTAGTTGTCCTGGCGCTAACCCTAGTTGTCCTAGCGCTAAACCTAGTTGTCCTGGCGCTAACCCTAGTTGTCCTGGCGCTAACCCTAGTTGTAATGGCGCTAACCCTAGTTGTCCTGGCGCTAACCCTAGTTGTCCTGACGCTAACCCGAGTTGTCCTGACGTTAACCCGAGTTGTCCTGACGCTAACCCGAGTTGTCCTGACGCTAACCGAGTTGTCCTGACGCTAACCCTAGTTGTCCTGACTCTAACCCTAGTTGTCGTGACGCTAACCCTAGTTGTCCTGACGCTAACCCTAGTTGTCGTGACGCTAACGCTAGTTGTCCTGACGCTAACCCTAGTTGTCCTGACGCTAACCCTAGTTGTCCTGACGCTAACCCTAGTTGTCCTGACGCTAACCCTAGTTGTCCCGACGCTAACCCTAGTTGTCCTGACGCTAACCCTAGTTGTCCTGACGCTAACCCTAGTTGACCCGACGCTAACCCTAGTTGTCTTGACGCTAACCCTAGTTGTCCTGACGCTAACCCTAGTTGTACTGAAGCTAACCCTAGTTGTCGTGACGCTAACCCTAGTTGTCCTGACGCTAACCCTAGTTGTCCTGACGCTAACCCTAGTTGTCCTGACGCTAACCCTAGTTGTCGTGACGCTAACCCTAGTTGTCCTGACGCTAACCCTAGTTTTCCTGACGCTAACCCTAGTTGTCCTGACGCTAACCCTAGTTGTCGTGACGCTAACCCTAGTTGTCCTGACGCTAACCCTAGTTGTCCTGACGCTAACCCTAGTTGTCGTGACGCTAACCCTAGTTGTCGTGACGCTAACCCTAGTTGTCCTGACGCTAACCCTAGTTGTCTTGACGCTAACCCTAGTTGTCCTGACGCTAACCCTAGTTGTCCTGACGCTAACCCTAGTTGTCGTGACGCTAACCCTAGTTGTCCTGATGCTAACCCTAGTTGTGACGCTAACCCTAGTTGTCCTGACTCTAACCCTAGTTGTCCTGACGCTAACCCTAGTTGTCCTGACGATAACCCTAGTTGTCCTGACGCTAACCCTAGTTGTCCTGACGCTAACCCTAGTTGTCCTGACTCTAACCCTAGTTGTCGTGACGCTAACCCTAGTTGTCCTGACGCTAACCCTAGTTGTCGTGACGCTAATGCTAGTTGTCCTGACGCTAACCCTAGTTGTCCTGACGCTAACCCTAGTTGTCCTGACGCTAACCCTAGTTGTCCTGATGCTAACCCTAGTTGTCCCGACGCTAACCCTAGTTGTCCTGAGGCTAACCCTAGTTGTCCTGACGCTAACCCTAGTTGTCCTGACGCTAACCCTAGTTGTCCTGACGCTATCCCTAGTTGTCCTGACGCTAACCCTAGTTGTCCTGACGCTTACCCTAGTTGTTCTGACGCTAACCCTAGTTGTCCTGACGCTAACCCTAGTTGTCCTGACGCTAACCCTAGTTGTCCTGACGCTTACCCTAGTTGTCCTGATGCTAACCCTAGTTGTCCTGATGCTAACCCTAGTTGTCCTGGCGCTAACCCTAGTTGTCCTGGCGCTAACCCTAGTTGTCCTGGCGCTAACCCTAGTTGTCCTGACGCTAACCCTAGTTGTCCTGACGCTAACCCTATTTGTCCTGACGCTTACCCTAGTTGTCCTGACGCTAACCCTAGTTGTCCTGACGCTAACCCTAGTTGTCCTGACGCTAACCCTAGTTGTCCTGACGCTAACCCTAGTTGTCCTGGAGCTAACCCTAGTTGTCCTGGCGCTAACCCTAGTTGTCCTAGCGCTAAACCTTGTTGTCGTGGCGCTAACCCTAGTTGTCCTGGCGCTAACCCTAGTTGTAATGGCGCTAACCCTAGTTGTCCTGGCGCTAACCCTAGTTGTCCTGACGCTAACCCGAGTTGTCCTGACGTTAACCCGAGTTGTCCTGACGCTAACCCGAGTTGTCCTGACGCTAACCAAGTTGTCCTGACGCTAACCCTAGTTGTCCTGACGCTAACCCTAGTTGTCCTGACGCTAACCCGATTTGTCCTGACGCTAACCCTACTTGTCCTGACGCTAACCCTAGTTGTCGTGACGCTAACCCTAGTTGTCCTGATGCTAACCCTAGTTGTGACGCTAACCCTAGTTGTCCTGACGATAACCCTAGTTGTCCTGACGCTAACCCTAGTTGTCCTGACGCTAACCCTAGTTGTCCTGACTCTAACCCTAGTTGTCGTGACGCTAACCCTAGTTGTCCTGACGCTAACCCTAGTTGTCCTGATGCTAACCCTAGTTGTCCCGACGCTAACCCTAGTTGTCCTGAGGCTAACCCTAGTTGTCCTGATGCTAACCCTAGTTGTCCCGATGCTAACCCTAGTTGTCCTGACGCTAACCCTAGTTGTCCTGACGCTAACCCTAGTTGTCGTGACGCTAACCCTAGTTGTCGTGACGCTAACCCTAGTTGTCCTGATGCTAACCCTAGTTGTCCCGACGCTAACCCTAGTTGTCCTGAGGCTAACCCTAGTTGTCCTGACGCTAACCCTAGTTGTCCCGACGCTAACCCTAGTTGACCTGACGCTAACCCTAGTTGTCCTGACGCTAACCCTAGTTGTCCTGACGCTATCCCTAGTTGTCCTGACGCTAACCCTAGTTGTCCTGACGCTAACCCTAGTTGTCCTGACGCTCACCCTAGTTGTCCTGACGCTAACCCTAGTTGTCCTGACGCTAACCCTAGTTGTCCTGACGCTTACCCTAGTTGTCCTGATGCTAACCGTAGTTGTCCTGATGCTAACCCTAGTTGTCCTGGCGCTAAACCTAGTTGTCCTGGCGCTAACCCTAGTTGTCCTGGCGCTAACCCTAGTTGTCCTGACGCTAACCCTAGTTGTCCTGATGCTAACCCTAGTTGTCCTGACGCTAACCCTAGTTGTCCTGACGCTAACCCTAGTTGTCCTGACGCTTACCCTAGTTGTCCTGATGCTAACCCTAGTTGTCCTGACGCTAACCCTAGTTGTCCTGACGCTTACCCTAGTTGTCCTGATGCTAACCCTAGTTGTCCTGATGCTAACCCTAGTTGTCCTGGCGCTAACCCTAGTTGTCCTGGCGCTAAACCTAGTTGTCCTGGCGCTAACCCTAGTTGTCCTGGCGCTAACCCTAGTTGTAATGGCGCTAACCCTAGTTGTCCTGGCGCTAACACTAGTTGTCCTGACGCTAACCCGAGTTGTCCTGACGTTAACCCGAGTTGTCCTGACGCTAACCCGAGTTGTCCTGACGCTAACCGAGTTGTCCTGACGCTAACCCTAGTTGTCCTGACGCTAACCCTAGTTGTCCTGACGCTAACCCGATTTGTCCTGACGCTAACCCTACTTGTCCTGACGCTAACCCTACTTGTCCTGACGCTAACCCTACTTGTCCTGACGCTAACCCTAGTTGTCCTGACGCTAACCCTAGTTGTCCTGACGCTAACCCTAGTTGTCCTGACACTAACCCTAGTTGTCGTGACGCTAACCCTAGTTGTCGTGACGCTAACCCTAGCTGTCCTGACGCTAACCCTAGTTGTCCTGACGCTAACCCTAGTTGTCCTGACGCTAACCCTACTTGTCCTGACGCTAACCCTAGTTGTCCTGACGCTAACCCTTCTTGTCCTGAGGCTAACCCTAGTTGTCCTGACGCTAACCCTAGTTGTCGTGACGCTAACCCTACTTGTCCTGACGCTAACCCTAGTTGTCCTGACGCTAACCCTAGTTGTCCTGACGCTAAACCCAGTTGTCCTGACGCTAACCCTAGTTGTCCAGACGCTAACCCTAGTTGTCCTGACGCTAACCCTAGTTGTCCTGACGATAACCCTAGTTGTCCTGACGCTAACCCTAGTTGTCCTGACGCTAACCCGAGTTGTCCTGACGCTAACCCGAGTTGTCCTGACGCTAGCCCTAGTTGTCCTAACGCTAACCCTAGTTGTCCTGACGCTAACCCTAGTTGTCCTGACGATAACCCTAGTTGTCCTGACGCTAACCCTAGTTGTCCTGACGCTAACCCTAGTTGTCCTGACGCTAACCCTACTTGTCCTGACGCTAACCCTAGTTGTCCTGACGCTAACCCTAGTTGTCCTGACGCTAACCCTAGTTGTCCTGACGCTAACCCTACTTGTCCTGACGCTAACCCTACTTGTCCTGACGCTAACCCTAGTTGTCCTGACGCTAACCCTAGTTGTCCTGACGCTAACCCTAGTTGTCGTGACGCTAACCCTAGTTGTCCTGACGCTAACCCTAGTTGTCGTGACGCTAACCCTAGTTGTCCTGACGCTAACCCTAGTTGTCCTGACGCTAACCCTAGTTGTCGTGACGCTAACTCTAGTTGTCCTGACGCTAACCCTAGTTGTCCTGACGCTAACCCTAGATGTCTTGACGCTAACCCTAGTTGTCCTGATGCAAACCCTAGTTGTCCTGACGCTAACCCTAGTTGTCCTGAAGCTAACCCTAGTTGTCCTGACGCTAACCCTAGTTGTCCTGACGCTAACCCTAGTTGTCCTGACGGTAACCCTAGTTGTCCTGACGCTAACCCTAGTTGTCCTGACGCTAACCCTAGTTGTCCTGACGCTAACCCTAGTTGTCCTGACGGTAACCCTAGTTGTCGTGACGCTAACCCTAGTTGTCGTGACGCTAACCCTAGTTGTCCTGACGCTAACTCTAGTTGTCCTGACGCTAACCCTAGTTGTCGTGACGCTAACCCTAGTTGTCCTGACGCTAACCCTAGTTGTCGGGACGCTAACCCTAGTTGTCGTGACGCTAACCCTAGTTGTCGTGACGCTAACCCTAGTTGTCCTGACGCTAACCCTAGTTGTCCTGACGCTAACCCTAGTTGTCGTGACGCTAACCCTAGTTGTCCTGACGCTAACTCTAGTTGTCCTGACGCTAACCCTAGTTGTCGTGACGCTAACCCTAGTTGTCCTGATGCTAACCCTAGTTGTCGGGACGCTAACCCTAGTTGTCGTGACGCTAACCCTAGTTGTCCTGAATCTAACCCTAGTTGTCCTGACGCTAACCCTAGTTGTCCTGACGCTAACCCTAGTTGTCGTGACGCTAACCCTAGTTGTCCTGACGCTAACCCTAGTTGTCCTGACGCTAACCCTAGTTAGCCTGACGCTAACCCTAGTTGTCGTGACGCTAACCCTAGTTGTCCTGATGCTAACCCTAGTTGTCGTGACGCTAACCCTAGTTGTCCTGACGCTAACCCTAGTTGTCGTGACGCTAACCCTAGTTGTCCTGACGCTAACCCTAGTTGTCCTGACGCTAACCCTAGTTGTCCCGACGCTAACCCTAGTTGTCCCGATGCTAACCCTAGTTATCCTGACGCTAACCCTAGTTGTCCTGACGCTAACCCTAGTTGTCCTGACGCTAACCCTAGTTGTCCCGACGCTAACCCTAGTTGTCCTGACGCTAACCCTAGTTGTCCTGACGCTAACCCTAGTTGTCCTGACGCTAAACCTAGTTGTCCTGACGCTAACCCTAGTTGTCCTGACGCTAACCCTAGTTGTCCTGACGCTAACCCTAGTTGTCCTGACGATATCCCTAGTTGTCCTGACGCTAACCCTAGTTGTCGTGTCGCTAACCCTAGTTGTCGTGACGCTAACCCTAGTTGTCGTGACGCTAACCCTAGTTGTCCTGACGCTAACCCTAGTTGTCCTGACGCTAACCCTAGTTGTCGTGACGCTAACCCTAGTTGTCCTGACGCTAACCCTAGTTGTCCTGACGCTAACCCTAGTTGTCCTGACGCTAACCCTAGTTGTCGTGACGCTAACCCTAGGTGTCCTGACGCTAACCCTAGTTGTCGTGACGCTAACCCTAGTTGTCCTGACGCTAACACTATATGTCCTGACGCTAACCCTAGTTGTCCTGACGCTAACCCTAGTTGTCGTGACGCTAACCCTAGTTGTCCTGACGCTAACCCTAGTTGTCCTGACGCTAACCCTAGTTGTCCTGACGCTAACCCTAGTTGTCGTGACGCTAACCCTAGTTGTCGTGACGCTAACCCTAGTTGTCCTGACGCTAACCCTAGTTGTCCTGATGCTAACCCTAGTTGTCCTGACGCTAACCCTAGTTGTCGTGACGCTAACCCTAGTTGTCCTGACGCTAACCCTAGTTGTCGTGACGCTAACCCTAGTTGTCCTGACGCTAACCCTAGTTGTCGTGACGCTAACCCTAGTTGTCCTGACGCTAACCCTAGTTGTCCTGACGCTAACCCTAGTTGTCCTGACGCTAACCCTAGTTGTCCTGATGCTAACCCTAGTTGTGACGCTAACCCTAGTTGTCCAGACGCTAACCCTAGTTGTCCTGACGCTAACCCTAGTTGTCCTGACGATAACCCTAGTTGTCCTGACGATAACCCTAGTTGTCCTGACGCTAACCCTAGTTGTCCTGACTCTAACCCTAGTTGTCGTGACGCTAACCCTAGTTGTCCTGACGCTAACCCTAGTTGTCGTGACGCTAACGCTAGTTGTCCTGACGCTAACCCTAGTTGTCCTGACGCTAACCCTAGTTGTCCTGACGCTAACCCTAGTTGTCCTGATGCTAACCCTAGTTGTCCCGACGCTAACCCTAGTTGTCCTGAGGCTAACCCTAGTTGTCGTGACGCTAACCCTAGTTGTCCCGACGCTAACCCTAGTTGTCCTGACGCTAACCCTAGTTGTCCTGACGCTAACCCTAGGTGCCCTGACGCTATCCCTAGTTGTCCTGACGCTAACCCTAGTTGTCCTGACGCTAACCTTAGTTGTCCTGACGCTTACCCTAGTTGTCCTGATGCTAACCCTAGTTGTCCTGATGCTAACCCTAGATGTCCTGACGCTAACCCTAGTTGTCCTGACGCTAACCCTAGTTGTCCTGACGCTTACCCTAGTTGTCCTGACGCTAACCCTAGTTGTCCTGACGCTAACCCTAGTTGTCCTGACGCTAACCCTAGTTGTCCTGACGCTAACCCTAGTTGTCCTGGAGCTAACCCTAGTTGTCCTGGCGCTAACCCTAGTTGTCCTGGCGCTAAACCTAGTTGTCCTGGCGCTAACCCTAGTTGTCCTGGCGCTAACCCTAGTTGTAATGGCGCTAACCCTAGTTGTCCTGGCGCTAACCCTAGTTGTCCTGACGCTAACCCGAGTTGTCCTGACGTTAACCCGAGTTGTCCTGACGCTAACCCGAGTTGTCCTGACGCTAACCGAGTTGTCCTGACGCTAACCCTAGTTGTCCTGACGCTAACCCTAGTTGTCCTGACGCTAACCCTAGTTGTCCTGACGCTAACCCGATTTGTCCTGACGCTAACCCTACTTGTCCTGACGCTAACCCTAGTTGTCGTGACGCTAACCCTAGTTGTCCTGATGCTAACCCTAGTTGTGACGCTAACCCTAGTTGTCCTGACGCTAACCCTAGTTGTCCTGACGCTAACCCTAGTTGTCCTGACGATAACCCTAGTTGTCCTGACGCTAACCCTAGTTGTCCTGACGCTAACCCTAGTTGTCCTGACGCTAACCCTAGTTGTCCTGACGATAACCCTAGTTGTCCTGACGCTAACCCTAGTTGTCGTGTCGCTAACCCTAGGTGTCCTGACGCTAACCCTAGTTGTCGTGACGCTAACCCTAGTTGTCCTGACGCTAACCCTAGTTGTCCTGACGCTAACCCTAGTTGTCCTGAAGCTAACCCTAGTTGTCCTGAAGCTAACCCTAGTTGTCCTGACGCTAACCCTAGTTGTCGTGACGCTAACCCTAGTTGTCCTGACGCTAACCCTAGTTGTCGTGACGCTAACCCTAGTTGTCCTGATGCTAACCCTAGTTGTGACGCTAACCCTAGTTGTCCTGACGCTAACCCTAGTTGTCCTGACGCTAACCCTAGTTGTCCTGACGATAACCCTAGTTGTCCTGACGCTAACCCTAGTTGTCCTGACGCTAACCCTAGTTGTCCTGACTCTAACCCTAGTTGTCGTGACGCTAACCCTAGTTGTCCTGACGCTAACCCTAGTTGTCGTGACGCTAACGCTAGTTGTCCTGATGCTAACCCTAGTTGTCCTGACGCTAACCCTAGTTGTCCTGACGCTAACCCTAGTTGTCCTGATGCTAACCCTAGTTGTCCCGACGCTAACCCTAGTTGTCCTGAGGCTAACCCTAGTTGTCCTGACGCTAACCCTAGTTGTCCCGACGCTAACCCTAGTTGTCCTGACGCTAACCCTAGTTGTCCTGACGCTAACCCTAGTTGTCCTGACGCTAACCCTAGTTGTCCTGACGCTAACCCTAGTTGTCCTGACGCTAACCCTAGTTGTCGTGACGCTAACCCTAGTTGTCCTGACGCTAACCCTAGTTGTCCTGACGCTAACCCTAGTTGTCCTGACGCTAACCCTAGTTGTCGTGACGCTAACCCTAGTTGTCGTGACGCTAACCATAGTTGTCCTGACGCTAACCCTAGTTGTCGTGACGCTAACCCTAGTTGTCCTGACGCTAACCATAGTTGTCCTGACGCTAACCCTAGTTGTCCTGACGCTAACCCTAGTTGTCCTGACGCTAACCCTAGTTGTCCTGATGCTAACCCTAGTTGTGACGCTAACCCTAGTTGTCCAGACGCTAACCCTAGTTGTCCTGACGCTAACCCTAGTTGTCCTGACGATAACCCTAGTTGTCCTGACGCTAACCCTAGTTGTCCTGACGCTAACCCTAGTTGTCCTGACTCTAACCCTAGTTGTCGTGACGCTAACCCTAGTTGTCCTGACGCTAACCCTAGTTGTCGTGACGCTAACGCTAGTTGTCCTGACGCTAACCCTAGTTGTCCTGACGCTAACCCTAGTTGTCCTGACGCTAACCCTAGTTGTCCTGATGCTAACCCTAGTTGTCCCGACGCTAACCCTAGTTGTCCTGAGGCTAACCCTAGTTGTCGTGACGCTAACCCTAGTTGTCCCGAAGCTAACCCTAGTTGTCCTGACGCTAACCCTAGTTGTCCTGACGCTAACCCTAGTTGCCCTGACGCTATCCCTAGTTGTCCTGACGCTAACCCTAGTTGTCCTGACGCTAACCTTAGTTGTCCTGACGCTTACCCTAGTTGTCCTGATGCTAACCCTAGTTGTCCTGGCGCTAACCCTAGTTGTCCTGGCGCTAACCCTAGTTGTCCTGACGCTAACCCTAGTTGTCCTGACGCTAACCCTAGTTGTCCTGACGCTTACCCTAGTTGTCCTGACGCTAACCCTAGTTGTCCTGACGCTAACCCTAGTTGTCCTGACGCTAACCCTAGTTGTCCTGACGCTAACCCTAGTTGTCCTGGAGCTAACCCTAGTTGTCCTGGCGCTAACCCTAGTTGTCCTGGCGCTAACCCTAGTTGTCCTGGCGCTAAACCTAGTTGTCCTGGCGCTAACCCTAGTTGTCCTGGCGCTAACCCTAGTTGTCCTGGCGCTAACCCTAGTTGTCCTGACGCTAACCCGAGTTGTCCTGACGTTAACCCGAGTTGTCCTGACGCTAACCCGAGTTGTCCTGACGCTAACCGAGTTGTCCTGACGCTAACCCTAGTTGTCCTGACGCTAACCCTAGTTGTCCTGACGCTAACACGATTTGTCCTGACGCTAACCCTACTTGTCTTGACGCTAACCCTAGTTGTCGTGACGCTAACCCTAGTTGTCCTGATGCTAACCCTAGTTGTGACGCTAACCCTAGTTGTCCTGATGCTAACCCTAGTTGTCCTGACTCTAACCCTAGTTGTCCTGACGATAACCCTAGTTGTCCTGACGCTAACCCTAGTTGTCGTGTCGCTAACCCTAGGTGTCCTGACGCTAACCCTAGTTGTCGTGACGCTAAACCTAGTTGTCCTGACGCTAACCCTAGTTGTCCTGACGCTAACCCTAGTTGTCCTGAAGCTAACCCTAGTTGTCGTGACGCTAACCCTAGTTGTCCTGACGCTAACCCTAGTTGTCCTGACGCTAACCCTAGTTGTCCTGACGCTAACCCTAGTTGTCGTGACGCTAACCCTTGGTGTCCTGACGCTAACCCTAGTTGTCGTGACGCTAACCCTAGTTGTCCTGACGCTAACCCTATATGTCCTGACGCTAACCCTAGTTGTCCTGACGCTAACCCTAGTTGTCGTGACGCTAACCCTAGTTGTCGTGACGCTAACCCTAGTTGTCCTGACGCTAACCCTAGTTGTCCTGACGCTAACCCTAGTTGTCGTGACGTTAACCCTAGTTGTCCTGACGCTAACCCTAGTTGTCCTGCGCTAACCCTAGTTGTCCTGACGCTAACCCTAGTTGTCGTGACGCTAACCCTAGTTGTCGTGACGCTAACCCTAGTTGTCGTGACGCTAACCCTAGTTGTACTGACGCTAACCCTAGTTGTCGTGACGCTAACCCTAGTTGTCCTGACGCTAACCCTAGTTGTCCTGACGCTAACCCTAGTTGTCGTGACGCTAACCCTAGTTGTCCTGATGCTAACCCTAGTTGTGACGCTAACACTAGTTGTCCTGACGCTAACCCTAGTTGTCCTGACGCTAACCCTAGTTGTCCTGACGATAACCCTAGTTGTCCTGACGCTAACCCTAGTTGTCCTGATGCTAACCCTAGTTGTCCTGACTCTAACCCTAGTTGTCGTGATGCTAACCCTAGTTGTCCTGACGCTAACCCTAGTTGTCGTGACGCTAATGCTAGTTGTCCTGACGCTAACCCTAGTTGTCCTGACGCTAACCCTAGTTGTCCTGACGCTAACCCTAGTTGTCCTGATGCTAACCCTAGTTGTCCCGACGCTAACCCTAGTTGTCCTGAGGCTAACCCTAGTTGTCCTGACGCTAACCCTAGTTGTCCCGACGCTAACCCTAGTTGTCCTGACGCTAACCCTAGTTGTCCTGACGCTAACCCTAGTTGTCCTGACGCTATCCCTAGTTGTCCTGACGCTAACCCTAGTTGTCCTGACGCTAACCCTAGTTGTCCTGACGCTTACCCTAGTTGTCCTGACGCTAACCCTAGTTGTCCTGACGCTAACCCTAGTTGTCCTGACGCTAACCCTAGTTGTCCTGACGCTAACCCGAGTTGTCCTGACGTTAACCCGAGTTGTCCTGACGCTAACCCGAGTTGTCCTGACGCTAACCGAGTTGTCCTGACGCTAACCCTAGTTGTCCTGACGCTAACCCTAGTTGTCCTGACGCTAACCCTACTTGTCCTGACGCTAACCCTACTTGTCCTGACGCTAACCCTAGTTGTCGTGACGCTAACCCTAGTTGTCCTGATGCTAACCCTAGTTGTGACGCTAACCCTAGTTGTCCTGATGCTAACCCTAGTTGTCCTGACTCTAACCCTAGTTGTCCTGACTCTAACCCTAGTTGTCCTGACGATAACCCTAGTTGTCCTGACGCTAACCCTAGTTGTCGTGTCGCTAACCCTAGGTGTCCTGACGCTAACCCTAGTTGTCGTGACGCTAACCCTAGTTGTCCTGACGCTAACCCTAGTTGTCCTGACGCTAACCCTAGTTGTCCTGAAGCTAACCCTAGTTGTCATGACGCTAACCCTAGTTGTCCTGACGCTAACCCTAGTTGTCCTGACGCTAACCCTAGTTGTCCTGACGCTAACCCTAGTTGTCGTGACGCTAACCCTAGGTGTCCTGACGCTAACCCTAGTTGTCGTGACGCTAACCCTAGTTGTCCTGACGCTAACCCTATATGTCCTGACGCTAACCCTAGTTGTCCTGACGCTAACCCTAGTTGTCGTGACGCTAACCCTAGTTGTCCTGACGCTAACCCTAGTTGTCCTGACGCTAACCCTAGTTGTCCTGACGCTAACCCTAGTTGTCGTGACGCTAACCCTAGTTGTCCTGACGCTAACCCTAGTTGTCCTGCGCTAACCCTAGTTGTCCTGACGCTAACCCTAGTTGTCCTGACGCTAACCCTAGTTGTCCTGACGCTAACCCTAGTTGTCGTGACGCTAACCCTAGTTGTCCTGACGCTAACCCTAGTTGTCCTGACGCTAACCCTAGTTGTCGTGACGCTAACCCTAGTTGTCCTGACGCTAACCCTAGTTGTCCTGACGCTAACCCTAGTTGTCGTGACGCTAACCCTAGTTGTCCTGATGCTAACCCTAGTTGTGACGCTAACACTAGTTGTCCTGACGCTAACCCTAGTTGTCCTGACGCTAACCCTAGTTGTCCTGACGATAACCCTAGTTGTCCTGACGCTAACCCTAGTTGTCCTGATGCTAACCCTAGTTGTCCTGACTCTAACCCTAGTTGTCGTGACGCTAACCCTAGTTGTCCTGACGCTAACCCTAGTTGTCGTGACGCTAATGCTAGTTGTCCTGACGCTAACCCTAGTTGTCCTGACGCTAACCCTAGTTGTCCTGATGCTAACCCTAGTTGTGACGCTAACACTAGTTGTCCTGACGCTAACCCTAGTTGTCCTGACGCTAACCCTAGTTGTCCTGACGATAACCCTAGTTGTCCTGACGCTAACCCTAGTTGTCCTGACGCTAACCCTAGTTGTCCTGACGCTATCCCTAGTTGTCCTGACGCTAACCCTAGTTGTCCTGACGCTAACCCTAGTTGTCCTGACGCTTACCCTAGTTGTCCTGACGCTAACCCTAGTTGTCCTGACGCTAACCCTAGTTGTCCTGACGCTAACACTAGTTGTCCTGACGCTAACCCTAGTTGTCCTGACGCTTACCCAAGTTGTCCTGATGCTAACCCTAGTTGTCCTGATGCTAACCCTAGTTGTCCTGGCGCTAACCCTAGTTGTCCTGGCGCTAACCCTAGTTGTCCTGGCGCTAACCCTAGTTGTCCTGACGCTAACCCTAGTTGTCCTGACGCTAACCCTAGTAGTCCTGACGCTAACCCTAGTTGTCCTGACGCTTACCCTAGTTGTCCTGACGCTAACCCTAGTTGTCCTGATGCTAACCCTAGTTGTCCTGACGCTTACCCTAGTTGTCCTGACGCTAACCCTAGTTGTCCTGACGCTAACCCTAGTTGTCCTGACGCTAACCCTAGTTGTCCTGGCGCTAACCCTAGTTGTCCTGGCGCTAACCCTAGTTGTCCTGACGCTAACCCTAGTTGTCCCGACGCTAACCCTAGTTGTCCTGACGCTAACCCTAGTTGTCCTGACGCTAACCCTAGTTGTCCCGACGCTAACCCTAGTTGTCCTGAGGCTAACCCTAGTTGTCGTGACGCTAACCCTAGTTGTCCCGACGCTAACCCTAGTTGTCCTGACGCTAACCCTAGTTGTCCTGACGCTAACCCTAGTTGCCCTGACGCTATCCCTAGTTGTCCTGACGCTAACCCTAGTTGTCCTGACGCTAACCTTAGTTGTCCTGACGCTTACCCTAGTTGTCCTGACGCTTACCCTAGTTGTCCTGATGCTAACCCTAGTTGTCCTGGCGCTAACCCTAGTTGTCCTGGCTCTAACCCTAGTTGTCCTGACGCTAACCCTAGTTGTCCTGACGCTAACCCTAGTTGTCCTGACGCTTACCCTAGTTGTCCTGACGCTAACCCTAGTTGTCCTGACGCTAACCCTAGTTGTCCTGACGCTAACCCTAGTTGTCCTGACGCTAACCCTAGTTGTCCTGGAGCTAACCCTAGTTGTCCTGGCGCTAACCCTAGTTGTCCTGGCGCTAAACCTAGTTGTCCTGGCGCTAACCCTAGTTGTCCTGGCGCTAACCCTAGTTGTAATGGCGCTAACCCTAGTTGTCCTGGTGCTAACCCTAGTTGTCCTGACGCTAACCCGAGTTGTCCTGACGTTAACCCGAGTTGTCCTGACGCTAACCCGAGTTGTCCTGACGCTAACCGAGTTGTCCTGACGCTAACCCTAGTTGTCCTGACGCTAACCCTACTTGTCCTGACGCTAACACGATTTGTCCTGACGCTAACCCTACTTGTCCTGACGCTAACCCTAGTTGTCGTGACGCTAACCCTAGTTGTCCTGATGCTAACCCTAGTTGTGACGCTAACCCTAGTTGTCCTGATGCTAACCCTAGTTGTCCTGACTCTAACCCTAGTTGTCCTGACGATAACCCTAGTTGTCCTGACGCTAACCCTAGTTGTCGTGTCGCTAACCCTAGGTGTCCTGACGCTAACCCTAGTTGTCGTGACGCTAACCCTAGTTGTCCTGACGCTAACCCTAGTTGTCCTGACGCTAACCCTAGTTGTCCTGAAGCTAACCCTAGTTGTCGTGACGCTAACCCTAGTTGTCCTGACGCTAACCCTAGTTGTCCTGACGCTAACCCTAGTTGTCCTGACGCTAACCCTAGTTGTCGTGACGCTAACCCTAGGTGTCCTGACGCTAACCCTAGTTGTCGTGACGCTAAACCTAGTTGTCCTGACGCTAACCCTATATGTCCTGACGCTAACCCTAGTTGTCCTGACGCTAACCCTAGTTGTCCTGACGCTAACCCTAGTTGTCGTGACGCTAACCCTAGTTGTCCTGACGCTAACCCTAGTTGTCCTGACGCTAACCCTAGTTGTCCTGACGCTAACCCTAGTTGTCGTGACGCTAACCCTAGTTGTCCTGACGCTAACCCTAGTTGTCCTGCGCTAACCCTAGTTGTCCTGACGCTAACCCTAGTTGTCCTGACGCTAACCCTAGTTGTCCTGACGCTAACCCTAGTTGTCGTGACGCTAACCCTAGTTGTCCTGACGCTAACCCTAGTTGTCGTGACGCTAACCCTAGTTGTCGTGACGCTAACCCTAGTTGTCCTGATGCTAACCCTAGTTGTGACGCTAACACTAGTTGTCCTGACGCTAACCCTAGTTGTCCTGACGCTAACCCTAGTTGTCCTGACGATAACCCTAGTTGTCCTGACGCTAACCCTAGTTGTCCTGATGCTAACCCTAGTTGTCCTGACTCTATTCCTAGTTGTCGTGACACTAACCCTAGTTGTCCTGACGCTAACCGTAGTTGTCGTGACGCTAATGCTAGTTGTCCTGACGCTAACCCTAGTTGTCCTGACGCTAACCCTAGTTGTCCTGACGCTAACCCTAGTTGTCCTGATGCTAACCCTAGTTGTCCCGACGCTAACCCTAGTTGTCCTGAGGCTAACCCTAGTTGTCCTGACGCTAACCCTAGTTGTCCCGACGCTAACCCTAGTTGTCCTGACGCTAACCCTAGTTGTCCTGACGCTAACCCTAGTTGTCCTGACGCTATCCCTAGTTGTCCTGACGCTAACCCTAGTTGTCCTGACGCTAACCCTAGTTGTCCTGACGCTTACCCTAGTTGTCCTGACGCTAACCCTAGTTGTCCTGACGCTAACCCTAGTTGTCCTGACGCTAACCCTAGTTGTCCTGACGCTAACCCTAGTTGTCCTGACGCTAACCCTAGTTGTCCTGATGCTAACCCTAGTTGTCCTGGCGCTAACCCTAGTTGTCCTGGCGCTAACCCTAGTTGTCCTGACGCTAACCCTAGTTGTCCTGACGCTAACCCTAGTTGTCCTGACGCTTACCCTAGTTGTCCTGACGCTAACCCTAGTTGTCCTGACGCTAACCCTAGTTGTCCTGACGCAAACCCTAGTTGTCCTGGCGCTAACCCTAGTTGTCCTGGCGCTAACCCTAGTTGTCCTGGCGCTAACCCTAGTTGTCCTGGCGCTAACCCTAGTTGTCCTGATGCTAACCCGAGTTGTCCTGACGTTAACCCGAGTTGTCCTGACGCTAACCCGAGTTGTCCTGACGCTAACCGAGTTGTCCTGACGCTAATCCTAGTTGTCCTGACGCTAACCCTAGTTGTCCTGACGCTAACCCGATTTGTCCTGACGCTAACCCTACTTGTCCTGACGCTAACCCTAGTTGTCGTGACGCTAACCCTAGTTGTCCTGACGCTAACCCTAGTTGTCGTGACGCTAAACCTAGTTGTCCTGACGCTAACCCTATATGTCCTGACGCTAACCCTAGTTGTCCTGATGCTAACCCTAGTTGTCCTGGCGCTAACCCTAGTTGTCCTGGCGCTAACCCTAGTTGTCCTGACGCTAACCCTAGTTGTCCTGACGCTAACCCTAGTTGTCCTGACGCTTACCCTAGTTGTCCTGACGCTAACCCTAGTTGTCCTGACGCTAACCCTAGTTGTCCTGACGCTAACCCTAGTTGTCCTGGAGCTAACCCTAGTTGTCCTGGCGCTAACCCTAGTTGTCCTGGCGCTAAACCTAGTTGTCCTGGCGCTAACCCTAGTTGTAATGGCGCTAACCCTAGTTGTCCTGGTGCTAACCCTAGTTGTCCTGACGCTAACCCTAGTTGTCCTGACGCTAACCCTAGTTGTCCTGACGCTAACCTTAGTTGTCCTGACGCTAACCCTAGTTGTCCTGGCGCTAAACCTAGTTGTCCTGGCGCTAACCCTAGTTGTCCTGGCGCTAACCCTAGTTGTAATGGCGCTAACCCTAGTTGTCCTGGCGCTAACCCTAGTTGTCCTGACGCTAACCCTAGTTGTCCTGACGCTAACCCTAGTTCTCCTGACGCTTACCCTAGTTGTCCTGACGCTAACCCTAGTTGTCCTGACGCTAACCCTAGTTGTCCTGGAGCTAACCCTAGTTGTCCTGGCGCTAACCCTAGTTGTCCTGGCGCTAAACCTAGTTGTCCTGGCGCTAACCCTAGTTGTCCTGGCGCTAACCCTAGTTGTAATGGCGCTAACCCTAGTTGTCCTGGTGCTAACCCTAGTTGTCCTGACGCTAACCCGAGTTGTCCTGACGTTAACCCGAGTTGTCCTGACGCTAACCCGAGTTGTCCTGACGCTAACCGAGTTGTCCTGATGCTAACCCTAGTTGTCCTGACGCTAACACGATTTGTCCTGACGCTAACCCTACTTGTCCTGACGCTAACCCTAGTTGTCGTGACGCTAACCCTAGTTGTCCTGATGCTAACCCTAGTTGTGACGCTAACCCTAGTTGTCCTGATGCTAACCCTAGTTGTCCTGACTCTAACCCTAGTTGTCCTGACGATAACCCTAGTTGTCCTGACGCTAACCCTAGTTGTCGTGTCGCTAACCCTAGGTGTCCTGACGCTAACCCTAGTTGTCGTGACGCTAACCCTAGTTGTCCTGACGCTAACCCTAGTTGTCCTGACGCTAACCCTAGTTGTCCTGAAGCTAACCCTAGTTGTCGTGACGCTAACCCTAGTTGTCCTGACGCTAACCCTAGTTGTCCTGACGCTAACCCTAGTTGTCCTGACGCTAACCCTAGTTGTCGTGACGCTAACCCTAGGTGTCCTGACGCTAGCCCTAGTTGTCGTGACGCTAAACCTAGTTGTCCTGACGCTAACCCTATATGTCCTGACGCTAACCCTAGTTGTCCTGACGCTAACCCTAGTTGTCGTGACGCTAACCCTAGTTGTCCTGACGCTAACCCTAGTTGTCCTGACGCTAACCCTAGTTGTCCTGACGCTAACCCTAGTTGTCGTGACGCTAACCCTAGTTGTCCTGACGCTAACCCTAGTTGTCGTGACGCTAACCCTAGTTGTCCTGACGCTAACCCTAGTTGTCCTGACGCTAACCCTAGTTGTCGTGACGCTAACCCTAGTTGTCCTGATGCTAACCCTAGTTGTGACGCTAACACTAGTTGTCCTGACGCTAACCCTAGTTGTCCTGACGCTAACCCTAGTTGTCCTGACGATAACCCTAGTTGTCCTGATGCTAACCCTAGTTGTCCTGATGCTAACCCTAGTTGTCCTGACTCTATCCCTAGTTGTCGTGACACTAACCCTAGTTGTCCTGACGCTAACCCTAGTTGTCGTGACGCTAATGCTAGTTGTCCTGACGCTAACCCTAGTTGTCCTGACGCTAACCCTAGTTGTCCTGACGCTAACCCTAGTTGTCCTGATGCTAACCCTAGTTGTCCCGACGCAAACCCTAGTTGTCCTGAGGCTAACCCTAGTTGTCCTGACGCTTACCCTAGTTGTCCTGATGCTAACCCTAGTTGTCCTGATGCTAACCCTAGTTGTCCTGGCGCTAACCCTAGTTGTCCTGACGCTAACC
The DNA here is from genome assembly GCF_046119375.1 of Phyllobates terribilis. Taxonomy (NCBI): domain Eukaryota; kingdom Metazoa; phylum Chordata; class Amphibia; order Anura; family Dendrobatidae; genus Phyllobates; species Phyllobates terribilis. The sequence continues at coordinate 76,835 of NW_027363301.1, read as the reverse complement.
CTAGTTGTCCTGACGCTAACCCTAGTTGTCGTGACGCTTACCCTAGTTGTCCTGACGCTAACCCTAGTTGTCCTGACGCTAACCCTAGTTGTCCTGACGCTAACCCTAGTTGTCCTGACGCTAACCCTAGTTGTCCTGACGCTAACCCTAGTTGTCGTGACGCTAACCCTAGTTGTCCTGACGCTAACCCTAGTTGTCGTGACGCTAACCCTAGTTGTCGTGACGCTAACCCTAGTTGTCCTGATGCTAACCCTAGTTGTGACGCTAACACTAGTTGTCCTGACGCTAACCCTAGTTGTCCTGACGCTAACCCTAGTTGTCCTGACGATAACCCTAGTTGTCCTGACGCTAACCCTAGTTGTCCTGATGCTAACCCTAGTTGTCCTGACTCTATTCCTAGTTGTCGTGACACTAACCCTAGTTGTCCTGACGCTAACCGTAGTTGTCGTGACGCTAATGCTAGTTGTCCTGACGCTAACCCTAGTTGTCCTGACGCTAACCCTAGTTGTCCTGACGCTAACCCTAGTTGTCCTGATGCTAACCCTAGTTGTCCCGACGCTAACCCTAGTTGTCCTGAGGCTAACCCTAGTTGTCCTGACGCTAACCCTAGTTGTCCCGACGCTAACCCTAGTTGTCCTGACGCTAACCCTAGTTGTCCTGACGCTAACCCTAGTTGTCCTGACGCTATCCCTAGTTGTCCTGACGCTAACCCTAGTTGTCCTGACGCTAACCCTAGTTGTCCTGACGCTTACCCTAGTTGTCCTGACGCTAACCCTAGTTGTCCTGACGCTAACCCTAGTTGTCCTGACGCTAACCCTAGTTGTCCTGACGCTAACCCTAGTTGTCCTGACGCTAACCCTAGTTGTCCTGATGCTAACCCTAGTTGTCCTGGCGCTAACCCTAGTTGTCCTGGCGCTAACCCTAGTTGTCCTGACGCTAACCCTAGTTGTCCTGACGCTAACCCTAGTTGTCCTGACGCTTACCCTAGTTGTCCTGACGCTAACCCTAGTTGTCCTGTCGCTAACCCTAGTTGTCCTGACGCAAACCCTAGTTGTCCTGGCGCTAACCCTAGTTGTCCTGGCGCTAACCCTAGTTGTCCTGGCGCTAACCCTAGTTGTCCTGGCGCTAACCCTAGTTGTCCTGATGCTAACCCGAGTTGTCCTGACGTTAACCCGAGTTGTCCTGACGCTAACCCGAGTTGTCCTGACGCTAACCGAGTTGTCCTGACGCTAATCCTAGTTGTCCTGACGCTCACCCTAGTTGTCCTGACGCTAACCCGATTTGTCCTGACGCTAACCCTACTTGTCCTGACGCTAACCCTAGTTGTCGTGACGCTAACCCTAGTTGTCCTGACGCTAACCCTAGTTGTCGTGACGCTAAACCTAGTTGTCCTGACGCTAACCCTATATGTCCTGACGCTAACCCTAGTTGTCCTGATGCTAACCCTAGTTGTCCTGGCGCTAACCCTAGTTGTCCTGGCGCTAACCCTAGTTGTCCTGACGCTAACCCTAGTTGTCCTGACGCTAACCCTAGTTGTCCTGACGCTTACCCTAGTTGTCCTGACGCTAACCCTAGTTGTCCTGACGCTAACCCTAGTTGTCCTGACGCTAACCCTAGTTGTCCTGGAGCTAACCCTAGTTGTCCTGGCGCTAACCCTAGTTGTCCTGGCGCTAAACCTAGTTGTCCTGGCGCTAACCCTAGTTGTAATGGCGCTAACCCTAGTTGTCCTGGTGCTAACCCTAGTTGTCCTGACGCTAACCCTAGTTGTCCTGACGCTAACCCTAGTTGTCCTGACGCTAACCCTAGTTGTCCTGACGCTAACCCTAGTTGTCCTGGCGCTAAACCTAGTTGTCCTGGCGCTAACCCTAGTTGTCCTGGCGCTAACCCTAGTTGTAATGGCGCTAACCCTAGTTGTCCTGGCGCTAACCCTAGTTGTCCTGACGCTAACCCTAGTTGTCCTGACGCTAACCCTAGTTGTCCTGACGCTTACCCTAGTTGTCCTGACGCTAACCCTAGTTGTCCTGACGCTAACCCTAGTTGTCCTGGAGCTAACCCTAGTTGTCCTGGCGCTAACCCTAGTTGTCCTGGCGCTAAACCTAGTTGTCCTGGCGCTAACCCTAGTTGTCCTGGCGCTAACCCTAGTTGTAATGGCGCTAACCCTAGTTGTCCTGGTGCTAACCCTAGTTGTCCTGACGCTAACCCGAGTTGTCCTGACGTTAACCCGAGTTGTCCTGACGCTAACCCGAGTTGTCCTGACGCTAACCGAGTTGTCCTGATGCTAACCCTAGTTGTCCTGACGCTAACACGATTTGTCCTGACGCTAACCCTACTTGTCCTGACGCTAACCCTAGTTGTCGTGACGCTAACCCTAGTTGTCCTGATGCTAACCCTAGTTGTGACGCTAACCCTAGTTGTCCTGATGCTAACCCTAGTTGTCCTGACTCTAACCCTAGTTGTCCTGACGATAACCCTAGTTGTCCTGACGCTAACCCTAGTTGTCGTGTCGCTAACCCTAGGTGTCCTGACGCTAACCCTAGTTGTCGTGACGCTAACCCTAGTTGTCCTGACGCTAACCATAGTTGTCCTGACGCTAACCCTAGTTGTCCTGAAGCTAACCCTAGTTGTCGTGACGCTAACCCTAGTTGTCCTGACGCTAACCCTAGTTGTCCTGACGCTAACCCTAGTTGTCCTGACGCTAACCCTAGTTGTCGTGACGCTAACCCTAGGTGTCCTGACGCTAACCCTAGTTGTCGTGACGCTAAACCTAGTTGTCCTGACGCTAACCCTATATGTCCTGACGCTAACCCTAGTTGTCCTGACGCTAACCCTAGTTGTCGTGACGCTAACCCTAGTTGTCCTGACGCTAACCCTAGTTGTCCTGACGCTAACCCTAGTTGTCCTGACGCTAACCCTAGTTGTCGTGACGCTAACCCTAGTTGTCCTGACGCTAACCCTAGTTGTCGTGACGCTAACCCTAGTTGTCCTGACGCTAACCCTAGTTGTCCTGACGCTAACCCTAGTTGTCGTGACGCTAACCCTAGTTGTCCTGATGCTAACCCTAGTTGTGACGCTAACACTAGTTGTCCTGACGCTAACCCTAGTTGTCCTGACGCTAACCCTAGTTGTCCTGACGATAACCCTAGTTGTCCTGATGCTAACCCTAGTTGTCCTGATGCTAACCCTAGTTGTCCTGACTCTATCCCTAGTTGTCGTGACACTAACCCTAGTTGTCCTGACGCTAACCCTAGTTGTCGTGACGCTAATGCTAGTTGTCCTGACGCTAACCCTAGTTGTCCTGACGCTAACCCTAGTTGTCCTGACGCTAACCCTAGTTGTCCTGATGCTAACCCTAGTTGTCCCGACGCTAACCCTAGTTGTCCTGAGGCTAAACCTAGTTGTCCTGACGCTTACCCTAGTTGTCCTGATGCTAACCCTAGTTGTCCTGATGCTAACCCTAGTTGTCCTGGCGCTAACCCTAGTTGTCCTGACGCTAACCCTAGTTGTCCTGACGCTAACCCTAGTTGTCGTGACGCTTACCCTAGTTGTCCTGACGCTAACCCTAGTTGTCCTGACGCTAACCCTAGTTGTCCTGACGCTAACCCTAGTTGTCCTGACGCTAACCCTAGTTGTCCTGGCGCTAACCCTAGTTGTCCTGGCGCTAACCCTAGTTGTCCTGGCGCTAACCCTAGTTGTCCTGGCGCTAACCCTAGTTGTCCTGGCGCTAACCCTAGTTGTAATGGCGCTAACCCTAGTTGTCCTGGCGCTAACCCTAGTTGTCCTGATGCTAACCCGAGTTGTCCTGACGTTAACCCGAGTTGTCCTGACGCTAACCCGAGTTGTCCTGACGCTAACCGAGTTGTCCTGACGCTAATCCTAGTTGTCCTGACGCTAACCCTAGTTGTCCTGACGCTAACCCGATTTGTCCTGACGCTAACCCTACTTGTCCTGACGCTAACCCTAATTGTCGTGACGCTAACCGTAGTTGTCCTGATGCTAACCCTAGTTGTGACGCTAACCCTAGTTGTCCTGACGCTAACCCTAGTTGTCCTGACGCTAACCCTAGTTGTCCTGACGATAACCCTAGTTGTCCTGATGCTAACCCTAGTTGTCCTGATGCTAACCCTAGTTGTCCTGGCGCTAACCCTAGTTGTCCTGGCGCTAACCCTAGTTGTCCTGGCGCTAACCCTAGTTGTCCTGACGCTTACCCTAGTAGTCCTGACGCTAACCCTAGTTGTCCTGACGCTAACCCTAGTTGTCCTGACGCTAACCCTAGTTGTCCTGACGCTAACCCTAGTTGTCCTGGAGCTAACCCTAGTTGTCCTGGCGCTAACCCTAGTTGTCCTGGCGCTAAACCTAGTTGTCCTGGCGCTAACCCTAGTTGTCCTGGCGCTAACCCTAGTTGTAATGGCGCTAACCCTAGTTGTCCTGACGCTAACCCGAGTTGTCCTGACGTTAACCCGAGTTGTCCTGACGCTAACCCGAGTTGTCCTGACGCTAACCGAGTTGTCCTGACGCTAACCCTAGTTGTCCTGACGCTAACCCTAGTTGTCCTGACGCTAACCCGATTTGTCCTGACGCTAACCCTACTTGTCCTGACGCTAACCCTAGTTGTCGTGACGCTAACCCTAGTTGTCCTGATGATAACCCTAGTTGTGACGCTAACCCTAGTTGTCCTGACGCTAACCCTAGATGTCCTGACGCTAACCCTAGTTGTCCTGACGATAACCCTAGTTGTCCTGACGCTAACCCTAGTTGTCCTGACGCTAACCCTAGTTGTCCTGACTCTAACCCTAGTTGTCGTGACGCTAACCCTAGTTGTCCTGACGCTAACCCTAGTTGTCGTGACGCTAACGCTAGTTGTCCTGACGCTAACCCTAGTTGTCCTGACGCTAACCCTAGTTGTCCTGACGCTAACCCTAGTTGTCCTGACGCTAACCCTAGTTGTCCTGACGCTAACCCTAGTTGTCCCGACGCTAACCCTAGTTGTCCTGACGCTAACCCTAGTTGTCCTGACGCTAACCCTAGTTGTCCTGACGCTATCCCTAGTTGTCCTGACGCTAACCCTAGTTGTCCTGACGCTAAACCTAGTTGTCCTGACGCTAACCCTAGTTGTCCTGACGCTAACCCTAGTTGTCCTGACGATAACCCTAGTTGTCCTGACGCTAACCCTAGTTGTCGTGTCGCTAACCCTAGGTGTCCTGACGCTAACCCTAGTTGTCGTGACGCTAACCCTAGTTGTCCTGACGCTAACCCTAGTTGTCCTGACGCTAACCCTAGTTGTCCTGAAGCTAACCCTAGTTGTCGTGATGCTAACCCTAGTTGTCCTGACGCTAACCCTAGTTGTCCTGACGCTAACCCTAGTTGTCCTGACGCTAACCCTAGTTGTCGTGACGCTAACCCTAGGTGTCCTGACGCTAACCCTAGTTGTCGTGACGCTAACCCTAGTTGTCCTGACGCTAACCCTATATGTCCTGACGCTAACCCTAGTTGTCCTGACGCTTACCCTAGTTGTCGTGACGCTAACCCTAGTTGTCCTGACGCTAACCCTAGTTGTCCTGACGCTAACCCTAGTTGTCGTGATGCTAACCCTAGTTGTCCTGACGCTAACCCTAGTTGTCCTGACGCTAACCCTAGTTGTCCTGACGCTAACCCTAGTTGTCGTGACGCTAACCCTAGTTGTCCTGACGCTAACCCTAGTTGTCGTGACGCTAACCCTAGTTGTCCTGGCGCTAAACCTAGTTGTCCTGGCGCTAACCCTAGTTGTCCTGGCGCTAACCCTAGTTGTAATGGCGCTAACCCTAGTTGTCCTGGCGCTAACCCTAGTTGTCGTGACGCTAACCCTAGTTGTCCTGACGCTAACCCTAGTTGTCGTGACGCTAAACCTAGTTGTCCTGACGCTAACCCTAGTTGTCCTGACGCTAACCCTAGTTGTCCTGATGCTAACCCTAGTTGTCCTGGCGCTAACCCTAGTTGTCCTGGCGCTAACCCTAGTTGTCCTGACGCTAACCCTAGTTGTCCTGACGCTAACCCTAGTTGTCCTGACGCTTACCCTAGTTGTCCTGACGCTAACCCTAGTTGTCCTGACGCTAACCCTAGTTGTCCTGACGCTAACCCTAGTTGTCCTGGAGCTAACCCTAGTTGTCCTGGCGCTAACCCTAGTTGTCCTGGCGCTAAACCTAGTTGTCCTGGCGCTAACCCTAGTTGTAATGGCGCTAACCCTAGTTGTCCTGGTGCTAACCCTAGTTGTCCTGACGCTAACCCTAGTTGTCCTGACGCTAACCCTAGTTGTCCTGACGCTAACCCTAGTTGTCCTGATGCTAACCCTAGTTGTCCTGGCGCTAAACCTAGTTGTCCTGGCGCTAACCCTAGTTGTCCTGGCGCTAACCCTAGTTGTAATGGCGCTAACCCTAGTTGTCCTGGCGCTAACCCTAGTTGTCCTGACGCTAACCCTAGTTGTCCTGACGCTAACCCTAGTTGTCCTGACGCTTACCCTAGTTGTCCTGACGCTAACCCTAGTTGTCCTGACGCTAACCCTAGTTGTCCTGGAGCTAACCCTAGTTGTCCTGGCGCTAACCCTAGTTGTCCTGGCGCTAAACCTAGTTGTCCTGGCGCTAACCCTAGTTGTCCTGGCGCTAACCCTAGTTGTAATGGCGCTAACCCTAGTTGTCCTGGTGCTAACCCTAGTTGTCCTGACGCTAACCCGAGTTGTCCTGACGTTAACCCGAGTTGTCCTGACGCTAACCCGAGTTGTCCTGACGCTAACCGAGTTGTCCTGATGCTAACCCTAGTTGTCCTGACGCTAACACGATTTGTCCTGACGCTAACCCTACTTGTCCTGACGCTAACCCTAGTTGTCGTGACGCTAACCCTAGTTGTCCTGATGCTAACCCTAGTTGTGACGCTAACCCTAGTTGTCCTGATGCTAACCCTAGTTGTCCTGACTCTAACCCTAGTTGTCCTGACGATAACCCTAGTTGTCCTGACGCTAACCCTAGTTGTCGTGTCGCTAACCCTAGGTGTCCTGACGCTAACCCTAGTTGTCGTGACGCTAACCCTAGTTGTCCTGACGCTAACCCTAGTTGTCCTGACGCTAACCCTAGTTGTCCTGAAGCTAACCCTAGTTGTCGTGACGCTAACCCTAGTTGTCCTGACGCTAACCCTAGTTGTCCTGACGCTAACCCTAGTTGTCCTGACGCTAACCCTAGTTGTCGTGACGCTAACCCTAGGTGTCCTGACGCTAACCCTAGTTGTCGTGACGCTAAACCTAGTTGTCCTGACGCTAACCCTATATGTCCTGACGCTAACCCTAGTTGTCCTGACGCTAACCCTAGTTGTCGTGACGCTAACCCTAGTTGTCGTGACGCTAACCCTAGTTGTCCTGACGCTAACCCTAGTTGTCCTGACGCTAACCCTAGTTGTCGTGACGCTAACCCTAGTTGTCCTGACGCTAACCCTAGTTGTCGTGACGCTAACCCTAGTTGTCCTGACGCTAACCCTAGTTGTCCTGACGCTAACCCTAGTTGTCGTGACGCTAACCCTAGTTGTCCTGATGCTAACCCTAGTTGTGACGCTAACACTAGTTGTCCTGACGCTAACCCTAGTTGTCCTGACGCTAACCCTAGTTGTCCTGACGATAACCCTAGTTGTCCTGATGCTAACCCTAGTTGTCCTGATGCTAACCCTAGTTGTCCTGACTCTATCCCTAGTTGTCGTGACACTAACCCTAGTTGTCCTGACGCTAACCCTAGTTGTCGTGACGCTAATGCTAGTTGTCCTGACGCTAACCCTAGTTGTCCTGACGCTAACCCTAGTTGTCCTGACGCTAACCCTAGTTGTCCTGATGCTAACCCTAGTTGTCCCGACGCTAACCCTAGTTGTCCTGAGGCTAACCCTAGTTGTCCTGACGCTTACCCTAGTTGTCCTGACGCTAACCCTAGTTGTCCTGATGCTAACCCTAGTTGTCCTGGCGCTAACCCTAGTTGTCCTGACGCTAACCCTAGTTGTCCTGACGCTAACCCTAGTTGTCGTGACGCTTACCCTAGTTGTCCTGACGCTAACCCTAGTTGTCCTGACGCTAACCCTAGTTGTCCTGACGCTAACCCTAGTTGTCCTGACGCTAACCCTAGTTGTCCTGGCGCTAACCCTAGTTGTCCTGGCGCTAACCCTAGTTGTCCTGGCGCTAACCCTAGTTGTCCTGGCGCTAACCCTAGTTGTAATGGCGCTAACCCTAGTTGTCCTGGCGCTAACCCTAGTTGTCCTGATGCTAACCCGAGTTGTCCTGACGTTAACCCGAGTTGTCCTGACGCTAACCCGAGTTGTCCTGACGCTAACCGAGTTGTCCTGACGCTAATCCTAGTTGTCCTGACGCTAACCCTAGTTGTCCTGACGCTAACCCGATTTGTCCTGACGCTAACCCTACTTGTCCTGACGCTAACCCTAGTTGTCGTGACGCTAACCGTAGTTGTCCTGATGCTAACCCTAGTTGTGACGCTAACCCTAGTTGTCCTGACGCTAACCCTAGTTGTCCTGACGCTAACCCTAGTTGTCCTGACGATAACCCTAGTTGTCCTGATGCTAACCCTAGTTGTCCTGATGCTAACCCTAGTTGTCCTGGCGCTAACCCTAGTTGTCCTGGCGCTAACCCTAGTTGTCCTGGCGCTAACCCTAGTTGTCCTGACGCTTACCCTAGTAGTCCTGACGCTAACCCTAGTTGTCCTGACGCTAACCCTAGTTGTCCTGACGCTAACCCTAGTTGTCCTGACGCTAACCCTAGTTGTCCTGGAGCTAACCCTAGTTGTCCTGGCGCTAACCCTAGTTGTCCTGGCGCTAAACCTAGTTGTCCTGGCGCTAACCCTAGTTGTCCTGGCGCTAACCCTAGTTGTAATGGCGCTAACCCTAGTTGTCCTGACGCTAACCCGAGTTGTCCTGACGTTAACCCGAGTTGTCCTGACGCTAACCCGAGTTGTCCTGACGCTAACCGAGTTGTCCTGACGCTAACCCTAGTTGTCCTGACGCTAACCCTAGTTGTCCTGACGCTAACCCGATTTGTCCTGACGCTAACCCTACTTGTCCTGACGCTAACCCTAGTTGTCGTGACGCTAACCCTAGTTGTCCTGATGATAACCCTAGTTGTGACGCTAACCCTAGTTGTCCTGACGCTAACCCTAGATGTCCTGACGCTAACCCTAGTTGTCCTGACGATAACCCTAGTTGTCCTGACGCTAACCCTAGTTGTCCTGACGCTAACCCTAGTTGTCCTGACTCTAACCCTAGTTGTCGTGACGCTAACCCTAGTTGTCCTGACGCTAACCCTAGTTGTCGTGACGCTAACGCTAGTTGTCCTGACGCTAACCCTAGTTGTCCTGACGCTAACCCTAGTTGTCCTGACGCTAACCCTAGTTGTCCTGACGCTAACCCTAGTTGTCCTGACGCTTACCCTAGTTGTTCTGACGCTAACCCTAGTTGTCCTGACGCTAACCCTAGTTGTCCTGACGCTAACCCTAGTTGTCCTGACGCTTACCCTAGTTGTCCTGACGCTAACCCTAGTTGTCCTGACGCTAACCCTAGTTGTCCTGACGCTAACCCTAGTTGTCCTGACGCTAACCCTAGTTGTCCTGGAGCTAACCCTAGTTGTCCTGGCGCTAACCCTAGTTGTCCTGGCGCTAAACCTAGTTGTCCTGGCGCTAAACCTAGTTGTCCTGGCGCTAACCCTAGTTGTAATGGCGCTAACCCTAGTTGTCCTGGCGCTAACCCTAGTTGTCCTGACGCTAACCCGAGTTGTCCTGACGTTAACCCGAGTTGTCCTGACGCTAACCCGAGTTGTCCTGACGCTAACCCGAGTTGTCCTGACGCTAACCGAGTTGTCCTGACGCTAACCCTAGTTGTCCTGACGCTAACCCTAGTTGTCCTGACGCTAACCCTAGTTGTCCTGACGCTTACCCTAGTTGTCCTGGCGCTAACCCTAGTTGTCCTGGCGCTAACCCTAGTTGTCCTGGCGCTAACCCTAGTTGTCCTGACGCTAACCCTAGTTGTCCTGACGCTAACCCTAGTTGTCCTGACGCTAACCCTAGTTGTCCTGACGCTTACCCTAGTTGTCCTGACGCTAACCCTAGTTGTCCTGACGCTAACCCCAGTTGTCCTGGAGCTAACCCTAGTTGTCCTGGCGCTAACCCTAGTTGTCCTGGCGCTAACCCTAGTTGTCCTGGCGCTAACCCTAGTTGTAATGGCGCTAACCCTAGTTGTCCTGGCGCTAACACTAGTTGTCCTGACGCTAACCCGAGTTGTCCTGACGTTAACCCGAGTTGTCCTGACGCTAACCCGAGTTGTCCTGACGCTAACCGAGTTGTCCTGACGCTAACCCTAGTTGTCCTGACGCTAACCCGATTTGTCCTGACGCTAACCCTACTTGTCCTGACGCTAACCCTACTTGTCCTGACGCTAACCCTACTTGTCCTGACGCTAACCCTAGTTGTCCTGACGCTAACCCTAGTTGTCCTGACGCTAAACCTAGTTGTCCTGACGCTAACCCTAGTTGTCGTGACGCTAACCCTAGTTGTCGTGACGCTAACCCTAGCTGTCCTGACGCTAACCCTAGTTGTCCTGACGCTAACCCTAGTTGTCCTGACGCTAACCCTAGTTGTCCTGACGCTAACCCTACTTGTCCTGAGGCTAACCCTAGTTGTCCTGACGCTAACCCTAGTTGTCCTGACGCTAACCCTACTTGTCCTGACGCTAACCCTAGTTGTCCTGACGCTAAACCTAGTTGTCCTGACGCTAACCCTAGTTGTCCTGACGCTAACCCTAGTTGTCCAGACGCTAACCCTAGTTGTCCTGACGCTAACCCTAGTTGTTCTGATGCTAACCCTAGTTGTCCTGACACTAATCCTACTTGTCCTGACGCTAACCCTACTTGTCCTGACGCTAATCCTACTTTTCCTGACGCTAACCCTAGTTGTCCTGACGCTAACCCTAGTTGTCCTGACGCTAACCCTACTTGTCCTGACGCAAACCCTACTTGTCCTGACGCTAACCCTAGTTGTCCTGACGCTAACCCTAGTTGTCCTGGCGCTAACCCTAGTTGTCCTGGCGCTAAACCTAGTTGTCCTGGCGCTAACCCTAGTTGTCCTGGCGCTAACCCTAGTTGTAATGGCGCTAACCCTAGTTGTCCTGGCGCTAACACTAGTTGTCCTGACGCTAACCCGAGTTGTCCTGACGTTAACCCGAGTTGTCCTGACGTTAACCCGAGTTGTCCTGACGCTAACCCGAGTTGTCCTGACGCTAACCGAGTTGTCCTGACGCTAACCCTAGTTGTCCTGACGCTAACCCGATTTGTCCTGACGCTAACCCTACTTGTCCTGACGCTAACCCTACTTGTCCTGACGCTAACCCTACTTGTCCTGACGCTAACCCTAGTTGTCCTGACGCTAACCCTAGTTGTCCTGATGCTAAACCTAGTTGTCCTGACACTAACCCTAGTTGTCGTGACGCTAACCCTAGTTGTCGTGACGCTAACCCTAGCTGTCCTGACGCTAACCCTAGTTGTCCTGACGCTAACCCTAGTTGTCCTGACGCTAACCCTACTTGTCCTGAGGCTAACCCTAGTTGTCCTGACGCTAACCCTAGTTGTCCTGACGCTAACCCTACTTGTCCTGACGCTAACCCTAGTTGTCCTGACGCTAACCCTAGTTGTCCTGACGCTAAACCTAGTTGTCCTGACGCTAACCCTAGTTGTCCAGACGCTAACCCTACTTGTCCTGACGCAAACCCTACTTGTCCTGACGCTAACCCTAGTTGTCCTGACGCTAACCCTAGTTGTCCTGACGCTAACCCTAGTTGTCGTGACGCTAACCCTAGTTGTCGTAACGCTAACCCTAGTTGTCCTGACGCTAACCCTAGTTGTCGTGACGCTAACCCTAGTTGTCCTGACGCTAACCCTAGTTGTCCTGACGCTAACCCTAGTTGTCCTGACGCTAACCCTAGTTGTCGTGACGCTAACCCTAGTTGTCCTGACGCTAACCCTAGTTGTCCTGACGCTAACCCTAGTTGTACTGATGCTAACCCTAGTTGTCGTGATGCCAACCCTAGTTGTCCTGATGCTAACCCTAGTTGTCGTGACGCTAACCCTAGTTGTCCTGATGCTAACCCTAGTTGTCCTGACGCTAACCCTAGTTGTCCTGACGCTAACCCTAGTTGTCCTGACGCTAACCCTAGTTGTCCTGACGCTAAACCTAGTTGTCCTGACGCTAACCCTAGTTGTCCTGACGCTAACCCTAGTTGTCGTGACGCTAACCCTAGTTGTCCTGACGCTAACCCTAGTTGTCCTGACGCTAACCCTAGTTGTCCTGACGCTAACCCTAGTTGTCGTGACGCTAACTCTAGTTGTCCTGACGCTAACTCTAGTTGTCCTGACGCTAACCCTAGTTGTCGTGACGCTATCCCTAGTTGTCCTGACGCTAACCCTAGTTGTCCTGACGCTAACCCTAGTTGTCCTGACGCTAACCCTAGTTGTCCTGATGCTAACCCTAGTTGTCGTGATGCCAACCCTAGTTGTCGTGATGCCAACCCTAGTTGTCGTGACGCTAACCCTAGTTGTCCTGACGCTAACCCTAGTTGTCCTGACGCTAACCCTAGTTGTCCTGACGCTAACCCTAGTTGTCCTGACGCTAACCCTAGTTGTCCTGATGCTAACCCTAGTTGTCCTGACGCTAACCCTAGTTGTCCTGACGCTAACCCTAGTTGTCCTGACGGTAACCCTAGTTGTCCTGACGCTAACCCTAGTTGTCCTGACGCTAACCCTAGTTGTCGTGACGCTAACCCTAGTTGTCGTGACGCTATCCCTAGTTGTCCTGACGCTAACCCGAGTTGTCCTGACGCTAACCCTACTTGTCCTGACGCTAACCCGATTTGTCCTGACGCTAACCCGAGTTGTCCTGACGCTAACCCGAGTTGTCCTGACGCTAACCCTACTTGTCCTGACGCTAACCCTAGTTGTCCTGACGCTAACCCTAGTTGTCCTGATGCAAACCCTAGTTGTCGTGATGCCAAACCTAGTTGTCCTGATGCTAACCCTAGTTGTCGTGACGCTAACCCTAGTTGTCCTGATCCTAACCCTAGTTGTCCTGACGCTAACCCTAGTTGTCCTGACGCTAACCCTAGTTGTCCTGATGCTAACCCTAGTTGTCCTGACGCTAAACCTAGTTGTCCTGACGCTAACCCTAGTTGTCCTGACGGTAACCCTAGTTGTCCTGACGCTAACCCTAGTTGTACTGACGCTAACCCTAGTTGTCGTGACGCTAACCCTAGTTGTCCTGACGCTAACCCTAGTTGTCGTGACGCTAACCCTAGTTGTCCTGACGCTAACCCTAGTTGTCCTGACGCTAACCCTAGTTGTCCTGACGCTAACCCTAGTTGTCCTGACGCTAACCCTAGTTGTCGTGACGCTAACCCTAGTTGTCCTGACGCTAACCCTAGTTGTCCTGACGCTAACCCTAGTTGTCCTGACGCTAACCCTAGTTGTCGTGACGCTAACCCTAGTTGTCGTGACGCTAACCCTAGTTGTCCTGACGCTAACCCTAGTTGTCGTGACGCTAACCCTAGTTGTCCTGACGCTAACCCTAGTTGTCCTGACGCTAACCCTAGTTGTCGTGACGCTAACCCTAGTTGTCCTGATGCTAACCCTAGTTGTCCTGACGCTAATCCTAGTTGTCCTGATGCTAACCCTAGTTGTCGTGATGCCAACCCTAGTTGTCCTGACGCTAACCCTAGTTGTCGTGACGCTAACCCTAGTTGTCCTGATGCTAACCCTAGTTATCCTGACGCTAACCCTAGTTGTCCTGATGCTAACCCTAGTTGTCCTGACGCTAAATCTAGTTGTCCTGACGCTAACCCTAGTTGTCCTGACGCTAACCCTAGTTGTCCTGACGGTAACCCTAGTTGTCCTGACGCTAACCCTAGTTGTCCTGACGCTAACCCTAGTTGTCCTGACGCTAACCCTAGTTGTCGTGACGCTAACCCTAGTTGTCCTGACGCTAACTCTAGTTGTCGTGACGCTAACCCTAGTTGTCCTGACGCTAACCCTAGTTGTCCTGACGCTAACCCTAGTTGTCGTGACGCTAACTCTAGTTGTCCTGACGCTAACCCTAGTTGTCGTGACGCTATCCCTAGTTGTCCTGACGCTAACCCTAGTTGTCCTGACGCTAACCCTAGTTGTCCTGACGCTAACCCTAGTTGTCCTGACGCTAACCCTAGTTGTCCTGACGCTAACCCTAGTTGTCCTGATGCTAACCCTAGTGGTCGTGATGCCAACCCTAGTTGTCCTGATGCTAACCCTAGTTGTCGTGACGCTAACCCTAGTTGTCCTGACGCTAACCCTAGTTGTCCTGATGCTAACCCTAGTTGTCCTGACGCTAAACCTAGTTGTCCTGACGCTGACCCTAGATGTCCTGACGGTAACCCTAGTTGTCCTGACGCTAACCCTAGTTGTCCTGACGCTAACCCTAGTTGTCGTGACGCTAACCCTAGTTGTCCTGACGCAAACCCTAGTTGTCGTGACGCTAACCCTAGTTGTCGTGACGCTAACCCTAGTTGTCGTGACGCTAACCCTAGTTGTCGTGACGCTAACCCTAGTTGTCCTGACGCTAACCCTAGTTGTCCTGACGCTAACCCTAGTTGTCGTGACGCTAACCCTAGTTGTCCTGACGCTAACCCTAGTTGTCCTGACGCTAACCCTAGTTGTCCTGACGCTAACCCTAGTTGTCCTGATGCTAACCCTAGTTGTCGTGATGCCAACCCTAGTTGTCCTGATGCTAACCCTAGTTGTCGTGACGCTAACCCTAGTTGTCCTGACGCTAACCCTAGTTGTCCTGACTCTAACCCTAGTTGTCCTGACGCTAACCCTAGTTGTCCTGATGCTAACCCTAGTTGTCCTGACGCTAAACCTAGTTGTCCTGACGCTAACCCTAGTTGTCCTGACGCTAACCCTAGTTGTCCTGACGCTAACCCTAGTTGTCCTGACGCTAACCCTAGTTGTCCTGACGCTAACCCTAGTTGTCGTGACGCTAACCCTAGTTGTCCTGACGCTAACCCTAGTTGTCCTGACGCTAACCCTAGTTGTCGTGACGCTAACTCTAGTTGTCCTGACGCTAACCCTAGTTGTCGTGACGCTATCCCTAGTTGTCCTGACGCTAACCCTAGTTGTCCTGATGCTAACCCTAGTTGTCGTGATGCCAACCCTAGTTGTCCTGATGCTAACCCTAGTTGTCGTGACGCTAACCCTAGTTGTCCTGACGCTAACCCTAGTTGTCCTGACGCTAACCCTAGTTGTCCTGATGCTAACCCTAGTTGTCCTGACGCTAAACCTAGTTGTCCTGACGCTAACCCTAGTTGTCCTGACGCTAACCCTAGTTGCCCTGACGCTAACCCTAGTTGTCCTGACGGTAACCCTAGTTGTCCTGACGCTAACCCTAGTTGTCCTGACGCTAACCCTAGTTGTCCTGACGCTAACCCTAGTTGTCGTGACGCTAACCCTAGTTGTCCTGACGCTAACCCTAGTTGTCGTGACGCTAACCCTAGTTGTCCTGACGCTAACCCTAGTTGTCCTGACGCTAACCCTAGTTGTCCTGACGCTAACCCTAGTTGTCGTGACGCTAACTGTAGTTGTCCTGAGCTAACCCTAGTTGTCGTGACGCTATCCCTAGTTGTCCTGACGCTAACCCTAGTTGTCCTGACTCAAACCCTAGTTGTCCTGACGCTAACCCTAGTTGTCCTGACGCAAACCCTAGTTGTCCTGACGCTAACCCTAGTTGTCCTGAAGCTAACCCTAGTTGTCCTGACGCTAACCCTAGTTGTCCTGACGCTAACCCTAGTTGTCCTGACGGTAACCCTAGTTGTCCTGACGCTAACCAAAGTTGTCCTGACGCTAACCAAAGTTGTCCTGACGCTAACCCTAGTTGTCCTGACGCTAACCCTAGTTGTCGTGACGCTAACCCTAGTTGTCCTGACGGTAACCCTAGTTGTCCTGACGCTAACCCTAGTTGTCCTGACGGTAACCCTAGTTGTCCTGACGCTAACCCTAGTTGTCCTGATGCTAACCCTAGTTGTCCTGACGGTAACCCTAGTTGTCCTGACGGTAACCCTAGTTGTCCTGACGGTAACCCTAGTTGTCCTGACGCTAACCCTAGTTGTCCTGACGCTAACCCTAGTTGTCCTGATGCTAACCCTAGTTGTCGTGACGCTAACCCTAGTTGTCCTGACGCTAACCCTAGTTGTCCTGACGCTAACCCTAGTTGTCCTGACGCTAACCCTAGTTGTCCTGACGCTAAACCTAGTTGTCCTGACGCTAACCCTAGTTGTCCTGACGCTAACCCTAGTTGTCCTGACGCTAACCCTAGTTGTCCTGACGCTAACCCTAGTTGTCCTGACGCTAACCCTAGTTGTCGTGACGCTAACCCTAGTTGTCCTGACGCTAACCCTAGTTGTCGTGACGCTAACCCTAGTTGTCCTGACGCTAACCCTAGTTGTCCTGACGCTAACCCTAGTTGTCCTGACGCTAACCCTAGTTGTCGTGACGCTAACTGTAGTTGTCCTGAGCTAACCCTAGTTGTCGTGACGCTATCCCTAGTTGTCCTGACGCTAACCCTAGTTGTCCTGACTCAAACCCTAGTTGTCCTGACGCTAACCCTAGTTGTCCTGACGCAAACCCTAGTTGTCCTGACGCTAACCCTAGTTGTCCTGAAGCTAAACCTAGTTGTCCTGACGCTAACCCTAGTTGTCCTGACGCTAACCCTAGTTGTCCTGACGGTAACCCTAGTTGTCCTGACGCTAACCAAAGTTGTCCTGACGCTAACCAAAGTTGTCCTGACGCTAACCCTAGTTGTCCTGACGCTAACCCTAGTTGTCGTGACGCTAACCCTAGTTGTCCTGACGGTAACCCTAGTTGTCCTGACGCTAACCCTAGTTGTCCTGACGGTAACCCTAGTTGTCCTGACGCTAACCCTAGTTGTCCTGATGCTAACCCTAGTTGTCCTGACGGTAACCCTAGTTGTCCTGACGGTAACCCTAGTTGTCCTGACGCTAACCCTAGTTGTCCTGACGCTAACCCTAGTTGTCCTGACGCTAACCCTAGTTGTCCTGACGCTAACCCTAGTTGTCGGGACGCTAACCTTAGTTGTCCTGACGCTAACCCTAGTTGTCCTGACGCTAACCCTAGTTGTCCTGACGCTAACCCTAGTTGTCCTGACGCTAACCCTAGTTGTCGTGACGCTAACCCTAGTTGTCCTGACGCTAACCCTAGTTGTCCTGACGCTAACCCTAGTTGTCGTGACGCTAACCCTAGTTGTCCTGACGCTAACCCTAGTTGTCGTGACGCTAACCCTAGTTGTCCTGACGCTAACCCTAGTTGTCGGGACGCTAACCCTAGTTGTCGTGACGCTAACCCTAGTTGTCCTGACGCTAACCCTAGTTGTCCTGATGCTAACCCTAGTTGTCCTGATGCTAACCCTATTTGTCGTGACGCTAACCCTAGTTGTCCTGACGCTAACCCTAGTTGTCCTGACGCTAACCCTAGTTGTCCTGACGCTAACCCTAGTTGTCGTGACGCTAACCCTAGTTGTCCTGACGCTAACCCTAGTTGTCGTGACGCTAACCCTAGTTGTCCTGACGCTAACCCTAGTTGTCGTGACGCTAACCCTAGTTGTCCTGACGCTAACCCTAGTTGTCCTGACGCTAACCCTAGTTGTCCCGACGCTAACCCTAGTTGTCCCGATGCTAACCCTAGTTATCCCGACGCTAACCCTAGTTGTCCTGATGCTAACCCTAGTTGTCCTGACGCTAACCCTAGTTGTCCCGACGCTAACCCTAGTTGTCCTGACGCTAACCCTAGTTGTCCTGACGCTAACCCTAGTTGTCCTGACGCTAACCCTAGTTGTCCTGACGCTATCCCTAGTTGTCTTGACGCTAACCCTAGTTGTCCTGACGCTAACCCTAGTTGTCCTGACGCTAACCTTAGTTGTCCTGACGCTAACCCTAGTTGTCCTGACGCTAAACCTAGTTTTCCTGACGCTAACCCTAGTTGTCCTGACGCTAACCCTAGTTGTCCTGACACTAACCCTAGTTGTCCTGACGATAACCCTAGTTGTCCTGACGCTAACCCTAGTTGTCGTGACGCTAACCCTAGGTGTCCTGACGCTAACCCTAGTTGTCCTGACGCTAACCCTAGTTGTCCTGACGCTAACCCTAGTTGTCCTGACGCTAACCCTAGTTGTCCTGACGCTAACCCTAGTTGTCGTGACGCTAACCCTAGGTGTCCTGACGCTAACCCTAGTTGTCGTGACGCTAACCCTAGTTGTCCTGACGCTAACCCTATATGTCCTGACGCTAACCCTACTTGTCCTGACGCTAACCCTACTTGTCCTGACGCTAACCCTAGTTGTCCTGACGCTAACCCTAGTTGTCCTGACGGTAACCCTAGTTGTCCTGACGGTAACCCTAGTTGTCCTGACGCTAACCCTAGTTGTCCTGACGCTAACCCTAGTTGTCCTGACGCTAACCCTAGTTGTCGGGACGCTAACCTTAGTTGTCCTGACGCTAACCCTAGTTGTCCTGACGCTAACCCTAGTTGTCCTGACGCTAAACCCTAGTTGTCCTGACGCTAACCCTAGTTGTCGTGACGCTAACCCTAGTTGTCCTGACGCTAACCCTAGTTGTCCTGACGCTAACCCTAGTTTTCGTGACGCTAACCCTAGTTGTCCTGACGCTAACCCTAGTTGTCGGGACGCTAACCCTAGTTGTCGTGATGCTAACCCTAGTTGTCCTGACGCTAACCCTAGTTGTCCTGATGCTAACCCTAGTTGTCCTGATGCTAACCCTATTTGTCGTGACGCTAACGCTAGTTGTCCTGACGCTAACCCTAGTTGTCCTGATGCTAACCCTAGTTGTCCTGACGCTAACCCTAGTTGTCCTGACGCTAACCCTAGTTGTCGTGACGCTAACCCTAGTTGTCGTGACGCTAACCCTAGTTGTCGTGACGCTAACCCTAGTTGTCCTGACGCTAACCCTAGTTGTCCTGACGCTAACCCTAGTTGTCGTGACGCTAACCCTAGTTGTCCCTGACGCTAACCCTAGTTGTCCTGACGCTAACCCTAGTTGTCCTGACGCTAACCCTAGTTGTCCTGATGCTAACCCTAGTTGTCGTGACGCTAACCCTAGTTGTCGGGACGCTAACCCTAGTTGTCGTGACGCTAACCCTAGTTGTCCTGACGCTAACCCTAGTTGTCCTGACGCTAACCCTAGTTGTCCTGACTCTAACCCTAGTTGTCCTGACGCTAACCCTAGTTGTCCTGATGCTTACCCTAGTTGTCCTGACGCTAAACCTAGTTGTCCTGACGCTAACCCTAGTTGTCCTGACGCTAACCCTAGTTGTCGTGACGCTAACCCTAGTTGTCGTGACGCTAACCCTAGTTGTCGTGACGCTAACCCTAGTTGTCCTGACGCTAACCCTAGTTGTCCCGACGCTAACCCTAGTTGTCCCGACGCTAACCCTAGTTATCCCGACGCTAACCCTAGTTTCCTGATGCTAACCCTAGTTGTCCTGATGCTAACCCTAGTTGTCCCGACGCTAACCCTAGTTGTCCTGACGCTAACCCTAGTTGTCCTGACGCTAACCCTAGTTGTCCTGACGCTAACCCTAGTTGTCCTGACGCTATCCCTAGTTGTCTTGACGCTAACCCTAGTTGTCCTGACGCTAACCCTAGTTGTCCTGACGCTAACCTTAGTTGTCCTGACGCTAACCCTAGTTGTCCTGACGCTAAACCTAGTTTTCCTGACGCTAACCCTAGTTGTCCTGACGCTAACCCTAGTTGTCCTGACGCTAACCCTAGTTGTCCTGACGATAACCCTAGTTGTCCTGACGCTAACCCTAGTTGGTCGTGACGCTAACCTAGTGTCCTGACGCTAACCCTAGTTGTCCTGACGCTAACCCTAGTTGTCCTGACGCTAACCCTAGTTGTCCTGACGCTAACCCTAGTTGTCCTGACGCTAACCCTAGTTGTCGTGACGCTAACCCTAGGTGTCCTGACGCTAACCCTAGTTGTCGTGACGCTAACCCTAGTTGTCCTGACGCTAACCCTATATGTCCTGACGCTAACCCTACTTGTCCTGACGCTAACCCTACTTGTCCTGACGCTAACCCTACTTGTCCTGACGCTAACCCTACTTGTCCTGACGCTAACCCTACTTGTCCTGACGCTAACCCTACTTGTCCTGACGCTAACTCTAGTTGTCCTGACGCTAACCCTAGTTGTCCTGACGCTAAACCTAGTTGTCCTGACGCTAACCCTAGTTGTCGTGACGCTAACCCTAGTTGTTGTGACGCTAACCCTAGCTGTCCTGACGCTAACCCTAGTTGTCCTGACGCTAACCCTAGTTGTCCTGACGCTAACCCTAGTTGTCCTGACGCTAACCCTACTTGTCCTGAGGCTAACCCTAGTTGTCCTGACGCTAACCCTAGTTGTCCTGACGCTAACCCTACTTGTCCTGACGCTAACCCTAGTTGTCCTGACGCTAACCCTAGTTGTCCTGACGCTAAACCTAGTTGTCCTGACGCTAACCCTAGTTGTCCAGACGCTAACCCTAGTTGTCCTGACGCTAACCTAGTTGTTCTGATGCTAACCCCTAGTTGTCCTGACACTAATCCTACTTGTCCTGACGCTAACCCTACTTGTCCTGACGCTAACCCTACTTTTCCTGACGCTAACCCTAGTTGTCCTGACGCTAACCCTAGTTGTCCTGACGCTAACCCTACTTGTCCTGACGCAAACCCTACTTGTCCTGACGCTAACCCTAGTTGTCCTGACGCTAACCCCTAGTTGTCCTGGCGCTAACCCTAGTTGTCTGGCGCTAAACTAGTTGTCCTGGCGCTAACCCTAGTTGTCCTGGCGCTAACCCTAGTTGTAATGGCGCTAACCCTAGTTGTCTGGCGCTAACACTAGTTGTCCTGACGCTAACCCGAGTTGTCCTGACGTTAACCCGAGTTGTCCTGACGCTACCCGAGTTGTCCTGACGCTAACCGAGTTGTCCTGACGCTAACCCTAGTTGTCCTGACGCTAACCCGATTTGTCCTGACGCTAACCCTACTTGTCCTGACGCTAACCCTACTTGTCCTGACGCTAACCCTACTTGTCCTGACGCTAACCCTAGTTGTCCTGACGCTAACCTAGTTGTCCTGATGCTAAACCTAGTTGTCCTGACGCTAACCCTAGTTGTCGTGACGCTAACCCTAGTTGTCGTGACGCTAACCCTAGCTGTCCTGACGCTACCCTAGTTGTCCTGACGCTAACCCTAGTTGTCCTGACGCTAACCCTAGTTGTCCTGACGCTACCCTACTTGTCCTGAGGCTAACCCTAGTTGTCCTGAGCTAACCCTAGTTGTCCTGACGCTAACCCTACTTGTCCTGACGCTAACCCTAGTTGTCCTGACGCTAACATGTCTGACGCTAAACCAGTTGTCCTGACGCTAACCCTAGTTGTCCAGACGCTAACCCTAGTTGTCCAGACGCTAACCCTAGTTGTCCTGACGCTAACCCTAGTTGTTCTGATGCTAACCCTAGTTGTCCTGACACTAATCCTACTTGTCCTGACGCTAACCCTACTTGTCCTGACGCTAACCCTACTTTTCCTGACGCTAACCCTAGTTGTCCTGACGCTAACCCTAGTTGTCCTGACGCTAACCCTACTTGTCCTGACGCAAACCCTACTTGTCCTGACGCTAACCCTAGTTGTCCTGACGCTAACCCTAGTTGTCCTGACGCTAACCCTAGTTGTCGTGACGCTAACCCTAGTTGTCGTAACGCTAACCCTAGTTGTCCTGACGCTAACCCTAGTTGTCGTGACGCTAACCCTAGTTGTCCTGACGCTAACCCTAGTTGTCCTGACGCTAACCCTAGTTGTCCTGACGCTAACCCTAGTTGTCGTGACGCTAACCCTAGTTGTCGTGACGCTAACCCTAGTTGTCCTGACGCTAACCCTAGTTGTCCTGACGCTAACCCTAGTTGTCGTGATGCCAACCCTAGTTGTCCTGATGCTAACCCTAGTTGTCGTGACGCTAACCCTAGTTGTCCTGATGCTAACCCTAGTTGTCCTGACGCTAACCCTAGTTGTCCTGACGCTAACCCTAGTTGTCCTGACGCTAACCCTAGTTGTCCTGACGCTAAACCTAGTTGTCCTGACGCTAACCCTAGTTGTCCTGACGCTAACCCTAGTTGTCCTGACGCTAACCCTAGTTGTCGTGACGCTAACCCTAGTTGTCCTGACGCTAACCCTAGTTGTCCTGACGCTAACCCTAGTTGTCCTGACGCTAACCCTAGTTGTCGTGACGCTAACTCTAGTTGTCCTGACGCTAACTCTAGTTGTCCTGACGCTAACCCTAGTTGTCGTGACGCTATCCCTAGTTGTCCTGACGCTAACCCTAGTTGTCCTGACGCTAACCCTAGTTGTCCTGACGCTAACCCTAGTTGTCCTGACGCTAACCCGAGTTGTCCTGATGCTAACCCGAGTTGTCCTGACGCTAACCCTACTTGTCCTGACGCTAACCCTACTTGTCCTGACGCTAACCCTAGTTGTCCTGACGCTAACCCTAGTTGTCGTGACGCTAACCCTAGTTGTCCTGACGCTAACCCTAGTTGTCCTGACGCTAACCCTAGTTGTCCTGACGCTAACCCTAGTTGTCGTGACGCTAACCCTAGTTGTCGTGACGCTAACCCTAGTTGTCCTGACGCTAACCCTAGTTGTCGTGACGCTAACCCTAGTTGTCCTGACGCTAACCCTAGTTGTCCTGACGCTAACCCTAGTTGTCGTGACGCTAACCCTAGTTGTCCTGATGCTAACCCTAGTTGTCCTGACGCTAACCCTAGTTGTCCTGATGCTAACCCTAGTTGTCGTGATGCCAACCCTAGTTGTCCTGACGCTAACCCTAGTTGTCGTGACGCTAACCCTAGTTGTCCTGATGCTAACCCTAGTTGTCCTGATGCTAACCCTAGTTGTCCTGACGCTAACCCTAGTTGTCCTGATGCTAACCCTAGTTGTCCTGACGCTAACCCTAGTTGTCCTGACGCTAACCCTAGTTGTCCTGACGGTAACCCTAGTTGTCCTGACGCTAACCCTAGTTGTCCTGACGCTAACCCTAGTTGTCCTGACGCTAACCCTAGTTGTCGTGACGCTAACCCTAGTTGTCCTGACGCTAACTCTAGTTGTCGTGACGCTAACCCTAGTTGTCCTGACGCTAACCCTAGTTGTCCTGACGCTAACCCTAGTTGTCGTGACGCTAACTCTAGTTGTCCTGACGCTAACCCTAGTTGTCGTGACGCTATCCCTAGTTGTCCTGACGCTAACCCTAGTTGTCCTGACGCTAACCCTAGTTGTCCTGACGCTAACCCTAGTTGTCCTGATGCTAACCCTAGTGGTCGTGATGCCAACCCTAGTTGTCCTGATGCTAACCCTAGTTGTCGTGACGCTAACCCTAGTTGTCCTGACGCTAACCCTAGTTGTCCTGATGCTAACCCTAGTTGTCCTGACGCTAAACCTAGTTGTCCTGACGCTGACCCTAGATGTCCTGACGGTAACCCTAGTTGTCCTGACGCTAACCCTAGTTGTCCTGACGCTAACCCTAGTTGTCGTGACGCTAACCCTAGTTGTCCTGACGCAAACCCTAGTTGTCCTGACGCAAACCCTAGTTGTCGTGACGCTAACCCTAGTTGTCGTGACGCTAACCCTAGTTGTCGTGACGCTAACCCTAGTTGTCCTGACGCTAACCCTAGTTGTCCTGACGCTAACCCTAGTTGTCGTGACGCTAACCCTAGTTGTCGTGACGCTAACCCTAGTTGTCCTGACGCTAACCCTAGTTGTCCTGACGCTAACCCTAGTTGTCCTGACGCTAACCCTAGTTGTCCTGATGCTAACCCTAGTTGTCGTGATGCCAACCCTAGTTGTCCTGACGGTAACCCTAGTTGTCCTGACGCTAACCCTAGTTGTCGTGACGCTAACCCTAGTTGTCCTGACGCTAACCCTAGTTGTCCTGACGCTAACCCTAGTTGTCCTGACGCTAACCCTAGTTGTCCTGACGCTAACCCTAGTTGTCCTGACGCTAACCCTAGTTGTCCTGACGCTAACCCTAGTTGTCGTGACGCTAACTGTAGTTGTCCTGAGCTAACCCTAGTTGTCGTGACGCTATCCCTAGTTGTCCTGACGCTAACCCTAGTTGTCCTGACGCAAACCCTAGTTGTCCTGACGCTAACCCTAGTTGTCCTGACGCAAACCCTAGTTGTCCTGACGCTAACCCTAGTTGTCCTGAAGCTAACCCTAGTTGTCCTGACGCTAACCCTAGTTGTCCTGACGCTAACCCTAGTTGTCCTGACGGTAACCCTAGTTGTCCTGACGCTAACCATAGTTGTCCTGACGCTAACCCTAGTTGTCCTGACGCTAACCCTAGTTGTCGTGACGCTAACCCTAGTTGTCCTGACGGTAACCCTAGTTGTCCTGACGCTAACCCTAGTTGTCCTGACGGTAACCCTAGTTGTCCTGACGCTAACCCTAGTTGTCCTGATGCTAACCCTAGTTGTCCTGACGGTAACCCTAGTTGTCCTGACGCTAACCCTAGTTGTCCTGACGCTAACCCTAGTTGTCCTGACGCTAACCCTAGTTGTCGGGACGCTAACCTTAGTTGTCCTGACGCTAACCCTAGTTGTCCTGACGCTAACCCTAGTTGTCCTGACGCTAACCCTAGTTGTCCTGACGCTAACCCTAGTTGTCGTGACGCTAACCCTAGTTGTCCTGACGCTAACCCTAGTTGTCCTGACGCTAACCCTAGTTGTCCTGACGCTAACCCTAGTTGTCCTGACGCTAACCCTAGTTGTCGTGACGCTAACCCTAGGTGTCCTGACGCTAACCCTAGTTGTCGTGACGCTAACCCTAGTTGTCCTGACGCTAACCCTATATGTCCTGACGCTAACCCTATATGTCCTGACGCTAACCCTAGTTGTCCTGACGCTAACCCTAGTTGTCGTGACGCTAACCCTAGTTGTCCTGACGCTAACCCTAGTTGTCCTGACGCTAACCCTAGTTGTCGTGACGCTAACCCTAGTTGTCGTGACGCTAACCCTAGTTGTCCTGACGCTAACCCTAGTTGTCCTGACGCTAACCCTAGTTGTCGTGACGCTAACCCTAGTCGTCGTGACGCTAACCCTAGTTGTCGTGACGCTAACCCTAGTTGTCGTGACGCTAACCCTAGTTGTCCTGACGCTAACCCTAGTTGTCCCGACGCTAACCCTAGTTGTCCTGACGCTAACCCTAGTTGTCCTGATGCTAACCCTAGTTGTGACGCTAACCCTAGTTGTCCTGACGCTAACCCTAGTTGTCGTGACGCTAACCCTAGATGTCCTGACGCTAACCCTAGTTGTCTTGACGATAACCCTAGTTGTCCTGACGCTAACCCTAGTTGTCCTGACGCTAACCCTAGTTGTCCTGACTCTAACCCTAGTTGTCGTGACGCTAACCCTAGTTGTCCTGACGCTAACCCTAGTTGTCGTGACTCTAACGCTAGTTGTCCTGACGCTAACCCTAGTTGTCCTGACGCTAACCCTAGTTGTCCTGACGCTAACCCTAGTTGTCGTGACGCTAACCCTAGTTGTCCTGACGCTAACCCTAGTTGTCCTCACGCTAACCCTAGTTGTCGTGACGCTAACCCTAGTTGTCGTGACGCTAACCCTAGTTGTCGTGACGCTAACCCTAGTTGTCCTGACGCTAACCCTAGTTGTCCTGACTCTAACCCTAGTTGTCGTGACGCTAACCCTAGTTGTCCTGACGCTAACCCTAGTTGTCCTGACGCTAACGCTAGTTGTCCTGACGCTAACCCTAGTTGTCCTGACGCTAACCCTAGTTGTCCTGACGCTAACCCTAGTTGTCCTGACGCTAACCCTAGTTGTCGTGACGCTAACCCTAGTTGTCCTGACGCTAACCCTAGTTGTCGTGACGCTAACCCTAGTTGTCGTGACGCTAACCCTAGTTGTCGTGACGCTAACCCTAGTTGTCCTGACGCTAACCCTAGTTGTCCTGACGCTAACCCTAGTTGTCCTGATGCTAACCCTAGTTGTGACGCTAACCCTAGTTGTCCTGACGCTAACCCTAGTTGTCGTGACGCTAACCCTAGATGTCCTGACGCTAACCCTAGTTGTCTTGACGATAACCCTAGTTGTCCTGACGCTAACCCTAGTTGTCCTGACGCTAACCCTAGTTGTCCTGACTCTAACCCTAGTTGTCGTGACGCTAACCCTAGTTGTCCTGACGCTAACCCTAGTTGTCGTGACGCTAACGCTAGTTGTCCTGACGCTAACCCTAGTTGTCCTGACGCTAACCCTAGTTGTCCTGACGCTAACCCTAGTTGTCCTGACGCTAACCCTAGTTGTCCCGACGCTAACCCTAGTTGTCCTGAGGCTAACCCTAGTTGTCCTGACGCTAACCCTAGTTGTCCCGACGCTAACCCTAGTTGTCCTGACGCTAACCCTAGTTGTCCTGACGCTAACCCTAGTTGTCCTGACGCTAACCCTAGTTGTCCTGACGCTAACCCTAGTTGTCCTGACGCTAACCCTAGTTGTCGTGACGCTAACCCTAAGTGTCCTGACGCTAACCCTAGTTGTCGTGACGCTAACCCTAGTTGTCCTGACGCTAACCCTATATGTCCTGACGCTAACCCTAGTTCTCCTGACGCTAACCCTAGTTGTCGTGACGCTAACCCTAGTTGTCCTGACGCTAACCCTAGTTGTCCTGACGCTAACCCTAGTTGTCGTGACGCTAACCCTTGTTGTCCTGACGCTAACCCTAGTTGTCCTGACGCTAACCCTAGTTGTCGTGACGCTAACCCTAGTTGTCCTGACGCTAACCCTAGTTGTCGTGACGCTAACCCTAGTTGTCCTGACGCTAACCCTAGTTGTCGTGACGCTAACCCTAGTTGTCCTGACGCTAACCCTAGTTGTCCTGACGCTAACCCTAGTTGTCGTGACGCTAACCCTAGTTGTCCTGATGCTAACCCTAGTTGTGACGCTAACCCTAGTTGTCCTGACGCTAACCCTAGTTGTCCTGACGCTAACCCTAGTTGTCGTGACGCTAACCCTAGTTGTCCTGACGCTAACCCTAGTTGTCCTGACGATAACCCTAGTTGTCCTGACGCTAACCCTAGTTGTCCTGACGCTAACCCTAGTTGTCCTGACTCTAACCCTAGTTGTCGTGACGCTAACCCTAGTTGTCCTGACGCTAACCCTAGTTGTCGTGACGCTAACGCTAGTTGTCCTGACGCTATCCCTAGTTGTCCTGACGCTAACCCTAGTTGTCCTGACGCTAACCCTAGTTGTCCTGATGCTAACCCTAGTTGTCCCGACGCTAACCCTAGTTGTCCTGAGGCTAACCCTAGTTGTCCTGACGCTAACCCTAGTTGTCCCGACGCTAACCCTAGTTGTCCTGACGCTAACCCTAGTTGTCCTGACGCTAACCCTAGTTGTCCTGAAGCTATCCCTAGTTGTCCTGACGCTAACCCTAGTTGTCCTGACGCTAACCCTAGTTGTCCTGACGCTTACCCTAGTTGTCCTGACGCTAACCCTAGTTGTCCTGACGCTAACCCTAGTAGTCCTGACGCTAACCCTAGTTGTCCTGACGCTTACCCTAGTTGTCCTGACGCTAACCCTAGTTGTCCTGACGCTAACCCTAGTTGTCCTGGCGCTAACCCTAGTTGTCCTGGTGCTAACGCTAGTTGTCCTGACGCTAACCCTAGTTGTCCTGACGCTAACCCTAGTTGTCCTGACGCTAACCCTAGTTGTCCTGACGCTTACCCTAGTTGTCCTGACGCTAACCCTAGTTGTCCTGACGCTAACCCTAGTTGTCCTGACGCTAACCCTAGTTGTCCTGACGCTAACCCTAGTTGTCCTGGAGCTAACCCTAGTTGTCCTGACGCTAACCCTAGTAGTCCTGACGCTAACTCTAGTTGTCCTGACGCTTACCCTAGTTGTCCTGACGCTAAACCTAGTTGTCCTGACGCTTACCCTAGTTGTCCTGACGCTAACCCTAGCTGTCCTGACGCTTACCCTAGTTGTCCTGACGCTAACCCTAGTTGTCCTGACGCTAACCCTAGTTGTCCTGGAGCTAACCCTAGTTGTCCTGGCGCTAACCCTAGTTGTCCTGGCACTAAACCTAGTTGTCCTGGTGCTAACCCTAGTTGTCCTGGCGCTAACCCTAGTTGTCCTGGCGCTAACCCTAGTTGTAATGGCGCTAACCCTAGTTGTCCTGGCGCTAACCCTAGTTGTCCTGGCGCTAACCCTAGTTGTCCTGGCGCTAACCCTAGTTGTCCTGGCGCTAACCCTAGTTGTCCTGGCTCTAACCCTAGTTGTCCTGACGCTAACCCTAGTTGTCCTGACGCTAACCCTAGTTGTCCTGACGCTAACCCTAGTTGTCCTGACGCTTACCCTAGTTGTCGTGACGCTAACCCTAGTTGTCCTGACGCTAACCCTAGTTGTCCTGACGCTAACCCTAGTTGTCGTGACGCTAACCCTAGTTGTCCTGACGCTAACCCTAGTTGTCCTGACGCTAACCCTAGTTGTCCTGACGCTAACCCTAGTTGTCGTGACGCTAACCCTAGTTGTCGTGACGCTAACCCTAGTTGTCGTGACGCTAACCCTAGTTGTCTTGACGCTAACCCTAGTTGTCCTGACGGTAACCCTAGTTGTCGTGACGCTAACCCTAGTTGTCCTGACGCTAACCCTAGTTGTCCTGACGCTAACCCTAGTTGTCCTGACGCTAACCCTAGTTGTCGTGACGCTAACCCTAGTTGTCGTGACGCTAACCCTAGTTGTCGTGACGCTAACCCTAGTTGTCGTGACGCTAACCCTAGTTGTCCTGACGCTAACCCTAGTTGTCCCGACGCTAACCCTAGTTGTCCCGACGCTAACCCTAGTTGTCGTGACGCTAACCCTAGTTGTCCTGACGCTAACCCTAGTTGTCCTGACGCTAACCCTAGTTGTCCTGACGCTAACCCTAGTTGTCCTTACGCTAACCCTAGTTGTCGTGACGCTAACCCTAGTTGTCCTGACGCTAACCCTAGTTGTCGTGACGCTAACCCTAGTTGTCCTGACGCTAACCCTATATGTCCTGACGCTAACCCTAGTTCTCCTGACGCTAACCCTAGTTGTCGTGACGCTAACCCTAGTTGTCCTGACGCTAACCCTAGTTGTCCTGACGCTAACCCTAGTTGTCCTTACGCTAACCCTAGTTGTCGTGACGCTAACCCTAGTTGTCCTGACGCTAACCCTAGTTGTCGTGACGCTAACCCTAGTTGTCCTGACGATAACCCTATATGTCCTGACGCTAACCCTAGTTCTCCTGACGCTAACCCTAGTTGTCGTGACGCTAACCCTAGTTGTCCTGACGCTAACCCTAGTTGTCGTGACGCTAACCCTAGTTGTCCTGATGCTAACCCTAGTTGTCGTGACGCTAACCCTAGTTGTCCTGACGCTAACCCTAGTTGTCGTGACGCTAACCCTAGTTGTCCTGACGCTAACCCTAGTTGTCCTGACGCTAACCCTAGTTGTCGTGACGCTAACCCTAGTTGTCCTGATGCTAACCCTAGTTGTGACGCTAACCCTAGTTGTCCTGACGCTAACCCTAGTTGTCCTGACGCTAACCCTAGTTGTCGTGACGCTAACCCTAGTTGTCCTGACGCTAACCCTAGTTGTCCTGACGATAACCCTAGTTGTCCTGACGCTAACCCTAGTTGTCCTGACGCTAACCCTAGTTGTCCTGACTCTAACCCTAGTTGTCGTGACGCTAACCCTAGTTGTCCTGACGCTAACCCTAGTTGTCGTGACGCTAACCCTAGTTCTCCTGACGCTAACCCTAGTTGTCGTGACGCTAACCCTAGTTGTCCTGACGCTAACCCTAGTTGTCCTGACGCTAACCCTAGTTGTCCTGACGCTAACCCTAGTTGTCCTTACGCTAACCCTAGTTGTCGTGACGCTAACCCTAGTTGTCCTGACGCTAACCCTAGTTGTCGTGACGCTAACCCTAGTTGTCCTGACGCTAACCCTATATGTCCTGACGCTAACCCTAGTTCTCCTGACGCTAACCCTAGTTGTCGTGAAGCTAACCCTAGTTGTCCTGACGCTAACCCTAGTTGTCGTGACGCTAACCCTAGTTGTCCTGACGCTAACCCTATATGTCCTGACGCTAACCCTAGTTCTCCTGACGCTAACCCTAGTTGTCGTGACGCTAACCCTAGTTGTCCTGACGCTAACCCTAGTTGTCCTGACGCTAACCCTAGTTGTCCTGACGCTAACCCTAGTTGTCCTTACGCTAACCCTAGTTGTCGTGACGCTAACCCTAGTTGTCCTGACGCTAACCCTAGTTGTCGTGACGCTAACCCTAGTTGTCCTGACGCTAACCCTATATGTCCTGACGCTAACCCTAGTTCTCCTGACGCTAACCCTAGTTGTCGTGACGCTAACCCTAGTTGTCCTGACGCTAACCCTAGTTGTCCTGACGCTAACCCTAGTTGTCGTGACGCTAACCCTAGTTGTCCTGACGCTAACCCTAGTTGTCGTGACGCTAACCCTAGTTGTCCTGACGCTAACCCTAGTTGTCCTGACGCTAACCCTAGTTGTCCTGACGCTAACCCTAGTTGTCGTGACGCTAACCCTAGTTGTCCTGATGCTAACCCTAGTTGTGACGCTAACCCTAGTTGTCCTGACGCTAACCCTAGTTGTCCTGACGCTAACCCTAGTTGTCGTGACGCTAACCCTAGTTGTCCTGACGCTAACCCTAGTTGTCCTGACGATAACCCTAGTTGTTCTGACGCTAACCCTAGTTGTTCTGACGCTAACCCTAGTTGTCCTGACTCTAACCCTAGTTGTCGTGACGCTAACCCTAGTTGTCCTGACGCTAACCCTAGTTGTCGTGACGCTAACGCTAGTTGTCCTGACGCTATCCCTAGTTGTCCTGACGCTAACCCTAGTTGTCCTGACGCTAACCTTAGTTGTCCTGATGCTAACCCTAGTTGTCCCGACGCTAACCCTAGTTGTCCTGAGGCTAACCCTAGTTGTCCGGACGCTAACCCTAGTTGTCCCGACGCTAACCCTAGTTGTCCTGACGCTAACCCTAGTTGTCCTGACGCTAACCCTAGTTGTTCTGAAGCTATCCCTAGTTGTCCTGACGCTAACCCTAGTTGTCCTGACGCTAACCCTAGTTGTCCTGACGCTAACCCTAGTTGTCCTGACGCTAACCCTAGTAGTCCTGACGCTAACCCTAGTTGTCCTGACGCTTACCCTAGTTGTCCTGACGCTAACCCTAGTTGTCCTGACGCTAACCCTAGTTGTCCTGGCGCTAACCCTAGTTGTCCTGGTGCTAACCCTAGTTGTCCTGACGCTAACCCTAGTTGTCTTGACGCTAACCCTAGTTGTCCTGACGCTAACCCTAGTTGTCCTGACGCTTACCCTAGTTGTCCTGACGCTAACCCTAGTTGTCCTGGAGCTAACCCTAGTTGTCCTGACGCTAACCCTAGTTGTCCTGGAGCTAACCCTAGTTGTCCTGACGCTAACCCTAGTAGTCCTGACGCTAACTCTAGTTTTCCTGACGCTTACCCTAGTTGTCCTGACGCTAACCCTAGTTGTCCTGACGCTAACCCTAGCTGTCCTGACGCTTACCCTAGTTGTCCTGACGCTAACCCTAGTTGTCCTGACGCTAACCCTAGTTGTCCTGGAGCTAACCCTAGTTGTCCTGGCGCTAACCCTAGTTGTTCTGGCACTAAACCTAGTTGTCCTGGCGCTAACCCTAGTTGTCCTGGCGCTAACCCTAGTTGTCCTGACGCTAACCCTAGTTGTCCTTACGCTAACCCTAGTTGTCGTGACGCTAACCCTAGTTGTCCTGACGCTAACCCTAGTTGTCGTGACGCTAACCCTAGTTGTCCTGACGCTAACCCTATATGTCCTGACGCTAACCCTAGTTCTCCTGACGCTAACCCTAGTTGTCGTGACGCTAACCCTAGTTGTCCTGACGCTAACCCTAGTTGTCCTGACGCTAACCCTAGTTGTCCTGACGCTAACCCTAGTTGTCCTTACGCTAACCCTAGTTGTCGTGACGCTAACCCTAGTTGTCCTGACGCTAACCCTAGTTGTCGTGACGCTAACCCTAGTTGTCCTGACGCTAACCCTATATGTCCTGACGCTAACCCTAGTTCTCCTGACGCTAACCCTAGTTGTCGTGATGCTAACCCTAGTTGTCCTGACGCTAACCCTAGTTGTCGTGACGCTAACCCTAGTTGTCCTGACGCTAACCCTATATGTCCTGACGCTAACCCTAGTTCTCCTGACGCTAACCCTAGTTGTCGTGACGCTAACCCTAGTTGTCCTGACGCTAACCCTAGTTGTCCTGACGCTAACCCTAGTTGTCCTTACGCTAACCCTAGTTGTCGTGACGCTAACCCTAGTTGTCCTGACGCTAACCCTAGTTGTCGTGACGCTAACCCTAGTTGTCCTGACGCTAACCCTATATGTCCTGACGCTAACCCTAGTTCTCCTGACGCTAACCCTAGTTGTCGTGACGCTAACCCTAGTTGTCCTGACGCTAACCCTAGTTGTCGTGACGCTAACCCTAGTTGTCCTGACGCTAACCCTAGTTGTCGTGACGCTAACCCTAGTTGTCGTGACGCTAACCCTAGTTGTCGTGACGCTAACCCTAGTTGTCCTGACGCTAACCCTAGTTGTCCTGACGCTAACCCTAGTTGTCGTGACGCTAACCCTAGTTGTCCTGATGCTAACCCTAGTTGTGACGCTAACCCTAGTTGTCCTGACGCTAACCCTAGTTGTCCTGACGCTAACCCTAGTTGTCGTGACGCTAACCCTAGTTGTCCTGACGCTAACCCTAGTTGTCCTGACGATAACCCTAGTTGTCCTGACGCTAACCCTAGTTGTCCTGACGCTAACCCTAGTTGTCCTGACTCTAACCCTAGTTGTCGTGACGCTAACCCTAGTTGTCCTGACGCTAACCCTAGTTGTCGTGACGCTAACGCTAGTTGTCCTGACGCTATCCCTAGTTGTCCTGACGCTAACCCTAGTTGTCCTGACGCTAACCTTAGTTGTCCTGATGCTAACCCTAGTTGTCCCGACGCTAACCCTAGTTGTCCTGAGGCTAACCCTAGTTGTCCGGACGCTAACCCTAGTTGTCCCGACGCTAACCCTAGTTGTCCTGACGCTAACCCTAGTTGTCCTGACGCTAACCCTAGTTGTTCTGAAGCTATCCCTAGTTGTCCTGACGCTAACCCTAGTTGTCCTGACGCTAACCCTAGTTGTCCTGACGCTTACACTAGTTGTCCTGACGCTAACCCTAGTTGTCCTGACGCTAACCCTAGTAGTCCTGACGCTAACCCTAGTTGTCCTGACGCTTACCCTAGTTGTCCTGACGCTAACCCTAGTTGTCCTGACGCTAACCCTAGTTGTCCTGGCGCTAACCCTAGTTGTCCTGGTGCTAACCCTAGTTGTCCTGACGCTAACCCTAGTTGTCCTGACGCTAACCCTAGTTGTCCTGACGCTAACCTTAGTTGTCCTGATGCTAACCCTAGTTGTCCCGACGCTAACCCTAGTTGTCCTGAGGCTAACCCTAGTTGTCCGGACGCTAACCCTAGTTGTCCCGACGCTAACCCTAGTTGTCCTGACGCTAACCCTAGTTGTCCTGACGCTAACCCTAGTTGTTCTGAAGCTATCCCTAGTTGTCCTGACGCTAACCCTAGTTGTCCTGACGCTAACCCTAGTTGTCCTGACGCTTACACTAGTTGTCCTGACGCTAACCCTAGTTGTCCTGACGCTAACCCTAGTAGTCCTGACGCTAACCCTAGTTGTCCTGACGCTTACCCTAGTTGTCCTGACGCTAACCCTAGTTGTCCTGACGCTAACCCTAGTTGTCCTGGCGCTAACCCTAGTTGTCCTGGTGCTAACCCTAGTTGTCCTGACGCTAACCCTAGTTGTCTTGACGCTAACCCTAGTTGTCCTGACGCTAACCCTAGTTGTCCTGACGCTTACCCTAGTTGTCCTGACGCTAACCCTAGTTGTCCTGACGCTAACCCTAGTTGTCCTGACGCTAACCCTAGTTGTCCTGGAGCTAACCCTAGTTGTCCTGACGCTAACCCTAGTAGTCCTGACGCTAACTCTAGTTGTCCTGACGCTTACCCTAGTTGTCCTGACGCTAACCCTAGTTGTCCTGACGCTTACCTTAGTTGTCCTGACGCTAACCCTAGCTGTCCTGACGCTTACCCTAGTTGTCCTGACGCTAACCCTAGTTGTCCTGACGCTAACCCTAGTTGTCCTGGAGCTAACCCTAGTTGTCCTGGCGCTAACCCTAGTTGTTCTGGCACTAAACCTAGTTGTCCTGGCGCTAACCCTAGTTGTCCTGGCGCTAACCCTAGTTGTCCTGGCGATAACCCTAGTTGTAATGGCGCTAACCCTAGTTGTCCTGGCGCTAACCCTAGTTGTCCTGGCGCTAACCCTAGTTGTCCTGGCGTTAACCCTAGTTGTCCTGGCTCTAACCCTAGTTGTCCTGACGCTAACCCTAGTTGTCCTGACGCTAACCCTAGTTGTCCTGACGCTAACCCTAGTTGTCCTGACGCTTACCCTAGTTGTCGTGACGCTAACCCTAGTTGTCCTGACGCTAACCCTAGTTGTCCTGACGCTAACCCTAGTTGTCCTGACGCTAACCCTAGTTGTCCTGACGCTAACCCTAGTTGTCCTGACGCTAACCCTAGTTGTCGTGACGCTAACCCTAGTTGTCCTGACGCTAACCCTAGTTGTCCTGACGCTAACCCTAGTTGTCCTGACGCTAACCCTAGTTGTCCTGACGCTAACCCTAGTTGTCGTGACGCTAACCCTAGTTGTCCTGACGCTAACCCTAGTTGTCCTGACGCTAACCCTAGTTGTCCTGACGCTAACCCTAGTAGTCCTGACGCTAACTCTAGTTGTCCTGACGCTTACCCTAGTTGTCCTGACGCTAACCCTAGTTGTCCTGACGCTTACCCTAGTTGTCCTGACGCTAACCCTAGCTGTCCTGACGCTTACCCTAGTTGTCCTGACGCTAACCCTAGTTGTCCTGACGCTAACCCTAGTTGTCCTGACGCTAACCCTAGTTGTCCTGGAGCTAACCCTAGTTGTCCTGGCGCTAACCCTAGTTGTTCTGGCACTAAACCTAGTTGTCCTGGCGCTAACCCTAGTTGTCCTGGCGCTAACCCTAGTTGTCCTGGCGATAACCCTAGTTGTAATGGCGCTAACCCTAGTTGTCCTGGCGCTAACCCTAGTTGTCCTGGCGCTAACCCTAGTTGTCCTGGCGCTAACCCTAGTTGTCCTGGCTTTAACCCTAGTTGTCCTGACGCTAACCCTAGTTGTCCTGACGCTAACCCTAGTTGTCCTGACGCTAACCCTAGTTGTCCTGACGCTTACCCTAGTTGTCGTGACGCTAACCCTAGTTGTCCTGACGCTAACCCTAGTTGTCCTGACGCTAACCCTAGTTGTCCTGACGCTAACCCTAGTTGTCCTGACGCTAACCCTAGTTGTCGTGACGCTAACCCTAGTTGTCCTGACGCTAACCCTAGTTGTCCTGACACTAACCCTAGTTGTCCTGACGCTAACCCTAGTTGTCCTGACGCTAACCCTAGTTGTCGTGACGCTAACCCTAGTTGTCCTGACGCTAACCCTAGTTGTCCTGACGCTAACCCTAGTGGTCCTGACGCTAACCCTAGTTGTCGTGACGCTAACCCTAGTTGTCCTGACGCTAACCCTAGTTGTCCTGATGCTAACCCTAGTTGTCGTGACGCTAACCCTAGTTGTCCTGACGCTAACCCTAGTTGTCGTGACGCTAACCCTACTTGTCCTGACGCTAACCCTAGTTGTCCCGACGCTAACCCTAGTTGTCCCGACGCTAACCCTAGTTGTCCCGATGCTAACCCTAGTTATCCTGACGCTAACCCTAGTTGTCCTGACGCTAACCCTAGTTGTCCCGACGCTAACCCTAGTTGTCCCGACGCTAACCCTAGTTGTCCCGACGCTAACCCTAGTTGTCCTGACGCTAACCCTAGTTGTCCCGACGCTAACCCTAGTTGTCCTGACGCTAACCCTAGTTGTCCCGACGCTAACCCTAGTTGTCCTGACGCTAACCCTAGTTGTCCTGACGCTAACCCTAGTTGTCCTGATGCTAACCCTAGTTGTCGTGACGCTAACCCTAGTTGTCCTGACGCTAACCCTAGTTGTCGTGACGCTAACCCTACTTGTCCTGACGCTAACCCTAGTTGTCCTGACGCTAACCCTAGTTGTCCCGACGCTAACCCTAGTTGTCCCGATGCTAACCCTAGTTATCCTGACGCTAACCCTAGTTGTCCTGACGCTAACCCTAGTTGTCCCGACGCTAACCGTAGTTGTCCCGACGCTAACCCTAGTTGTCCCGACGCTAACCCTAGTTGTCCTGACGCTAACCCTAGTTGTCCCGACGCTAACCCTAGTTGTCCCGACGCTAACCCTAGTTGTCCCGACGCTAACCCTAGTTGTCCTGACGCTAACCCTAGTTGTCCTGACGCTAAACCTAGTTGTCCTGACGCTAACCCTAGTTGTCCTGACGCTAACCCTAGTTGTCCTGACGATAACCCTAGTTGTCCTGACGCTAACCCTAGTTGTCGTGAAGCTAACCCTAGGTGTCCTGACGCTAACCCTAGTTGTCGTGACGCTAACCCTAGTTGTCCTGACGCTAACCCTATATGTCCTGATGCTAACCCTAGTTGTCCTGGAGCTAACCCTAGTTGTCCTGACGCTAACCCTAGTAGTCCTGACGCTAACTCTAGTTGTCCTGACGCTTACCCTAGTTGTCTTGACGCTAACCAGAGTTGTCCTGACGCTTACCCTAGTTGTCCTGACGCTAACCCTAGTTGTCCTGACGCTTACCCTAGTTGTCCTGACGCTAACCCTAGTTGTCCTGACGCTAACCCTAGTTGTCCTGGAGCTAACCCTAGTTGTCCTGGCGCTAACCCTAGTTGTCCTGGCGCTAAACCTAGTTGTCCTGGCGCTAACCCTAGTTGTCCTGGCGCTAACCCTAGTTGTAATGGCGCTAACCCTAGTTGTCCTGGCGCTAACCCTAGTTGTCCTGGCGCTAACCCTAGTTGTCCTGGCGCTAACCCTAGTTGTCCTGGCTCTAACCCTAGTTGTCCTGACGCTAACCCTAGTTGTCCTGACGCTAACCCTAGTTGTCCTGACGCTAACCCTAGTTGTCCTGACGCTTACCCTAGTTGTCGTGACGCTAACCCTAGTTGTCCTGACGCTAACCCTAGTTGTCCTGACGCTAACCCTAGTTGTCCTGACGCTAACCCTAGTTGTCGTGATGCTAACCCTAGTTGTCCTGACGCTAACCCTAGTTGTCCTGACGCTAACCCTAGTTGTCCTGACGCTAACCCTAGTTGTCGTGACGCTAACCCTAGTTGTCCTGACGCTAACCCTAGTTGTCCTGACGCTAACCCTAGTTGTCCTGACGCTAACCCTAGTTGTCGTGACGCTAACCCTAGTTGTCCTGACGCTAACCCTAGTTGTCCTGACGCTAACCCTAGTTGTCCCGACGCTAACCCTAGTTGTCCCGATGCTAACCCTAGTTATCCTGACGCTAACCCTAGTTGTCCTGACGCTAACCCTAGTTGTCCTGACGCTAACCCTAGTTGTCCTGACGCTAACCCTAGTTGTCCTGACGCTAACCCTAGTTGTCCCGACGCTAACCCTAGTTGTCCTGACGCTAACCCTAGTTGTCCTGACGCTAACCCTACTTGTCCTGACGCTAACCCTAGTTGTAGTGACGCTAACCCTAGTTGTCCTGACGCTAACCCTAGTTGTCGTGACGCTAACCCTAGGTGTCCTGACGCTAACCCTAGTTGTCGTGACGCTAACCCTAGTTGTCCTGACGCTAACCCTATATGTCCTGACGCTAACCCTAGTTGTCCTGACGCTAACCCTAGTTGTCGTGACGCTAACCCTAGTTGTCCTGACGCTAACCCTAGTTGTCCTGACGCTAACCCTAGTTGTCCTGACGCTAACCCTAGTTGTCGTGACGCTAACCCTAGTTGTCCTGACGCTAACCCTAGTTGTCCTGGAGCTAACCCTAGTTGTCCTGACGCTAACCCTAGTAGTCCTGACGCTAACTCTAGTTGTCCTGACGCTTACCCTAGTTGTCTTGACGCTAACCCTAGTTGTCCTGACGCTTACCCTAGTTGTCCTGACGCTAACCCTAGTTGTCCTGACGCTTACCCTAGTTGTCCTGACGCTAACCCTAGTTGTCCTGACGCTAACCCTAGTTGTCCTGGAGCTAACCCTAGTTGTCCTGGCGCTAACCCTAGTTGTCCTGGCGCTAAACCTAGTTGTCCTGGCGCTAACCCTAGTTGTCCTGGCGCTAACCCTAGTTGTCCTGGCGCTAACCCTAGTTGTCCTGACGCTAACCCTAGTTGTCCTGACGCTAACCCTAGTTGTCCCGACGCTAACCCTAGTTGTCCCGACGCTAACCCTAGTTGTCCCGATGCTAACCCTAGTTGTCCTGACGCTAACCCTAGTTGTCCCGACGCTAACCCTAGTTGTCCTGACGCTAACCCTAGTTGTCCTGACGCTAAACCTAGTTGTCCTGACGCTAACCCTAGTTGTCCTGACGCTAACCCTAGTTGTCCTGACGATAACCCTAGTTGTCCTGACGCTAACCCTAGTTGTCGTGACGCTAACCCTAGGTGTCCTGACGCTAACCCTAGTTGTCGTGACGCTAACCCTAGTTGTCCTGACGCTAACCCTAGTTGTCCTGACGCTAACCCTAGTTGTCCTGACGCTAACCCTAGTTGTCGTGACGCTAACCCTAGTTGTCCTGACGCTAACCCTAGTTGTCCTGACGCTAACCCTAGTTGTCGTGACGCTAACCCTAGGTGTCCTGACGCTAACCCTAGTTGTCGTGACGCTAACCCTAGTTGTCCTGACGCTAACCCTATATGTCCTGACGCTAACCCTAGTTGTCCTGACGCTAACCCTAGTTGTCGTGACGCTAACCCTAGTTGTCCTGACGCTAACCCTAGTTGTCCTGACGCTAACCCTAGTTGTCCTGACGCTAACCCTAGTTGTCGTGACGCTAACCCTTGTTGTCCTGACGCTAACCCTAGTTGTCCTGACGCTAACCCTAGTTGTCCTGACGCTAACCCTAGTTGTCGTGACGCTAACCCTAGTTGTCCTGACGCTAACCCTAGTTGTCGTGACGCTAACCCTAGTTGTCCTGACGCTAACCCTAGTTGTCGTGACGCTAACCCTAGTTGTCCTGACGCTAACCCTAGTTGTCCTGACGCTAACCCTAGTTGTCCTGACGCTAACCCTAGTTGTCGTGACGCTAACCCTAGTTGTCCTGATGCTAACCCTAGTTGTGACGCTAACCCTAGTTGTCCTGACGCTAACCCTAGTTGTCCTGACGCTAACCCTAGTTGTCCTGGCGCTAACCCTAGTTGTCCTGGCTCTAACCCTAGTTGTCCTGACGCTAACCCTAGTTGTCCTGACGCTAACCCTAGTTGTCCTGACGCTAACCCTAGCTGTCCTGGCGCTAACCCTAGTTGTCCTGGCGCTAACCCTAGTTGTCCTGACGCTAACCCTAGCTGTCCTGACGCTAACCCTAGCTGTCCTGACGCTAACCCTAGTTGTCCTGACGCTAACCCTAGCTGTCCTGGCGCTAACCCTAGTTGTCCTGGCACTAACCCTAGTTGTCCTGATGCTAACGCTAGTTGTCCTGGCGCTAACCCTAGTTGTCCTGGCGCTAACCCTAGTTGTCCTGGCGCTAACCCTAGTTGTCCTGCCGCTAACCCTAGTTGTCCTGGTGCTAACCCTAGTTTTCCTGGCGCTAACCCTAGTTGTCCTGGCGCTAACCCTAGTTGTCCTGGCGCTAACCCTAGTTGTCCTGGCGCTAACCCTAGTTGTCCTGGCGCTAACCCTAGTTGTCCTGGCGCTAACCCTAGTTGTCCTGGCGCTAACCCTAGGTGTCCTGACGCTAACCCTAGTTGTCGTGACGCTAACCCTAGTTGTCCTGACGCTAACCCTAGTTGTCCTGACGCTAACCCTAGTTGTCCTGACGCTAACCCTAGTTGTCCTGACGCTAACTCTAGTTGTCCTGAAGCTAACCCTAGTTGTCCTGACGCTAACCCTAGTTGTCGTGACGCTAACCCTAGGTGTCCTGACGCTAACCCTAGTTGTCGTGACGCTAACCCTAGTTGTCCTGACGCTAACCCTATATGTCCTGACGCTAACCCTAGTCGTCCTGACGCTAACCCTAGTTGTCGTGACGCTAACCCTAGTTGTCCTGACGCTAACCCTAGTTGTCCTGACGCTAACCCTAGTTGTCCTGACGCTAACCCTAGTTGTCGTGACGCTAACCCTAGTTGTCCTGACGCTAACCCTAGTTGTCCTGACGCTAACCCTAGTTGTCCTGACGCTAACCCTAGTTGTCGTGACGCTAACCCTAGTTGTCCTGACGCTAACCCTAGTTGTCGTGACGCTAACCCTAGTTGTCCTGACGCTAACCCTAGTTGTCGTGACGCTAACCCTAGTTGTCCTGATGCTAACCCTAGTTGTGACGCTAACCCTAGTTGTCCTGACGCTAACCCTAGTTGTCGTGACGCTAACCCTAATTGTCCTGACGCTAACCCTAGTTGTCCTGACACTAACCCTAGTTGTCCTGATGCTAACCCTAGTTGTCCTGACGCTAACCCTAGTTGTCCTGAGGCTAACCCTACTTGTCCTGACGCTAAACCTAGTTGTCCCGACGCTAACCCTAGTTGTCCTGACGCTAGCCCTAGTTGTCCTGACGCTAACCCTAGTTGTCCTGACGCTATCCCTAGTTGTCCTGACGCTAACCCTAGTTGTACTGACGCTAACCCTAGTTGTCCTGACGCTTACCCTAGTTGTCCTGACACTAACCCTAGTTGTCCTGACGCTAACCCTAGTTGTCCTGATGCTTACCCTAGTTGTCCTGACGCTAACCCTAGTTGTCCTGGCGCTAACCCTAGTTGTCCTGGCGCTAACCCTAGTTGTCCTGGGGCTAACCCTAGTTGTCCTGACGCTAACCCTAGTTGTCCTGAAGCTAACCCTAGTTGTCCTGAAGCTAACCCTAGTTGTCCTGACGCTTACCCTAGTTATCCTGACGCTAACCCTCGTTGTCCTGACGCTAACCCTAGTTGTCCTGACGCTAACCCTAGTTGACCTGACGCTAACCCTAGTTGTCCTGGAGCTAACCCTAGTTGTCCTGGCGCTAACCCTAGTTGTCCTGGCGCTAAACCTAGTTGTCCTGGCGCTAACCCTAGTTGTCCTGGCGCTAACCCTAGTTGTCCTGGCGCTAACCCTAGTTGTCCTGGCGCTAACCCTAGTTGTCCTGGCTCTAACCCTAGTTGTCCTGACGCTAACCCTAGTTGTCCTGACGCTAACCCTAGTTGTCCTGACGCTTACCCTAGTTGTCCTGACGCTAACCCTAGTTGTCCTGACGCTAACCCTAGTTGTCCTGACGCTAACCCTAGCTGTCCTGACGCTAACCCTAGTTGTCCTGACGCTAACCCTAGTTGTCCTAACGCTAACCCTAGCTGTCCTGGCGCTAACCCTAGTTGTCCTGGCGCTAACCCTAGTTGTCCTGATGCTAACCCTATTTGTCCTGGCGCTAACCCTAGTTGTCCTGGCGCTAACCCTAGTTGTCCTGGCGCTAACCCTAGATTTCCTGGCGCTAACCCTCGTTGTCCTGGCGCTAACCCTAGTTGTCCTGGCGCTAACCCTAGTTGTCCTGGCGCTAACCCTAGTTGTCCTGGTGCTAACCCTAGTTGTCCTGGCGCTAACCCTAGTTGTCCTGGCGCTAACCCTAGTTGTCCTGATGCTTACCCTAGTTGTCCTGACGCTAACCCTAGTTGTCCTGGTGCTAACCCTAGTTGTCCTGGCGCTAACCCTAGTTGTCCTGGCGCTAACCCTAGTTGTCCTGACGCTAACCCTAGTTGTCCTGACGCTAACCCTAGTTGTCCTGAAGCTAACCCTAGTTGTCCTGACGCTTACCCTAGTTGTCCTGACGCTAACCCTAGTTGTCCTGACGCTAACCCTAGTTGTCCTGACGCTAACCCTAGTTGTCCTGACGCTAACCCTAGTTGTCCTGGAGCTAACCCTAGTTGTCCTGGCGCTAACCCTAGTTGTCCTGGCGCTAAACCTAGTTGTCCTTGCGCTAACCCTAGTTGTCCTGGCGCTAACCCTAGTTGTCCTGGCGCTAACCCTAGTTGTCCTGGCGCTAACCCTAGTTGTCCTGGCGCTAACCCTAGTTGTCCTGGCGCTAACCCTAGTTGTCCTGGCGCTAACCCTAGTTGTCCTGGCTCTAACCCTAGTTGTCCTGACGCTAACCCTAGTTGTCCTGACGCTAACCCTAGTTGTCCTGACGCTTACCCTAGTTGTCCTGACGCTTACCCTAGTTGTCCTGACGCTAACCCTAGTTGTCCTGACGCTAACCCTAGTTGTCCTGACGCTAACCCTAGCTGTCCTGACGCTAACCCTAGCTGTCCTGACGCTAACCCTAGTTGTCCTGACGCTAACCCTAGTTGTCCTGACGCTAACCCTAGCTGTCCTGGCGCTAACCCTAGTTGTCCTGGCACTAACCCTAGTTGTCCTGATGCTAACCCTATTTGTCCTGGCGCTAACCCTAGTTGTCCTGACGCTAACCCTAGTTTTCCTGGCGCTAAAACTAGTTGTCCTGGCGCTAACCCTAGTTGTCCTGGCGCTAACCCTAGTTGTCCTGGCACTAACCCTAGTTGTCCTGACGCTAACCCTAGTTGTCCTGACGCTAACCCTAGTTGTCCTGACGCTAACCCTAGTTGTTGTGACGCTAACCCTAGTTGTCCTGACGCTAACCCTAGTTGTCGTGACGCTAACCCTAGTTGTCCTGACGCTAACCCTAGTTGTCGTGACGCTAACCCTAGTTGTCCTGACGCTAACCCTAGTTGTCCTGACGCTAACCCTAGTTGTCCTGACGCTAACCCTAGTTGTCGTGACGCTAACCCTAGTTGTCCTGATGCTAACCCTAGTTGTGACGCTAACCCTAGTTGTCCTGACGCTAACCCTAGTTGTCCTGACGCTAACCCTAGTTCTCGTGACGCTAACCCTAGTTGTCCTGACGCTAACCCTAGTTGTCCTGACGATAACCCTAGTTGTCCTGACGCTAACCCTAGTTGTCCTGACTCTAACCCTAGTTGTCGTGACGCTAACCCTAGTTGTCCTGACGCTAACCCTAGTTGTCGTGACGCTAACGCTAGTTGTCCTGATGCTAACCCTAGTTGTCCTGACGCTAACCCTAGTTGTCCTGACGCTAACCCTAGTTGTCCTGATGCTAACCCTAGTTGTCCCGACGCTAACCCTAGTTGTCCTGAGGCTAACCCTAGTTGTCCCGACGCTAACCCTAGTTGTCCTGACGCTAACCCTAGTTGTCCTGACGCTAACCTTAGTTGT
Organism: Phyllobates terribilis; assembly: GCF_046119375.1. Classification (NCBI taxonomy): domain Eukaryota; kingdom Metazoa; phylum Chordata; class Amphibia; order Anura; family Dendrobatidae; genus Phyllobates; species Phyllobates terribilis. The sequence continues at coordinate 33,271 of NW_027363301.1, read as the reverse complement.
CCTGACGCTATCCCTAGTTGTCCTGACGCTAACCCTAGTTGTCCTGACGCTAACCCTAGTTGTCCTGACGCTTACCCTAGTAGTCCTGACGCTAACCCTAGTTGTCCTGACGCTAACCCTAGTTGTCCTGACGCTAACCCTAGTTGTCCTGACGCTTACCCTAGTTGTCCTGACGCTAACCCTAGTTGTCCTGACGCTAACCCTAGTTGTCCTGGCGCTAACCCTAGTTGTCCTGGCGCTAACCCTAGTTGTCCTGGCGCTAACCCTAGTTGTCCTGGCGCTAACCCTAGTTGTCCTGACGCTAACCCTAGTTGTCCTGACGCTAACCCTAGTTGTCCTGACGCTAACCCTAGTTGTCCTGACGCTTACCCTAGTTGTCCTGACGCTAACCCTAGCTGTCCTGACGCTAACCCTAGATGTCCTGACGCTAACCCTAGTTGTCCTGACGCTAACCCTAGTTGTCCTGACGCTAACCCTAGTTGTCCTGACGCTAACCCTAGTTGTCCTGGAGCTAACCCTAGTTGTCCTGGCGCTAACCCTAGTTGTCCTGGCGCTAAACCTAGTTGTCCTGGCGCTAACCCTAGTTGTCCTGACGCTAACCCTAGTTGTCCTGGTGCTAACCCTAGTTGTCCTGGCGCTAACCCTAGTTGTCCTGGCGCTAACCCTAGTTGTCCTGGCGCTAACCCTAGTTGTCCTGGCTCTAACCCTAGTTGTCCTGACGCTAACCCTAGTTGTCCTTACGCTAACCCTAGTTGTCCTGACGCTAACCCTAGCTGTCCTGGCGCTAACCCTAGTTGTCCTGGCGCTAACCCTAGTTGTCCTGGCGCTAACCCTAGTTGTCCTGACGCTAACCCTAGCTGTCCTGACGCTAACCCTAGTTGTCCTGACGCTAACCCTAGTTGTCCTGACGCTAACCCTAGCTGTCCTGGCGCTAACCCTAGTTGTCCTGGCGCTAACCCTAGTTGTCCTGATGCTAACCCTAGTTGTCCTGGCGCTAACCCTAGTTGTCCTGACGCTAACTCTAGTTGTCCTGGTGCTAACCCTAGTTTTCCTGGCGCTAACCCTGGTTGTCCTGGCGCTAACCCTAGTTGTCCTGGCGCTAACCCTAGTTGTCCTGGCGCTAACCCTAGTTGTCCTGGCGCTAACCCTAGTTGTCCTGGCGCTAACCCTAGTTGTCCTGGTGCTAACCCTAGTGGTCCTGGCGCTAACCCTAGTTGTCCTGGCGCTAACCCTAGTTGTCCTGGCGCTAACCCTAGTTGTCCTGGCGCTAACCCTAGTTGTCCTGGCGCTAACCCTAGTTGTACTGACGCTAACCCTAGTTGTCCTGATGCTAACCCGAGTTGTCCTGACGCTAACCCGAGTTGTCCTGACGCTATCCCGAGTTGTCCTGACGCTAACCCGAGTTGTCCTGACGCTAACCCTAGTTGTCCTGAAGCTAACCCTAGTAGTCCTGATGCTAACCCTAGTTGTCCTGACGCTAACCCTAGTTGTCCTGATGCTAACCCTAGTTGTCCTGACGCTAACCCTAGTTGTCCTGACGCTAACCCTAGTTGTCTTGACAATAACCCTAGTTGTCCTGACGCTAACCCTAGTTGTCGTGACGCTAACCCTAGGTGTCCTGACGCTAACCCTAGTTGTCGTGACGCTAACCCTAGTTGTCCTGACGCTAACCCTAGTTGTCCTGACGCTAACCCTAGTTGTCCTGACGCTAACCCTAGTTGTCCTGACGCTAAATCTAGTTGTCCTCAAGCTAACCCTAGTTGTCCTGACGCTAACCCTAGTTGTCGTGACGCTTACCCTAGGTGTCCTGACGCTAACCCTAGTTGTCGTGACGCTAACCCTAGTTGTCCTGACGCTAACCCTATATGTCCTGACGCTAACCCTAGTCGTCCTGACGCTAACCCTAGTTGTCGTGACGCTAACCCTAGTTGTCCTGACGCTAACCCTAGTTGTCCTGACGCTAACCCTAGTTGTCCTGACGCTAACCTTAGTTGTCGTGACGCTAACCCTAGTTGTCCTGACGCTAACCCTAGTTGTCCTGACGCTAACCCTAGTTGTCGTGACGCTAACCCTAGTTGTCGTGACGCTAACCCTAGTTGTCGTGACGCTAACCCTAGTTGTCCTGACGCTAACCCTAGTTGTCGTGACGCTAACCCTAGTTGTCCTGACGCTAACCCTAGTTGTCCTGACGCTAACCCTAGTTGTCCTGATGCTAACCCTAGTTGTCGTGACGCTAACCCTAGTTGTCCTGATGCTAACCCTAGTTGTCGTGACGCTAACCCTAGTTGTCCTGACGCTAACCCTAGTTGTCCTGACTCTAACCCTAGTTGTCGTGACGATAACCCTAGTTGTCCTGACGCTAACCCTAGTTGTCGTGACGCTAACCCTAGTTGTCCTGACGCTAACCCTAGTTGTCCTGACGCTAACCCTAGTTGTCCTGATGCTAACCCTAGTTGTCCTGACGCTAACCCTAGTTGTCCTGAGGCTAACCCTAGTTGTCCTGACGCTAAACCTAGTTGTCCCGACACTAACCCTAGTTGTCCTGACGCTAGCCCTAGTTGTCCTGACGCTAACCCTAGTTGTCCTGACGCTATCCCTAGTTGTCCTGACGCTAACCCTAGTTGTACTGACGCTAACCCTAGTTGTCCTGACGCTTACCCTAGTTGTCCTGACGCTAACCCTAGTTGTCCTGACGCTAACCCTAGTTGTCCTGACGCTTACCCTAGTTGTCCTGACGCTAACCCTAGTTGTCCTGACGCTAACCCTAGTTGTCCTGGCGCTAACCCTAGTTGTCCTGGCGCTAACCCTAGTTGTCCTGGCGCTAACCCTAGTTGTCCTGACGCTAACCCTAGTTGTCCTGAAGCTAACCCTAGTTGTCCTGAAGCTAACCCTAGTTGTCCTGATGCTTACCCTAGTTATCCTGACGCTAACCCTCGTTGTCCTGACGCTAACCCTAGTTGTCCTGACGCTAACCCTAGTTGTCCTGACGCTAACCCTAGTTGACCTGACGCTAACCCTAGTTGTCCTGGAGCTAACCCTAGTTGTCCTGGCGCTAACCATAGTTGTCCTGGCGCTAAACCTAGTTGTCCTGGCGCTAACCCTAGTTGTCCTGGCGCTAACCATAGTTGTCCTGGCGCTAACCCTAGTTGTCCTGACGCTAACCCTAGCTGTCCTGACGCTAACCCTAGTTGTCCTGACGCTAACCCTAGTTGTCCTAACGCTAACCCTAGCTGTCCTGGAGCTAACCCTAGTTGTCCTGGCGCTAACCCTAGTTGTCCTGATGCTAACCCTATTTGTCCTGGCGCTAACCCTAGTTGTCCTGGCGCTAACCCTAGTTGTCCTGGCGCTAACCCTAGATTTCCTGGCGCTAACCCTAGTTGTCCTGGCGCTAACCCTAGTTGTCCAGGCGCTAACCCTAGTTGTCCTGACGCTAACCCTAGTTGTCCTGACGCTAACCCTAGTTGTCCTGACGCTAACCCTAGTTGTCCTGGAGCTAACCCTAGTTGTCCTGGCGCTAACCCTAGTTGTCCTGGCGCTAAACCTAGTTGTCCTGGCGCTAACCCTAGTTGTCCTGGCGCTAACCCTAGTTGTCCTGGCGCTAACCCTAGTTGTAATGGCGCTAATCCTAGTTGTCCTGGCGCTAACCCTAGTTGTCCTGGCGCTAACCCTAGTTGTCCTGGCGCTAACCCTAGTTGTCCTGGCTCTAACCCTAGTTGTCCTGACGCTAACCCTAGTTGTCCTGACGCTAACCCTAGTTGTCCTGACGCTTACCCTAGTTGTCCTGACGCTAACCCTAGTTGTCCTGACGCTAACCCTAGTTGTCCTGACGCTAACCCTAGCTGTCCTGACGCTAACCCTAGCTGTCCTGACGCTAACCCTAGTTGTCCTGACGCTAACCCTAGTTGTCCTGACGCTAACCCTAGCTGTCCTGGCGCTAACCCTAGTTGTCCTGGCACTAACCCTAGTTGTCCTGATGCTAACCCTATTTGTCCTGGCACTAACCCTAGTTGTCCTGGCGCTAACCCTAGTTTTCCTGGCGCTAACCCTAGTTGTCCTGGCGCTAACCCTAGTTGTCCTGGCGCTAACCCTAGTTGTCCTGGCGCTAACCCTAGTTGTCCTGGTGCTAACCCTAGTTGTCCTGTCGCTAACCCTAGTTGTCCTGGCGCTAACCCTAGTTGTCCTTTCGCTAACCCTAGTTGTCCTTTCGCTAACCCTAGTTGTCCTGGCGCTAACCCTAGTTGTCCTGGCGCTAACCCTAGTTGTCCTGGCGCTAACCCTAGTTGTCCTGCCGCTAACCCTAGTTGTCCTGATGCTAACCCGAGTTGTCCTGACGCTAACCCGAGTTGTCCTGACGCTAACCCTAGTTGTCCTGATGCTAACCCTAGTTGTCCTGACGCTAACCCTAGTTGTCCTGAAGCTAACCCTAGTAGTCCTGACGCTAACCCTAGTTGTCCTGACGCTAACCCTAGTTGTCCTGATGTTAACCCTAGTTGTCCTGACGCTAACCCTAGTTGTCCTGACGCTAACCCTAGTTGTCCTGACGCTAACCCTACTTGTCCTGACGCTAACCCTAGTTGTCCTGACGCTAACCCTACTTGTCCTGACGCTAACCCTACTTGTTCTGACGCTAACCCTACTTGTTCTGACGCTAACCCTAGTTGTGCTGACGCTAACCCTAGTTGTCCTGACGCTAACCCTAGTTGTCCTGGCGCTAACCCTAGTTGTCCTGGTGCTAACCCTAGTTGTCCTGGCGCTAACCCTAGTTGTCCTGGCGCTAACCCTAGTTGTCCTGGCGCTAACCCTAGTTGTCCTGGCGCTAACCCTAGTTGTCCTGATGCTAACCCGAGTTGTCCTGATGCTAACCCGAGTTGTCCTGAAGCTAACCCGAGTTGTCCTGACGCTAACCCTAGTTGTCCTGACGCTATCCCTAGTTGTCCTGATGCTAACCCTACTTGTCCTGACGCTAACCCTAGTTGTCCTGACGCTATCCCTAGTTGTCCTGACGCTAACCCTACTTGTCCTGACGCTAACCCTAGTTGTCCTGACGCTAACCCTAGTTGTCCTGACGCTAAGCCTACTTGTCCTGACGCTAACCCTACTTGTTCTGACGCTAACCCTAGTTGTCCTGACGCTAACCCTAGTTGTCCTGACGCTAACCCTACTTGTCCTGACGCTAACCCTAGTTGTCCTGGCGCTAACCCTAGTTGTCCTGGCGCTAACCCTAGTTGTCCTGGTGCTAACCCTAGTTGTCCTAGCGCTAACCCTAGTTGTCCTGGCGCTAACCCTAGTTGTCCTGATGCTAACCCGAGTTGTCCTGATGCTAACCCGAGTTGTCCTGAAGCTAACCCGAGTTGTCCTGACGCTAACCCGAGTTGTCCTGACGCTAACACTAGTTGTCCTGAAGCTAACCCTAGTAGTCCTGACGCTAACCCTAGTTGTCCTGACGCTAACCCTAGTTGTCCTGACGCTAACCCTAGTTGTCCTGACGCTAACCCTAGTTGTCCTGACGCTAACCCTAGTTGTCCTGACGCTAACCCTACTTGTCCTGACGCTAACCCTAGTTGTCCTGACGCTAACCCTAGTTGTCCTGACGCTAACCCTACTTGTCCTGACGCTAACCCTAGTTGTCCTGACGCTAACCTAGTTGTCCTGATGCTAACCCTAGTTGTCCTGAAGCTAACCCTAGTAGTCCTGACGCTAACCCTAGTTGTCCTGACGCTAACCCTAGTTGTCCTGACGCTAACCCTAGTTGTCCTGACGCTAACCCTAGTTGTCCTGACGCTAACCCTAGTTGTCCTGACGCTAACCCTACTTGTCCTGACGCTAACCCTAGTTGTCCTGACGCTAACCCTAGTTGTCCTGACGCTAACCCTACTTGTCCTGACGCTAACCCTAGTTGTCCTGACGCTAACCTAGTTGTCCTGACGCTAACCCTACTTGTCCTGACGCTAACCCTAGTTGTCCTGACGCTAACCCTAGCTGTCCTGACGCTAAGCCTACTTGTCCTGACGCTAACCCTACTTGTTCTGACGCTAACCCTAGTTGTCCTGACGCTAACCCTAGTTGTCCTGACGCTAACCCTACTTGTCCTGACGCTAACCCTAGTTGTCCTGGCGCTAACCCTAGTTGTCCTGGCGCTAACCCTAGTTGTCCTGGTGCTAACCCTAGTTGTCCTGGCGCTAACCCTAGTTGTCCTGGCGCTAACCCTAGTTGTCCTGGCGCTAACCCTAGTTGTCCTGGCGCTAACCCTGGTTGTCCTGGCGCTAACCCTAGTTGTCCTGACGCTAACCCTAGTTGTCCTGATGCTAACCCGAGTTGTCCTGACGCTAACCCGAGTTGTCCTGACGCTAACCCGAGTTGTCCTGACGCTAACCCTAGTTGTCCCGACGCTAACCCTAGTTGTCCTGACGCTAACCCTAGTTGTCCTGAAGCTAACCCTAGTAGTCCTGACGCTAACCCTAGTTGTCCTGACGCTAACCCTAGTTGTCCTGATGCTAACCCTAGTTGTCCTGACGCTAACCCTAGTTGTCCTGACGCTAACCCTACTTTTCCTGACGTTAACCCTAGTTGTCCTGACGCTAACCCTACTTGTCCTGACGCTAACCCTAGTTGTCCTGACGCTAACCCTAGTTGTCCTGACGCTAACCCTACTCGTCCTGACTCTAACCCTAGTTGTCCTGACGCTAACCCTAGTTGTCCTGACGCTAAGCCTACTTGTCCTGACGCTAACCCTACTTGTTCTGACGCTAACCCTAGTTGTCCTGACGCTAACCCTAGTTGTCCTGACGCTAAACCTACTTGTCCTGACGCTAACCCTAGTTGTCCTGACGCTAACCCTACTTGTCCTGACGCTAACCCTAGTTGTCCTGACGCTAACCCTAGTTGTCCTCACGCTAACCCTAGTTGTCCTGACGCTAACCCTAGATGTCCTGACGCTAACCCTAGTTGTCCTGACGCTAACCCTAGTTGTCCTGACGCTAACCCTAGCTGTCCTGGCGCTAACCCTAGTTGTCCTGGCACTAACCCTAGTTGTCCTGATGCTAACCCTAGTTGTCCTGGCGCTAACCCTAGTTGTCCTGACGCTAACCCTAGTTGTCCTAGTGCTAACCCTAGTTTTCCTGGCGCTAACCCTAGTTGTCCTGGCGCTAACCCTAGTTGTCCTGGCGCTAACCCTAGTTGTCCTGGCGCTAACCCTAGTTGTCCTGGCGCTAACCCTAGTTGTCCTGGCGCTAACCCTAGTTGTCCTGGTGCTAACCCTAGTGGTCCTGGCGCTAACCCTAGTTGTCCTGGCGCTAACCCTAGTTGTCCTGGCGCTAACCCTAGTTGTCCTGGCGCTAACCCTAGTTGTCCTGGCGCTAACCCTAGTTGTCCTGACGCTAACCCTAGTTGTCCTGATGCTAACCCGAGTTGTCCTGACGCTAACCCGAGTTGTCCTGACGCTATCCCGAGTTGTCCTGACGCTAACCCGAGTTGTCCTGACGCTAACCCTAGTTGTCCTGAAGCTAACCCTAGTAGTCCTGATGCTAACCCTAGTTGTCCTGACGCTAACCCTAGTTGTCCTGACGCTAACCCTAGTTGTCCTGACGCTAACCCTAGTTGTCTTGACAATAACCCTAGTTGTCCTCACGCTAACCCTAGTTGTCGTGACGCTAACCCTAGGTGTCCTGACGCTAACCCTAGTTGTCGTGACGCTAACCCTAGTTGTCCTGACGCTAACCCTAGTTGTCCTGACGCTAACCCTAGTTGTCCTGACGCTAACCCTAGTTGTCCTGACGCTAACTCTAGTTGTCCTCAAGCTAACCCTAGTTGTCCTGACGCTAACCCTAGTTGTCGTGACGCTAACCCTAGGTGTCCTGACGCTAACCCTAGGTGTCCTGACGCTAACCCTAGTTGTCGTGACGCTAACCCTAGTTGTCCTGACGCTAACCCTAGTCGTCCTGATGCTAACCCTAGTCGTCCTGACGCTAACCCTAGTTGTCCTGACGCTAACCCTAGTTGTCCTGACGCTAACCCTAGTTGTCGTGACGCTAACCCTAGTTGTCGTGACGCTAACCCTAGTTGTCCTGACGCTAACCCTAGTTGTCCTGACGCTAACCCTAGTTGTCCTGACGCTAACCCTAGTTGTCGTGACGCTAACCCTAGTTGTCCTGACGCTAACCCTAGTTGTCGTGACGCTAACCCTAGTTGTCCTGACGCTAACCCTAGTTGTCGTGACGCTAACCCTAGTTGTCGTGACGCTAACCCTAGTTGTCCTGACGCTAACCCTAGTTGTCCTGACGCTAACCCTAGTTGTCGTGACGCTAACCCTAGTTGTCCTGATGCTAACCCTAGTTGTGACGCTAACCCTAGTTGTCCTGACGCTAACCCTAGTTGTCCTGACGCTAACCCTAGTTGTCGTGACGATAACCCTAGTTGTCCTGACGCTAACCCTAGTTGTCGTGACGCTAACCCTAGTTGTCCTGACGCTAACCCTAGTTGTCCTGACGCTAACCCTAGTTGTCCTGATGCTAACCCTAGTTGTCCTGACGCTAACCCTAGTTGTCCTGAGGCTAACCCTAGTTGTCCTGACGCTAAACCTAGTTGTCCCGACACTAAGCCTAGTTGTCCTGACGCTAGCCCTAGTTGTCCTGACGCTAACCCTAGTTGTCCTGACGCTATCCCTAGTTGTCCTGACGCTAACCCTAGTTGTACTGACGCTAACCCTAGTTGTCCTGACGCTTACCCTAGTTGTCCTGACGCTAACCCTAGTTGTCCTGACGCTAACCCTAGTTGTCCTGAGGCTTACCCTAGTTGTCCTGAGGCTAACCCTAGTTGTCCTGACGCTAACCCTAGTTGTCCTGGCGCTAACCCTAGTTGTCCTGGCGCTAACCCTAGTTGTCCTGGCGCTAACCCTAGTTGTCCTGACGCTAACCCTAGTTGTCCTGAAGCTAACCCTAGTTGTCCTGAAGCTAACCCTAGTTGTCCTGACGCTTACCCTAGTTATCCTGACGCTAACCCTCGTTGTCCTGACGCTAACCCTAGTTGTCCTGACGCTAACCCTAGTTGACCTGACGCTAACCCTAGTTGTCCTGGAGCTAACCCTAGTTGTCCTGGCGCTAACCCTAGTTGTCCTGGCGCTAACCCTAGTTGTCCTGGCGCTAAACCTAGTTGTCCTGGCGCTAACCCTAGTTGTCCTGGCGCTAACCCTAGTTGTCCTGGCGCTAACCCTAGTTGTTATGGCGCTAACCCTAGTTGTCCTGGCGCTAACCCTAGTTGTCCTGGCGCTAACCCTAGTTGTCCTGGCTCTAACCCTAGTTGTCCTGACGCTAACCCTAGTTGTCCTGACGCTAACCCTAGTTGTCCTGACGCTTACCCTAGTTGTCCTGACGCTAACCCTAGGTGTCCTGACGCTAACCCTAGTTGTCCTGACGCTAACCCTAGCTGTCCTGACGCTAACCCTAGTTGTCCTGACGCTAACCCTAGTTGTCCTAACGCTAACCCTAGCTGTCCTGGCGCTAACCCTAGTTGTCCTGGCGCTAACCCTAGTTGTCCTGATGCTAACCCTATTTGTCCTGGCGCTAACCCTAGTTGTCCTGGCGCTAACCCTAGTTGTCCTGGCGCTAACCCTAGATTTCCTGGCGCTAACCCTAGTTGTCCTGGCGCTAACCCTAGTTGTCCTGGCGCTAACCCTAGTTGTCCTGACGCTAACCCTAGTTGTCCTGACGCTAACCCTAGTTGTCCTGGAGCTAACCCTAGTTGTCCTGGCGCTAACCCTAGTTGTCCTGGCGCTAAACCTAGTTGTCCTGGCGCTAACCCTAGTTGTCCTGGCGCTAACCCTAGTTGTCCTGGCGCTAACCCTAGTTGTAATTTCGCTAACCCTAGTTGTCCTGGCGCTAACCCTAGTTGTCCTGGCGCTAACCCTAGTTGTCCTGGCGCTAACCCTAGTTGTCCTGGATCTAACCCTAGTTGTCCTGACGCTAACCCTAGTTGTCCTGACGCTAACCCTAGTTGTCCTGACGCTTACCCTCGTTGTCCTGACGCTAACCCTAGTTGTCCTGACGCTAACCCTAGTTGTCCTGACGCTAACCCTAGCTGTCCTGACGCTAACCCTAGTTGTCCTGATGCTAACCCTATTTGTCCTGGCGCTAACCCTAGTTGTCCTGGCGCTAACCCTAGTTTTCCTGGCGCTAACCCTAGTTGTCCTGGCGCTAACCCTAGTTGTCCTGGCGCTAACCCTAGTTGTCCTGGCGCTAACCCTAGTTGTCCTGGTGCTAACCCTAGTTGTCCTGGCGCTAACCCTAGTTGTCCTGGCGCTAACCCTAGTTGTCCTTTCGCTAACCCTAGTTGTCCTGGCGCTAACCCTAGTTGTCCTGGCGCTAACCCTAGTTGTCCTGGCGCTAACCCTAGTTGTCCTGCCGCTAACCCTAGTTGTCCTGATGCTAACCCGAGTTGTCCTGACGCTAACCCGAGTTGTCCTGACGCTAACCCTAGTTGTCCTGATGCTAACCCTAGTTGTCCTGACGCTAACCCTAGTTGTCCTGAAGCTAACCCTAGTAGTCCTGACGCTAACCCTAGTTGTCCTGACGCTAACCCTAGTTGTCCTGACGCTAACCCTAGTTGTCCTGATGCTAACCCTAGTTGTCCTGACGCTAACCCTAGTTGTCCTGACGCTAACCCTACTTGTCCTGACGCTAACCCTAGTTGTCCTGACGCTAAGCCTACTTGTCCTGACGCTAACCCTACTTGTTCTGACGCTAACCCTAGTTGTCCTGACGCTAACCCTACTTGTCCTGACGCTAACCCTACTTGTCCTGACGCTAACCCTACTTGTCCTGACGCTAACCCTAGTTGTCCTGGCGCTAACCCTAGTTGTCCTGGCGCTAACCCTAGTTGTCCTGGTGCTAACCCTAGTTGTCCTGGCGCTAACCCTAGTTGTCCTGGCGCTAACCCTAGTTGTCCTGATGCTAACCCGAGTTGTCCTGATGCTAACCCGAGTTGTCCTGAAGCTAACCCGAGTTGTCCTGACGCTAACCCGAGTTGTCCTGACGCTAACCCTAGTTGTCCTGACGCTATCCCTAGTTGTCCTGACGCTAACCCTACTTGTCCTGACGCTAACCCTAGTTGTCCTGATGCTAACCCTAGTTGTCCTGACGCTAAGCCTACTTGTCCTGATGCTAACCCTACTTGTTCTGACGCTAACCCTAGTTGTACTGACGCTAACCCTAGTTGTCCTGACGCTAACCCTACTTGTCCTGACGCTAACCCTAGCTGTCCTGGCGCTAACCCTAGTTGTCCTGGCGCTAACCCTAGTTGTCCTGGCGCTAACCCTAGTTGTCCTGGCGCTAACCCTAGTTGTCCTGGTGCTAACCCTAGTTGTCCTGGCGCTAACCCTAGTTGTCCTGGCGCTAACCCTAGTTGTCCTGATGCTAACCCGAGTTGTCCTGATGCTAACCCGAGTTGTCCTGAAGCTAACCCGAGTTGTCCTGACGCTAACCCGAGTTGTCCTGACGCTAACCCTAGTTGTCCTGACGCTAACCCTAGTTGTCCTGATGCTAACCCTAGTTGTCCTGAAGCTAACCCTAGTAGTCCTGACGCTAACCCTAGTTCTCCTGACGCTAACCCTAGTTGTCCTGACGCTAACCCTAGTTGTCCTGATGCTAACCCTAGTTGTCCTGACGCTAACTCTAGTTGTCCTGACGCTAACCCTACTTGTCCTGACGCTAACCCTACTTGTCCTGACGCTAACCCTACTTGTCCTGACGCTAACCCTAGTTGTCCTGACGCTAACCTAGTTGTCCTGACGCTAACCCTACTTGTCCTGACGCTAACCCTAGTTGTCCTGACGCTAACCCTAGCTGTCCTGACGCTAAGCCTACTTGTCCTGACGCTAACCCTACTTGTTCTGACGCTAACCCTAGTTGTCCTGACTCTAACCCTAGTTGTCCTGACGCTAACCCTACTTGTCCTGACGCTAACCCTAGTTGTCCTGGCGCTAACCCTAGTTGTCCTGGCGCTAACCCTAGTTGTCCTGGTGCTAACCCTAGTTGTCCTGGCGCTAACCCTAGTTGTCCTGGCGCTAACCCTAGTTGTCCTGGCGCTAACCCTAGTTGTCCTGGCGCTAACCCTAGTTGTCCTGGCGCTAACCCTGGTTGTCCTGACGCTAACCCTAGTTGTCCTGACGCTAACCCTAGTTGTCCTGATGCTAACCCGAGTTGTCCTGACGCTAACCCGAGTTGTCCTGACGCTAACCCGAGTTGTCCTGACGCTAACCCTAGTTGTCCCGACGCTAACCCTAGTTGTCCTGACGCTAACCCTAGTTGTCCTGAAGCTAACCCTAGTAGTCCTGACGCTAACCCTAGTTGTCCTGACGCTAACCCTAGTTGTCCTGACGCTAACCCTAGTTGTCCTGACGCTAACCCTAGTTGTCCTGACGCTAACCCTAGTTGTCCTGACGCTAACCCTACTTTTCCTGACGTTAACCCTAGTTGTCCTGACGCTAACCCTACTTGTCCTGACGCTAACCCTAGTTGTCCTGACGCTAACCCTAGTTGTCCTGACGCTAACCCTACTCGTCCTGACTCTAACCCTAGTTGTCCTGACGCTAACCCTAGTTGTCCTGACGCTAAGCCTACTTGTCCTGACGCTAACCCTACTTGTTCTGACGCTAACCCTAGTTGTCCTGACGCTAACCCTAGTTGTCCTGACGCTAAACCTACTTGTCCTGACGCTAACTCTAGTTGTCCTGACGCTAACCCTACTTGTCCTGACGCTAACCCTAGTTGTCCTGACGCTAACCCTAGTTGTCCTGACGCTAACCCTAGTTGTCCTGACGCTAACCCTACTTGTCCTGATGCTAACCCTAGTTGTCCTGACGCTAACCCGAGTTATCCTGACGCTAACCCTAGTTGTCCTGGCGCTAACCCTAGTTGTCCTGGCGCTAACCCTAGTTGTCCTGGCGCTAACCCTAGTTGTCCTGGCGCTAACCCTAGTTGTCCTGGTGCTAACCCTAGTTGTCCTGGCGCTAACCCTAGTTGTCCTGGCGCTAACCCTAGTTGTCCTTTCGCTAACCCTAGTTGTCCTGGCGCTAACCCTAGTTGTCCTGGCGCTAACCCTAGTTGTCCTGGCGCTAACCCTAGTTGTCCTGCCGCTAACCCTAGTTGTCCTGATGCTAACCCGAGTTGTCCTGACGCTAACCCGAGTTGTCCTGACGCTAACCCTAGTTGTCCTGATGCTAACCCTAGTTGTCCTGACGCTAACCCTAGTTGTCCTGAAGCTAACCCTAGTAGTCCTGACGCTAACCCTAGTTGTCCTGACGCTAACCCTAGTTGTCCTGACGCTAACCCTAGTTGTCCTGATGCTAACCCTAGTTGTCCTGACGCTAACCCTAGTTGTCCTGACGCTAACCCTACTTGTCCTGACGCTAACCCTAGTTGTCCTGACGCTAAGCCTACTTGTCCTGACGCTAACCCTACTTGTTCTGACGCTAACCCTAGTTGTCCTGACGCTAACCCTACTTGTCCTGACGCTAACCCTACTTGTCCTGACGCTAACCCTACTTGTCCTGACGCTAACCCTAGTTGTCCTGGCGCTAACCCTAGTTGTCCTGGCGCTAACCCTAGTTGTCCTGGTGCTAACCCTAGTTGTCCTGGCGCTAACCCTAGTTGTCCTGGCGCTAACCCTAGTTGTCCTGATGCTAACCCGAGTTGTCCTGATGCTAACCCGAGTTGTCCTGAAGCTAACCCGAGTTGTCCTGACGCTAACCCGAGTTGTCCTGACGCTAACCCTAGTTGTCCTGACGCTATCCCTAGTTGTCCTGACGCTAACCCTACTTGTCCTGACGCTAACCCTAGTTGTCCTGATGCTAACCCTAGTTGTCCTGACGCTAAGCCTACTTGTCCTGATGCTAACCCTACTTGTTCTGACGCTAACCCTAGTTGTACTGACGCTAACCCTAGTTGTCCTGACGCTAACCCTACTTGTCCTGACGCTAACCCTAGCTGTCCTGGCGCTAACCCTAGTTGTCCTGGCGCTAACCCTAGTTGTCCTGGCGCTAACCCTAGTTGTCCTGGCGCTAACCCTAGTTGTCCTGGTGCTAACCCTAGTTGTCCTGGCGCTAACCCTAGTTGTCCTGGCGCTAACCCTAGTTGTCCTGATGCTAACCCGAGTTGTCCTGATGCTAACCCGAGTTGTCCTGAAGCTAACCCGAGTTGTCCTGACGCTAACCCGAGTTGTCCTGACGCTAACCCTAGTTGTCCTGACGCTAACCCTAGTTGTCCTGATGCTAACCCTAGTTGTCCTGAAGCTAACCCTAGTAGTCCTGACGCTAACCCTAGTTCTCCTGACGCTAACCCTAGTTGTCCTGACGCTAACCCTAGTTGTCCTGATGCTAACCCTAGTTGTCCTGACGCTAACTCTAGTTGTCCTGACGCTAACCCTACTTGTCCTGACGCTAACCCTACTTGTCCTGACGCTAACCCTACTTGTCCTGACGCTAACCCTAGTTGTCCTGACGCTAACCTAGTTGTCCTGACGCTAACCCTACTTGTCCTGACGCTAACCCTAGTTGTCCTGACGCTAACCCTAGCTGTCCTGACGCTAAGCCTACTTGTCCTGACGCTAACCCTACTTGTTCTGACGCTAACCCTAGTTGTCCTGACTCTAACCCTAGTTGTCCTGACGCTAACCCTACTTGTCCTGACGCTAACCCTAGTTGTCCTGGCGCTAACCCTAGTTGTCCTGGCGCTAACCCTAGTTGTCCTGGTGCTAACCCTAGTTGTCCTGGCGCTAACCCTAGTTGTCCTGGCGCTAACCCTAGTTGTCCTGGCGCTAACCCTAGTTGTCCTGGCGCTAACCCTAGTTGTCCTGGCGCTAACCCTGGTTGTCCTGACGCTAACCCTAGTTGTCCTGACGCTAACCCTAGTTGTCCTGATGCTAACCCGAGTTGTCCTGACGCTAACCCGAGTTGTCCTGACGCTAACCCGAGTTGTCCTGACGCTAACCCTAGTTGTCCCGACGCTAACCCTAGTTGTCCTGACGCTAACCCTAGTTGTCCTGAAGCTAACCCTAGTAGTCCTGACGCTAACCCTAGTTGTCCTGACGCTAACCCTAGTTGTCCTGACGCTAACCCTAGTTGTCCTGACGCTAACCCTAGTTGTCCTGACGCTAACCCTAGTTGTCCTGACGCTAACCCTACTTTTCCTGACGTTAACCCTAGTTGTCCTGACGCTAACCCTACTTGTCCTGACGCTAACCCTAGTTGTCCTGACGCTAACCCTAGTTGTCCTGACGCTAACCCTACTCGTCCTGACTCTAACCCTAGTTGTCCTGACGCTAACCCTAGTTGTCCTGACGCTAAGCCTACTTGTCCTGACGCTAACCCTACTTGTTCTGACGCTAACCCTAGTTGTCCTGACGCTAACCCTAGTTGTCCTGACGCTAAACCTACTTGTCCTGACGCTAACTCTAGTTGTCCTGACGCTAACCCTACTTGTCCTGACGCTAACCCTAGTTGTCCTGACGCTAACCCTAGTTGTCCTGACGCTAACCCTAGTTGTCCTGACGCTAACCCTACTTGTCCTGATGCTAACCCTAGTTGTCCTGACGCTAACCCGAGTTATCCTGACGCTAACCCTAGTTGTCCTGACGCTAACCCGATTTGTCCTGACGCTAACCCTAGTTGTCGTGACGCTAACCCTAGGTGTCCTGACGCTAACCCTAGTTGTCGTGACGCTAACCCTAGTTGTCCTGAAGCTAACCCTAGTTGTCCTGACGCTAACCCTAGTTGTCCTGAAGCTAACCCTAGTTGTCCTGACGCTAACCCTAGTTGTCGTGACGCTAACCCTAGGAGTCCTGACGCTAACCCTAGTTGTCGTGATGCTAACCCTAGTTGTCCTGACGCTAACCCTATATGTCCTGACGCTAACCCCAGTTGTCCTGACGCTAACCCTAGTTGTCGTGACGCTAACCCTAGTTGTCCTGACGCTAACCCTAGTTGTACTGACGCTAACCCTAGTTGTCCTGACGCTAACCCTAGTTGTCGTGACGCTAACCCTAGTTGTCCTGACGCTAACCCTAGTTGTCCTGACGCTAACCCTAGTTGTCGTGACGCTAACCCTAGTTTTCCTGACGCTAACCCTAGTTGTCGTGACGCTAACCCTAGTTGTCCTGACGCTAACCCTAGTTGTCGTGACGCTAACCCTAGTTGTCCTGACGCTAACCCTAGTTGTCCTGACGCTAACCCTAGTTGTCGTGACGCTAACCCTAGTTGTCCTGATGCTAACCCTAGTTGTGACGCTAACCCTAGTTGTCCTGACGCTAACCCTAGTTGTCCTGACGCTAACCCTAGTTGTCGTGACGCTAACCCTAGTTGTCCTGACGCTAACCCTAGTTGTCCTGACGCTAACCCTAGTTGTAGTGACGCTAACCCTAGTTGTCCTGATGCTAACCCTAGTTGTGACGCTAACCCTAGTTGTCCTGACGCTAACCCTAGTTGTCCTGACGCTAACCCTAGTTGTCGTGACGCTAACCCTAGTTCTCCTGACGCTAACCCTAGTTGTCCTGACGCTAACCCTAGTTGTCCTGACGCTAACCCTAGTTGTCCTGGCGCTAACCCTAGTTGTCCTGGCGCTAACCCTAGTTGTCCTGGCGCTAACCCTAGTTGTAATGGCGCTAACCCTAGTTGTCCTGGCGCTAACCCTAGTTGTCCTGGCTCTAACCCTAGTTGTCCTGACGCTAACCCTAGTTGTCCTGATGCTAACCCTAGTTGTCCTGACGCTAACCCTAGTTGTCCTGACGCTTACCCTAGTTGTCCTGACGCTAACCCTAGTTGTCCTGACGCTAACCCTAGTTGTCCTGACGCTAACCCTAGCTGTCCTGACGCTAACCCTAGCTGTCCTGACGCTAACCCTAGTTGTCCTGACGCTAACCCTAGTTGTCCTGACGCTAACCCTAGCTGTCCTGGCGCTAACCCTAGTTGTCCTGGTGCTAACCCTAGTTGTCCTGATGCTAACCCTATTTGTCCTGGCGCTAACCCTAGTTGTCCTGGCGCTAACCCTAGTTGTCCTGGCGCTAACCCTAGTTTTCCTGGCGCTAACCCTAGTTGTCCTGGCGCTAACCCTAGTTGTCCTGGCGCTAACCCTAGTTGTCCTGGCGCTAACCCTAGTTGTACTGGCGCTAACCCTAGTTGTCCTGGCGCTAACCCTAGTTGTACTGGCGCTAACCCTAGTTGTCCTGGCGCTAACCCTAGTTGTCCTGGCGCTAACCCTAGTTGTCCTGGCGCTAACCCTAGTTGTCCTGACGCTAACCCTAGTTGTCCTGATGCTAACCCGAGTTGTCCTGACGCTAACACGAGTTGTCCTGACGCTAACCCGAGTTGTCCTGACGCTAACCCTAGTTTTCCTGACGCTAACCCTAGTTGTCCTGACGCTAACCCTAGTTGTCCTGACGCTAACCCTAGTTGTCCTGACGCTAACCCTAGTTGTCCTGACGCTTACCCTAGTTGTCCTGACGCTAACCCTAGTTGTCCTGACGCTAACCCTAGTTGTCCTGACGCTAACCCTAGTTGTCGTGACGCTAACCCTAGTTGTCCTGGCGCTAACCCTAGTTGTCCTGGCGCTAACCCTAGTTGTCCTGGCGCTAACCCTAGTTGTAATGGCGCTAACCCTAGTTGTCCTGGCGCTAACCCTAGTTGTCCTGGCTCTAACCCTAGTTGTCCTGACGCTAACCCTAGTTGTCCTGATGCTAACCCTAGTTGTCCTGACGCTAACCCTAGTTGTCCTGACGCTTACCCTAGTTGTCCTGACGCTAACCCTAGTTGTCCTGACGCTAACCCTAGTTGTCCTGACGCTAACCCTAGCTGTCCTGACGCTAACCCTAGCTGTCCTGACGCTAACCCTAGTTGTCCTGACGCTAACCCTAGTTGTCCTGACGCTAACCCTAGCTGTCCTGGCGCTAACCCTAGTTGTCCTGGTGCTAACCCTAGTTGTCCTGATGCTAACCCTATTTGTCCTGGCGCTAACCCTAGTTGTCCTGGCGCTAACCCTAGTTGTCCTGGCGCTAACCCTAGTTTTCCTGGCGCTAACCCTAGTTGTCCTGGCGCTAACCCTAGTTGTCCTGGCGCTAACCCTAGTTGTCCTGGCGCTAACCCTAGTTGTACTGGCGCTAACCCTAGTTGTCCTGGCGCTAACCCTAGTTGTACTGGCGCTAACCCTAGTTGTCCTGGCGCTAACCCTAGTTGTCCTGGCGCTAACCCTAGTTGTCCTGGCGCTAACCCTAGTTGTCCTGACGCTAACCCTAGTTGTCCTGATGCTAACCCGAGTTGTCCTGACGCTAACACGAGTTGTCCTGACGCTAACCCGAGTTGTCCTGACGCTAACCCTAGTTTTCCTGACGCTAACCCTAGTTGTCCTGACGCTAACCCTAGTTGTCCTGACGCTAACCCTAGTTGTCCTGACGCTAACCCTAGTTGTCCTGACGCTTACCCTAGTTGTCCTGACGCTAACCCTAGTTGTCCTGACGCTAACCCTAGTTGTCCTGACGCTAACCCTAGCTGTCCTGACGCTAACCCTAGCTGTCCTGACGCTAACCCTAGTTGTCCTGACGCTAACCCTAGTTGTCCTGACGCTAACCCTAGCTGTCCTGGCGCTAACCCTAGTTGTCCTGGTGCTAACCCTAGTTGTCCTGATGCTAACCCTATTTGTCCTGGCGCTAACCCTAGTTGTCCTGGCGCTAACCCTAGTTGTCCTGGCGCTAACCCTAGTTGTCCTGGCGCTAACCCTAGTTGTCCTGGCACTAACCCTAGTTGTCCTGGCGCTAACCCTAGTTGTCCTGGCGCTAACCCTAGTTGTACTGGCGCTAACCCTAGTTGTCCTGGCGCTAACCCTAGTTGTGCTGGCGCTAACCCTAGTTGTCCTGGCGCTAACCCTAGTTGTCCTGGCGCTAACCCTAGTTGTCCTGGCGCTAACCCTAGTTGTCCTGACGCTAACCCTAGTTGTCGTGATGCTAACCCGAGTTGTCCTGACGCTAACACGAGTTGTCCTGACGCTAACCCGAGTTGTCCTGACGCTAACCCTAGTTTTCCTGACGCTAACCCTAGTTGTCCTGACGCTAACCCTAGTTGTCCTGAAGCTAACCCTAGTAGTCCTGACGCTAACCCTAGTTGTCCTGACGCTTACCCTAGTTGTCCTGACGCTAACCCTAGTTGTCCTGATGCTAACCTTAGTTGTCCTGACGCTAACCCCAGTTGTCCTGACGCTAACCCTACTTGTCCTGACGCTAACCCTAGTTGTCCTGACGCTAACCCTACTTGTCCTGACGCTAACCCTACTTGTCCTGACGCTAACCCTAGTTGTCCTGACGCTAACCCTAGTTGTCCTGACGCTAACCCTACTTGTCCTGACGCTAACCCTAGTTGTCCTGACGCTAAGCCTACTTGTCCTGACGCTAACCCTACTTGTTCTGACGCTAACCCTAGTTGTCCTGACGCTAACCCTAGTTGTCCTGACGCTAACCCTACTTGTCCTGACGCTAACCCTAGTTGTCCTGACGCTAACCCTACTTGTCCTGACGCTAACCCTACTTGTCCTGACGCTAACCCTACTTGTCCTGACGCTAACCCTAGTTGTCCTGACGCTAACCCTAGTTGTCCTGACGCTAACCCTAGTTTTCCTGACGCTAACCCTAGATGTCCTGACGCTAACCCTAGTTGTCCTGACGCTAACCCTAGTTGTCCTGACGCTAACCCTAGTTGTCCTGACGCTAACCCTAGTTGTCCTAACCGTAACCCTAGTTGTCCTGACGCTAACCCTAGTTGTCCTGACGCTAACCCTAGTTGTCCTGACGCTAACCCTAGTTGTCCTGACGCTAACCCTAGTTGTCCTGACGCTAACCCTAGTTGTCCTGACGCTAACCCTACTTGTCCTGACGCTAAACCTAGTTGTCCTGACGCTAACCCTAGTTGTCCTGACGCTAACCCTAGTTGTCCTGACGCTAACCCTAGTTGTCCTAGCGCTAACCCTAGTTGTCCTGGCGCTAACCCTAGTTGTCCTGGTGCTAACCCTAGTTGTCCTGGCGCTAACCCTAGTTGTCCTGGCGCTAACCCTAGTTGTCCTGGCGCTAACCCTAGTTGTCCTGGCGCTAACCCTAGTTGTCCTGGCGCTAACCCTGGTTGTCCTGGCGCTAACCCTAGTTGTCCTGACGCTAACCCTAGTTGTCCTGATGCTAATCCGAGTTGTCCTGACGCTAACCCGAGTTGTCCTGACGCTAACCCGAGTTGTCCTGACGCTAACCCTAGTTGTCCCGACGCTAACCCTAGTTGTCCTGACGCTAACCCTAGTTGTCCTGACGCTAACCCTAGTTGTCCTGACGCTAACCCTAGTTGTCCTGATGCTAACCCTAGTTGTCCTGACGCTAACCCTAGTTGTCCTGACGCTAACCCTACTTTTCCTGACGTTAACCCTAGTTGTCCTGACGCTAACCCTACTTGTCCTGACGCTAACCCTAGTTGTCCTGACGCTAACCCTAGTTGTCCTGACGCTAACCCTACTCGTCCTGACTCTAACCCTAGTTGTCCTGACGCTAACCCTAGTTGTCCTGACGCTAAGCCTACTTGTCCTGACGCTAACCCTACTTGTTCTGACGCTAACCCTAGTTGTCCTGACGCTAACCCTAGTTGTCCTGACGCTAAACCTACTTGTCCTGACGCTAACCCTAGTTGTCCTGACGCTAACCCTACTTGTCCTGACGCTAACCCTAGTTGTCCTGACGCTAACCCTAGTTGTCCTCACGCTAACCCTAGTTGTCCTGACGCTATCCCTAGATGTCCTGACGCTAACGCTAGTTGTCCTGACGCTAACCCTAGTTGTCCTGACGCTAACCCTAGTTGTCCTAACGGTAACCCTAGTTGTCCTGACGCTAACCCTAGTTGTCCTGACGCTAACCCTAGTTGTCCTGACGCTAACCCTAGTTGTCCTGACGCTAACCCTAGTTGTCCTGACGCTAACCCTAGTTGTCCTGACGCTAACCCTAGTTGTCCTGACGCTAACCCTAGTTGTCCTGATGCTAACCCTACTTGTCCTGACGCTAAACCTAGTTGTCCTGACGCTAACCCTAGTTGTCCTGACGCTAACCCTAGTTGTCCTGACGCTAACCCTAGTTGTCCTGACGCTAACCCTACTTGTCCTGACGCTAACCCTAGTTGTCCTGACGCTAACCCTAGTTGTCCTGACGCTAACCCTAGTTGTCCTGACGCTAACCCTACTTGTCCTGATGCTAACCCGAGTTATCCTGACGCTAACCCTAGTTGTCCTGACGCTAACCCTAGTTGTCGTGACGCTAACCCTAGGTGTCCTGACGCTAACCCTAGTTGTCCTGACGCTAACCCTAGTTGTCGTGACGCTAACCCTAGTTGTCCTGACGCTAACCCTAGTTGTCCTGACGCTAACCCTAGTTGTCCTGAAGCTAACCCTAGTTGTCCTGACGCTAACCCTAGTTGTCGTGACGCTAACCCTAGGTGTCCTGACGCTAACCCTAGTTGTCGTGACGCTAACCCTAGTTGTCCTGATGCTAACCCTAGTTGTGACGCTAACCCTAGTTGTCCTGACGCTAACCCTAGTTGTCCTGACGCTAACCCTAGTTGTCGTGACGCTAACCCTAGTTGTCCTGACGCTAACCCTAGTTGTCCTGACGATAACCCTAGTTGTCCTGACGCTAACCCTAGTTGTCCTGACGCTAACCCTAGTTGTCCTGACGCTAACCCTAATTGTCCTGACTCTAACCCTAGTTGTCGTGACGATAACCCTAGTTGTCCTGACGCTAACCCTAGTTGTCGTGACGCTAACGCTAGTTGTCCTGACGCTAACCCTAGTTGTCCTTACGCTAACCCTAGTTGTCCTGACGCTAACCCTAGTTGTCCTGATGCTAACCCTAGTTGTCCCGACGATATCCCTAGTTGTCCTGAGGCTAACCCTAGTTGTCCTGACGCTAACCCTAGTTGTCCAGACGCTAACCCTAGTTGTCCTGACGCTAACCCTAGTTGTCCTGACGCTAACCCTAGTTGTCCTGACGCTATCCCTAGTTGTCCTGACGCTATCCCTAGTTGTCCTGACGCTAACCCTAGTTGTCCTGACGCTAACCCTAGTTGTCCTGACGCTTACCCTAGTTGTCCTGACGCTAACCCTAGTTGTCCTGACGCTAACCCTACTTGTCCTGATGCTTACCCTAGTTGTCCTGACGCTAACCCTAGTTGTCCTGACGCTAACCCTAGTTGTCCTGGCGCTAACCCTAGTTGTCCTGGCGCTAACCCTAGTTGTCCTGACGCTAACCCTAGCTGTCCTGACGCTAACCCTAGATGTCCTGACGCTAACCCTAGTTGTCCTGACGCTTACCCTAGTTGTCCTGACGCTAACCCTAGTTGTCCTGACGCTAACCCTAGTTGTCCTGACGCTAACCCTAGTTGTCCTGGAGCTAACCCTAGTTGTCCTGGCGCTAACCCTAGTTGTCCTGGCGCTAACCCTAGTTGTCCTGGCGCTAAACCTAGTTGTCCTGGCGCTAACCCTAGTTGTCCTGGCGCTAACCCTAGTTGTCCTGGCGCTAACCCTAGTTGTAATGGCGCTAACCCTAGTTGTCCTGGCGCTAACCCTAGTTGTCCTGGCGCTAACCCTAGTTGTCCTGATGCTAACCCTAGTTGTCCTGACGCTAACCCTAGTTGTCCTGACGCTTACCCTAGTTGTCCTGACGCTAACCCTAGTTGTCCTGACGCTAACCCTAGTTGTCCTGACGCTAACCCTAGCTGTCCTGACGCTAACCCTCGCTGTCCTGACGCTAACCCTAGTTGTCCTGACGCTAACCCTAGTTGTCCTGACGCTAACCCTAGCTGTCCTGGCGCTAACCCTAGTTGTCCTGGTGCTAACCCTAGTTGTCCTGATGCTAACCCTATTTGTCCTGGCGCTAACCCTAGTTGTCCTGGCGCTAACCCTAGTTGTCCTGGCGCTAACCCTAGTTTTCCTGGCGCTAACCCTAGTTGTCCTGGCGCTAACCCTAGTTGTCCTGGCGCTAACCCTAGTTGTACTGGTGCTAACCCTAGTTGTCCTGGCGCTAACCCTAGTTTTCCTGGCGCTAACCCTAGTTTTCCTGGCGCTAACCCTAGTTGTCCTGGCGCTAACCCTAGTTGTACTGGCGCTAACTCTAGTTGTCCTGGCGCTAACCCTAGTTGTCCTGACGCTAACCCTAGTTGTCCTGATGCTAACCCGAGTTGTCCTGACGCTAACACGAGTTGTCCTGACGCTAACCCGAGTTGTCCTGACGCTAACCCTAGTTTTCCTGACGCTAACCCTAGTTGTCCTGACGCTAACCCTAGTTGTCCTGAAGCTAACCCTAGTAGTCCTGACGCTAACCCTAGTTGTCCTGACGCTTACCCTAGTTGTCCTGACGCTAACCCTAGTTGTCCTGACGCTAACCTTAGTTGTCCTGACGCTAACCCCAGTTGTCCTGACGCTAACCCTACTTGTCCTGACGCTAACCCTAGTTGTCCTGACGCTAACCCTACTTGTCCTGACGCTAACCCTAGTTGTCCTGACGCTAACCCTAGTTGTCCTGACGCTAACCCTACTTGTCCTGACGCTAACCCTAGTTGTCCTGACGCTAACCCTAGTTGTCCTGACGCTAACCCTAGTTGTCCTGACGCTAAGCCTACTTGTACTGACGCTAACCCTACTTGTTCTGACGCTAACCCTAGTTGTCCTGACGCTAACCCTAGTTGTCCTGACGCTAACCCTACTTGTCCTGACGCTAACCCTACTTGTCCTGACGCTAACCCTAGTTGTCGTGACGCTAACCCTAGTTGTCCTGATGCTAACCCTAGTTGTGACGCTAACCCTAGTTGTCCTGACGCTAACCCTAGTTGTCCTGACGCTAACCCTAGTTGTCGTGACGCTAACCCTAGTTGTCCTGACGCTAACCCTAGTTGTCCTGACGCTAACCCTAGTTGTCCTGACGCTAACCCTAGTTGTCCTGACGCTAACCCTAGTTGTCCTGACGCTAACCCTAATTGTCCTGACTCTAACCCTAGTTGTCGTGACGATAACCCTAGTTGTCCTGACGCTAACCCTAGTTGTCGTGACGCTAACGCTAGTTGTCCTGACGCTAACCCTAGTTGTCCTTACGCTAACCCTAGTTGTCCTGACGCTAACCCTAGTTGTCCTGATGCTAACCCTAGTTGTCCCGACGCTAACCCTAGTTGTCCTGAGGCTAACCCTAGTTGTCCTGACGCTAACCCTAGTTGTCCAGACGCTAACCCTAGTTGTCCTGACGCTAACCCTAGTTGTCCTGACGCTAACCCTAGTTGTCCTGACGCTATCCCTAGTTGTCCTGACGCTAACCCTAGTTGTCCTGACGCTAACCCTAGTTGTCCTGACGCTTACCCTAGTTGTCCTGACGCTAACCCTAGTTGTCCTGACGCTAACCCTACTTGTCCTGATGCTTACCCTAGTTGTCCTGACGCTAACCCTAGTTGTCCTGACGCTAACCCTAGTTGTCCTGGCGCTAACCCTAGTTGTCCTGGCGCTAACCCTAGTTGTCCTGACGCTAACCCTAGCTGTCCTGACGCTAACCCTAGATGTCCTGACGCTAACCCTAGTTGTCCTGACGCTTACCCTAGTTGTCCTGACGCTAACCCTAGTTGTCCTGACGCTAACCCTAGTTGTCCTGACGCTAACCCTAGTTGTCCTGACGCTAACCCTAGTT
The DNA here is from genome assembly GCF_046119375.1 of Phyllobates terribilis. Lineage (NCBI taxonomy): Eukaryota > Metazoa > Chordata > Amphibia > Anura > Dendrobatidae > Phyllobates > Phyllobates terribilis. The sequence continues at coordinate 8,554 of NW_027363301.1, read as the reverse complement.
GTCCTGGAGCTAACCCTAGTTGTCCTGGCGCTAACCCTAGTTGTCCTGGCGCTAAACCTAGTTGTCCTGGCGCTAACCCTAGTTGTCCTGGCGCTAACCCTAGTTGTCCTGGCGCTAACCCTAGTTGTCCTGGCGCTAACCCTAGTTGTCCTGGCGCTAACCCTAGTTGTCCTGGCGCTAACCCTAGTTGTCCTGATGCTAACCCTAGTTGTCCTGACGCTAACCCTAGTTGTCCTGACGCTTACCCTAGTTGTCCTGACGCTAACCCTAGTTGTCCTGACGCTAACCCTAGTTGTCCTGACGCTAACCCTAGCTGTCCTGACGCTAACCCTAGCTGTCCTGACGCTAACCCTAGTTGTCCTGACGCTAACCCTAGTTATCCTGACGCTAACCCTAGCTGTCCTGGCGCTAACCCTAGTTGTCCTGGTGCTAACCCTAGTTGTCCTGATGCTAACCCTATTTGTCCTGGCGCTAACCCTAGTTGTCCTGGCGCTAACCCTAGTTGTCCTGGCGCTAACCCTAGTTGTCCTGGCGCTAACCCTAGTTGTCCTGGCGCTAACCCTAGTTGTCCTGGCGCTAACCCTAGTTGTACTGGTGCTAACCCTAGTTGTCCTGGCGCTAACCCTAGTTGTCCTGGCGCTAACCCTAGTTGTACTGGCGCTAACCCTAGTTGTCCTGGCGCTAACCCTAGTTGTCCTGACGCTAACCCTAGTTGTCCTGATGCTAACCCGAGTTGTCCTGACGCTAACACGAGTTGTCCTGACGCTAACCCGAGTTGTCCTGACGCTAACCCTAGTTTTCCTGACGCTAACCCTAGTTGTCCTGACGCTAACCCTAGTTGTCCTGAAGCTAACCCTAGTAGTCCTGACGCTAACCCTAGTTGTCCTGACGCTTACCCTAGTTGTCCTGACGCTAACCCTAGTTGTCCTGATGCTAACCTTAGTTGTCCTGACGCTAACCCCAGTTGTCCTGACGCTAACCCTACTTGTCCTGACGCTAACCCTAGTTGTCCTGACGCTAACCCTACTTGTCCTGACGCTAACCCTAGTTGTCCTGACGCTAACCCTAGTTGTCCTGACGCTAACCCTACTTGTCCTGACGCTAACCCTAGTTGTCCTGACGCTAACCCTAGTTGTCCTGACGCTAAGCCTACTTGTCCTGACGCTAACCCTACTTGTTCTGACGCTAACCCTAGTTGTCCTGACGCTAACCCTAGTTGTCCTGACGCTAACCCTACTTGTCCTGACGCTAACCCTAGTTGTCCTGACGCTAACCCTACTTGTCCTGACGCTAACCCTAGTTGTCCTGACGCTAACCCTAGTTGTCCTCACGCTAACCCTAGTTTTCCTGACGCTAACCCTAGATGTCCTGACGCTAACCCTAGTTGTCCTGACGCTAACCCTAGTTGTCCTGACGCTAACCCTAGTTGTCCTGACGCTAACCCTAGTTGTCCTAACGGTAACCCTAGTTGTCCTGACGCTAACCCTAGTTGTCCTGACGCTAACCCTAGTTGTCCTGACGCTAACCCTAGTTGTCCTGATGCTAACCCTACTTGTCCTGACGCTAAACCTAGTTGTCCTGACGCTAACCCTAGTTGTCCTGACGCTAACCCTAGTTGTCCTGACGCTAACCCTAGTTGTCCTGGCGCTAACCCTAGTTGTACTGGCGCTAACCCTAGTTGTCCTGGTGCTAACCCTAGTTGTCCTGGCGCTAACCCTAGTTGTCCTGACGCTAACCCTAGTTGTCCTTACGCTAACCCTAGTTGTCCTGACGCTATCCCTAGTTGTCCTGATGCTAACCCTAGTTGTCCCGACGCTAACCCTAGTTGTCCTGAGGCTAACCCTAGTTGTCCTGACGCTAACCCTAGTTGTCCAGACGCTAACCCTAGTTGTCCTGACGCTAACCCTAGTTGTCCTGACGCTAACCCTAGTTGTCCTGACGCTATCCCTAGTTGTCCTGACGCTAACCCTAGTTGTCCTGACGCTAACCCTAGTTGTCCTGACGCTTACCCTAGTTGTCCTGACGCTAACCCTAGTTGTCCTGACGCTAACCCTACTTGTCCTGATGCTTACCCTAGTTGTCCTGACGCTAACCCTAGTTGTCCTGACGCTAACCCTAGTTGTCCTGACGCTAACCCTAGTTGTCCTGGAGCTAACCCTAGTTGTCCTGGCGCTAACCCTAGTTGTCCTGGCGCTAACCCTAGTTGTCCTGGCGCTAAACCTAGTTGTCCTGGTGCTAACCCTAGTTGTCCTGGCGCTAACCCTAGTTGTCCTGGCGCTAACCCTAGTTGTAATGGCGCTAACCCTAGTTGTCCTGGCGCTAACCCTAGTTGTCCTGGCGCTAACCCTAGTTGTCCTGGCTCTAACCCTAGTTGTCCTGACCCTAACCCTAGTTGTCCTGATGCTAACCCTAGTTGTCCTGACGCTAACCCTAGTTGTCCTGACGCTAACCCTAGTTGTCCTGACGCTAACCCTAGTTGTCCTGACGCTAACCCTAGTTGTCCTGACGCTAACCCTAGTTGTCCTGACGCTAACCCTAGCTGTCCTAACGCTAACCCTAGCTGTCCTGACGCTAACCCTAGCTGTCCTGACGCTAAACCTAGTTGTCCTGACGCTAACCCTAGTTGTCCTGACGCTAACCCTAGCTGTCCTGGCGCTAACCCTAGTTGTCCTGGTGCTAACCCTAGTTGTCCTGATGCTAACCCTATTTGTCCTGGCGCTAACCCTATTTGTCCTGGCGCTAACCCTAGTTGTCCTGGCGCTAACCCTAGTTTTCCTGGCGCTAACCCTAGTTGTCCTGGCGCTAACCCTAGTTGTCCTGGCGCTAACCCTAGTTGTACTGGTGCTAACCCTAGTTGTCCTGGCGCTAACCCTAGTTGTCCTGGCGCTAACCCTAGTTGTCCTGGCGCTAACCCTAGTTGTCCTGGCGCTAACCCTAGTTGTCCTGGCGCTAACCCTAGTTGTCCTGACGCTAACCCTAGTTGTCCTGACGCTAACCCGAGTTGTCCTGACGCTAACACGAGTTGTCCTGACGCTAACCCGAGTTGTCCTGACGCTAACCCTAGTTTTCCTGACGCTAACCCTAGTTGTCCTGACGCTAACCCTAGTTGTCCTGAAGCTAACCCTAGTAGTCCTGACGCTAACCCTAGTTGTCCTGACGCTTACCCTAGTTGTCCTGACGCTAACCCTAGTTGTCCTGATGCTAACCTTAGTTGTCCTGACGCTAACCCCAGTTGTCCTGACGCTAACCCTACTTGTCCTGACGCTAACCCTAGTTGTCCTGACGCTAACCCTACTTGTCCTGACGCTAACCCTAGTTGTCCTGACGCTAACCCTAGTTGTCCTGACGCTAACCCTACTTGTCCTGACGCTAACCCTAGTTGTCCTGACGCTAACCCTAGTTGTCCTGACGCTAAGCCTACTTGTCCTGACGCTAACCCTACTTGTTCTGACGCTAACCCTAGTTGTCCTGACGCTAACCCTAGTTGTCCTGACGCTAACCCTACTTGTCCTGACGCTAACCCTAGTTGTCCTGACGCTAACCCTACTTGTCCTGACGCTAACCCTAGTTGTCCTGACGCTAACCCTAGTTGTCCTCACGCTAACCCTAGTTTTCCTGACGCTAACCCTAGATGTCCTGACGCTAACCCTAGTTGTCCTGACGCTAACCCTAGTTGTCCTGGCTCTAACCCTAGTTGTCCTGACGCTAACCCTAGTTGTCCTGATGCTAACCCTAGTTGTCGTGACGCTAACCCTAGTTGTCCTGATGCTAACCCTAGTTGTCCTGACGCTAACCCTAGTTGTCCTGACGCTAACCCTAGTTGTCGTGACGCTAACCCTAGTTGTCCTGATGCTAACCCTAGTTGTGACGCTAACCCTAGTTGTCCTGACGCTAACCCTAGTTGTCCTGACGCTAACCCTAGTTGTCCTGACGCTAACCCTAGTTGTCGTGACGCTAACCCTAGTTGTCCTGACGCTAACCCTAGTTGTCCTGACGCTAACCCTAGTTGTCGTGACGCTAACCCTAGTTGTCCTGACGCTAACCCTAGTTGTCCTGACGCTAACCCTAGTTGTAGTGACGCTAACCCTAGTTGTCCTGATGCTAACCCTAGTTGTGACGCTAACCCTAGTTGTCCTGACGCTAACCCTAGTTGTCCTGACGCTAACCCTAGTTGTCGTGACGCTAACCCTAGTTCTCCTGACGCTAACCCTAGTTGTCCTGACGCTAACCCTAGTTGTCCTGACGCTAACCCTAGTTGTCCTGGCGCTAAACCTAGTTGTCCTGGCGCTAACCCTAGTTGTCCTGGCGCTAACCCTAGTTGTCCTGGCGCTAACCCTAGTTGTAATGGCGCTAACCCTAGTTGTCCTGGCGCTAACCCTAGTTGTCCTGGCACTAACCCTAGTTGTCCTGGCTCTAACCCTAGTTGTCCTGACGCTAACCCTAGTTGTCCTGATGCTAACCCTAGTTGTCCTGACGCTAACCCTAGTTGTCCTGACGCTTACCCTAGTTGTCCTGACGCTAACCCTAGTTGTCCTGACGCTAACCCTAGTTGTCCTGACGCTAACCCTAGCTGTCCTGACGCTAACCCTAGCTGTCCTGACGCTAAACCTAGTTGTCCTGACGCTAACCCTAGTTGTCCTGACGCTAACCCTAGCTGTCCTGGCGCTAACCCTAGTTATCCTGGTGCTAACCCTAGTTGTCCTGATGCTAACCCTATTTGTCCTGGCGCTAACCCTAGTTGTCCTGGCGCTAACCCTAGTTGTCCTGGCGCTAACCCTAGTTGTCCTGGCGCTAACCCTAGTTTTCCTGGCGCTAACCCTAGTTGTCCTGGCGCTAACCCTAGTTGTCCTGGCGCTAACCCTAGTTGTACTGGTTCTAACCCTAGTTGTCCTGGCGCTAACCCTAGTTGTCCTGACGCTAAGCCTACTTGTCCTGACGCTAACCCTACTTGTTCTGACGCTAACCCTAGTTGTCCTGACGCTAACCCTAGTTGTCCTGACGCTAACCCTACTTGTCCTGACGCTAACCCTAGTTGTCCTGACGCTAACCCTACTTGTCCTGACGCTAACCCTAGTTGTCCTGACGCTAACCCTAGTTGTCCTCACGCTAACCCTAGTTTTCCTGACGCTAACCCTAGATGTCCTGACGCTAACCCTACTTGTCCTGACGCTAACCCTAGTTGTCCTGGCTCTAACCCTAGTTGTCCTGACGCTAACCCTAGTTGTCCTGATGCTAACCCTAGTTGTCGTGACGCTAACCCTAGTTGTCCTGACGCTAACCCTAGTTGTCCTGACGCTAACCCTAGTTGTCCTGACGCTAACCCTAGTTGTCGTGACGCTAACCCTAGTTGTCCTGACGCTAACCCTAGTTGTCGTGACGCTAACCCTAGTTGTCGTGACGCTAACCCTAGTTGTCCTGACGCTAACCCTAGTTGTCCTGACGCTAACCCTAGTTGTCCTGGCGCTAAACCTAGTTGTCCTGACGCTAACCCTAGTTGTCCTGACGCTAACCCTAGTTGTCCTGGCGCTAAATCTAGTTGTCCTGGCGCTAACCCTAGTTGTCCTGGCGCTAACCCTAGTTGTCCTGGCGCTAACCCTAGTTGTAATGGCGCTAACCCTAGTTGTCCTGGCGCTAACCCTAGTTGTCCTGGCGCTAACCCTAGTTGTCCTGGCTCTAACCCTAGTTGTCCTGGCGCTAAACCTAGTTGTCCTGGCGCTAACCCTAGTTGTCCTGGCGCTAACCCTAGTTGTCCTGGCGCTAACCCTAGTTGTAATGGCGCTAACCCTAGTTGTCCTGGCGCTAACCCTAGTTGTCCTGGCGCTAACCCTAGTTGTCCTGGCTCTAACCCTAGTTGTCCTGACGCTAACCCTAGTTGTCCTGATGCTAACCCTAGTTGTCCTGACGCTAACCCTAGTTGTCCTGACGCTTACCCTAGTTGTCCTGACGCTAACCCTAGTTGTTCTGACGCTAACCCTAGTTGTCCTGACGCTAACCCTAGCTGTCCTGACGCTAACCCTAGCTGTCCTGACGCTAAACCTAGTTGTCCTGACGCTAACCCTAGTTGTCCTGACGCTAACCCTAGCTGTCCTGGCGCTAACCCTAGTTATCCTGGTGCTAACCCTAGTTGTCCTGATGCTAACCCTAGTTGTCCTGGCGCTAACCCTAGTTGTCCTGGCGCTAACCCTAGTTGTCCTGGCGCTAACCCTAGTTTTCCTGGCGCTAACCCTAGTTGTCCTGGCGCTAACCCTAGTTGTCCTGGCGCTAACCCTAGTTGTACTGGTGCTAACCCTAGTTGTCCTGGCGCTAACCCTAGTTGTCCTGGCGCTAACCCTAGTTGTCCTGGCGCTAACCCTAGTTGTACTGGCGCTAACCCTAGTTGTCCTGGCGCTAACCCTAGTTGTCCTGGCGCTAACCCTAGTTGTCCTGACGCTAACCCTAGTTGTCCTGATGCTAACCCGAGTTGTCCTGACGCTAACACGAGTTGTCCTGACGCTAACCCGAGTTGTCCTGACGCTAACCCTAGTTTTCCTGACGCTAACCCTAGTTGTCCTGACGCTAACCCTAGTTGTCCTGAAGCTAACCCTAGTAGTCCTGACGCTAACCCTAGTTGTCCTGACGCTTACCCTAGTTGTCCTGACGCTAACCCTAGTTGTCCTGATGCTAACCTTAGTTGTCCTGACGCTAACCCCAGTTGTCCTGACGCTAACCCTACTTGTCCTGACGCTAACCCTAGTTGTCCTGACGCTAACCCTAGTTGTCCTGACGCTAACCCTACTTGTCCTGACGCTAACCCTAGTTGTCCTGACGCTAACCCTACTTGTCCTGACGCTAACCCTACTTGTCCTGACGCTAACCCTAGTTGTCCTGACGCTAACCCTAGTTGTCCTGACGCTAAGCCTACTTTTCCTGACGCTAACCCTACTTGTTCTGACGCTAACCCTAGTTGTCCTGACGCTAACCCTACTTGTCCTGACGCTAACCCTAGTTGTCCTGACGCTAACCCTACTTGTCCTGACGCTAACCCTAGTTGTCCTGACGCTAACCCTAGTTGTCCTGACGCTAACCCTAGTTGTCCTCACGCTAACCCTAGTTTTCCTGACGCTAACCCTAGATGTCCTGACGCTAACCCTAGTTGTCCTGACGCTAACCCTAGTTGTCCTGACGCTAACCCTAGTTGTCCTGACGCTAACCCTACTTGTCCTGACGCTAAACCTAGTTGTCCTGACGCTAACCCTAGTTGTCCTGACGCTAACCCTAGTTGTCCTGACGCTAACCCTAGTTGTCCTGGCGCTAACCCTAGTTGTCCTGGCGCTAACCCTAGTTGTCCTGGCGCTAACCCTAGTTGTCCTGGCGCTAACCCTAGTTGTCCTGGCGCTAACCCTAGTTGTCCTGGCGCTAACCCTGGTTGTCCTGGCGCTAACCCTAGTTGTCCTGACGCTAACCCGAGTTGTCCTGACGCTAACCCGAGTTGTCCTGACGCTAACCCGAGTTGTCCTGACGCTAACCCTAGTTGTCCCGACGCTAACCCTAGTTGTCCTGACGCTAACCCTAGTTGTCCTGAAGCTAACCCTAGTAGTCCTGACGCTAACCCTAGTTGTCCTGACGCTAACCCTACTCGTCCTGACTCTAACCCTAGTTGTCCTGACGCTAACCCTAGTTGTCCTGACGCTAAGCCTACTTGTCCTGACGCTAACCCTACTTGTTCTGACGCTAACCCTAGTTGTCCTGACGCTAACCCTAGTTGTCCTGACGCTAAACCTACTTGTCCTGACGCTAACCCTAGTTGTCCTGACGCTAACCCTACTTGTCCTGACGCTAACCCTAGTTGTCCTGACGCTAACCCTAGTTGTCCTCACGCTAACCCTAGTTGTCCTGACGCTAACCCTAGATGTCCTGACGCTAACCCTAGTTGTCCTGACGCTAACCCTAGTTGTCCTGACGCTAACCCTAGTTGTCCTGACGCTAACCCTACTTGTCCTGACGCTAACCCTAGTTGTCCTGACGCTAACCCTAGTTGTCCTGATGCTAACCCTACTTGTCCTGACGCTAACCCTACTTGTCCTGACGCTAACCCTAGTTGTCCTGACGCTAACCCTAGTTGTCCTGACGCTAACCCTACTTGTCCTGACGCTAAACCTAGTTGTCCTGACGCTAACCCTAGTTGTCCTGACGCTAACCCTACTTGTCCTGATGCTAACCCTAGTTGTCCTGACGCTAACCCGAGTTATCCTGACGCTAACCCTAGTTGTCCTGACGCTAACCCTAGTTGTCCTGACGCTAACCCTACTTGTCCTGACGCTAACCCTAGTTGTCCTGACGCTAACCCTAGTTGTCCTGATGCTAACCCTACTTGTCCTGACGCTAAACCTAGTTGTCCTGACGCTAACCCTAGTTGTCCTGACGCTAACCCTAGTTGTCCTGACGCTAACCCTAGTTGTCCTGACGCTAACCCTACTTGTCCTGACGCTAACCCTAGTTGTCCTGACGCTAACCCTAGTTGTCCTGACGCTAAACCTACTTGTCCTGACGCTAACCCTAGTTGTCCTGACGCTAA